>NC_083362.1:68779882-69397574 GCF_030254825.1 Meriones unguiculatus | reverse complement strand
CTCCCATTATCGCAATTTTTCTTTGAGGGAAAAGCCTATCAGTCAAGAAAAGCCAGCAATAATAAATAACTATTCTCATTAAAATCCCTCTAACACCTGAAGGTGTGACTACATCATTTTCTATTTCTCTTTAGAATTGTTTGTTTGTATCAACCTGTCTTACCTACTTAATTATTTTTGATATCCTAGGGGGAACGGTGAGAAGGAATAGTTGATTTTTTTAATCTTATATGCTCAAGGTTGAAAAACACAAATATTAGGAGGTTGATCTGGCTAACAAGTACTAAAAGGTATCTGATTTTTATTCCCAGGAGTATTAGTTACCTCTTTTGTGACAACAACAAGGTTTGCTTTAGAGGTTAATGGGGAAATGAGAGCATATTAAATATGGAAGCTGAATTTCTGCTCTTCAGTATCAGTTGCTATACATTTTAATAGACCAGAGGCAGCCTTCTGTCCGTTTGTCCATGGCCTATGTAATGCCATGGGGTTTAATCATCTAGAAGCATTTTGTGTACTTCCCAGAAGCACTTGCAGTAGCTGAACTGGGTGAGAGTTTTCCCTGTTACGCTGCACTTTTTGTTTGGTTTAATATAGCATCATTAAGTACAGAGTCTAAGGCAGCCCCCTCAGTTAGGGCAAGTTTATGGGTCACCTCTTAGTAGTCTTATAAAGTAAGAGATTTCACCTCTGGTACTGCTTAAACATTAAGCTGTGTAATGATTTGTTCCCATGGGCTGTCCTGTACATGGTAACATGTATACTAACTTCACTGTCCTCTACTCATTAGGTTCCAGCAGTAACACATCTCCAAGTTGTGACAAACAAAAATAACTCAGGACCTTATGGTGTCCCCTAGGTGTAGTGAGAAGATGGGGGAGAGGGAGTAAATGGGAGGGCAGGCCCAAATCTAGTTGGAAAGCATTTGTCCAAATTTTCTAAGGCTTTAACCTCCAATCACCCAATGGGGTGATTCACCCAAATCTGTGTTTTAGCTCCACATTGCACACCAGACTATCATAATCATGGAAGAGAAACAAAGGCTTCACTAATTTCCAGTGAATCCAGCCTCCCTGTCGCTGTAATTAAAAGCCATCTGTACCCAGGGGAGAAACTAGAAGGAAAGTGCCATGAGGCCGTCAACACAAGTTACGAGTACATCTCTAAAATCAAGATTAATTCAGGGCTGTTGCCTTTGCCATAAGTAGATTCCAATGCCACTGGGACATTGTAATTTCTATACATTTCCAGATGGACATATGACGTATGTATGTATTACCTGCTGCCGTTTACTAGGTGAGATACAGTTCTATGATAGAATTCTGAAAGCCACAGGAAAGTCCCCTAATCTTACAACCTGATGGACTCACTGGTATTGGCAGCCAGTCTGCTTCTTGTCTCCCTTTTTCGTAGGAGCTAAGATGAGCAAGCATGACGCTGCTTCTTGTCTTTAAATAGCAATGTTCCAGGCCCGTAATTTTCATGTAACACTGTCTAATCAGAACACAAGGCAACTCCTGGGTTAGGGTCAGCTGGTGGGGCTCTAGCTTTTACCATGGGCTACTATACAATCCCACAATGTTTTCCAGCTCAAAAGAAATGTTGTTACTAGGACCAGTGAACTTACCGATTCCCTCTCTTGTCACTTTATTTAACTTATCCAAGTTGTCACGACTATTTATCCAGATCACCTCTTCTTGGTACTCTCACTCCCGGGAGCTGCTGTAGAGAACAGTCTCACCTAACCTGGAGAATGGATGGTGGCGGACATAGACTATCCCAATTTACCTCTTTTATCCACGTGTATTTGTATTACATATACATAGGTAAATTGTATGCATATGTATTCCTGTTGAAGCCATTGTTCTGGTAAGTCTTCATGAAGACCCAACCAAGGAAGAACAATCTAAAAAATAAAAATGTGTCCACTAGGTGTATTTATACCCTAGTGTCTGGCTGAAAGACCCTCTGCATTTTCTTATCACATCTTGCCTTCCATGTAGCTCCATCCCCATTTACTTACCCCATGCCAGTTTCATTAGAATGCCTATTATCACTCAAATCTCTAGCCTGGACTGTCCTGGTACCTGCTTGCATTAATATAAACTGCTACAGACTTTTTGTGTCCAGAACATTTGTTACATTAATGCAAACAACAACAACAAAAAAACAACAACAACAACAACAAAAAACAACAGTCATTTCAACCTTTAAGGATTACTCAATCAGGCAGGGACAGAGACAGGCATTATTCATTCATGGTTTCAGAGTAATTTCCCAAAGAAAACACAACTGCACAACTGCAATTTCCTGTATTTCTTGTTTTACTGGGAACTGACTCAATTACTTCAATTTCTTACTCCTCAAAATCTCTGTTATCTTAAAAGATCATTCCTGATCAAAAAGAAAAAAAAACTAATCAGTGTTTTTTTTAATTATTTTGTACATATTTCTCCTCTATCCTTCTAAATACTTGTGTTTTCCCAACTTCTTGCAAGAAAAATTACAAAATGAAACCACTTGCTTTGAACTCATTTTCCTGTCAAACCAAATACTTTTGGAAAGCCAGGGAGAGCATACTCCCCATCATACTCTCCGCTATACTGACACATCTTCCTCACCCTTTTGTTGAAGTCTTCCTGATGTGTGTCACCAAATCCCATGGCATGACATGTTATCATTGCCTTCCTGACTTCACTCTTGACAGAGGTGGCTGAAATTTCACCCATACCCTCACTTCAGCCTCTGAAAAAAAACTATATTCTCCGTGATTTCAAAAACTACACTCTCTCATTCAGATTCCTCTCTTGCATCTAGAATTATTCCTTTGTACACTTCAAGATGGACTTTTGCCCCACCTCCACCCCAACCCTAGTACATGGTTTAGTGTTTCCTCAAGATCTATCTGGAAACTGGGTCTCTAGTCATTTGATGTTCTCTTTGACCCTATTTTATCCACACCTCATGGCTTCAATCCTGTCTTGCACTGATGATCACCATCTCTAAACTGAAGGATTATTTTCATTTGCCCATTAGATACACCCACCTGAATACCTCAAATATTATACAATTGAAGAGAAATATCCAATCAGACATGCCCTGTGGCTTGCATGATCCTTTCTCAAATTAATGTCCCAAGTGTTTCCATTTCTGATAGTTTTGTAATCTATTCATTTTCCCAAGTCAAAAGCCACAGAGTTGTAGTAATCTTCTCTTTCTCTGTTTCTCTTCTACCTAAATTGGTTATGAAAGCCATTTGACTTTTAAATTCTGTATTTATGACCTTTCAACCTAACTGTTGAAATTAAGAATTTAAATCAAGAATTAAAAGCAAACAGGGGAAACAAGCAATGAGATATCAGACCCAGATAGCTTTCCTCTTTAGAAATTCTACAGCAGCTAATTCCTAGATTTAATTTTCCTTTGTTACAAATAATTATATCCTCAGTTCCCCTCTGCCAGCTCCACAACATTTAATTCCTCGAGAGGATGATAAATTAGTTTAGCACCTAACTTAGGGCCAGGGCCCTGCATTTTAACCAAACTGGTTATTAATTCCAAAAGAATTGATTCACCATCTTTATCCTAATTTCTGCCATGCAGAAAGCCAGAGTCATGACAAAACACTTTGACAGCGGCACACTGGGAAACACATAATGTTTTCCAGAGGCTGGTGATAGGTGAGGTGGGACAGAGGAGTCCGTGTTAAGAAGGCAGGTAGAAGGATGGAGAGATAGCTCAGCAATTAAGAGCACTGGCTGCTAATGCTGAGGACCCTGTTGCTGCTCCTAGCACCCACAAGGTGGTTTTCAACCATTTATAACTCCAGTACCAAGGTATTTAATGTTCTCTTCTGGCCTCTGTGGGCACAAGACAGGCATATGGTACATGTAAACAAACACTTGTAAAATAACCCACCTTAAATAGAAAGGAAAGGCAAGCGTGGCACAGGAGTGTGTATCAGCATGTGAACACACATGCCATACCTCCTATGAGGAGGTTAGAGGATAACATGCATGAATTGGTTCTCTTCCACTATATGCATCCCAGGGATTGATCAGGCTTGGCGGTTGGTACCTTTTCAGGAAGAGCCTTCTCCCCAGCCTCGTAGCAGGCACATGTAATCCCAGCACTGAGGATGCAGAGAGGTGGATCTCTGAGGCTCACCGGCTAGCCAGCCTACCCTATCCTAACGGGCAGACTCTGGGTCATTAAAAAACACTATCTTTAAAAGAATGTAAGTTAGCATCCCTAATCCCTGAGCTTGTCCTCTGACCTCCACGTTCATGTACACAAATAATCATGCATTAATAGGTGCTCGTGCATGCAACAACACAGCTATGCCCAGACAGACATGCACACAGTGGGGAGGGAAGGAGACAGAGAATCAGAAGTTTCTAGATATTTAGCTTTTGAATTTTTTTTTCTGTGAATTTAAGAATGTCAACATTTGTACAGAAATTACTCCCAACTAGAGCTGTGAATACGGCTTAGTTGGTAGAATTGTTCCCCGAGGCCTTAGGTTTGATCTGTAGCACCACTTCAGATGCACATAGTGATACCCTCAGTTGAGATGTGGAAACAAGAGGATTGGAAGTTCAAGTTCATCTGTATGTGCCTTGCAAGTCAGAAGCCACCATGGGATGTTTGAGGCAGGAGTAAGAGAAGACAGCCTGAGGTGGGGGCAGGAAAATCTCATGGACCCCATCCTTAGACAAAGAACCACCATGGGGCAATTAAAAAATGCTGAGAAATGGAGTTTTCCCCAGAATTGAGCTCCCTAATTTGACATCCAATTCCAATTGGTCAGCCTAACTTATACATATACATATAAATATATATTATATGCACATATGTATAACAATAATAATCAAAGCAAAGAGGGATGAATTTGAGAGAGAATAAGGGACATGGGAGAGGTTGGAGGAAGCAAAAAGTGCAATTATTTTTGCTTATATGTTGTTTTCGGGCTTTGTGTTTTTACGGTATTTCTCTGTGTGTGAATGTGTGTCCCTACATCTACATGTGTTTCTTGTGCTTTTTCTTTGGCTCTTTTTTTTTTTTTCCTGTTTGTTTGCAGTGTTCTACTCTGGTTTATTTGTTTCCATTTTCTTGTTTTATTTTATATTTTTACATGACTGTTTTCTAATGACATAGAGAAGGAAAGGGTGCGATGGGTGGGGTAAGAGTTAGGAAGGATTTGGGAGGAGCTGGGAAATGGAAAGCCATGATTAGAATATATTATATGACAACATCTATGTACAATAAAACAAACTCTTTTGAGCTAAAATAACATTAAAAAATAAAAACATAGTAATTCCATCTAACCTGATTGATTTTAGAGAACTGACTGTGGGTGGGTTATGAAGTAGACTTACTTGAGGCACACGTTGTAAAATATGTAGGGCAGAGACACTATTGAGCGATAGGAATATTTTGCTTGACGTTTGAAGCAGGAAAATATCCAGGAGTGTGGCAATTATGGCGGGTTGGTGGTAGGAATAGGAAGGAGTGCTTGGAAACCCTGCTGAGAGGGAAGGCTGAGAGCATCAGGAAATGACAGCCTCCTCCACATAGCAATGGGCTCAGGTGACACCTCTGGCTGGTGGCCCACTGTGTTCTCATTCACACCTTCCCATCCAGCGCACACACAACCAGAAGTGCTGGCTGGATAGCATGAGGGTCTTTGTAGCAACGTCAAATACAACTTGGTTAGCCAACAGAGGTATCATTTGTTGAATGTCTGGGACACAAAAGTCCTGCCTGAAATAGTGTGCTTCGGCTCATCCGCAGGCCATTCAGTGAGGGAGTGAACAGGATTACCAGATTTGCCTGTTGCTCTTCAGCAGCCCCACTCTTACCAGTTCTCATATCTTTGACACTGTTCACCATGAATCCTTAGAGAAGCACGACAATATTCTTGAACTTACACCAGTATCTACCCCACAACATTTTTCAGGATGTCCCTAATGTTAACTCATGTCTAGATGCCAACGCTGAACCAATGAGAGTGCCTCTTTACAGCACCCAAGCCCTGTGGTCCATGCACAGAGCCTCTCTGAGCCAGCTGAAGCCAGGGAGATCCACTGCATGTCAGCCAACAGTCCTCACTGTGGGGTTCACTAGCTCCTGTAAGAACTTGGAAACACAGAGTGGGTGGGTGGATGGATGTGTGTGCAGGGGTATGTGTGCAGAGACGTGTCTTTCATCAGTTTTTTTTTAATCTATTCCATGACCTTGACCTTTTATCAGTTTCTTCAATTTGTCCATTATCTTCACCTAAGTACTAACAGGAGAAATGAATAAACACTGCAGTTTAAGGCTCTCTCAGAAGGCTTATAAGCATTGGCTAATAGGAAATGAGGGTGCTAGCCACTGATACTCAGCTGGCTTATCTCGGTGTGGACACTTCCTTCAAGTGAGCTAGAAAGAATGCCATCAGAGGCCTGGTGTTCTCCTATCACATACTTAGGATCATACCTCAGTTTTACAGGTAGAACATACACAGAGAAATGTCATTATCAGTTACTGGCATTCATGAATATATAATAACTGTCACATCTCTTGTTCGACGCTTTAGGGTATAAAGAACTCTGGCGAGTCTAGCTCCCGGTGACATACAGGAACTGTCATTGGGAAGCCTAGAATAAATGATTCACTCTTCCCTGAATACTGATGTCCATATTCCCTCACTCCAGAGTGAGTAAGAGGCCAGGAAGTCAGAGCTACAGGGGTGCAGTCTCTCCTTTTTAAAATTAGTTTTAGTAGAGTCTCTTAAATAAATGTTTGTCTGTACTTTGTGTGATCTTTAGATAATTCAGTAAGAATTAAAATGGTATTTTCATAAATTTTTGCTAACTCTTCCTTTGTTCCTGGAGATCTGGTCCTCAGAGCTCCACATATTCCCTTAACAGACCTGAAACTGAGTCCTTTCTCATACCTCATCCCACTTCGTGTCACCTGCCTGGTCCTTGCAGGTAGAGTTTGTGACATTCAGCTCTGTTGAAGGAACTGTTGAAATTATTTCATGAATAAAGCACTTAATGCGCCTGAGAAATAACATCTCATTTTTGTCTCAATCCAGCAACTGTGAAGCGAAGTGCAAATTTTTCAGGGGGAAAAAAAAAGCAGAAAAACAAAATGAAATTGGGGTTTCTAAAATATGGAGTTCAACTTCAGAACATTTACGTGTTGATAGTATTCTGAAAACATTGATCAGGTGCCATGCAAAGTGTGCACTAAAAGTCCCTGCTTACTACTGACTGCCTAACCGAGAAGGATGTAATTTCAAAATAAGCCCACAAAATGAACCGTGACGTGTTCCATTTGTTACTATGTGCATTGGCTTGCGATGTAGCGTTTAGCCGATGGTGCTTAGAGATTAAGAGCATTGCAGTGATGATCGGTACCGAGGACCTACGCTGACTCAGTCTTTGTGTCGTTAAACTGTAGAGGAGAACACACGGTCTATGTATGCCATTCCTGTATTGCAACGTAATCATGACCTCGACCTATAGGGAAAGAAAAAATGAGGCTTGTGTTCGTTAAACAGCCAGCACCTTTGTGTGTTTTGAACTAGAAAATAATGGATTGGTGTGTATTTACTAAAGGAACTTCACAGCAGTCTCTGTCTAATAACACTGATATATAACAGAAGGTAGAGGGTGCGCATGTAGGCTCAGGTGCACACACATGCGTGCGCACACACTGAAATTAACAATCAAAATCCTTCTCCACGAATTCCAAAATGGCTGGGAATATATGAGCTCAAAATACCTCTCCAAATTTAAGAGCCTTTACAAAGGCTTATTCATTGTTTTTGGCAATGTAGTATCGGAGGAGAATGAATTTAATTATTGAGAACATCATGTTTTGGCTACACATATATATGTATATGGATTGAGTCATTTTTCACCTGGCCTTCATTGTGGGTTCTGTTAACTCAGCAGATTGCTGCTGTCCTGAAACTCTATGAAAACACATTCTGTTAGATGACCTAAGAGGAAAACTGTATCTGGGTATATTTTTGGTTTACCTTGGCAATGTCAAAGAGAATCTGTCAATCAATATCACAGGCTCTTAGCTACTCAACTTTATTCACTGTTTTTCTTCTGTCAATCAGTTTGTCTGAGAAGATGCCTTTTTCCTGTCTAATCCAAACTTCACTCACCTCACAGCAAAATTTGCTTTGATTTAAAGCAATTATAAAGATTCCTATTCATATGCCAGGGCTCCAACATAGGGTTTAGTATTCTGAGAGAAAGTTCAATTGTGTTTTAGGTTAAGAAAGCACTTTCCTTTATTTCTTTCTTCAGAAAGTAGAAGTGTTTTTCATACAAGTCTTTGACTTGCTTGGTTAGGGTTACACCAAGGTACTTTATGTCCTTTGTGGCTATTGTGAAGGGTGTTGTTTCCCTAATCTCTTTCTCAGCCCTTTTGTCTTCTGTATACAGGAGGGCTTCTGATTTTTTTGAGTTAATTTTGTATCCAGCCACTTGGCTGAAGGTGTTTATCAGCTGTAAGAGTTTCCTGGTAGAATTTTTGGGGTCACTCATGTATACTATCATATCATCTGCAAATACTGATACTTTGACTTCTTTTCCAAACTGAGTCCCCTTGATCTCCTTTATTTGTCTCATTGCTCTAGCAAGGACTTCAAGAACTATGTTGAAGAGATATGGAGAGAGCAGGCAGCCTTGCCTTGTCCCTGATTTCAGTGGGATTGATTTAAGTTTCTCTTCATTTAGCTTGATGTTGGCTATAGATTTGCTGTATATTGCCTTTCCTATGTTTAGGTAAGTGCCTTGTATCTCTGATTTCTCCAGGACTTTAAACATAAATGAATGTTGGATTTTGTCAAGTGCTTTTTCAGCATCTAAAGAGATTATCATGTGGGTTTTTTTTTCTTTTAGTTTTTACTATACCACTCCTAGGCATATATCCAAAATATGCTCAAGTATACAACAAGGACATTTACACAACCATGTTCATAGCAGCTTTATTCATAATAGCTAGAATCTGGAAAAAAAAAACCCAAATGTCCTTCAACTGAGGGATGGATACAGAAATTGTGGTACATTTACACAATGGAATACTACTCAGCAATTAAAAACAAGGAAATCATGAAATTTGCAGGCAAATGGTGGGAACTAGAAAAGATCATCCCAAGTGAGGCATCCTAGAAGCAGATAGACACATATGGTATATTCTCACTTGTAAGTGGATATTAGACATATAATATAGGATAAACATACTAAAATCTGTACACCTAAAGAAGCTAAGCAAGTAGGAGGACCCTGGGTAAGTTTCTCAATCCTCATTCAGAAAGGCAAATGGGGTAGACATTGGAAGAAGGTAAAAACAAGAAAGGAGACAGGAGCCTACCACAGAGAGCCTCTAAAAGATTCTACCCAGTAGGGTTTTGAAGCAGATGCTGAGATTCATAGCCAAACTTTGGGCAGAGTGAAGGGAATCTCATGAAAGAAGCGGGAGATAGAAAGACCTGGAAGGGTCTTTTTTTTTATTTTACATATACCACTTGCAGAAGTTTGCCGTCATCTGTTCTAAAGCAAAGGCAGCACTTAGGAAAATAAACACCACTTCTCTGCATTGATGGTCTAGTTTGAAGAACACAGGGTTACATTTGAAAAACCTCTCAGAGCTTTTGCATTGTGTTGGGAAAACATCACTCTCTAGGCAAGTCTTTAGATGACTGATTTCTCATCTCAGCAATGCAATCATTGATTCACTGTTGCTTATATTGAAATTTTTAACAAAATGACCTTGTCATAATTAGTTCCCACATATTCTCCTTTCCCATTGTTTCACTTTAATGAAAATGGTTGTTGTAGCATTGCTATTAGCATCACCTCCTAGTGGACCCAGGCATCCTACTAGTGCCTTAGAGACCACAAGCTCCACAGCATCTTCCCTTACTTCTCCCTGATAACTAGACAGGTACACTGCTTCCCTTATTCCCTCGGAAGAGTAAGGTGAAGTCTTTTACAAGAGAGAATTTGGTTCCTGTGTGACTCTAGCTTCTTCTTCTTTTTTTTTTCCTTTTCTCAAGGCTGCAATTACTGATGGTATTTTTAGTCATGTAAACTCTAATTTGCCTTCCCACTTTACTACAACTGTGAATCACAAACTTCTAGAAATCACAAAAGCCACGGTGAGAAAGATTTCATAAATATCCTTACAGTACACAGAGGGATTCAGACACAGGCAACCTTATCAGAAGAGGAAAAACGAGACCTGAGTTATTCAAAACAAGGTGCATTCCCAAGTTGCTAGGACTCATACGTGAAGAAATGCTTCAGCAACGGAAAGCACCTACTTACTCTATGTTGTCACTAATTTTGAAAAATGGACACATCTACATGTACCAAAGGACAGAGTGTTAAAATATTACCACGTTTGCAGCAGCAGAGAATTGATATTAAAATCCCATCTTTGAGGCCCATGTTGTGGTGCTGCAGTACGGGGTCTGTTTCCTCCCACAGTGGACTCCTTTCTACTTTAAAAGACTGAATTATTCCCTAAGAACCATGCTGCCATTGTGGTACTAAGCCTCTATCCTCTGTGTGTCAAATAAAAACCTGTCTTGGCTTTGGAATAGAATGATCTCATTTTTCCCTGGTAACATTGATTATCTCATGCTGAACACAAACTTGATTGGCAAGAATACATAGTCATTAAAAGAAACAGGAAGATTACAAGGAGGGAGCGAAGTAGAGGGAGTGTGGGAAGAAAAGAGGGTAGCTTTATACAATAATATCAAGTTGTACCAAGGGCATCACTTCTGAAGACTTCAAATTAATTCTTATTAATTTTATTATAAATGGTAACATAGAGCACAACCCATGAATCTGAAATCACACTACTTATATGCATTACATGAGTTTTTTTTACTAACATATAATTTATTCTTGCATGTTATAGAAATTTTGCATTATATGTTTATTTTTAAATCTCAAAAACGCAACTCACTTGAGTGTAATTATGCTTGACTAAGAGATGCAGGGGTTCATAAAAAAAAAAAAAAAAAACTTTGAGGATAAACCTGCAGCAATTCATTCTTGTCTCCCTCCAGAGTGATTTTCATAAAACGAACATGAGTCTCCCTTGGTGTTACTGTTGTTGCTTTCTGCTTTGTATCTATGACCTGACCAGCTGTCTCTTTCCTACACTAACACAGGTCACTGATAATGATGCTTTCCTACCACAAACTTCTGGTCCAAGGTTTCTGACTTTGTTTGCTACCAAAAACGTCAAGTGATAAGAGTATGTGATGACATGACATTTACTGAAATCACTCACAGAGGAGTCGAAGCATGTAAACTTTCTTCCAACTTCCAACTTAATGCTTACATACTCACCTACACACATTCAATTATCACCTTTTAGACTGGCTCTTTCCATTATATAGAGGACGCTATGCCGGTTTGTGACCTCAAAGCACTTTAGTCCTGACTTCATAAAGTAGTAAGAATTGCCAGCTTTGTTCCAGGACAGTAATTTTCATGGGGTATTCCAGGAAGACAGAAATCTCCCTCACATTACGAGGAGGGAAATGTTTCTTGCTCTTCCATTAAGGAGCTATTAGATGCTAGGTCAGACATTCGAGGGAATTTTCTCTTCTTTAGGGTAATTAATTTTGACTAGATGCTCTTAAATTTCTTTTCCATGACTGGAAGCCTACAATTCTAGTCATTTAGACAGCACACTAAATTATCCAAGAATTTGGTAGTGTAAATCAACCTTTCACTCTGTTTTTAAATTCTGTGGATCAGGCATTCAGACACAAATTCCTGCTCCATACTGTCTGATATGAACCTGGAAGACTCCAAAGAAGACGTTTATAGGCATCAGCTTAACTACAGGGAAAGCTGGAGGAAAAGTCATCTGAATGCTTGCTCATTCATGTGTCTGGTTTCTGAGATTTCCAACAACTGGGCCTCCTCTGTCACTATGTGGCCTCTCCATGTGGCCATTGAGACACCAGGTCTTCAAGTGATCTAGACTTCTTACATGGTAGCTCAGTGTTTCCAAGAAATGTGGCCCAAATAAATGCTATGCTACATTAGGCCTACCTTAAGAAGTTATTTCTTCTAAAGACACAGCCCATATAGATAAAGATAAAAAAAAAAAAAAAAACACTGACCCTACATCTTGATGTACATTCCTAATACACAGCATAAGGTGTACATGAGGTCATAAATATTGGTGTCCGGTCCTAGGGAAAATGCAATACAATCTTTAGATGCAGTTTCTCAAGGTGCTTAGTTTAGTGCGGACAGAATTACTCTGCTATGGTTCTCTCTCACCTTCTTGAATGTCTACTATTGAAAACACTTGATAATGCTTGATTAAAAATATGAAGAACAACAGTTATAGTAAATAAACATAGATTTTTGTATTTGTAACATGTACCAGTTCATTTTTTTGTAGGCTGAGAAGTTTAGTTCATCTGTAAGATTGGGGACACAGGGAAGCCATTGTGTTGTTTCATGACCTGAGCTGAGAGTGTAGATCCAAGTGTGAGAACCAGAGGAACATCAGTTGGCAGAGATAAATGTTCTTTTCCTCTACCTTTTTCTTCTACCAGAGGCCTCTGTGGGTTGGATGGTGTTCACCCAAATTGTGGAGGGCCATAAGCTGGATTCTGCTCACTTACTTAAGGGCTAATATCTTGCAGAAGCACCTTGCAGACAGCCCTAGCTAGTAGAGCATGAGGTGGCCCAGTCAGGTTTATCCATAGCATTAACCATCATGCTGCTGCTGGCAGTGCTGAAGCATGTGATCCATCAAAGGTCTTTGGCTTCTAAGCTTGTGAAACCCCTTCCTAGGTTTTTTTTTAGGAATCAATTAGCTTTTATTTTCTTCATAACTAAAAAGCAGAAGCAAATAGACACTCTCTCTCCACATGACCTCTGTACTTGACCTGAACTGAGCCAATCACATCCTCCCATTCACAACAAAAGCACTAAGAGGGAGGAGCAGTACATAATCCAACTTAAGCAGACAATGCCATCAGTCTGTGGCTACAATCCAAGTCACAGCTGCCAGTGTGACAACAGCAATGGGGCCTGAGAAAACCTTCTGTAGCCTGAAATTGGCTTTTTGGCTCTTGTCTGTGTCTCAAGTTTTCATCAGCCATCCATCTTCCCTCTAGATGCTACTCAACAGCCATGCAATGCATCCCTTTTCAGTGATAGACAGACTTCACTTTGGTTATTTACAAATAAGAATATTACTAGTAATGATATTTTTATATAATAAACTTCTAACAATAAAATTAATGAACACTATTTAGGCATTTTGTGCCATGATGCTGCCTCTCTTCACTAGAGGGAGCAGAGGCTAGACTTGAACAGTAAAGAGCCCTTCTGAGAACCCATTTACAGTGCAAAATCAGGTCCTCAAAACTGATCACCACCATTTTAAAAGTAACTATTTCAGGAGATGGGTTGAGCAACTCTAGGGACCCAAATTTTTATACTTAGAGATAATGAAAAAGAAAAACTTCAAACCTCTCTTTGTAGAAAATAAAAGCATGCAAACATGGAAAAAAAAACTTTAAAAAAATGACATGAACATGGCAGATGTTTCAAAAAGGTAGAAAAGAGGGTGGAGAAGGCCAATGGTGGGAACAACCTTAAAACACTTTTAAAAGACTTTATGCCTTATATAACAGAAAAACTGAGGCTAAAGTTCATGATGGTTCACCAAGTTACAGAATACACTGATAAATGATACAATGCCAAATTAAGTGTGCATGGCTTGATTGACAAACACACCAGACTGAAAGTGAAGGCAGGAGGCCTTTCTGGGGAAGCACCCCCCGAATTGTGCTTCTTCTATGACGACAGCAAACATACAGGGGCTACTCGGATTTATCAGTTTCTTAGTCATCGTTATGTTACTGTGAAAAGACACCATGACCGTGGCAACTCTTATAAAAGAAAGCATTTAATTGGAGCTGGATAAAGGTTTCAGAACTTCAGTCCATTATAGTTTTTGCTGAGAGTTCTACACTGGAATCCACAGGCAGCAGGAAGAGAGAGCCACTGGGCTTGGCTTGGGCTTCTAACACCTCAAGGCCCACCTCCAGTGACATACTTCAACAAAGCCACACCACCTAATCCTTTTAAATAGCACCATTCTGTAAACATTCAAATACATGACCCTATGGGGAGCATTCTAATTCAAACCACCATAGTTACTGGTGTAGGTTTAGAGGAATATTATTTTTATACATGGGCACTGTGGTTTTAACTCTTCTGTCCTACTAAATAGGAAATTCAAATAGCTGTTAAACTGAAGTTACCAATGTACTCAATGTAAACCGGAAATTCTACTTTGGGGCTTAAACCCATGAAAATAGAAAGTTGGAATCTGCATATAGAAATGTTCATAGTAACAGTAGAAATAAACGGACCAACAAATCAGGCAACAAACCAGTTCCCATTAATAGCGAGCTGGACTGGAGAACTGATGCTACCTCAGAATATAACATAGAAAGCAGTATGTAGATAGATGGTAGATACCCAGATAGATAGATAGATAGATAGATAGATAGATAGATAGATAGATAGATAGCAAGAGAGAGATATGCTGGTATTGAGTACTACAGTAAGAAATGTCTAAAATGTACTAATATAACTAATGACATATATATTGTTTTATGAAGCATACAATGAACAAATCTCCCATACAAAGACACATAATATATGTATATATGATATGTTTCAAGAAAGAGGCATGGGAGGAAGAGAAAGTTTGCATGGAAATAGTGAAGGTAAAAAGCAGGTAAAATTAAATAGAAAAATACAAGTTTCGCCCACCCTTTCTTCAGAGAACTCACACACGGAGCTACCAATATGGCTCAGAGGTTAAAGTGCTGGCTGTTTTGCTACAGAGCCCACCTTCTAATCCTGATTACAGGCTTCTACAACTCCAGTTCTGGAAAATCTGATGCCTTCTTCTGGCCACCATGGGCACTGAAAACACAAGGTGCACAGAGATACACTTAAAATAAAAAATAAATCTTAAAAAGGAAATCTCACCCTTCTTTTTGTCATAGAAGAGGCAGAAAATTTTAGAGAGAGTCAAAGGCAAGTGGATATGATCCTAAAGTTACTTTAATATCTACATTAAGGAGAAATTCAAATCTGGTTTTTAAAAAGTGATGGCTGTGATTGTTCCATGATTTTACAGCCAGAGTCTAACAGATTTTCTTTTATTTGAAACCCATAAAAATATTAAAATCTAAATGAATAAAACATGATTTATCTGAACTGAGAAAAAGTTCGAAACTGAAAATACAAAGAACTTCCAAAGATAATTAAGAAAACCCTAAATTTAAATATTTCAAACAGTTGCAATATTAATGTCTATCAACTCTTAACCTACTTAGCTTGCTGGATAGCACTTAGAAACATCGAGCTCCAGCTGCTTGTGTGTAATTAACAGCTCAGTATTCCATTCTAATGACCATGGCTGTGAATAATTTGTGAATTCATATATACTTCTGAATACACAGCAGAACCCATTTTCCAAGAGAACTCTGACACTGGCATACAAATCAGAAAAAAACAAACACGTTCTTAAGGGCTTAAAAGCAATGCAGATCAATTGCTCACCATTCTGAACCTGAGGCCGCTGGTTAGATAATGTGTAACTTGTCTGTCTGGTCCACAGGCTCATGGCTGGCTAGGCCAGACCCCACGAGAGCCATGGTGACTTTAACAAAGCATAAAGTACTGTCCTTTGAATTTCATGCTCAGCTTATACAGTTTATTTTATGTTCTGTAAGCACAACTTATGATTTTTTTTTTACAATCAGTTTTCTTTCCCCTAAAAATATAAAACAAATCCACTTTCTGTGGATGTTTCTAGTAGGTATTGGTAATCAGCTGGGATCCAGCTAATTGTGCCTTCAGTGCTTGAACAAACAGAAGCTGAGAATGTTCCTGCCTTCCTGTCTTAGTTAGGGTTTCTGTCTAAAAACACCATGTTCATAAACTACAAGGTTTTATTACAGCTTAAACCTCTCAGGTCACACTGGAGTGTGTAGACAGGAACCTGGAGACATGCAGAGGCCATGAAGGAGTGCTGCTAACTAGCTTGGTCCTCGTGGCTTGCTCGTTCTGCTTCCCTATAGAACCCATGACCACCTGCCCATGCGCATCTCTGACCACAACAAGTGGGCTCCCAGCTCAATCAGCAAACAGTGCAGCTGCCCCAGGCCAGTCTGGTGAAAGAACTGTCTCAATTCAGGTTCCCACTTCCAAAATGATGCTATCTGGTGCTGAGTTACCACAAAAACTAGTTGGCCACAAGTGCTGCAGTCCTCTTTTGGTTTTTAATTTTTTTTTTTTTTTTTTTTTGTTATTTTGGCAGGATCTCACTTTGTAAATCCTGCCCTCAGCTATGTAGATCAGACTGGCCTCCAAATTACTGAGCTCCACCTGTCTTTGCCTCAGAGTATGAGGATTAAAGGTGTACCACCATGCCAGGCCAGCCTAGCCCTTTTTACAACCATGTTGAAACAGAAAAACAGAATGCCCCTCTAGGCTGCATTGTAGGACCAGCAGAGATGGTTACGGAATCTTAGCAGAGCTGTGGCTTACACACTTAAGGTCAGACCTGTGGAGCCGAGTGTCTAAATTACATGAAGACAGACTGTCCTGCATATGTTTAGCACTATAGAGCAGGACAAGTGACAAGGAAACCAGAAGTTATTTAATCCACAGAACAGAACATCAGAAATGCATTCATGGTCTCCTAAGCATCATCCCTGATTTATGCTTAAACAGATCCTTTAAAAAAAAAAAGTGATTTTTAAGAGATTAACTGCTCTGATAAATTTATACTCCAATGAGAATTTATTATGGATGAATGAATGTTCCTTTTGCTCCAAACACTCCTAACTACCTGAAAAATAAGGCCCCCTCTGCATGGAGACAGAAATGAATGTGATTTGTCACTGTCAAAGCTATGTGCACAGAAGCAGTGGTGCAGTAATTACAGCCCTGGTCGCAGGCTCCACTGCCCCTCACAGTTGGGCCTGGGAGACTCTGATCTTGGTTTTCTATGGAGGGCTGGCATGGCTTTGGGTCTGGAGATCCAAACAGCTTGACAGAGGGTAATTGGATCACCTTTTAAAAAGAGCTAAACCTCAAAGAGGCATGAATTACCGTGTTGTACAAACTGAATTACTGTGTGCCAAAGTGAGACCTGGGGAGAAAGGTGGGGACAAAGGGACTGACATGGCCAAAAAAGCATGTGCTCTGTGGTTGATGGTGGGGTCAGATGACCATAGGCACCGAGATAGCAGTTCACTGAACACTTGTCAATGCAGGTGAATTTCCATAGAATGAGCTACGTGCTGCTGAAAAACCAACGCTGGTTAAGAAACAAGCAGAGAGAGACAGACACATAGACAGAGAGACAGAGACAAAGAGAAGAGGCAGAGACAGAGAGGACAAAGACAAAGAGACAGAGATAGATGACAGACAGACACAGACAGAGACACAGAGAGACGGAGAGACAGAAAGAGACAGAGAAAGACAGAGACAGAGAAACAGAAAGAGAAATGGTTCTTCTTTAGTTCTCTAGTCATTAGAGAAGTTAGCTGCACCACAGCTTTCTGATTATTCTGAAGGGTTTTTTCTTTGTTGAAGGGTGCTAAGGTCATCTTTTAGTGCCCCTCTGAATCACTCACTTCAGACCTGGGCCATAGGAGCCTTCTGAACACAGGAAGCATTTAGAGCTTTGTCCCAATCCTCTCTTGCTTCTCATTTCGGTGGCTAGAACTCCTCTTTGTCGGTCCTCGTTCCTGCTGAGTAAACCGTTATCTTTATCCTAAAAGCTTCTGGAATTCCAGTGGGTGGCAGCATGTCCTAGACACTCATGCTACATCAGTCGGTGCTGATCCCTAGAGATGATTGTAGTAAGTTTGTGGAGTTCAGGGAAGGGGCTGCTCTCCTCAGTGGCAGACCCTAAGAGTTTCCTGAGGCAGCTGTGGTACAAGCCTTTCCCAAATACTTTCTCAATGGTGCCCTCTGATGTTTCTGAACACAAACATGTACACGCACACGCATACACACGCACATGCACACACACACAAAGCACATGCAAGCACTACCATCAAGCTTCATCCTCAGCAATGCCAGAGAGCGGTTCTTCATCAAGTTCACCCAGGATCAGCTCACTCTTTTCTGTCAGTGTTCCGTTTGACCTTAGGTCAATACTGGTATGCCCCTCTTTAAATGAATCCTGTTGAGTGTTTGGGAGCATCCGAGACATGACCCTCCTTTCAGCAAGCTCATATTATTCCAAGGAGATGTGTTAAAAGGATGTAAGGCTCCCGGGTCAGAGAGAGAAGGACTTTGGTCTCCTAGTGCAGAGCAGCCAGAGAATCAGCACAGTGGCATTTCTTCCCAAGAACCGAAGGGGTGTCACAGTTCATCCCTAAAATATTCATATAGTACCTTAGCATCCTAGGCAAGGAATATCCAGCTTTAAAAAATTCATCATTTCACAGGACCTGCCCTTTGCTGAAGGGATCGGAAGAGAATGGGCTTCATCCTTCAAGGCTAGAAACGCTGCTAGGAGCCAGGCCCGAAAGTGGCAGCCAGGAGCCTTACTGTTTTGTTTTAACCAAGAACTCACATGGGTGCTCACTGCTTTATACCTTATCAGTTTCTGTCTATCTTTGTCTGTGTCTGTGATTTAGAGTTCTGTCCTTTCCTCCTTATATTTTCTCATGATGTCATGCTCTAATTAATATCTGTGCCAGGAAATTCAAACTCAAACGCTTAACAGAAAAGGTCACAATGGAGCAGCAGCCACCTGCAGTGAATTAAGTAAGCATCTACCCCCATGCCATTCATTATGCTAAATAAAGAAAATATTTTATGTAACATGAACAAATACGGTAACATTTGAAGTCAAGTATTTAAAACTGTCTAGAATAAGTAATAAAACATCCTATATTAAGTACTCAGTTATGAAAATTTGATTGTCAACTAAAATGACCTGATTGTTTGTCTCCTCAGTCCTGATGGCGAGTTGAGTATGCTGTTACAGTGTGTAGTACCAACCTCAGCCATGGTCCCGTTGACAGGAAGGGATGTTTGCTTGTCTCTCTGTCCCTGACAGGAACAACCACAGTCAAGCCCAGCAGCTGCCAGCCTGGGTATACTTGTTCTGCTTCTGCTTAGAACATTCGAGACTTCTGATGGCCCAGACTTCTCCCTCTATTCTACTTCTTGTGATTCTGTTTTTCAGCCATCTTTTCCATTAACTCTTCCTTCCCAGTTACAATAAAAGAAGATGAGCAATCACATTCACTTACACATTAACATCAATTAAATTATATCTTTTTAAAATATTTTTATTATTAATTTAATCACTTTGTATCCCAACTTTAGCCCCCTCACTGGTCCCCTCTCAATCCCACCTTCCCTCCCTCTTCTCCACCCATTCCCCTTCCCCAGTCCACTGATAGAGGAGGTCCTCCTCCCCTTCCTTCTGACCATAGCCTATCAGGTCTCATCAGAACTGGCTGCATTGTCTTCCTCTGTGGCCTGGTAAGTCTGCTCCCGCCTCAAGGGGAGGTGATCAAAGAGCAGGCCAATCAGTTTATGTCAGAGACAGTCCCTGTTCCCCTTACTAGGGAACCCACTTGAAGACTGAGCTGCCATGGGCTACATCTGTGCAGGGATTCTAGGTTATCTCCACAAACGGTCCTTGGTTGGACCATTCATGGAGATAAATTATATCTTTAAGGCTGCCGTGTGGGGATGTTTTCCTCTGGACACTTGTAAGTTCTAGTATGTTAATACAGCATACTTGCATGTGGTGTGTAATGGTTGGCTTTAATGTCAACTTGCCACAGACTAAGTGTCCTGGCTGCCTTGACTGATGTGGGAAGACACACCCAGATTGTGGGCAGCACCTTTGGGTAGCAGCCCAGATACAAATGGCATCACAGAAAGTAGATCATCTCTCCTTGTACACACTTGGCTTGCCCTCTTCCATTGGGTTAATTTGTTCCTCCTCCTCCTCCTCCTCTTCCCCCTCTTCTCTGCTGCTGCTGCTTCTGATCCTGATGTCAGAGCCAGCATTTCCAAGCTTTGATCAGCTCTGATTGCAAACTATAGCACAGCAGCTCCTGGAAACTTCCAGGCTTCTGATTCTACGCTGCAGAACTACAGTACATAAAAACCAGGAACATAAAAATCACAGCCTCCTCGATGGAGGAGACATGATAAAACCCTTCTGTGATGTCTCCAAAAACTCATTCCACATGCCAGAATTAGTGAGAAGGGCACTAAGTAAAACCCACACGGTGATTCTGAAATGCACTGTTTTGGCAATAAAAAGCGTCCAGTCGGGATCAACACTTTTTATTGCCAAAACAATGCTATTTGTCCCCTACCTGGAATCTCTCTTCACCTTGATGATTCCCACTTATCTTATATATATTCTGAGCGTGTTCATGGTCCATGGTTGGGATGAACTAGCTAGAGTTCGGAGTGCTGATAAACACAGAATAGTTCAAGGTCAATGACTACCTTGACTGAGGACAGTGAGCATTAACTAGCATAACACAACATGCTGTATTCAGGAAAAAGATAAGATCTTTCTGTTCTCTTGTAGATACTAGAGTTGCCTGAACATCTACTGTCAGCCCTCTTCATGCTCTGGCCAGTCTCCCTTCCGGTATTGTGAATACACCATTAATGTACTCTCTTGTCACAAGCTTAATAAGTGCTATTTGTCCCCTACCTGGAATCTCTCTCCACCTTGATAGATCCCACTCATCTTATATATCATCTGCAATCACTTGGCAGTCTTTGTTCAAACTTTGCTTTCCTCTCATGCTTTCAGTCTAGTGTCCCCTGGCCCATGCTCCCGAAGAAAAGATTTATTTGTCATTGATTTCATAGTTGCTGCTGTCACAGAAATTCAGATTTTTTTCCCAAAGAAAGAATAAAACAATGCATAAAATTTAAATTTCCAAAATTCATGATGGAGTTTGAAGATTTGGCCCTTTCCTGACTCTTGACTGGCTTTGGGGGGTTTACAGCTTACTCTCCTTAGTAATAATAAGTTCATGTCATGTTATTTTGTCAGAAACAAATATAAACTAGATGCAGACAAACACTGTTCAATATTAATTTTCTAAGGCATGACTTAGGGTATGCTTTAACAGTGTGCTCAATGAAGACATTTGGAAACACTTGTACAGAACATTAGAACGCTCTGAGGGTGCTAAGGATGGGACTCAGAGTGTTAGATAAATGTGTGTTAGATAAATGCTAGACCAGTGAGTCACACTCTGACTGCTTCAGAACACCTCTGCTGTGTAGAGAACGTTAAAGAAAGAAGTATGAGATGAATTCTATTCAATCAATACTTTTAACCATGTCTCCCTAACTGTCTAGTAGAAAGGGAGTTGGCAAATGCAAATATTTGATATAACTTTTTCAGTCCTTTGAACAAGTCAGTGCTTTTGTTTTGTTTTGTTTTGTTTTTATCATGAGTGATTCCTTTTCCAGAATGGACATCACCCAAGAGAGTCTCAGAAATGCTATTACACCAACTCAATTCAACTATAAGCATGAATATGAATACACACTTCCATTTGAAGTAAAAATAAGCCATACATAATATAAAGGAAGTCCCCAGAAGCTTATAATGCAACTAAGCCAGCTTTTATTGATTGTATTTCTTGTTGTATTCTGTTTGCTCTGTTTTTCTGTAATTGCTGCTTTATCCACTTACTCATTAAACACATGGAAATTAAGACCTTAAGTTTCCAGTTTTAAGGCTTAGAGTTTAATGATCATTTGTTGAAAAAGCAAGCTACTTCTCATCACTTAGTCTAATAGTGTATTTTTAAAAGTTTTCATGAGTTCTATGAATACTCATGTTGGGAACAATCATTTGGAAACCCACCTTGGATTAAAAATAGAGAGGCCAAACAGAGTTGTTCTTAGCAGTCAAGTAAGTAGGGCTGAGATCCACTTTCTGGTGGCTTTTTCAATATAGTCAATCTCATAATTAAGTTCAGGGATTGTTTTCTCTAAATAAGTCCACACCTTCATTCACAATAACCCAAAAGACACATTTCCTGACTACATTTGGGGTCCCTCTTCCATACATTTTAGCTATTTGAATGTCAGCCTCACACACATCCTGAAAGTGCACAAGTTTTGATAAATAATTCCTAAGACTTTCCAGAGATATTATAGCTAAAAGTTGTTTGTTTGTCCAAAATATAAGGACATCAAGTTAGATATCCAATTTAAGTAAATTCTCTCTATCTTAGATTTAGTTTCATGGGCTGGGGATGTAGTTCAGTAAGTAGAATGCTTGTCTAGCATGAACAAAGTTCTGAGTTCAAGTCCTACAGCACTGCATTAACTGGTCATGTTGGCACACCTATAATCTTAGCACTAGGAAGATAAAGGCAAAAGAATCAGAAATTCAGGGTTCCTCTTCAGCTACGTAGTAAGTTCAAAGCCATCCTGTGCTTCCTGAGAACCTACCTCAAAATATAAGTTCACTCTCACTTATTTCCAGCAATGATGACTGTTTAAGTTGCCCTTCAACTTAGTCATGATTTATTTATTGACAGTATATCTTCTCAGAAATGAGCATTCAGGGAATTGTCATTGTACACACTTTATGGAGGGAATTTTTTCTTTTTGGTGTTTTATTTGTTTGTTTTGTTTGAGGTAGGGTTTCTCTGTGTAGCCTTGCCTGTTCTGGACTCACTTTGTAGATCAGGCTGGCCTCAAACTCACAGAGATGGTCTGCCTCTGCCTCCCCAAGTGCTGGGATTGAAGTTGTGTGCCACCGCACCTGGTTTGGAGGGCACTTTCAAAGACATAGATCATATAGCCTAATCTCATGATCTGCCCATCTCCTCTCTGCAGCTTTGGGGTTTTACAGACAGTCTGCCAGGCTTTTTCACAGGTGGAGGCTGGGGACTTGAACTCGAGTCTTCACACTTGCAGAGTTCTCTTACCCTGTGTCCTCATCCATCCTTCCTCCCCTTATTCATATATGCATAGTGCAAAATTTCAAATTGATTCCAAACAATCAGCTAAAACCCTTTACAAAAATTTATTTTTAAGCTACCAGTAAAGCTGATGCTATATATGGTTAGTTAAACTATCCCCCCCCTTTTTATAGAATTGCCTATACCTTTTGTTGACTATGTATCACATCACAAACTGCTCAAATAACTCGTTCAAAACATTTCAAAGGTATTTTTAAAATATTGACAACAAAAGGATGCAGAGATATCTGACAGCCCTGAGTTTAAAAAAAAAGTGTTTTGTATGATTACTGCAATTATTCTGAAGCAATAACTGTATACAAATGCAACATCATCCCAAAGAGTCAAGTGTGTCCCAGAATGGCTGACAACATGACAGCATGACAATCCTGATGGAAAAGTTTTCCTTTTAGTATCATCCACCCAAACCACTAATCAGAGAAAGTGTGCCATTTTGAGAAGATAAATTGGGTCCAGGGTCCTGCATCTAGCAGAAGTCTTTTGCTTGCAGGAAGAAAACTTTTTTTTTCCTTTGAAAGCATTGTAGGGATCAGCATTTTGATACTCAAATTAAGGGTTCTTGTCATAGTTCCCATGGGCAGATGGCTGCATTGTTCAAAGCAGCTGAAAGGAGCTGGTTTTCTTCAAAAATAAACCCTAAGTATATGTTTGGTCATAAACAACATTCAAGTGTCTAAATTTTAAAGGCAATTTGACATCCTGCTTCTTAATGAACTGTTCATAGGAACCATCTCTATAAAAACGAAAGGTGTTCGCTGACTTGAAGAGACAGGGAAACATTCCGAGCACAGAAGGTCAAAGATATCCCCTGGCTAAAATCCCTGCTGTCATGTCATCTAGCCTTCTGCCAGCGCTGCCAGTGCTTGGTGGGCACACAGCGGGGTGGCGCCTCTTTACGGTTGCATTTGCCTATCTGGGTGGTCTAAATTGTTGGCTGGAATGAATGCACAGCACCCTAGAACTCTCCACACATAATGTCAGTTTCATCCTGACAGCCAACACCCGTTCTTCTTATGTGTTCTCAATTAAATTCAAAGTTGTTCTTAATCTGACACATTACTAATTTTGTCTGACTTCATTTGCCATTTATCTCAAAGAAGTTGCTGTGCTCTGTAGTCCAATTAAATTTATTTTACATTGCAATATTTAGTAAATCTTAATGCCAACCCCTTCCTCGTATCAGGATTTTCTCTATACACACACACTAAATACACACTAGACAACAAACTTCGCAAGCACGGCTGTGTGAACCTGTAACCCCATTTCTGAGGCTGGAGCAGAGGTGGGGAAAGGGGAGTGGAAGACACAGGAGGGTCAGAACCAAGGTGCTTACTGGACACCAGCATAGCTGAAAATACTGGAAAAATGGGGAGGGGAAGGGTAAGTTCCAGGTTCACGAAAAGATCCAGTTTCATTGAGAAATGGCATAGAAAAATAGAAAGACAAGCAATGATGTATTCACCTACATGTACATGCACACATACATACACAGACACACACACACACACACACACACAAATTGAGACTGCTTGACTCAACAGTCTACATTACGAAACAGAGCAAAGAGTATATTGTCTAAGAACATTCACAGTATATGTAAGTGTATGTGTATATATATATATATATATATACATATATATATAGCTATGTGTAATTTAAACTAAAATATCCTTCAAAGTTGTATATATGTGTGTGTGTGTGTATATGTATAAAACTTTGATGAATATTTTAGTTTAAATTATTGAAGAGGTCAGATCACAGTATGACATAATTTTTCTGGCTGACACTTATTCCTACAGTTTTTGTGCTAACACTGACAAGTACGTAAGGACACGCTAAGAGACAAAGGAACAGCATGGGGATGTAATGTTAAGAATCCTAGCACAGAGGCAGCGGGGTGGATAGAGTCTAAGCTCCCGTGGGACAACAAGTTTCCATCTGCTTCAGCCAACTGCAAGAAGCAGACAGAACAAAGAGCTTGCCCAGACACAAGCAAATGCATTTTATGTGAAGAGAAAGAAGCTTGAGTCCAAAGCAAAACATTACTGCCTCTGATGTCTCCTCTTTACCAATTATTGCTCTCAGTATCTTGTTTTTATTGTTTGTTTGTTTGGCTGGCTGGTGTCTTTAGCAAATCTTCAGATGTAGAAGGAACCAGTTAGTTATTCTAAGTACTTTACATCATTGCTGGTTGCTGAATTAATGTTCCTCCAGTTAATTCTCCAAGAGGTCTCTACAGTTGCTCTCTGTCTTTGTCACAAAACAACTGCTGAGGCCCCTTTAGTTCATCACTTACATCAGAAGAGATGACCACGGCATGGTATCTGCCTCTTATGGCACACTTACCACCCGAGACAGGGCTTCCACTTCCCTCCCTTCCTCCCTTCCTCCTGCCCTCGCATTGGGCTGTATGATGGCTCAGCAGTTAAGAACACTTTCTTTCTCAGAAGACCAGAGTTTAGTTCCCATCACTCCCGTTAAGCCTAAAGATCCTGGAGTGGGAGATTAAACACCCTACCATGGCTTCCAGGGGCATCAGTATTTTCAGTTGTACACACACACACACACACTCACACATACATACATACATATATACATACATACATGAATAAATAAATAAATATTCATTTTGAAAATTCTCTAAGCAAACCTTATGAAAGAAGGGGGAAGAGCAAAAGACCTGGAGGGGACAGGAGCTCCAAAAGAAGACCAACAGGGCCATAAACACTGAGCCTTGGGGACACCAACCAAGGAAAATGCATGGAGAGGACCTAAAACCCTGGGTCAGATGTAGCCCATAGACTCAGTCTCCAAGTGGGATCTAGTAAGGAGAACGGGAACTTTCTCTGGCATGAACTCAATTGCAGGCTCTCTGATCACCTCCCCCTGAGGTAGGGGTGTAGCCTTGCCAGGCCACAGAGGAAGACAATGTAACCAGTCCTGATGAGACCTGATAGACTAGGGTCAGAT
This sequence comes from Meriones unguiculatus, assembly GCF_030254825.1. Classification (NCBI taxonomy): domain Eukaryota; kingdom Metazoa; phylum Chordata; class Mammalia; order Rodentia; family Muridae; genus Meriones; species Meriones unguiculatus. The sequence continues at coordinate 69,371,503 of NC_083362.1, read as the reverse complement.
GGAAGGGAAGGAGGACCACCCCTATCAGTGGACTTGGGAAGGGGCATGGGAGGAGATGAGGGATGGAGGGTGGGATTAGGGGGAGATGAGGGAGAGGGCCACAGCCTGGATACAAATTGAATAAATTGTACTAAATGATAAAAAAACTCCCTAAGCATCTTCTAAGTGCAGGACGCTATGATAACCACTGAAAACATGACTAAAGAGCAGTGTCTGGCTTGTGAGCACAACTGATAAAGGACAAAGGAAGACAGACTGTGTCCAAGGAAACAGAACCTCTATAAACACAAGCAGCTTTCCCCTGCTCCTTCCTGGGTTCATACTTGGACTTGCTCACTCAGGGAAGGAGATGAACCTGCACAGAAGTTGTACCCTCACGTCCACCAGCTGCTTATCTCCTGTATCCCCAAGCTCCCACACCATCACCACCACAAAATATTCTCCAGCCTGTGGAACTAGAGCCCCAAATCCTTCCACTTTCATGATTCACTCACACAGCACTAATCTCAAAATACCCCACACAGAATTTTATATTGTTTTACTCTTTTCACCAATTAATTTAATCATTTACATCCTGATCAGAACTTCCCCTCCCTCCTCTCCTCCTAGTCCCTCCCCTTCATCTCCCCTATGCCCCCTCGCTCTCTCCTCAGAGGAGTGGAGACCTCTCATGGTTATCAGCTGTCCTTGGCATATCAAGTTGCAGCAGGACTGGGCACATCTACAGAGAATAGGCAAGGCTGTCCAGTCAGGGGAAAGGGATCCAAAGGCAGCAACAGAGACGGCGACAGCCCCTGTTCCCGCTGTTGGAGGTCCCATGTGAGGACCAAGCTGTGCATCTGTTACATATGTATAAGGGACCTACATCAGTCCCGTGAATGCTCTCTGGTTGGTGGTTCAGTCTCTGTGAGCTCCGATAGGCCCAGGTTAGTTGAGTCAGGAGGTTTTCTGATCCAAATCATTTCATTACACCTTCTCACTGCTAAAAGTTTCCGTTACAAGCTCTTAGACATCAAGTAAGGAAATAGCTAATGCTAAGCCACAGGTCACTTTCAGCACTTGTGATGCAACAAGTGTAGGGTGAAATCTTGATTTCTTCTTCCATTCGACTCCTTTAAAGCGCTAAAAGGTGCTCAGACTCTTCACTATGTCAGAGGAAAGGACTTCTGCTCAGGAGTCCTATTTCTCTGGGCTTCACAGCTCTGGCTTCTCCTCCCCTGGTGCTTAATGCAGAGCCACTTGCCAGATCATTGCCCAGTGGATACAGAACATGGATGGACCACCCATTCATTACGTGAACGTTCCCCTTCACTCACTTCAAACCTGTCTCTCTTGGGATACCATTTGGGACTAGCCCAACACTCCCAACATCCTTCTTCACTACACATATCCTGTCACCTCTGCTTCGTCTTAAGAAAGTGTTCTTCCAGATACCTAACTCCATAAGAACAAGTAAGGTGCCTTATGTTGTCTGCCTTTTGAGCTCACAGACCAAAGACCATATTCCTCAAATGAGTCTCCTCTCAAAAATTCCTTCCTTCCTACCATTTCCCAACTTTTCTATGTAGAGATCTGTGCTGTCAGTCAGCATGGATGGATGACTGAATCGCAAGGAAATAACCTAAAGTCACAGGGAGTTAGACTGGTAAACAGCAATCCGATCACATGGACCATTTCAACAGGACACAGATGACTATAAAACTGTCATAGATGTACTTGCAAAGCTCTCTGGACACACAGAGGTCCTACTTCTAATGCCCGGGACTAGGGACAAGAAACATTCCCAAATGATTGTGTTGCAAATTTTTCAAAAGGCAGATATTTCCCCTGTGATTTCTATTCAGACTCTCACTGCATCACATTTTCCTCCTACACTGACCCCAGGCTTTTGTGAGCTCTGGCACTAGAGAAATTGGATAGAGTTGTGTTTACGAGATATACTCTACGTGACTTGGGGCCATTTCACATACACCTAAAGTAATGCTTGCCATCTGTGAGAAGGAATGGCTCCCAGAAATATTCCTAACATAGAAAGGGATAATTCCACCAAACGTTGTGACATGAAGGGTAACAGATCCGCCATCACAATCATGTTAGTACATTCTCTGCCTCTCAAAACTTCAAGCACAAAGCAGGAGAGAGCAGAGCTATCCTATGTAGGATTTCCAAGCCACCAGCCATGTAAAATGTAAATATGAAATTGGCCTTCCAGTGATGCACAGTCAACCCAAAGTTCTCTCTGGAAAAGAATGTACCCACTATCACAGCAACAGCATTCGTAAGTGAAACATGCATTTTTTTCTTTTATTCATCAGAATCTCACAGAAATTATTATTCCAAGTTCTTATGTTTATAAAGCACAAAATCATAACAACACTACAAGTATCAGAACTGTAATAATTCAAACATGAAAGAAATTGTGTGGCAGCTCCCCACTAGAATGGAAATTAAACCAAAAGAAACGGTGTAAGATTTAATAAATAAGAGTTGGGTAACTAAAAAATTTCACTTGACCACATAAAAACTGATTTATTTCTTTACTATCCAAGGAGAAGCTAAGATTCTAAATCTGTTGCCAAAAATTAAAAAAAAAAGAAGTGATTAAAGAATATACAATCAGAAATTAATGGAAAGGTGTTATGGAGGCATACTGGGTAGTTAATATACCATCTTTCTGGATGTTTTCAAATTTGAAAGGTTCTACTTTCTCCTAACCCCCTCTGTGTGTGTGAGTGTGTGTATGTATGTGCATGCACACACATGGGTTCAGGACAGCTTCAGGAGCTGTTCCTCACCTTCTGCTCTGAGACAGTCTGTTGTTTTCCCTCTAGCTGGACCATGACTATGGGGATTCTCCTGTCTAGTCTGCAATCTTGCCCTACAGCTATTACTTGGTTTCTGAGAATTTGAACACAAGCTTTATCACAAACTATGTACCCATTGAATCACCTTCCCAGTACATACCTTTAAGATTTATTAACATTTTATTTACAAAAAGAATATTTGTTTTTACATCTAGTAAAATCTTTTTGTTCTTTTTCTCAAAGAAATTATCCCCTGACAGTATTTGTATGTGTGTGTGTGTGTGTGTGTGTGTGTGTGTGTGTGTGTGTGTAGTACATATTAGGCTCTAACCACCAAGATGCAGAAACAAAAATTTTCCTTGCCAGTTATAAGGAGGTTATTAACATGTCATCAAAATTTTATATCGCAGCCTGCAGGAGATGAACGAGTTTGTCTCCTTTTAACTGTCTGTATTAAAGTCTGTATTAAAGGGCAGGTAATCACTGTCCTTGATGGCTTTCATTGGTCTCTATTGTGCCTTTTATTACTGTGATACTCGATAATAAGAGCTTTGGGATGTACAGGGGCAAGGTAATGGGGCTTTTTAAAGGTGAGTGGAGAATCATCACATTAGTTCAATGTCTGCAGTGCTGACTGGGTGGTATTAAAACCCCTGAGCGCTAATGGATATTGAGCCAGTTTTGCAAGGTCAACATTCCAACTACTGTGTGAATCCTCAAATGGTTCTAGATCATGAGCCACTTCTGACATCCATCTACTGTGCTTGCATTGCATTTTATCTGCAAAGGGACACATGCCCCCCGCGGCTCCCAGTTTTCCCATCAGGGTGTCCCAAGGAAACAGAGCTTGAAGAAAATGAAGGAACACCTCAAGGCCTTCTTTCTCTTCTTCAGTCTCAACAAGTACCTACTATACCACAGTAGGTAATCATGTGAACCTGTTGTTGGAGATTTTTGTGTGTTATTATTTGTCCTATGATTATTGCACTGGTATTATTTAACTCACTATCACAATCAAATAAGACACAGACACCGTTTAGATTTTATAATTGCCTTATTTACCTTGCGCTGGGCAGACATTCTACCTACACTGTCTTAATAACCTCATCATCCACCTCCCAGCCCCTATCCAGTGCCATTCATATTAACCATCCTCATATGGGCTGCCTTTCACCCATAATCTTATGAATACTTGCTTATAGTTGGTGTTTTTTCCATCCACGCCATCCTTGGAGTCCTTCCTCCCAGCCCACAAGGTTTCTTCTCTATGCTAACCCATGCTCCTTCCTTCTCTCTCCCCATTATTCTCTGGAATCCAAAGCCCTGGAACCTTAGCTCCACCTACACCATTCTGCACTGCCCAGGTTTTAAACCTTTAATAGGCAGGTTTTCACAACAAGGATAGGATCATCCAGGAAGTGACCAGATCTTGAGGGCAGTAATTAGCATCAAAATACAAGCATCAGACCAACCCCCAACATGAGCTCATGAAGCTTGGGGAAATCTCTCATCTGGAAGCAAAGTTGGAGTGATCTGCTTTATGCTCCAGCAGAGAATAAGCCACTCTAGCTTCTAAGACTTTCACTTACAGACTGTTGTTGTGTTTGGGTTATTTGATTATTGTTGTTATTTTGTTTGGAGGTTTGTTGTTGTTGTTATCTCAAAAGTAAAAGAGTTGATTCTGAGAAACTCTGACCTATACAAAACCACCTGAAATCGGAGGCTGCCCGAATCCTCAGGCATCTAAGGTCACACATCTTACTAAAATTCTGATGATGTTCTCTATTTTACATATTCAAATCTAGTAGTTAAGAATAAAGCATTTAGAGATTTTCAATGAACATAAAGCCTTATTCATGTCTTCTCATTTCATATAATCATTCTGTGACTTTATTTCTAACACATTCCTTTCTCCTAGCCTGGGTTATAGACAGATCTTTTCTCTGTTACTGGACAATGTGTTTCATCTCCAAATACTGCTCCCACTATCTGAACATCTACCTCATTTCTACTGAACAGAATCTTTCAAATTCCCATGAATCTGATGTACCTTCCTGAAATTTTTTTCTTAATCTTCCCTCCAATCCATCCCTTTGCTCATAGTATTTATCTATCTGGATGCTATGTTTGAAATTTGACATTTTACTTGGAACAAGCCATTTCATTGCTGCTTGAAAATAATATTTAATAATGTACCCATTAGTTTAAACTTACTGACTGAGGCATTTATCTATGGTGAACAACCAAAAAGCAATTTTTATAAAACTAGAAAGATTATAATAAACTCAAGTACCCAGTCAGGCAGAAACCCAGTAGGACACACACTAGTAGGAAAAATGGAGAAAGATACTCATGATTATAAGCAGAGGCTCAGAGCATTACAAGTATCTTTACTGTATTTCTTTTTCTTTTATATTTCATGAGAGTCTGAAGATTTTTGTGGTGACTTGAACGAAATCAGGAATTGTTTGACCATGTTGGCCTATAAATGAGGAAGGTATTTGCCATGACAGTTGAAACACATGAGAAGAGGGTTGGAAATCTGTGTAGGGGCCCAAAGTGACATGACAGTCTCTATGTCAAGCTATATAAAACTCCTAAGGCTTTAAAACTATTTATGTGACATTTTTAGTTTGATTTATTTTAGGTTTATTTTCCCCCCTATAAGGATGGATAGATTTTTCACATAGTTGACTGTTTTGCTTTTTGTTTTTTTCCAGGTCTGCTTTGTGAACCTGGATGTAAACAAGGATGTTTGCAGCACAGAACACTTGCAGCAGGTAACAGCTGGACCTGGGGCCCTCCAGGAGCCTGTGAAGAAGGCTGGACTCTGTCTGTGATGCTCTTCTGTAGAAGGGTAGATGGTGTCATCACTGACCTTTCCCTGACCTTGCCCTGCAGCTTTTCTTGCTGTTGTCCCATTACGTGTTTGAAAGTCACATTTCCCTGCCTACAGAACTGATCAAGAAGACATCTCCTCTTACCCAGCAGCATCCTACAGTGGATATTCACACCACAATCTGGCAAGCTTTTTCCAGCGTATCTTATAACCAAAGTGAAGGCAGCCAGCCCTTTCCTCTGGTCATTGGGATTACTCCTGCCCATTCTTTCCATCAAATTGCATCTGAACTGTGCACCCATCCATTGTCATACCCTTATTATGAGCTTGAACATCTTGCATCTCATGACAGCTAACTTCCAGCAAGGTCATCCAAAATCGATCCTGGTGTAAATCCTTGACTGCATTGAGCACTTACATGACTGTTCAGTTCTTTAGAGGCTGAGCATGCCTATGGTACAATGGAAAGAATCAAGTAATGTCACAGTTTATCATTGCACCCCCAAAGCTGAGAGTTTTGACCTCATTTGCCATAAAGATCATTTGCATGATCTTTAAAGTTGGATCATCACACAATATACAAATGCTTCTCTTAACTGATACTGGGTACTCAGTTATTCAGCACCCACTCACAGCATGCACAGAAATTGAGATTTCTGAGTGCTCCTATCATAGTTTTTTTTTGTAGTGTAGCTGAATGAAACTCCTCAACTTGTTATTCACAGGGGTTGCTCAGTACGAACTTTCACCCTCATATTTTCCTCTGTACGACACTAGAGATTTCAAAGGAAATTGTGCAAACAATTTTATTCAATGGAATAATAACATTGAATGATGTGCAGAATCCATCAGAAAAAGAACAGAGATGATGGAAGCATATTCCCATCATAGTAACTGAATAATTTATGGAGTGATTTAAGAGAGTTTCCAGTTATGGCTTAGCTCATATAAACTGATATGATCTTTGCAAGTTACTACCTTCTATGTCATAGGATATATACATGTATATACATATATATATACACACACATATATATAAGTAATTATGGCATATCAATCACATAGGGTTCAGTTAAGGATGAAATAAAATAAGATGTCACATATATAGGCTATACCCAAGTGCTTAGAATGTAGTCAAAGTCAAATCAATATTAGACATAATTTTATTATTGAGTTTATTGGAAGAGAATATTACTAGTAAGCAGTTTTTTTTATTCAAGTTTTAAGAGGAAAAATTTTTCCAAACTAGTGATTATTTTTATTGTGTAATAGTAATTGCCAAATGTTCACTTTGGAAAATTTAAAACCAAAGAAGTTTTTTTAAAAAATATATATTTTTTATTCCAATCTTGATTCTTCTTACATTATTGAATGATTTATTATTTTTATGTTCATTGGTGTTTTGCCTGCATGCATGTCTGTGTGAGGGTATCACATCACATGGACCTGGGTAACAGCCATATGTGAGCTGCCATGTGGGTGCTGGGCATTGAACTCAGGTCTTCTGGAAGAAGAGCCAGTGCCTGTAACCATTGAACCATCTCTCCAGCAACCTCTCCCCTACCTTAATTCTTATTATTTAATTTGAAACAGTTTTTTTCTTCATATTTCAATGATTTTTAATTTTTTTGAGATTATAATATAATTATATCATTTCCTACCTTTCCTCTCATTCTGACGTCTCCCACATAGATCCCCCTATTCTCATTCAAATTTATGATCTCTTTCTGTGTATGTGTATGTGTATATGTGTGTGTTTCAGGGCTGACCATTTGGTATTGGATAGTTGTGCTTTTTCCTGGAGAAGACCATTTCTCCTGCTCTCAGCAATCCTTAGTTGCCTGTAGTACAGCATCTGGAAGCTGAGGCCTCCTGAGCTTTCTGTACTCCATGCTAGCATATTTATTGCTGTCATCCTTGTTCGGGTCTTGCTTAGGCAGCCATGATAGTGAGACTTCATGGGTATACCTTCTCTGACATTTTTAGAAGAAATAATCTCACAGCAAACTTCTCGTTCCTCTGCCTCCCACAATTTTTCTTCCTTCCTCTTCAACAATGATGCCTGAGCCTTGGGTGCAGGAGTTGTGTTGTAGAGAAGTGTAGACTAAGCAGATTGTATATCTACAGCCTAAATCATAAATAATTTTCACAGATAAAACAGATTGGATGTGCTATTTTAGAAGTGCAAAGAAGTTCTCTGAACTAACAATGTCTTACCCCACAGAAACTGGTCAGCGTTTCACCAGACCTTCCAAAACTCATCAATTCCATGAATGTCCAACATCCAAAAGAAAATGAAATTGTCCTCCTGAGTGGGCTAGCCTCTGGAAACCTCCAGGCAGATTTTGATGTTTCACAGGTGAGGAACATAGTTCTTGAGCAACAGTTCACCAAGGGCAGTGGTACTCAACCTGTGGGTCGTGACCCCTTTAGCAAATATCTGTGTCTAAAAATATTTACATTATAATTTATAACTGGAGCAAAATCCACAGTTATAAAGTAGCAATAAAAATAATTTTATGGTTTGGGGGGTAGTCACCAGGACATGAGGAACTTAGTGGTAAATTTTTCATAGTCAGAGAGAGATGAGCCCAAACCAAACGTAGCACATGAGCCAACAATGATTCTGTATGTGATACTGAGCCAACAATGATTCTGTATGTGATACTGAGCTTTATCTCTGGTCATCCTTGAAAATATCAGAAGCCCAGAAAGCCGGACTTTACTCAGCCTGGACTTCAGAGACTTGGTACAGATCTTTATCTCATCTACTAGAATATTTTAATTGAGACATCAATTGAATAATACTTTTCATTAGTGAGGAATGAAGATTCCTGGGTGGGGAGGTATTAAGAAATGGATCTAAGTTCTAAGGACCTTTGTATTCTGCAAAATAATGATGATCAGAAAATAATTTCAAGTCTGAAATTTGTAGCTATTTCTACACCAGGCATGTTTTTCTTCTGTCTCTGTACCCAAGAATGAGTTTCTACTCGGTTAAAGGTTCTTTTTTCTTTTTTTAAATCTATGGAGGACTTTCTTAATATAGCAGAGTAAGACCCAAATAGTTCAGGAAGCCAAACCCCAAGTGGATAGCAAGCCCTGTTTACCAACCCTTGGCCTTTCCATGCATCTGCACACGTGTGCAATCCTTTTTGTCAATAAAACAAGAATCCCGTAGCACACAATAATTTGTATCTTGTCAGCCAGAGAAACAATATTCCTGAAGAGACACCATTTGGGATTTGAAGCTAAAGGATTTGGGTCTCTCTGAGCCTGCACTTACCCATCTATGAAGCAAAATACATTTATTTCTACTTTAAAACATCAACTTGAGAAATGAAATTGGTAAAAAAACACATTGTTCAAAACAAATGTTAGGGTTTTTCAGAAGAAAATAAGAGGACAAAATTGTAAGAAATCCTACAAAAAATGAAAACCATTTTTTCTCTCAAACATCCTCTTTAAGATAAGTTATTTTAGATTAAAATTGCAACATTTATAATAATAACCTCTTAAACAGTATCATAACTCAGTGCATAGGAAAGCTCTACTGCTTAGCAACCATCTAGTCTTGACTCTGAAGCTAACAAGGCTTATGCACTATAAATTTTACATGAATTCTGTATAAATCGTATGCTATGGTTTTAAATAAATATTGAAAACTTTATTCCTATCGACTTTATAATACTAGACCTTTTTTTTTTTTTTACTGATGTGCTCAGCTGTAAATAACATGGGCAGTTGCAGGTACTCTTGGGAGATCCCAATTTCCTTCTCATCCCTCCCTGATAATTGATACCGACATTGATTGGACCTGGCCTTGAATGGAACTTGGTAGACTCTGATTGACCTTAGTTATAATTCTTAATTAAACATGACCAAAAAATAGACTTAAGCACACAGAAAATGCACTGTCTCATTTAACTGAGCAAACACGGGGAGTACAAGAGATGAAAGGACTTGAACCATGTTGACAGGACATAGATTTTTCTTACAGCCCCTTTCCTGCTTTCTCTCTGTAGTCCATATTACCAGGTATAAGGAGACATTATCGTTTTGTGTTCAAGTTGACTAACACTGACATTTGAGGTAGTGCTCAAATGTCTTGTTGCGTTCTATTGGTTCTTGTGCACTATACATTTATTTTTTTAACCAGTATCATGGTCTGAGGAATGTACTGTTCTGATCGTTCAGGCAAGAGTCGTCCCTGGAGTCGGAGATGAACTCCCTGCACATGTCTCAAACAGATAAGTGAAGCAGAAAATTCTGCCTCACAGAGTATAAGGACAAAGATGTTCCATGAGATACGTGAGAGTAGAGTTACCCAGAACCTATCAAATATCACACAGTAAAGAGTGTTCAGAGTTAGTCATGGTTGCATGCCACTATAGTCTCAACTATCTGGGAGGCTGAGGCAGGAGGACCAGTAGAGGCCAAGAGTTTGAGACCAATCTGATAAGCACTCCATGTCAAAGAATATATAAAATGTTCCTTTTGTGTATCCTTTTACCTATGAGCTATCAGCCTGTGCCTGTGGGTTATATCACTTCCAGCTCACACTTCTTCTTTACTAGGCTCTCCATCACTTATCCTACATCACTTTACCTGTCTGCAGGCTCCCAAGGCTCCCAAAGCTGCTGAGTTATTTTTGTAGAAACACAGCACGTGTTTCAGTCAGCAAAGCAGAGGCAGCAACAATGGTGAACCCCATCTTGGCCATCTTAGCAAGTATTTACTTTTATAGATAGTCTTGGATGGCCTGCTTTGCCACCAATAAAATTGGTGGTCTATTAAGTAATCCATAAGTAAGCTGTGGAGACTGATAGAAACTGTGTACTGGATTAGCCAGGGAAGTCTGAATAAGTCATCTTTAGAGATGGCCTAACAATACATTGATGACCTGCTAAGTTCTAAGTACTTGGCCATGCTGGGGAATACAGTGGTGAACAAGTTCAGAATCTTGCTCTTAGAGAGATACCTTACAATTATTCACTGGTATCCTACTGTCTACGTGTTTTACTGAAAATGTATATATACATACAACCTCAGCAGTCCATGTATATACATCTCAAGGCACTCATGAACATGTTTAGTGAACATCCAAGAAAAGTAATAACAAAAAAGTTCAATAGCCAGTAGTTAAATAAAATATTGAGTAAAATTAGTTACTTTCTGTTCTTGTTTAATTTCTGTTGCTTTAATAAACACCGTGACGCAAAGCAACTTATGGAGGATAGTTTTAAGGTAATAGTCCATCACTGAGAGACATCAGGGCAGGAACTAAAACAGAAACCACAGAGAAATGCTACTCAGTATCTCATGCTCAGAAAGCTTTCTTTTTTTTATTTTTATTACAATTTAATCACTTTGTATCCCAGCTGTAACCCCCACTCTCATTCCCTCCCAATACCACACTTCTCCATCCCTCACCTCCACCCATACCCCTCCCCAAGTCCACTGATGGGGAAGGTCCTCCTCCCCTTCCCTCTGACCCTAGCCTATCAGGTCTCATCAGGACTGGCTGCATTGTCTTCCTCTGTGGCTTGTAAAGGCTGCTCCCCTCTCAGAGGGAAGTGATCAAAGAGCCAGCAACTGAGTTCATGTCAGAGACAGTCCATGTTCCCCTCAGAAAGCTTTCTTACACAGCCCATGTCTGCCTGTCCAGAAATGGTGCTGCTCATAATGGGTGAGAACCTCCCTCATCAGTCAATAGTCAAGACAACTTCGCACAAATACATATAAAGTTTGACTATACAGGCATATGTAGAAAAAGAGTATAGGACAAAAATTTGATCAAACTACTGCCTCAGTTTGATTGAGGCAGTTCTGGGGTGCCCTATTTCCACGTGACTCAAGCTTGTATCACATTGACAGTAAGAACTGACCAGGAAAGCTGAGTGTGGTGGTGCATACCTGTAATCCCAGCACTCAGGAAGGCAGAGGCAGGCAGAGCTCTGTGAGTTCATGGCCAGCCTGGTCTACAAAGCGAGTCCAGGACAGCCAGGGCTACACAGAGAAACCCTGTCACAAAAAATAAATAAATAAAATAAAATAAAAAACAAAAAGAGACAGAGAAAGAGAGAGTTGATCAGAACACTTGGCTATGAAGCAGATGTATTGGGAAGCTTATCAAATACAACAGTCTACTACCATGGCTGTCCTTACTATGAGATGAGCATGTAATTCACTGTACCCTCATGAGTTGGCCAAAACCTCACATAAGTCTTCTGTGAGTACTTCTTGTTTGAACTAGGAAAGCACAGGGATAAAGGACACATCTAGTGGACGATAAGCCTGAATTGCAGTGCAGGCTCTTCCACTGTGTGCTTGTCTAACCCTGAGAGGAAGAGTTGGCTTTTTCCCTTTTAAGCCTCTACTTTTTTGTCTCTAAAAGTGCCATAGAGCCACCAGGCTCAAAAATACATCAATTACATTGGAGTTAATAATATTTGGAAAATACCCTGTAAAGCAGTGGTTCTCATATGCCTTTGGGGATAGAATATCACATATTCAGCATATTAGATATTTACATTACTATTCATAAAAGTAGCAAAATTATAGCTATGAAGTAGCAATGAAATAACTTTATGGCTGGGTGTCACCACAACATGAGAACTGTAGTAAATGGTCATTGAATTAGGAAGGTTGACAACCACTGTGTAAAGTATTATAAAACCATGTGACATGTCTCTGTGTTGTAGGCTTTTTTTTTTTTCTTTACTTAGCTGCAACTCTTATATTATTTTTGTTTACTTTTTAAAAGACTGTTAGGAAACTACACTTTCAGCTGGGTATGGTGGCACACGCCTATCATCTTAGCACCCTGGGGAGGCAGAGGCAGGTGGATCTCTGTGAATTCAAGGCTAGTCTGGTCTACAAATAAGTGAGTCCAGGACAGCCAAGGCTACACAGAGAAACCTCGTCTCAGAAAAAAAAAATAGATTTTCTTCCTAAAATTCCAAAACTCTGTAACAGGGCACAATTAATAAAATCCATCTATCTGTCTACCTTGAGCTATTGCTGGTTCATATTGTTTTGTTAATATCTCTTGGGTTCCTGCTAGTGTTATAGTGCATATTTAATCTGAATAATATTAAGTAGCAAATAGGAAATTATCTTGACCCAGATCTATGACAACTCCACCTACATTACGCCTGGGAGACATTGTGTACTGCCTTTTATGGTAAGCGTCTGACTGCCCTGCTTTGCATCTCACAGTACTTTTCGTCTAATGGTCAAAGGATGTCTGGTGAGTTTCAGGTTAGCGTGCTATGTCTAAATGCAGAGGAAAGGAAATTAATTCAGAGAAAAGACAGAGTTTCTGTGCTTCGCCGCTTGGGAGATCACAGGGTTGTGGGTTTAGTACAAAGCAATATAGCGATGCATCGCCAAGTCCATGTGTGATCTCTGCGAGGTCCCTTGAGGAAGCATGTCAGGATTTAGTGGGTCTGTATTGAAGTCTGAAATTGTAAACTTCACAGGAGCATGCTTGGAAAAGGCTGAGACTCCCAGTCCATACTCCACACTTTGAAACACAAGGCTGTGCACCACCATCCTTGAAAAACAGTTCAGGTGGTGCACACCTTTGATCCCAGCACTTAGGGAGGCAGAGACAGACAGATTGCTCTGAGTTCACAACTAGCCTGGTTTACAAAGTGAGTCCAGGACAGCCAAGGCTACACAGAGAAACCCTGTCTCACTGTCTCAAAAAAAAAAAAAGAAAAGAAAGAAAGAAAGAAAGAAAAGGAAGGAAGGAAGGAAGGAAGGAAGGAAGGAAGGAAAACAGTTCAAATCACAAATGTACATCGTTAAATTCTATTCCTTCCTAGTAAGGGTTCCTGAACCCTTAGGAGAATAACTGACTTCTTCACAAAATCATTTTCCTACAATTGCTCTAGTTAGAATATTCAGTCAAATGTTGATATATACCATATATGGCATACAGATAAAGTACTTTCGGGAAACAGCATGTGGTGTCTGAGTGAGTCTATCCTATTACATGGCCTTGTGCTCCCTATTTATAAACACACAAGCAGAATCACAAGTCTTAAGTCACAAATTCTCTAGCATTAGACCCGATTGACACCAGCCACAGATGAGCATGGGATTGAGACATCATCTTTAAAAAACATAAAATATTTATCCTCAAACATTTCTAATTCCACTTAAGGTTTGAATTTCTCCCTTGCCCATTAGCTCCTATTTCCATTCGGAGATATTTCCCTTGAAATCTGCTATAAATCCACATGTTGTTGCTATTATAAAAAAACGAGCCCATGGGGGATAGGCCGTGCTTCAGTGGGTAGAGGAGGTACGTGTGGAAGTGTATTGGCCTGAGCTCAGCTCCCCAGCACCCAAGTGAAAGCCAATCATTTCAGCAATGCACCTCTCATCTCAGGGCTTGAGCGAGGGCACACAGCAGGGCCTGGGAGCTCGCTGGCCAGCTGCTCTAGCCAAAATGAAGGAAAGTTCCAGATTTAGGAGAGACCCCATCTCAAAAAAAAGTGGGGTGATAGAAAAAAGACACCCAGCATCAAACTCTAGCTCCACTTGAACAGGCAGAATGTCCAGACACTTGTGCACATATACATCTACCTACATATATACATACATGTATACATAGACATATGTATCCCACCCACTCTCACTCTCTCTCTCACACACACACACACACTGGGAACCACACACAGTCTTTTATTTTGGTGTGTGTGGGAGGGAGGGTACTTACCTGTCTGGGAGCAATTTAAACTTTTGCTGTCCTTGAGTGAAAATAGCATGAATAATGAAGACGAATCCTGACGAACAGCCAGATGGTCCCTAACTCTAAACCAGAGCAGGATTATCGTGTCTACCTGAGGCACCCATCTGTCATGCAGACCCTTCGTATGTTAGCGTATGTTCTTTCTGTATGTTAGTGCTGTAGAGAGCATGGAACCTCTTTCAGCAAGTGTCTTTATATTTCATGTTGACTCCTTCACCAATATGAAGGCTGATGATAGTTGAGAGAATATTCCACTACATATCCAAAGCACTGACAACTACCAAGAGAGTAAAGGATAATGTTCTGAGAATGGGTCCCTATTTAATCAAGAGAGATGGCCCAGAAGCCTGAGCGCCCCTTCTATATGTCTTCAGGAGCTGCTTCTTCCCAACACCAGGCTCTAGCCTTCTTCCTCCCCCTAGGCACTTAGCCCACAAAACATATTACTGTGATTTCTTTCCCATTTGACATGTAAATCTCTTTTTGAAGCCTCTATCCAGTTTTATAACCCACTATGATTTTTTGCAAGGATGTGAGAACCACGTCTTTGAAACCAGCATCCCTCTCTCAGTCTTTAGGTGAGAATGGGATCCTAATATCTGTGGACCATTGGCTCCAAGATATTTCACTTTAACCTGGTGTAAAACCAATTAGCAAACACAAATGTCTGAACATCCCCTTTGCCTTTTGTTTCGTTGCAAGGCTGGCCTGAGTCCTATGATCACTCCACTTATTTCGGTAATCTTCAATCAAATCTTCTTTGCCTGTTCAACTTTGAACAGTTCACTTTTTGCTTTCATGAGAGAAACTGCAAACATGATAGAGCTGGTTGATGTTGTGTTTTGTTTGTTTGTTTGTTTTCAAGTAAAACTTTTTCCTAGGTGCCCCTGTTCCAAAATCCTGTATGACGTTTTGTTTAAACAGTTTACCAGCAGGAGCTCTGAAGATATTTCAAATATTTTTAAGAGACCCGCTCCTTTTTACAGGAGAGGTTGGAAATAAGGAAATAGTCACCAACATTGTGTTTTACTGTCATTTTTTGAAAAAGTGCCTTCTCCTCTCCCTGCTTCTAGTGCCCTTGGCTGCCAGATATCTGCTTGGTCCAATGTGCAAGAGGGAACAGACCGAACAGTACCAACTGCATCATCTTTGAGATCAACAAGTTCTTAATTGGTCTGGAAGTGGGGCAGGAGCGCCAGCTCCACCTGGAGAGCAATGTTTTGAAGCTGGAGGATGACACAAACTGTTCCCTGTCTTCAATTGAAGAGGATTTCCTTACGGCCTCCGAGCATTTGGAAGAAGAAATCGAGGTGGAGGAATGCAGGAGTGGTAAGACATTGCTGATAAAACAAGTATGTCCCCCGACTTTAGTCACCCACCCAGGCTGCAACATTGTCGGTGGGAGAGTTAAGAAAAGTGTCTCTTACACTTTTGACTGATACATCACGGTTTTTACCTGCTGAGGTTTGATGAGTCAGTTGTAATAAGAGAACGCCAGTGAACATGCTGACTAATGTGTTTAAGACAGCTTTTAATGGTTGGATAGATACCGGCTCCCAAAAGACGCCTTAGGGATGCTGAGGGAAATCTGTGAATTATAAAGGGAAACCTTCCTACCTACCAAGAGGAAAGTTAGTTTCCATAAAACTTCCAGAAAAGCCGGTGTTATCAGCTGGAACCAAGTTGGACTGGCTTGAATTCAAATCCCAGAACTTGCTTTGAGAGACCTAAGACTTCTCTCTAATCTCTTTTAAGCCCTGGTTTCCAAAAGTGCTTATAGCAAGAGATGGTTGTGAGATTAGAAGGCAATGACCCAGGAAAGTGCTCAGCAGTCATTTACATCTACTGACTCATTAACAGAACCCAATGAACATGCTCCTCTTCCCACCTTAAACCCCACAGAGAGAAACTGCACAGGTGTTGCATTATTGCTGTGGCCAGACCTATGCAAACTTCAGTGCAAATCTTTACAACAAGGCTCCAACTGAAGTTCTTCTAACCCCCAACCCGTTCTTTCTCCCTTCCCTAAGACGCAATTTCCTGTGTCACTTACCCAGGAAAATTGATTCTTTCCCAAACACCTTCTCCTCCACTAACCTCTGTGTTTATGTACCACAGTAAAGGTGTTCTATAGGACAACATCCCATAGCAAAATTCAACATCCTTATCAGATTTATTTTAACTGAGGCAACAGCCACAGTATTATATTAAAGGGGAAGAGGAGAGCTATATGCAAATTAGAAACAATTGTCAGTTTTGGCCCGTTAGAATATGCTATCTGAAAAGTAACGATGGTCCTCAATTTCTCTTCACTAGGCTTTGAAACTATAAATGTGTCAGCAAGTGTACTGGAAAGTAAAAAGACAAAGGAAGCTACCCAGGAAGGATGGGATTATCACAAGGAGAAGTTGCATTGTGCTTTAGGGGAAAAACACATTAAAAAATACCGTATGCCTTCAATGAAAACAGAAGGATCAAGGGAAAGCATAGCAGAAAGCACAGCCTTGGCAAGCCTCAATCCTTCAGCCCGGTCACCTCGCTGGAAAAGCGAAGCAGCAGGGAACAAGCAGGCAGCCACCAACTACTCCTACCCTGAAAATATCAAAGAAGAAATAGAAGCATCTCAGATGCTGTATATACCTAGGGATGCTTATCTCTCAATGGTTAAGAAAGACGTACTTCCTTCGTGTGGTGCAGTCACTGAGCAGGGCAGCAAACCCACAGACCGTGATGCTGCTCAGACCCCTCTTGTCCCCATTCCAAATGGAGAAGCCACCACGGGAGAGTATGCTACAAACTTAGCGGAATCTGTAATGCAGGATGCCTTCATCAGACTGTCTCAGTCGCAGCCCACACTCCCCCAGGAACCCGCAGTCAGTTTCTCTGTGGGAAGTGCTCTGCTTCCCAGTGGATGTCGCACAAAAGACATGCTGGTCTCTCGTTCCTGGAACGAGCTCCCCAAAATTGTCATTGTGCAGAGCCCAGAGGGCAGCGATCCTGCCCCCGAACCAAGTGTCTCCTCTTGGTCCGACATGAACGCTTCTGTTGAAACCTCGGGCGTCTTTCCTCGAGAGGGCTCCGGCCGACCCACTCAGAGTACACTAGAGGTTGCTCTGGCTTGTGCCGCCACTGTGATTGGAACCATCTCCAGTCCACAGGCCACAGAAAGATTCACCATGGAGCAGGAATCCAGCTACGCCCAGAGAGGCAGCGGGGTCCAGCAAACTCAAAAGCCCCAAGGACTCATGGAACCTTCTATGACTGAATATTCCTTTCCATCAGCTCTGTGCGGAATGACACAGGTGGCAAGTGCTGTCGCTGTCTGTGGCCTAGGTGAAAGAGAAGATGTGACATGCTCTATAGCTCCAAGTGGCCTCTTGCCCACCTCTGGGGCTTCTGAAGAAATGTCCTCAGCTGTAAATTTAGAGACAGAGAGGGTCCTGGGACTGGGGAAGGAAGCCATTGCGGAAGCTCTGCTCAGGGAGGCTGCCCTGGTTTTATCAAGGCCTGACGCACACGGCAGCCTCGGAGACCTCTTGGAGTCCGTGAAAAGGAGAATCACAGAAACCACTTCCAAAACCCAGAGTCTGTGCGCAGAAAACGTCCGAAGGAACGAGCTGGCACACACCTTGTCCAATATCATCCTCAAGCATTCCATTGAGGAGCTCCACCCCACCGAGGAAAAACATCCTGGTAGAACCCTAGACGCCTTAATGGACAGGGCCAACCAGCTGCTCCACAGCGTCATCTGCTTCACGTTCAAGAAGATAAACCACGTGGCAGCACTCGGCGAACATTCCGCAGGCCTTTCTAAGGAGACCATCAACTGGACGGAGTCAGAGCCCCTCGGTTGCCAGTCATTTGATCGCACTGCTGGTCGAGCTCGGGCGAAAGCCTCAGCGTGCTCCGGCCGCCATCCTCTTGGCGATGTGCAGGGCACCAGCCTGGTCATCAGCGATCTTGCAGAGGATGCACCCCCTAGGCAAAATAAGGGTGGAGCAAGGCCATTCAACAACCCCAGTCTGCAGTCTGAACTCCCATGCAGTTACCGAGTGCTTGATGCCACGGCCAAGTCATTCCCTAAGGAAATGCGTCTGAAAGGAATTGTGGGAGAGGACACAAGGCCCCTTCACCGTCCGTGCGCTTATGAGGGCAATGAACAGAGAAGCCCTGCAGACCTAGGAAAACTGACAACAGGTGAGGGCTGCGGCGGCTCCCAGGAAGCGGAAGACAGCATTTTTCCAAACACCCAAGAGAAATACACCTGCGCCACACCCCAAACCCAAGAAGTTCAAGTTAACCTATCCTTGTTAGGGGATGACCTGGCGCTTCCTGATCAGTCTATCCTACAGGCAAAGCGGTCTGAGGTCTACTGCATCACAGACTTTGCCGAAGAATTGGCAGAGACTGTTGTCTCCATGGCAACCGAAATCGCAGCAATCTGCCTCGACAACTCCAATGGAAAACAGCCCTGGTTTTGTGCTTGGAAAAGAGGGAACGAGTTTCTGGTGACGCCTAACACATCCGGCCGTTCCTTGAAGAGGAAGAAGGAAAACTCAGGCGGAGGCGGCTGCGCTGTGAGGAAACACAAGCCACCTCGCCTCAGCGAAATCAAGAGAAAAGCGGATGAGCACCCTGAGCTGAAAGAGAAGCTGATGAACAGAGTCATGGATGAGTCTATGAACCTCGAAGACAACCCTGATTCCGTCAGTACCTTTGCAAACGAGGTGGCCGCCAAGATCATGAACTTAACAGAGTTCTCCATGGTGGATGGAGTGTGGCAAGCCCAGAGCTGTTACCGGAATCGACTTCTCGGTGGAGACAGGTGGAACCGACTGAAAGCCTCCAGCTGTGAAAGCATTCCCGAGGAGGACTCCGAAGCCCGGGTCTTTGTAAACAGCCTGGGTTTAATGAGTACCTTGAGCCAACCAGTTAGCAGGGCCAGCTCTGTCTCCAAACAGTCCAGCTGCGAGAGCATCACGGATGAGTTTTCCAGGTTCATGGTGAAACAGATGGAAAATGAAGGGAGGGGATTTGAGCTGCTGCTGGATTACTACGCTGGCAAAAATGCCAGCAGTATTCTGAGCTCAGCAATGCAGCAGGCGTGCATGAAAAACGAGCACCTCAATGTGAGACCGAGCTGCCCCTCTAAGCAGTCCAGCACAGAGAGCATAACAGAAGAGTTTTATAGGTACATGCTGAGGGACATTGCCAAGGAAAGCAAAGACGGCACCTCCTCCAGACGAAGCAGCCAGGACTGGGCCACGGGCTTGCTGTCTCCCTGCCCGCGATCCCCGCTGTGTCACAGACAGTCCTCTGTGCCTGACAGCAGGTCCCCATCCTCCAGGTTAACAGTAAATGCACCTGTCAAAGCCAACTCCTTAGATGGCTTTGCCCAGAACTGCCCTCAAGACTCCCTAAATGTCCAGCCAGTCAGTAGGGCTTCCTCATCTGGACTCTGCAAGTCAGACTCGTGCTTGTACCGCAGAAGTGGCACTGACCAGATCACAAACATGCTAATTCATGAAACATGGGCAAGCTCCATTGAGGCTCTCATGAGGAAGAACAAAATTATCGTGGATGATGACGAGGCTGCTGATGCCAGTCCTGGTCCTGTTTCTGGTGGCTCTCCTTTGCAAATAGAAAAGTGTGCAAACAGACTAGCCCTGAGCACAGGACACAGGGGGCCAACTCTGCTTGTGCAGGAATCTGTTGATTACCAGAGAAAGGATATCATTACTGAAGGCAACTGTTCCCCAGTGTCATCGCCAAGAAGAATAGCCCCTGTTACAAAACTCAGTGGTTTTGATCCTAGAAGAGAAACGTCTTCATGCCACAATGCCATCATTCTCAACAGCCCCAGGCAGGCCCTTTGTTCAAGGGATGTGCCTTTGATTCAGATAGAGACAGATCAGAAAGAGGAGTGCGTTCCAGAACCGGAGCCCCTCCTTCCCCAAAGCAGCTCCCCAGAGGAAGCAGAAGGGTGCCAACCCAAAGAAACCATCCCAGATGTTGCCAGAAGCGCAGACACAGCCCTGAGCACCTCGCAAAGCTGTCGGTGAGTTGATCACTTCTGAGAGACCAGATCGGGTGTGCTTCTCAGAGTCTATTCCTCGCTTAGTGTTATTCTCTTAGGAATACAGGGATGCTATCAATGCACAAACAGACATTAAGTGACCCCTGTGGGACCTAGTGTATGTGCAAAAAAGGAGGTGTTCCTCCCACCGTATCCACCGACATTTTCTCCATCTTTCCTAAGACGGGGCCTGCTGTAATTGTGGGTAACTACCATGGTCCCACATGTGGCCTCCGGTTTACTTTGTTTAGAATGCCTGATCTTCAGTCCTCATCCATGATCAATACTCCTCCTGGTCATCTTGTGGAATTTTATTTATATACCTATAATAAGTCTTGGCTCAAATGCTATATTTTTATTGCATGTCACTCAAATACAAAAAAAAAAAAAATTAAAAGGCAAAATCCCTCCATATCCAAAGGGATCAGGTCAGTGCCTTTAGTTAATGTTTCGCTTTGTCTCATGAATGATTACTATGAAAATATGAAAACAGTCAGAACCTGATAAAATTCTAGTACACGTTGCTGTTACCAGGAGAAATTTTTTCTTTTAGGCTATTTTGCAATTAACTGTGAACTGTTTGAACATTTCCTCCACATTTTAGATAACTGGGGCAATAATGCAATGGCACAGTTAACTATTTGGAATTCAAAATTGATTTTATACTATAATCGTGGCATAATAAAAGAGCTGCCTACTGCAAAAGAAAGGAGGAAGGGAAAGAAAGCATTCAGGCATGCAGGAAGGAAGAAAGGAAAGAAGGAAGGGAGGGTTGTGAATAACTTACATTTTGATTTCCAAAACAAATTGAATTACTTTATGTAACAGAAAAATAAAACACAATATAATGCTCCTCATTAAAGCAAGTACCGCATCTTTCCAATATATGCCTAAGAGTGGTATAGCCAGATCTTGAGGAAGCACTATTCCTAATTGTCTGAGAAAGCACCAGATTGATTTCCAAAGTGGTTGTACAAGTTTACATTCCTACCAGCAATGGAGGAGGGTTCCCTTCTCTTCACATCCTCTCCAGCATGTGTTGTCACTTGAGTTTTTGATCTTAGCCATTCTGATGGGTATAAGGTGAAACCTCAGGATCATTTTGATTTGCATTTCCCTGATGACTAATGATGTTGAGCATTTCTTTAAGTGTTTCTCTGCCATTCAATATTCCTCTATTGAGAATTCTCGTTTATCTCTGTACCCCATATTTTAATTGGATTACTTGGTTTGTTGGTGTTTAGCTTTTGAGCTCTTTAAATATTCTGGATATTAACCTTCTGTCAGATATAGGGTTGGCATATATCTGAAAGATGCCCAACCATATAACAAGAATATTTGCTCAGCTATGTTTATAGTAGCTTTATTCATAATAGCCAGAATCTGGAATTCCTCAATTGAGAAATGGTACAGATATTGTGGTACATTCACACAATGGAATACTACTCAACAATACAAAACAAGGAAATCATGAAATTTGCAGGCAAATGGATGGAACTAGAAAAGATCATCCTGAGTGAGGTATCCCAGAAGCAGAAAGACTCACATGATATATACTCACTTATAAGTGGATATTAGTCATATAATACTACTAAAATCTATAGTCCTAAAGAAGCTAAACAAGGAGGACCCTTGGGAAGATGCTTAATCTTCAGTCAGAAGGGTGAACAGAAGGGTGAACATCGGAAATAGGAACAGGGAACTGGACAGGAGCTTACCAAAGAGGGCCTCTGAAAGAATCTACCCAGCAGGGTATCTAAGCAGATCCTAAGGCTCATAGCCAAACTTTGAGCAGAGTGCAGGGAATCTTATAGAAGAAGGGGGAGATAGAAATTGCTGGGGTGGAGAGGAACTCCACAAGGAGAACAACAGAGCCGAAAATGCTGGGCCCAGGTGGACCTCCAGAGACTGATGAATCAACTGAGGAACATGGAGAGGATGTAGAGCCCCTGCTCAGATATAGCCCATGGGCAGCTCAGACTCCACGGGGCTTCCCTAGTAAGAAGAGCCAAGAACTGTCTCTGACATGGACTCAATGGATGGCTCTTTGATCACCTCCACTTGATGGGGAAGAAGCCTTACCAGGCCACAGAAGAAGCGAATGAAGCCAGTTCTGATGAGGCCTGATAAGCTAGAGAGAGGAGGACCTCCCCTATCAGTGGACTGGGGTGGGGCAAAGGGGGAGAAAAGGGAGGGAGGGTGGAACTGGGAAGAGATGAGAGAGTGGGCTACAGCCAGTATACAAAGTTAATAAATTGTAATAAATTTATCAGCAACAGTAATAATAATAATGATGATAATGATAATGCAAGTACCCCAACGGTTTGGTAGATTTTCAAATTATTCACAATGATTTTCAAACAAAGATAGCAATAATAAGCAATAAAATAAGTTTTTTTTTTTCATTTGAAAATAGTTAAATTTAAATAAATTTTAGTTTTAGAAACAGATTAATTTTTTTGGCATCTCTTCTCTGAGAAGGTCCCTTTTTTGTGTGCTTCTAAGAATCTCTGCTGAGACCCTGTGGCCACCAAGTGCCAACTCTTTCAGTGCATAATGTAACTGTCGCAGGGTTCTTAGTCTCTATGGAATTCTGGCTGGTGATTTTCAGGAGACTGCACTGCAAGCGGGTTGTAAATCCCAGGCAAGGTAAATACTTCCCTCAAGCTCCATAAGGACTTTCTTTCCTAACTTCTGCTTTCTGCTCAGCACTCACAAAAGGCCACTGAATCATTCCTTTATCTTTAGTCTATAATTAAAGTTCAGTGAAACAGAAAAAATATTCAAACTTTAGAAACACATAGATTGAGAAATCACCTGTGTAATCTTTTCAGAGATGTATGCCTACAGTTTAAAATATACAGAAAGGATATATGTATGTAAATATATATATATGTATATATATATATATATATAGAGAGAGAGAGAGAGAGAGAATAAATAAGTTGAACAGAGCTATTACTAAATGTCAACAGTTCTCTAAAATCTGGGATGCATTTGCCCCTGAGCAGAAGAGATCCATGCTGAGGTGCTAAAGCACCCCACTAGAGAGTTTCCTACATGGTGACAGCAGTAAACTGTCCAGCCAGACATAAGAACTTTCTGTTGGACAATGCTAAGAACTTTCCTTTCTAACTGGATAGCGCTCCAGAAGCACCAAAAGAGAAGAACAAAAACACCGGAACCAGAAGCGCAAAGCCAAGAGTAATGAAGCAGGCTGAGCAGACAAAGAAACAAGGTGTTATCAACAACCATTTGGCTATGGACAGCATTCTTCAAAGATTGTGCTAGAGGGGCTATAGAGAAATATATCAGAGCTAATGACACAAAATAGCCAACATGTAATTTTTCAGAATCGTTGTTGTTTGAAGCCCATGAAAAAGAGAAACACTGATTCTAGGTGCCTGACTTAAAGTGAGCAGGAGCCCAGAGATGTTTATTCAGTGAAGGTCACTGAATTAGGAAGCATTGTGAACTAATATTCAGCAAGCTTTAGGTTGCAGACACAATCAAGTAATGATTATCATGACACAATTTGAAGTTGAATGTTACTGATGTTATTCTAAAAACAGACACAACCTAGAAAAGTTGCAAAGACTTTCTGCTCTATATGAGTAAACCATAGCCGACTCGGATTCTTCTTCCATATAATCTCCCAAGCGTGCAACCTCTCACTTCAGGGTATGGATATATGATTCTGGTTTCCATCGAGTACAACAGAAAGGACGTAGAGCAGAAATTTAAGAGTTGACTCTAATTTTCAAAGTACAAAGACTGAAGATTGAATGTCATTTTTGTTTTATGGAGCAATACAAATAATCACCATATAACATGAGCTATGCTACCTTAAACCGTATTGGCTTGAACTACTTTCCTAAGCTCTTTCTTTTGGTTTATTCGCCCATAGGTAGGAATGATAATAATGATAATATAATATTCTTATAGTTTAAATGATTTGCATACAAAACTCTGAATGCAATGCTTTATCTATTATGAACATTCAATAAATCCACGTGGTTACCATTGCTGTTTATAATGTCATTTGGGTGAAGTTTTATGATGGCTTTTATTCAAGAGATGCCATTCTCCCCAAGGGGAAACCTGTCATGAACAATGTGATACTTTTATTGAAAAGAGAATCCCAGGATTGCCAAGCAGAAAAATTAGTCACAGCTCAGTTAAAATTTCTGAGCCCAGTGTTGCTATCATGGGATTTGACTTGCCAAAATAACTGGAAGCAGAACTCCATTCCCCACGGAAGAATTCAGCCCACTCTCCATGCAAGAGTAGGAACCTTGACACAGACAGTCTCGATGTGGTTTGGAGGTGGAGAAAGATTATGCCCCGAAGATATAAGACATTTTTAGGCTTTTCTCTGAGGGACATCTTCATGGTTCCTAAAAATATACTTAAAATTCAACACAATGAAATAAAAGCCATTTCTTACTTTTGATGACTTGACAAAAAAAAAAAAAAAAAAAAGTCACAACTGAGGCTCCATTGTGGAAATCATTCCTAAATGGAATTATTGACTTGTTAGTGTTATATTTTGAAGACATATAGACTATAGTTCTCAATTCTTTTAAGAAAAAAATACAAAAACAAAAACAAAAAACGTCTCCTCTTGGTGGCCAGCACTTTCTCCTAAACACTACATGACCTGCAGTGGGCACTAAAGAGTAATTAGTGAACTTTTGACACACTGATCCTAAGGAGGAGTGATAAACTGAATCCTGAGAAGTTACAGGATATCCCATGCATTGGCATAATCTGATGTTTTAGAAACATTGAACAGACCTGTTCAAAGAGAGTCAGCTAGCCTGTAACAAGTGAGAAAAAGTGGTTTAATTTAGAAGACAAAGTTTCTGGGCTGGAGAGATGGCTCAGCAGGTAAGAACATTTGCTGCTTTTGCAGAGGGCCTGGGTTTGAATCCCAGCATCCACAGGGGAATGGGGATCACAATAATCCACAACTCTACTTCCAAGGAATCCAATGCCTTCTTCTGGCCTCTGCAGCCAACAGACATGCACATGGTGTGTAGACATACCTGAAGACAACCATTCATATGCATAAAATAAGAATAAATTTATTTAGAAAAATAAATTACTTAAAAGAAAGAAAGGGTCTATTCAGTAGTTTCCGTAAGAATCAGGCATCTGTTGTGATGGTTTGCCTTCACTGTCAAGTTATCTGGATTTAGTCTCATACAGTACCCTTCTAGATATGTCTACCAAGCTGTTTCAATTGGTTTAGTTGAAGAGGAAAGATCCACCCTGAATATTAGTGGTACCATCACATGGGCTGTGGTTCCAGAATAAATAAAAAGAAAATGTGGAAGAATCCAGAGGACCGTGAGCATTCCCCTCGCTCTGCTTCCTAACTGTGGATGTAACGTGACCAGCTGCTGCAAGCTCCAGCTGCCATGTTTTCCCAACTGTGATGAACAATATCCTCACATCATGAACGTGAAGGAGTCCTTGAAAATTAAGTGGTTTCTGCCAACAGAATAAGATAAGCCAGAGACTATAAACATATTTCTAAAAGACACACCTGGTAAAGAAAAAATATCTCAAATGTTAACATTCAAAATGTTCTTATATGTTGGCAAACCTCTTAAAAACATGGGCTGTTCTAATAAAGGAGAATGACTTCATTGAAAAAAAGAAATCTTTCAAAATTCAGCAGTAAGAAAGTGAGCAACTTCTAAGCATTGAGCTAGCCAGAGAGGTCAAGGACACCACAAGAAAACCTACAGAATTAACTAACCTAGGTTCATAGGGGCTCACAGAGATTGAAACGCCAACCAAAGAGCTTGCATAGGACAGACCTCCTCTCCACCTATGTAACAGATGTGCAGCTTGGTCTTCATGTGAGTCCCCTAACAACTGGAACAGGGGTTGTCTCTGACTCTGATGCCTGCTTTTGGATTCCTTTCCCCTAACTGGGCTGCTGTGTCTAGCCTCAATAGGAGAAGACGCACCTAATCCTCCTGTATCATGATATGCCAAGGTGGTTGTCGTACGTACAAAGCCTGTCCTTCTCTGAAGAGAATGGGAGTGGGGGATGGGAAGAGGAGAGGTGAGAGAGGGTACTAGGTAGAGAAGAAGGGAAAGCTGTGATCAGGATTAAAGTTAATTAATTAATTAAAAATAAAATGAACAATTTATTAGAAAATAGACAAGGTTAAAGGGTTGAAGACTAGGTTCCCAAGTAGTAGGTATAATTGTTGGTAAAATATTTTATCACAAAGGTTTCATGTAATCTTTGTATCAATCTATGACTGGATTATTTGACCACATGATTGAGAGGTTATGTAAACTTAGAGGTGGAATCTAGTTGGAAGAAATAATTAGAAGTATCCATGGGGGCTATATCTTGTGTTTGTCTGTCTCTTTACCTCTTGTTTGTCATGAAGAGAGCTACTTTGCTCTACCACATGATACTATCATGATGGTCATCTTCACCATGTATGGACCCAGAAAGCAACATACAGGAATAGCCATGGCCTGAAACCTTTTAAACAATGATCTTAAATGAACCTTTCTTCCATTAATTGTTTCAGGTATTTGACACAGCGATAAAAAAAGCTGCACAACGCTCAGCTATCATATGTCATTAGGTAATTTCAAATTTAAACAATAGGATATCCTGAATATCTATTAAGATGAACAAAATCCAAACCACTGACAAAACCAATTCCCGGACAGAATACAGTATGTTACAAACTGTAAAATACTGTAAAATAGATGAGCAGTCTGGAATACAGTTGTCAGTTTCTTTCAAAACTAAGCAACTGATGCTCAAAAATAAACAAACAAATAAATAAATAAACACGCTGTGTGCAGGTCTTTAAATCAACTTTATTTCTAATTATGAAAACACAGAATTAACCACAATATCTTTTGTCTGAGTTACTTTTCTATTGATGCGACAAAACACTATGACCAAGAAAACTTATAAAAGAAAGCATTTAATTGTATTTGAGGCTTCAGGGCTTAAAGCCTATAATAGCAGAGCAAAGGCATGGCAAGCTACCAATGACTTCAAGACAGATACAGGAGCACAGAGATCCAAAAATAGCAACAGGGTGGTCCAATGTAAAACACAGCCTTCTCGTCTTGTTTGATAGTTCTTCAAAAGATATTATATTAAGTAGAAGTGGTTTTGTAAAACATTTTATGGTACATGAAAAACTAAAATATATGTCCCTTATGGCACAAAGCATAGGGAGAGGGGAAACAGAAGTATGTTGTTTACAGCCGTTACACAACATACATTTCATTACATGTCAGTTTTATAATGTAATGTGACAGTAAGTTACACGTTGAATATAAATATCAAAAGTCCTGCAATAACCACTAAAAATATTCAAAAATATAATTGTAAGTCAATAGTGGAGATAAAAATGAAATTCCAAAAATTGCTCAGTTAATTAAGAGGAATCTGGAGTCAGGGTGAAAAGAAACTAGGAACAGATGGGACAAATAGAAAACAAGATTATGTATTTTATCCCAGCCTTACTTACAGTCACATTAATTATCAATGATCTAAACACTTCAGTTAAAAGGCAGAGATTATCCTATTGCATAAAAATGCAAAATCCTAGCATAAGCTCTGTACATCTGAAATATAAAGATTCAAATGGGTCAAGAGTAAAAGAATGGAAAACAAAAGATATTTAAAAGGTCAAACAGCCCTCAGGATAAAAAGTCTTGCCAGGGATAATGATGTCTTTTAAGCTAATAGTTTCAATCCATCCAAAAGACAATCTTCCTGCATATAGAACCAACTAAGTAATAAAACACCAATTGATAACTTTTACAAACTAGAAGGAGGACTAGACAGAAAATTGTACTGCAAATTTAACATTCTTCTCTTAATAATTCATGAAAAAATAAAATATGTAATAAAATATGTCAGAAGCAACAGCAGGGAAACTTCCACACACAATGGGCAGAAATCACATAGTGAACTCAGAACATGATACACTACATGAAACTTCCACACACAACGGGCAGAAAGCACATAGTGAACTCGGAACGTGATACACTCCATGCAAGCCCTGCTCACACTCCACCATGACATAATCCCAGCACAGAATGGGGAAAGTGGACATGAAATCCCACCACTGGCTGAAGAGCTACTGGGGAGAGAGCTCTGATGTGACCATTAGTCAGCTGGTCACACACAAGGCAGTCACCACTCCCAAAACCAGCTGGGCAACAAACTGGACTCATGGGGAAAGAAAGGGAAAGAAAAAGAGGAAGACATCTCAAGTCCAGAGGGAGGCATGGAAAAGTGGAGAAGGAGGAAAGGGGGGAATGGGAGCAGAGGGATGAACATGTTCAAAATGCATTGTTTTAAATTCTCCAACACCTAATAAAATATCATTCAAAAGGCAGAAGGGCAAACATCCACAATCAACTCAATTTGTACAACTCAACGTCTATCACAACACCAAAGCATACATTTTTTTTCAGGCGTACTTAAAATATTTGTCAAGCTGTACCATGGGCCAAAATGCAAGTCAATAAATTTAAAAGAATTTAAAACATAGAATATGTTCTCTGGTCATGCTGGATTTAACCCAAAAGTTAATGATAAATGATGTATACAAAATCTCCCATAATAGCTAGAAATTATTATATTTAGATACCAGTAAATTATCTTTTGTTCGCAAGTGATGTTAGAATAAACTCTAAATTAAAAGTGTAAACGTGTTAAAATTTGTGATATGATGGTAATGCTACTTAGGGAAGACATCTACACTTTTCAAGTGTTTCTGGTTTGTTTTGTTTAATCGGAGCAGTTTATCTATCTTCAAAGTATCCATCTTAAAACACTAAAAAAGACCAGGCCTGATCCAAGTTTGATCTCCAGTACCCACCTGGTAGAAAGAAACCCACACCTGCACATTGTTCTCTGACCTCCACACCACTGCTGGGCACAGGCTCACCCACATATACAAGGTAAACAAATGCAATGAAAAAGTAAAAAGAATTAGCAAACTCAATTAAAAAATAGCTGAAAGTAAATGATCAAACTGGGAGTATATATCAGTGATTATAAAAAAATACAGGAAGAAAATTAATAAAAGTCAAATGCTTTTTTTTTATCCCAAAGATTGTTGAACACATGCATATGCATGTGTTTAACATTCAAATAAGTATATAAGATGTTCAAGCACCTGCTCTAATTTCTCCTTTCAAAGGGCTTTTTATGGTAATAATTAAGTGCTTGGCCCCTGCAAAGAGGGTTCTCACCAGCTATGTTCTTACGCTGCTACCTTCTACCTGTGTGTGGTGATTTCTGCTTTCCATTTATGACGGCGGCTTAAAATAAACATGGTTAGGATGTGTTAAAAGAAAATCTGACCTAAGGAAACCTTACAACGGTGATACAGATGGAACGTGGGCATGTGAGATAAAACCAGGAGGACTCTGAGCTTGTTTCCAACATGGAGATTGGACAGTTGACACTGACGAGGCTATGGTCCTCTGAAGCTCTTGTGGGAACTGAGGGGCTTGGCATGGAGGCTACCAGATGACATTCATCTGCACCACACAATTGAACATTATGAACCAATAAATAAGTAAAGCTATAAGATAAGCTTCTACCAAAGCAAACAAGAACTAGCACTCTGGGTAATCATTACTGGTTCTGAATTTCCATTATATGGCACAGATGTGAGGTTTGCTCTAAATAGAGCATGAAATTGAGATAAAACAAAATGTGCCGACAGACTTATTTGTTAACCTGGATATTCTACATCAGTCACTAGCACTCGGCTCCATTTTTAGCAAGAAATATCCTGGGGAGAATTTTTTTATAGTTTAATTGTGTATGTGTATGTGTGTGTGTGCATATATAACACATACACACATATATAGTATAATTCTATAGTATAATTTTTCTATAGTATACATTAATAAGGAATTGGGCACAAGGCTGCTTTTCGACTGGTGTGCGGAGACACAGGCTCATTGGTGCCCAATGTGGGCTCTGAGAATAGCTCCATGTTGCACCTTCTCTCTTTGCTAATAATATCTTGATGTCCCCAGTGACAGCCTTGAGACCAGAGAGGAATCAGAAGTGGATGTTTTGAAAGAAGCCCAACCCCCGGATGAGTCCCCGAACCCTCACAGCAGCAGTGAGGAGAGTACAGGCAGCTGGTCCCAGCTGGCCAATGAAGATGACAACCCAGATGATGCAAGTAGCTTTCTGCAGCTCAGCGAACGATCCATGAGGTACCTACTTCCCCTTCCCTTGGCTTCCTAAGGAAGTTGACATCAACAAAGATTTCCAACAACTCATGTCATGGTTCAGTACTATGTGCTGTTAATAGAACAGGAAAGAGAAAAGAGAAAGAAAGAAAGAAAGAAAGAAAGAAAGAAAGAAAGAAAGAAAGAAAGAAAGAAAGAAAGAAAGAAAGAAAGAAAGAAAGGAAAGAAAGAAAGAAAATGTGTGTGGTGGGGGAGGCCCCCAGTTGATGAAGGTCCCTGCCTATCCTGATTGAGCTAAAAACTATCTTAATATCTAGTTATGACTTGACCACCTTGCCCACATTTAATAGTTAGCTGTGATTTCTTCCTCAAATGTCACAGCAGGTATACTGTTAGTTTTCATGTAAGCTTGTGTTACACTACCTGGGTTTGAACTTTCTTTCTGATTCATTTACATTTCAGATGCAACACAGGCTGGGTTTATATGAAGCAAGTGTTTCCATGCTGTTGTACTGCTTGCCCTGACTTTTCCCTTCCTTTATCTCCTGTGCCCTCCTTATTGTTTCTGGAAAAGCTAGCATCTAGCTGTAACCGCTAGAGTGAGCTTCTCTGCCCAAAGTCTTTTGGAATCCAGGCCAAACAGACCAGAGACTGTCCAGAGAGGCTGGCTGGAAAGTGAGACTGAAATATCTTGGTGTGGATAAAAGATTTTTGAAAGTTCTATTTCTGACAGCACAATCTAAGAGTTAGGAACATTTTACATTAAGTAAGTGGTTTCAAATTTTAAATATTCCCACAAAATGTTATAAAATAGATACAAAGAAGCAAAGACAACTTGAATCTTTGGACTTTGAGTGTCAGGCTTCAGAGTGTTTCTTTCACCAGTGTCTTGCCTAAAACTCCAGACAAGAACTTTAAGATTGAAGAGTCTTCTCGGTGAGTCACATGAACATGAAGGAACAAAGCCCCATTGCATGACGCACGAGCAGGCACTATTGCCAAACCTTGCTCAGGAGAGGTATTGTTGGAAAATGCAGGAAGTATGAGAAGACTCAGTAAGTTTGAAACAAATTGGATAGGTTTTATTTCACAAGTACAGACAGAGTCTAAAAATCGTCTTGGCAGTACTGTTTCAGAGAGCATATTCTAGGCTCATAAGTAGGCCATATGTTAATTGCACAACTTACAATAATGATATCATACGCAATATTCTTTCTCTATGAGACACAAGGTATCACATTTCGCTCCTTTTCGGAGGCTGAAAGAACAAAGCCTTACCCAACTTTGTATTTGTAAATTCCATAGTCCTCCAGGAAAACAAGAAGTTAGATGTATGTTCTATGGAATCCTGTGGAATATCCCTAAGAATATTTCTCCATATAGCAAAGGGAGACCATGGGTCTCTGACTTCTTTCTAGATTCAAGAAGCAGGCAGAGAGGTGTTAGGGTGTTTACCCTAGTGACATTTTCAGAAGTATATTCACCCCTGTAAGCACATCAGTGTCAAGGAGTCAAGGATAAACACCCTCTCCCTAACCAGAATGAAGAAGTAAAGAGAAATGTTATTACCAGCTATGTATGACTCACTGGGTATCAGTAGTACTGTCATAATGTACTTGGATTCTACCTTCTGTCTGCCTTTAATTTGGTCAAACATCAATACGGATGCAGAAGGTCAGGCACAAACCTGCCGTGCCTTGGGGAACGACTAAGGACCCCTCCCTACAATGGAACATCAGTGTCAGCAGCGTGGCCAAGGGTGGAGACGGGCATTAATATGTAAACTTTTGCTTTGTCAGCAATGGCAACAGTAGTGCCACTAGCAGTCTTGGCATTATGGACCTGGACATTTATCAGGAAAGCATACCGTCTTCTCCCATGATTAAGTAAGTAGCCACGTGACTCAGTGACCAACAGCACCACTCCAATTCCATCTGGCAATCCATCGTGATCATAAAGGTCGTGCCCAGCCACCAGTTCATTCTGTCTGTTCCACTGTGCTTCCATGTCACTGGAGTGGAGGACTAAGGCCTAGAATACGCCCAAACCCATCACTACCTGCTTCCTTGATTTCAAACCTGTCCCTTACAATATAGTCATTGCAGATAAAGTTGACC
Organism: Meriones unguiculatus; assembly: GCF_030254825.1. Taxonomy (NCBI): domain Eukaryota; kingdom Metazoa; phylum Chordata; class Mammalia; order Rodentia; family Muridae; genus Meriones; species Meriones unguiculatus. The sequence continues at coordinate 69,338,679 of NC_083362.1, read as the reverse complement.
AGTATTATCAGAAGCACATGTCATCTTACCTGATTTGATTTACAGAAACAACAAACAAACAAAACCATTGAATTGTACCATGGCTCCCGCAGGCAGAAGACTACTCAATAGCTTTTTCTATAGAACATGGGCATTTCAGCAAAATTAGATATGAGTGGCTTTTCCTTTGCTTGTGGACACTGGGGTTACCACAATGTATCTGATGTCATTGCTTGCCAGGAGAGAGATGTCATCACCATGCAGTAACTCTGGCCTTCTCAGAGAACAAAAGAAAGAGGTTCTTGGAAATGTACTACATAAAATGACACAGAACGGGAGGGCCACCTGAAGCCGTGGCTACTTCTAAAATTTGTGATTTTTCTGGAAAATTAACTGAATTGGTCATGATGACTTAGAATATAATTTGGGTATTCCAAACTAAAAAAGCTGTATTGGTCTAATGATGATTCCTAATGTATTTCTCTCTGGCTAACTGCAGATTAATTGATTTTATTTCACCACTGAATAAGCGTATTCTTCAGTGATTGAAGGTCCTCACAACCCTTCATTGTTTTAATACCTACAAGCAAACATGAACACACACATGAACTTTTTTAGGAGAAATTAAAACAAATTCAACAAAAAATTATTTGCAATAGATTAATATTTCTCCTTTGAAACACATTAATGTAGCATGTTCACCATCTTTTTTTTGTAATATGAAACTATGACTTCAAGCAAAGCTTGTGTTGAGGGAAAGCTAAGATCACTTCCATCCCATCATTACTTAGTATCAGAAATTGCACCTTTCCCTTGCACGGTTTATGTGCTACCTGCAAAGGGAGCAAGCAGAGTTGCTGAACCCTTAGGAAATTGACATCCCTGCAAATTAGATATGAATGGAAGATTGGATACACTCTTTCTCTCAACTGCAATGAAATTTACCTCACTAGTGGAATTTATCCATACAGTGGAATGCATTAGCCAGATCTTAGCAGCAACAGAGAACAGAAGAAAACAATCTATCCCCCCCCCCAAAAAACAGAAAGGAAAACAAAAAACATTTCTAAAATTTCTAAAAGCCTCATTCCTAATTTCTAGAAACTAGAAAAACAAAGGACATACACAGGCTTCCCCAGATGATTACTTATTTTCAGCTACCGAGTTATACGGCCTTATTTCAGAAGTTTTTACTGGGTCTCCCCGCTACATACAGGGGTCTATAATATGTACACACCATGCAAAAACAAACAAACAACAAAACCTCCAATAGTAAACATAACCCTGGCTAAGGAGAGGCTCAGTCAGGGTTATGAGATATTCATTGTGGGGAATCCGCAGCCTGTTCTACCTCCACCAAATAAAAACAATGGAAAAGAATAGATTCTACTATTGTGACATTCTGTCGTACTGTTTAAGTTTTACAGCTTGTTGACCGTCCTTATTCCAGCTCACAGAACAATCGACACGTAAAACGTATCTTCCTACTTTAAAACTCAAATGTACTTTGTTGTCACAGTACAGAGACATACACAGTGACAAAATGGAAAAATATGGTCCATTAAGAGACAGGTAAAATGGAGGAGAATAACTCTTCAAATTAAAGCTGGTTCCTTGAAATCTCTCTTTAGCTGTTCAGCCTTATGGAGGTTTGTGGAAAGGGAGTTCAAAAGAAAATAAAGATAAAATTCTCAGAATCTCCCCCACTGACTGTCCTAACTAATGCCATTCAAGATACATGGGACTTCTCTTTGGTGGTGGGAAACATTAATTACAGACCCAACCATTTTATGTACTACCCACTTGGATCTTCTTTGTTCTGTGAAAACCATAAGAATGAGTTCTAGATGTTTGTAGCTCAGAAAGACCCATCACATCATCTTCCATTACAGCTTATTCTTGCAAAGCATTACCAACCGTATACTGTTGTTTTCTCCCAAAGCGAATTAGTAGAAGAAAAGGAGATTCTTAAGGAACAGTCAGAAAGCGTAAAGGGTAAGCCAAGTTCCCATCCTTTTGACACACAATTGTGTGGTGTGGGGGTGTCCCTTTGGAAAGCAGAGTAAGGTTGTGGTTGTGTCTGTTCAGAACATGTCTCTGGGCTGCCAGGAAGAGCAGCCAGCCCCCAGAGGAGCCTGTTGGTGATCAACTTTGACCTGGAGCCAGGGTGCCCTGATGCTGAGCTTCGAGCCACGCTGCAGTGGATAGCCGCCTCAGAACTTGGGATCCCAACCATCTACTTTAAGAAATCTCAGGAGAGCAGAATTGAAAAGGTACCATGTTGTGTCTGTGCTTTTTACCTCGGCTGGAAACCCCGTGAATGCCTATTTAATCTGTAGGAACTTCAAGTGTTTAATGCTGATTTCTCTCAACCAAAAAACAAAATCTTGCAAATACTTTCAGGACCCCAGCTGTCACAGCCCATTCACCATCACCACTGCATTGACCTTCGGTCTCTTAAATAGTTGGCAGTAAAGAGAAAAGGAACTGAGGAAAGAGCAGCTTCTCAACATTTTGAAAAGTATTTTGTTATATTCCTAAACCCTGACTTTGCTACAAAACCCTCCTGAGTAATTCCTTAATTAAAAACTGTCTCTCAGTTAAATAACATTAGGATTGCAATGGGCAATTTCACTCTAACGTTCAGGGCCAAATATCCTGAGATAAGAAAGACCCTTATGTTCTTGCCTATGCTCTCTGAAACTAGAATAGTTTCAGAGTCTCTGGGACCCCAGGCAGTTGGATGGGCTGCTAGAGAGATCTTTCCCCACACCTTCTCCCACTTCCAGCTCTCTTCAGCCAGCAATTTGTTCTTCTTTTCATGTTCAAGTCCACCCAAGCCAGCTGGCGAAGTTGTCCTTCCTTTGTTGGCAAAGCCATAACTGGCTCACCAGCTGATAAACTCTCCAGTCAGTCTTTCCACCCCTAGTCTTCCCAGTGCAGAGGATGGACAAGGAGAGCATAATCCATGCATCACCCTGGACTCCTCCCACGTCATACCCAGTTCCAGGGGAGGGAATGGAGAACATTCTCAGGGGACAGTGTTCCCAGGTTCACATAAAGGGTTGGTTTTGTATCTCTAGCACTTCCCTGAATAAAAGCATCCCCTGGTGTACTTTCATGTGGTATGCTAATTAAACTGATAGTCATTTATACCACCTCCTTAAAGGGGCAGTCACTTTTCATGCATGTATGTCTAATAAATTCCCCATTGTTGCCGGGTGGTATTTTATTGATGCTATACGCAATCCACAGCTTAGTTTGGTATTTCTTTACATCTACCAGGTTTTCAATTGTAAAGCGAATGCCTGTCTTTGTTAATAACCGTTTCTGCGAAGTCAGAGGTTTCACTGCTGTTATCAGGAAAAACACTAGGTGACCTTTCACATATTCCTATCAGTTAGCTCAAGGGACTTACATATAAATGATGCAGTCTGGAGGACTGAGATTTCCAGGTTTTGTTCTGAGTCAATGAGGGCTTTCTGCATACCGTGGCTTTGATACAAATGGGCATCACCCTTGGTTGTCTGTGACTGGACTGGTTAAATAAAGAACACTTACATGACACTTGGACATTCTTTCCTCGGTAGTGAGGTCAGAGCCTCAATTCTATTTGTTTTCACTTAGACCAGTAGTTAAGTGGTCACGTTTAAGGGTGTGGGAAAGAGCAGTAAAGATAGGGTGCAAAATCAGCAATCATTACCTCCTCATCTCAGAGAAGAGAGACCCTCAGTTCAGAAAACGCACTTTCCACTGTCACTCAGAATCAAGCACATCCTTGAGTGAACACCCTATATCTTTTCGTTGCTGTTGTTCTGTGTTCGTTTGAAACAAGGTCTCATGTAGTCCAAACTGGCCTTGAATTCTCTGTGAGGCAGGTGATAACCTTGAACTTCTTTTAATTTTAATTATGCACATTGGGAGTGAGGTGGTCGTATGCACATGGGTGTCAGTGCTCCGAAAGGTCGGAAGAGAGTGTCTGACCCCATGGACTTACAGGGTATTGTGAGTTGCCCAATATGGGTAACAGGAACAGAACTTGGGCCCTCTGCAGTATGCTCTTCACTAGCGATCCATCCCTCCAGCACCAACCTTGAACTTCTGACCTTTATGCCTCAACCTCTCATGTGGTGGGATTATAATCATGTGCCAGCTTGTGTTGTTCTGGGAACTGATGCCTGGTTTCATGAATGTGAAACCAGGACACCTGCAACCGAGTTACATCCTCAGTCCAGAAACCTAAGTCTTTATTTCTGGGAATGCTGACCTAATTTTCTCAGCAATTAATTTAGTCAATATGTATCCAGTTATGATGGTCTCAGCTGACTAACCTTTCTGCTTTGTGAAAACAGGCCTGTGGCAAAGGGGAGGAGGGTGTCATGAGCAATAGCACAACTCATGTTTCATGGGAAAATTTGGCCTTGGACCTGGAAGGCCCTTAAGGACAGCAAAAGATGAATCCCATAAAAGGCAAATTCCAAGTACCCCAGATGCCCAGTGCATTGTCAGTTGTCTAATGATTCATGGTGCCTTTATTTCTGGGCCTCCCCATTCCTTTGTATTTTGTTTAATCATTAGAAGGCTACATGCCCTTGAATATCATACATTCAAAACATCCATCAAACATTCCTAGAGTACCTTCTCCATGCTGGTACTGTCTCAAGCTCCAGGGCTGAGGTAGCAAAAGAGACAAAAGTTCCTGCCATCTCAGAGCTTGCATTTCAGTTCCAGAAGCACCACCAATTGTCTCCAGAACACAGGAGAAGGGTATTGTTTGTAAACAGCCATCTGGAGATAGCACAGTGTGGATTCAGTAAGGAAATTAACATTCGTCTAGGAAGTTGGTGTCTAAGCCACACACATTCGCCACTCAAATGCATAGGTTCCTTCCATCCATTCAAAACCACTATGAAAGTCTATGAACTTTTCCAGGGGAAGGCTCCTGACACTTCTGACACCTGATAACCTCAAACAGTTCACAAAGGTAGTTCTCTACAACCTTGGCATCAGGTGAATTTAATCCAGTTAACTGAAAGCAAAATAAATAAAGTCATTAGCAAAATTTATAAAACCAATTTTTAACTGCTACTTTCCAAGGTTTATTGAGGGTTTTTTGTTTGTTTATTTTTTAAATGCAGATTTCATGGTTTTTGAGCTATCTTCCTTCTCTAAAAATTGAATGAGCCTCTGAGCTCTAATAAGCCAATGTCTGGCATCACATGGCATCCAGCTCAACTTTAAACTTCCCATGAGAAGCGTTTCCTTTCCTTGGAAGCAGTGTGTGAAAAGGAGCTTGCAGAAGGAGGACATAGACCCTTACCTTCCTGTGGAAGTGAGAGTTGGAGCAGAAATGGCTTCACCTCTAATTTCTTGTTCTAGTCTACAAACAAAGTGGTGGGAGGGGGAGATGAAAGGAAACACTGATGACATTGACTGTTGACTCAAGTCCCCTTCTGCATAAACACGAGGACAAACTCCAGCTAAAGTGCCAGCTGTAAACAAACACCTAAGAAAGAAAGAGGAAGGGGATGTACCGATTGGATCCTGAGGGGTTTTGTTTGTAAATTTAAAAAATGCATTAATTATTACATTAATCCTTTCATCAGAAATCTCAAATTAGGAAGTGTTAGAATCACCCCAGGAAGCCTTCCAAACCCAGAGCCTTAGCAGTTAGTTCAGAATCTCCACTGGAAGTAAGACCCAACCCCAGGCTCTGGTGGAGGTCTAGAATGCCAGGATCCAGCCCAAGTTCAGAATAAGAGTTTTATAGGCCATAATTTCGGGGACAGAGTAGGGACCCTCTCACTCTGCTTAATGAAGTCTGATTTCTGTCTTGGAGCAAAAGATGGTGACAGCTTTCAGTATGCATTGAATGCATAAAAAAAAAAAATCACAGAGCTTGCTGCAATTCCCATTATTGCAGTATGAGTTGTAAACTATCAAATCTACAAAATGCACCTGGGAATACAAAGGTCTGCTACCTAATGAGGTGTTTCTTCAGGTGAGTGTGCTGGCAATAAGCTGTCACAGAATATAGACGCTCTTAAGTTGTTTGTTGTTTGTTTTTAAGTCTACAGTCTGTGTTGTCTACAGAAAGAGAATTTAATTACTGATTGTGAAATGTCAGTACAGAATGGAATTTATTGTTGTTTGTTTGTTAGTAGAGCAGGCTAAAAATCCAAATCCCTGACATACGAAAGCCGATTATGACCATAACACAAGCAGGCTTAATGAAAGCTCTAGGGTCAATTTGCTAGATTGTAGCTCTAAAAATAGGACAATAAACTGGTCCTGGTGGTGGCAGCTTGTAAATCCTGGATACTGGGAGGTAGGGGAACTGAGGCAGGAAAACTGCCCCAGCTTGGTTCAGCTTGGACCACAGAGTTTATGGTGACCTCAAGCAATGTAGTGATTGTCTCAAAACACAAAGCTGAAAGAAGGTTGGAGATAAAACACATGAGTTCTCAAAAGCTTAATATCCAGGCTATGGATATCTGTCTATTCCTCAGACTTCAAGTAAGACCTAAGAAAGGTTAATGAATTGAATTATTCAGATGGGCTAGCCTCCTCCCCTCCCTTAATTCACATTGTCATTAATACCCTAAAGCCTCCTGTTTCCACTCTTGTTCTATCCAACACATGACCTGAGTTTATATACACACTAAAATGTAAGTAACAGTTGACATAATCATTCTTAGGTGTCTCCATAAACCAGCCACCGGGACCATTCGTTCCTTGGGTGGGGGGGGGAGCATTTGCATTATAAGCAAAGCCTCCCAGTAAAGGTTTCCCATCTGTCCCTAAAGTGTCAGGATCAGGCAGAGAAGGAACCAGACAGGGTGCAGAGGCATCCCAGACAACTAGTGATCGCTCTAAAACTACCACAGAGACACATGGAGCTACATAAGCTGGACTTCTATTGTCGTCATGAGTATAGAGGGGAGGTCACGATTACACCACCTTAGGGACGTGTGTGCCTGCTGCCAGTCATCACCACGTGATGAGAGACATGCCCTGTGACCATCTTCTATTTAGAAACTCGCTGCTGCCGATTCCCACTCCAGGACCTGTGGCCTTTAGCGATCTTCATAAAGTTTTATTTCAGTAGAGAGGAAGGAACAGTCATTTAGGTACGCATGTTTGTTTTTCTTCTTGATTATATGTGTGTAAACATGCTACCTAAAACTGAAGAATAATTTTAGTAGTGGGCTTATCTTCAATGATGTTGGATGTCTGCATGTATTTCTTGAGAAGTTAAAATGCACCTGACTCCCTTTACCCATCTATCCTTTCTGTCAGCAAATATTCATTGACTCTTTACTGCAGGCAAAGAAAACCATGGCTGAGATGGTGCCCTACTCTGGGGAGATCAGTAGCTTTAACAGAATGAACAGCTGCCTTCCTTTACAAGAACCTAAAACTCTTTAGGACAATATTTATGTTTACAGATACTTAAAATATTCCATTTTTTAATCTAGATGATTGCTTTATTTAGACTCTGCCAATAAAGAGTGAATAAAAAAAAAGAATTTAAAGACTCAGCCAAACTATGATCTTAGCGTTTTTAACAAATAACACTCTCCTTCTCATAAGATGCCACCAGATTCTTAGGGTACCCACTCAGTTGATATGCTGAGTAGAAAATCGTTCTCTCTGATCCTGACCCTAAAATGGAGAGAATTGTAAAGAACATTGGCACACACCGAGGTACTACCCATTGTCCCCAAATCTTATGAACAGAACCGCAAAATGGAAGGAATGTATTATCTGAAACGTCTTAAAAGGAAACCAACTGTCTTAAAAATGTCCCCGGAGACTCAGAGCCCCAGTCTTTGGAAGGGTTCTTCAATGAGATGCTGATGAGGACACTATGATGCGTGAGTCCTAACTCTGTGTCTTATTTTAGTTTCTAGATGTTGTGAAGCTTGTTCATCAGAAGCACTGGAAGGTGGGGGATATATTTCATGCTGTTGTCCAGTACTGCAAACTGCACGCGGAGCAGAAAGAGGGGACCCCAAGTCTCTTTGACTGGCTCCTGGAACTAGGATAAGCCAAGCGCACCCTTCAATGAATTTCCTTCCTCTGTCCCAGCTTAGGTTACAGTGGTTTGTGCTGAACACTCTGAACTTTCTCGATACACAGCATCCCATCAGCAGAACTATTTCAAAATCTGCTCCAGTATCATGTACAGGGAATAAGTCTGAAAGAATGTGAAATATGGCTCTGTCTTAATCAATATCACCATGAGCGTGTCCAAAGGGGCTTGTATGAGAACGGCTTCAAAAAGAGATACTTCAGTGAGGCCCAAATAGGAAAGTTTATAACAAGCCCATCCTCCAGAAAAGCTACACTCCCATATACATCACAAGACAGAGTGATCAATAATGTCTTCAGCTATGTGAATCAAACAGATACAAAGTTATCAGGTCACAGTAATTCTATAAATTATGCTAAAAACTTCATTGCACTTTGCTTAACGGGTACAGGGGTTGTCCACCCAAAGAAATACTTAGGATACAGTTAAAAGTTTCCATGCCTTTATGTGAAAGAGTTCCACTCTCGGACCACTATCGATGGATGCTAACATGCATGGACCCCACGTGAGATGATTTCATTTATTTGCAGAGAGGTTGACTTTCTAACTGTCCCTGAGCTCTTCAAAAAAAAAAAAAAAAAAAAAACTAATGTCATTCCATGGGGAAAGGGAAGCTCAAGGTCGCCTTTGTTCCTATCACTCACACTTATTACTTGGGTAAAATTATTATGGAAGCCTTGCCTAAAGGCAAACTTTCAAAAGTAAACGGTAAAATAAATAATGGTCTTTTGAGATAAAATAAGCTTATGTATCTGATTATATGAGAAATATAATTTTATTTTATTGTAAATTGTGGAGAGATTATCTATCTAATATATTAAGTTGTCTTAGAGCTTCATAAACCATGAAGCGATTGCTGTGTTGAGTTTGGGGGCATCATGAAGCTTGGTGGTTGATTGTACAATGAATGTGCTGATATCTGTATAGCCGATATGCTTCTCCAAAGATGTCTGTAATGATGGATGCAGGGTAATGTCCTTGTGCTTGATAAGGCCAGTTAGGAATGCAGACTTCCTAACATTAAAGTTAGAGAAATAGAAGCCTTTAATCCATTTTTTTAATTATATTAGAAATGTACTCCTTTGAAAAGTCAAAGTATCTATATGACCCTAAAAGTCTTCTTCCCTTCTATCTAAATATGCTACAGTCATTTTTATTTTCTCAATCAGAAATATGTTTAGTATGTATCTTCTGAAACACAATGCTTTTATTCTATTTTTAAAGCTTACAGAATAACTCTAAATGTGAATCAGGCCCCACATCATCAATGCCAGCATATCTGGTCTATCTATCATATCCTAAGACTCCAAAAAAAGCTTCCTAGCAAGCCATTGCCACCCCCCCCCGACAGGAATCTTCTTCAGACCTCAGCAGGCATTTATTATGAAGACAGTCCAGATTTAGGTGTATGTTCAATCTGTCGCATTAACCAGGTTTTGAAACCTAGCTATCATCTCTACTGAATTGTGCGTGTTTCTTTGTGCTAATATGTGGGCAATGAGATTTTTACTGTCTTAACAATCCCAGAATATTGTGTGTAAACTCTTGTTGTGCTTGAATAAATGTTTACTTATCCTCCAAAGCACAAATATTGGATGTAATCGTGTGTTGTACCTAATGTTGCAAAGTAATCAATAAATTTCTGTTGCAAAATTGTTGATCTGTCTTTTCTCCTAGGACACAGCACTTAAAGGGCTTTATGTAAAAACTGTAAAAAAGAAATAGTTACATTGTGAGTAGATGAAGATTAGTGTACCTTAGATAAGATTTTCTGTCCTGATTTCAATTTTTTATTAATACATGTTTAAGACAATTTGTCAGCATAGGGAATGTTCACCATAAACCATTGTTTCTCCACCTTGACACTGTTCACATTTGGAACAAGATAAATTTTTGATGTGGGATATTGGATGCGCATCTTGACCTCTCCCAATTAGATACTGATAATTGCCTCTTCCTGACTGTAGCAATCAAGGATGCCTCCTGATATTGCCAAATGACACTCAGGAAATAGTCAAGGCTGGTTAAAGACCAACCAGCGTAACAAATGAAGCACATGAACAGGACCTGAGCCCCACTAAGTAAATGAGGAGCCGAATCCTCTAGTCTAAGGAGTCTCAATAAGGACCAGAAAGCCAGGCATCCCCTATCCACAGCCCCTGGGGGCAACCTTTACACAAAATCATGGGGACCAGAGAAAGAGACATAAAACCAACATGGAGTCGATCATTTGAGTAAATAAGATGAATATATCAAAGTTATGGGAAAATGTATCCGAGTTTTTGGAATTCTAGAAAGAAATTGGAAGAGCATATGCAAATTAATCAGTAAAAGTTGTAGGCAATTGATTCACAAAACAGAACTATGAACATGCTTAGGCCTCAGAGATCTCTCCAGTCACATAGAGGATGTCATCAAATTATAGCAAACACTGGTCACTGCCACGTGGAGACATTAGTTGAAAGGGCTGTTGGAGAATGAATAGATAATTCAGCAGTGTAGACTCCTAAGTTTTTCAATAGTCAAACTGAAGGCAGTTTTCTTCAGTAAAGAGGAATAAACAGACTAGATGGGATGACACTCAAAGGATGACACTCAAAAGCATCATAACTAGACAATAGAACAGAATTTTTATTCCATCAGACAATTCTAAGGACACCAGGTCAAAGTGTAGGACCCAAGCTCAACAGAAGCTTGAATGAGAACCATGTTATTCCAGTTGATCAATGGATATTCTGGCTAATCATTTACGATAGAAAAAATACCAATTTGCAGAATCTCGTTCTGCTTTTGTTGGAGGTACCCAAGTGAGGTAGGGGCACCCATGAACTTTATTTGTGTCATATGGAGGAAGATGATTTCTGGCAATAAGTCCCATCTAATAACACAAATGTTTAGGGGGATGTCTCTGATCATGGTTATTGTCTAATGTTACAAGGCTCAGGCAAAGATCCTCTTGTTGGTATAAAAGACTAAACAAGTGTTATTGGCGAAACCATCATCCTTGACAATTTCTGACATCTGATGTCTTTCTTCCATAGAGTAGGACCATGTCATCATCTAATAAATGTACTCTTAGTGACTGTAGAGTATCAGACTCCGTGCTAAGTAGAACAAAAAACCTAAATCTCACCTAGAAACTAACTCATAGACCACGGGGTAGACAGACACATTAATATCATAAAACAATATGATCCTTGCTGCTACGTAACTCTCTGAGGATTAACAATTTAGAGGTCAGCTGGTGGAAGTATTTATCACTGCTTGATGAGATATTGGACCACTCTAAGGAGAAACCATGTGAACTTAGGTCCTTATGTTTGACAGAAGCCATTTAAAGAAAGGAGGTAGTAAGAACTTTTAAGGAATGAAAAGAATCCACTCAGAGAAAAAGTAAGATCACAAGCAACCATCTTAAGATGCTGTCTGAGGCAGAAGGAATTTGGTGGAATTATAATATCATGGTGAGCTAATGACTCGTAAGATTTGAAGCCAGGAATTGAAATTGAAGGCACATTTTAAGAAGATTTCTATCCATATTATATTCCTTTTGATCAAAGATGTAGAATCTGATGTGAATGTAAGAGAAATAACATGTGAATTTATTTGTGGTCCACTGAGTTACAGCTTCCATAGAATGATACTATTAAAGAATATGTTGGTTGTGAATAAAGGGATCACCACTGCCCTATAAGTGATTGCTCTTACATAATGATACACCGGAGGTCTCACATCGAGCCTCAGGCCCACAGTGCTGTAGGCCCTGAAGAACTTGGAAACTGTATGTTCACAGTTACAATTTACTGCAGCAAGTATGTAAAAGTCTCATTCCAGGAAAGAAAACAGACTTATAGCACCAAGCTAAAGATAATGTAGTGTAGACTTCCAGGTGATCCCTTCCAGGATGCCTGCAAAGGACGCTCTTCATCAGCAATGATATACGAGCTGTGTAATAATACAGGCAAAATGTGTCAACCAGGGGAATTCATAATTCGGTACCTAGGTCTTTTACTGAGGCTCAGTCAGGCATGTTGAGTAACGCTTGAGTAACTGACTGTACCTTTTCTAAAGGCATCACCCCTCCAGATCGAAAACAAGTGTTGGCAATAAAACATGTTAATGCTGTAAGTTATCTAGTAAAATTGGAACCATGTGGCCCTCCCTATATGTTGCATATGCTAAAATGAAAAGAAGAAACACTCATAGCTCTGAGCAAGCACAGCATCCTAAAGATGTGGCAGTTATATTTAGGAGTCAGACATGAGCCAATTCTATAATTAAGCTTTTTGGGGGGCCAGGGGGTGCAGACTATGAGCAATGCAGACTCCTGAGTTAAGTCTTCCTGCAGAGACACTTACTGTCATCTGCTGTTTGGCATGGCCAGTGGAATGCATGTGTTTCCATTGCAAGTTCCTTGAGACAAGAATTTTATTCTATTTATCTAAGGTATCTGCAGTAATTCTTTACATGATGCCTTCTCCATAGCTGGTGTCAAATTGGACTGAAAAAGTGAACAGACACATGAAATGGTACCACGTGCATGGAGGATGGGTCTTACCACATGAGTCAGTCTAATCTAGAAACTCTTCCATAATAAAGGGGAGGAGGACCTCCCCTATCAGTAGACTTAGAAAGAGGCAAGGAGGGGATGAGGGAGGAAAAGTGGGATTGGGAGAGAATGAGGGAGGGGCTACAGCTGGGATACAAAGTAAATAACCTGTGATTAATATAAAAAATAAAAATGTATATATATATATATATATATATATATATGAAACTCTTCCATAGACATGCCCAGATGTTGGTGTCTGTAGGAGTTCTAAAGCCATTAAGTTATTCAAGATCAACCAGGACAACAGCTGTTAATATTTCATGATAAATTCTAGCAATGCAACTTTGTTTTGAGGTTCTTCTCAGCTGACTAGGGACAGGCTAGTTGATATAAAATGTCGTTCGTGTTATCTAATGAAATTACTTTGGTTTTCAGGGAAGTGAAATAGTCTGTAAACATTGGATTTTGATTTAAACCACATTAGGATGTCTGACCTAAAACATTAGATACCACAATATAGAGAATGTGGTAGAGATATTGGCATGGCTTTAAGTGTTATTCATCTGCGTTAGCAACAGGATTCAGAGACCAGTGGAAGGCAGATGGGTTTGATGAAATGAATGGAGTGGAATGAATCATTGAAGTGTAACCTCCTAGGTAACACATAAATAAACAAAGTGTCAGTATGGCAAGCTAAGCATTCTCTCATCAATAGCATAAAAAAATTTAAAAAAAAAGCCCCTTAAAATCTATACCTTTCTCTCATTCTTCTTAGCTTTTACAGATCCTTAATTAGAAAGGGGGGGAGGGGCTTTCTGTTCTTAAAGGATGTCCTTCATTGAAAGTTTGGGTTTTTTGTTTTTGTTTTGTTTTGTTGCATTTGAAAGTTTCCCATTCTTTTGGCGAATTCCACCCAATTGATTATTACATATTTGCTCTGTTTCTGACTCACAACGTGGCACAGACTGTAGGTGGATCTACTGTAGGTAGATGCTGGGAGGTAGCACACACATTCCAGGTGCAAAGACTTAGCATGAATGATTTTTGTCCTTGAGCTGAACACCTGGTGCAAATTCTCTACCTACGCAACATCACTCTCTCTTGCTACATGACAAACAGCAGTTATGGCCCCTCAAAAAAAAAATGGCAGTGAGACACCCTTCCTCAGAAGAAAATAAATGAGTCACCATTTGTTGATAGAGAGTAAAGGTAAGCAAAATCAGACCGGCCTTTAGTTTCAACTGTTTGGAGTCTAGGGCCCTTGTGTGACATTTCTGAAGGGTAAGCTTGCATTCAATGTCAAATAATAGGCCAATTATTTTTGACCTGGCCATATTTTTAGTAATAAAGGAAGCAGGCCACATGTTGACCTTTTGTGTAGCCCACAGAAATGTCAAAAAAAAAAAAGCCCATTAAGTTAGATTGGTTATTTCCTTCTTCCTTCATTTTTGGCAGCAAGATGTTATTTTTGAGTCTGAATGTGGGAGACAATGTAAAAAATCATTGTTTGGTGTCTCAGGAGTGAAGAAGCTCATCCGATTATTAATTGTTTCTGAAAATTAGTTTTTGTTAATAGAAGAAATAAGCTAAGCAAGCAGTGATATCTGTGCAACCATCCAAATGAGCATTTTACATTAGAAATCCATGACATGGCTGTCACAATTGTCTGCTTATTTTCCACAATAGCTATTACTAGGAAAAAGAGAAAGTAAGCAATAGGCCGAGGAAGAGATGGGGACCAGACCAACGTTAACAGGGTCGGGTCTCTGGACCATGACTGGTTTCCCAGGAAGCCTGGCACGTGGCACTGTGGCTCTCTGTGCTATAAATGCCTGAGGCAAGATGCTGAGAGATTAAATTTTGAACAGTTCCAGCTAAAGAAAAACTTGGGAGTATGCAGTGAAAAGAAGAGAATAACTAACTGTAATTTATTTTTATCATATGAGCAGAAGTTTACTTAACAGAGAAACTGAAGATGATTGAGTGCAGAAGCAGAAATTGGAAAGCTGATCAAATCAAGCGCCACAGAAAGAGGCTGGAGTGGGTTACCCACAGTGGAGAACAGCACAGTGGTCTTGGCATTGTGGGTTTTTTTTGTTTGTTTTTTTAAATTTTCATCAATTACACTTTATTCATTCTGCATCCCCCCATAAGCCCCTCCCTCCTCCCCTCCCAGTCCCACCCTCCCTCCTCCCTCTGCTTGCATGCCACTCCCCAAGTCCACTAATAGGGGAGGTTCTCCTCTCCTTTCTGATCTTAGTCTGTAAGTTCACATCAAAAGTGGCTGCATTGTCCTCTACTATGGCCTGGTAAGGCTGCTCCCCCCCCAGAGGGAGGTGATCAAAGAGCAGGCCAATCAGATTATGTCAGAGGCAGTCCCTCTTCACATTACTATGTAACCGGATTGGACTCTGAACTGCCCTGGGCTACATCTGTGCAGGGGTTCTGGATTATCTCCATGAATAGTCCTTGGTTGGAGTATGAGTCTCTGGGAAGTTCCCTGTGTTCAATGTCTCTGACAGAGGTCATGAATCAAATGGACCTAACAGACATTTACAGAACTTTACACCCAAACACAAAAGAATTTACCTTCTTCTCAGTACCTCATGGAACCTTCTCCAAAATAGACCATATAGTGGGTCACAAAGCAAGCCTCAACAGATACAAGAAGATTGAAATAATCCCATGTATCTTGTCTGATCACCATGGAATAAAGCTGGACCTCAACAATAACAGAAATAACAAAAAGCCTACACACACATGGAAACTGAACAACTTGTTACTAAATGACAGCTGGGTCAGGGAAGAAATAAAGAAAGAAATTAAAGTCTTTCTAGAAATCAATGAAAATGAAGACACAACATACCCGAACCTGTGGGACACAATGAAAGCAGTGCTAAGAGGAAAGTTCATAGCACTAAGTGCCTTCAAGAAGAAATTCGAGACAGCTCATTCAAGCACCCTAATGGCTCACTTAAAAACCCTAGAAAAAGAAGAAGCAGACACACCAAGAAGGAGTAGACTGCTGGAAATAATCAAACTCAGGGCTGAAATCAATCAATTGGAAACAAATAAAACAATTCAAAGAATCAATGAAACCAAGAGCTGGTTCTTTGAGAAAATCAACAAGATCGACAAACCCTTAGCCAGGCTAACTAAAAGGCAGAGAGACACCACCCAAATCAACAAAATCAGAAATGAAAAGGGGGATATAACTACAGACACTGAGGAAGTCCAAACAATCATTAGGACTTACTTCAAAAGTCTATATGCCACAAAATTTGAAAATCTAAATGAAATGGACAATTTTCTTGATCGATTTGACTTACCAAAGCTGAATCAGGACCAGGTAAATCAACTAAATAGTCCTATATCCCCCAAAGAAATAGAAGCGCTCATCAAAAGTCTCCCATCCAAAAAAAGCCCAGGACCAGATGGCTTCAGCGCAGAATTCTACCAGATCTTCAAAGAAGAGCTAACACCAATTCTCTTCATACTATTCCACAATAGAAACAGAAGGAATATTACCAAATTCATTCTATGAAGCCACAGTCACCTTGGTACCTAAACCTCACAAAGACTCAACAAAGAAAGAGAATTTCCGGCCAATCTCCCTTATGAACATTGATGCAAAAATACTTAATAAAATACTTGCAAACTGAATCCAAGAACACATCAAAGATATTATCCACTATGACCAAGTAGGCTTCATCCCAGGTATGCAGGGGTGGTTCAATATACGGAAATCCATCAATGTGATCCACCATATTAACAAACTGAAAGAAAAAAACCACATTGTGGGTTTTTTAAAAAATCAGGCAAGGGGAATCTTTCAGAATTTTTATGAATTAAATTGTTCTTTGGCAATTTTATTCATGTCTATAATACACTCGGATTGCTATCACCCCCACCCTACAGTACTCATGTGTGAAATTTTAAAATAAATAAAATAAAATATATACATTTAAAGAAATTTTTATAGAACATGTCCTCATCAAGGAAGGAAAGTAAGGAAAAAATGTAGGAAGGGGAAAAGTAATAGAAGAGGAAGTTAGAAAAAGAGAAGAAAAGCAAGAAAGAGAGAGGGGAGAGAGAAGAAAAGAAGGAGGTCTGACCCTTCAGCACATATCATATGCTTCTTTACTAAGTGTAACATTGATTATTTAATTTTTTTTTTCAATGCAGTTTATTCAGGAACCTTGTGACCCTTCAGCACATATCATATGCTTCTTTACTAAGTGTAACATTGATTATTTAATTTTTTTTTTCAATGCAGTTTATTCAGGAACCTTGAACAATCATCTGACCCTGGGGAAAGCCAGCCCACAGCTTAAATAGCCTCTGGGTAGCCAACCCCAGCGTGCCATATGGGCAATGCAGATAGGTCCACATACATGGAAGCAAGCCAGATCCTCAGCCTTAGCCAAATGTGGAGTTGTTCGTGACAGAGAGCACTCACCATCAGGAAGGTGGAAGGCGGAAACCAGCTCCATCTTTAAGGCGCGGCATTACACAGCTCTCTACAGTTCCCCCTTTTTGTTTTAGACGCATCAGGCAAGAGTAGAGGTCTGATCTCTGATATTAGAAATAAATTGGGACTTTGTACTGATGTTCATTTAGGTGTCATCCACTCAAAGAGCATCAGACCTGTTCGATACCTTTTTCTCAGAGGCGGGACCTGGGGCATCAACCCGCATGCAATCAGACATGCTCTTCTCTGGGTCCAAAGCGGCTGACCCTGAGTGCAGTGCTTAGCCTCGCATCCTGAGCGTTACATTTTAGCTTTTTATGGTAGCCAACCATGCTTGGGGAGACTGTCTTGCTTCAGTGACTGTAAAGGCCTGGATGGTCATGGCTGCATTACACTGTTGTGAGACTCTAATCTTGCATATATACCACAGGCAAACCAAGGAGACCAACACCAGAAGGCCTGCTAATGCTCCCATGCCTGCCCATTCCTTCAGATGATTCATGGCTGCAGCAATCCATGATGATAATCCTGTGGCTAGTCCTGCGTCCACTCTGGTAGAATTTACTGTGACAATGGCCACTCTCAGCTGCTCCATCGTAGTATCGAATTCTCCAGTCCAATTACCTAAAATATAGCTTGACAATTGTTTAGACAGATTTGCAGCACAGGAAAAATTCTCATGTTATATGCTAGTGACTCAAAGTCCAGCATATTTTCATTGACAGCCAAGTTGAGCGATTTGCCATAGGTTATCAATTTGCTCCTACACGAGGTCAATCCTCTGATTGAACACCATCAAGCTTCCTTTTAGTTGAGCATTAATTCCTTTTTGTACAACTAAGGCATGAGCTACATTGGCTAAATGATTATTCAGGGTCTGAGCAGTCTGCACAGTATGACTCATGGCTAATGCCCTGGTGGTAGCTCCAACAGCCACCAATGAGATGGCAGTAACAATGGTGGCTGTAGTTCCAAGATCCCTTTTCTGTCTGAAGAGAGTCATAGCGTGAGGGGCATCAATGGGCACAGGCACCCAGCAAGATTTATTCATTTATGTATACAGTGTTCTGCCTGCATGTACACCTGCACGACAGAAGACAGACCCAGATCTCATTATAGATGGTTGTGAGCCACCATGTGGTTGCTGGGAATTGAACTCATGACCTTCAGAAGAGCAGCCAGTGCTCTTAACATCTGAGCCATCTCTCCAGCCATATTTAATATTTTTTAAAGTTTAATTTATTTTTCCCATCTCCCTGATTGTCTCATATGTGAAGACAACATATTTAAGTCATACTCTCCCTTCCAGCTCCTCCTGAAGCTCCTCCTCCTCTTCCTCTTTCTCATCTTCTCTGTTTCCATAACCCACAGAGTTCAATTAGTGTACTGCCCATGCGCATGCAGGCGAGGGCTGTCCACTAGCAGCACATGGCTGACTCACCGTGAGTCATGTTGCAAGACAACTTACGCTCCCTTCCTCTGTAGCCATCACCTTCCCAAAACACCTCACACAAAAACAAAAACAAAAAGAAAACAACAAAAAACAACAAAGGCAGTACTTTTAAAACTATAGCTACTTTTAAAACGAGAAAATTGTACATCCAGAACAAACACAGTATTTATTAATAAAATACGCCATGGTTGATACACATAAATTTAAATGTCCATTTTGAATGCTGCAAAAATGGGTCAAAGCATGGTACCCATTCATGGAACTTAACGTGGTTCCTGTTTAGCCTCAGGTTGTGGCTCTCCTCAGCTGCTAAGGGTTGAGGTCCTGACTTTGATACCTCTTTCAAACCATATGAATTTCTTTTCCTTCATCCAGAGTCATGGAAAACATAATTGCTGTAACCATGTGTAAAATGCCCCCATTTTCCAGACTGGCTCACACTTCTGCACACAAGTTGTTGACCTAAGAACACACCATTGCCTGAGTCAGGGTTATCTCATCTTTCAAAATGTCGAGGGCAAATGCTGCAATTGCTGCAAGTTGTCCTGACTGGTGAACAGATAACATTTCATTGTGAATGGGTTCAGTCCTGGGAGCTGGAAATGCAGCTTCCTGACTCAGTGGTGATGGTTGGCAAACTCTTTCCTAGAAAAGAAACCTTTTCGTCTGCTAATGAACATCTGGCAGGAGTCTGGCATGGTCAACTGCTGAAGACTGCGAATGCAGAGCAGCTTTCCTCAGAAGGTCCCTACACCTGATTAGCCAACATTTTATAAATAATTTCCTCCTTTGCCCTCCTTCAGCAGATCCGCATAGCTCATTTGAATGTGGGGAGAGATTAGGATCCTAATTTTGCTGGTAGACAAATGGAGATTTCGAGATGCAGGGGAATTCAAGAATAGTTAGAAACAAAACCACTCAGTCTCTATGTGGGTTCCCTAGTAAGGGGAACAGGGACTGGCTCTGATGTGAACTCAGTGGCCAGCTCTTTGATCACCTCCTCCTGTTTGGGGGGGGGGGGAGTGAGAAGGCAGCCTTACCAGGCCACAGAGGAAGGCAATGCAGTCAGTCCTGATGAAACCTGATAGGCTAGGGCCAGATGGAAGGGGAGGAGGACCTCCCTTAACAGTGGACTGGGGGAAACAACATTGAGGTATAAGAGGGAGGGAAGATGGGACTGGGAGACCAGGACGGGGCCTACAGCTGGGATACAAAGTGAATAAATTGTAATTAAAAAAATAAAAACTAGGAAGTATTTGAGACCTTGTTCTAGTTGATGCCCCATGCACTATTTGAAGTATTTTTCTTGTGCTGATCTATTTAATATCAACAACAGCCCTCAGGAAGACAAAAAAATGTCAGCAGTCCAGTCTGGACACAGGCAGAAACAAGCACAGCCGGGTTTATTTTAAGGGATGAACACTCTTTTTTTGTTGTTTTGTTTTGTTTTTCAAGACAGGGTCTCTTGGCCATCCTGGACTCACTTTGTAGATGAGGCTGGCCTCGAACTTTCAGAAATCCACCTGCCTCTGACTTCCAGAGTGCTGGGATTATAGGCCTGTGCTACCATGTCTGGCTGAAGCCTACGCTCTTGCCTCCTGCTAATAAGATTTTAATGTGGCATCAAGTGAGGCATGAAAAACCAGGAGCTGAGAGAGTGGGTGACAGGAAAAACAAAACAAAACAAAACAAAAAAACCTACTGGTATATATAGCATCTATCTACTAGTAGGTGTTTTTCTTATCTTTTCAGATTTGGGGGGTGCACCCATATTAGTCTCAGCAAAAGGAGACAGAAAAATAGATAAAATAGGTGGCTTGGGAAGCTGGGGCTGGTGACTATTCTGAAAGCTGTTTGAGAGAAGTTACCCTTGTGGAAGGAGACGACATTTACACATCGCTTGCATAAGCTGCCTCCAGGCCATCACTACTTCCAAGCTTAACATGTAATGGCACCCTTGATCTGAGAAAGCAATTGGTCATGATATTTTCCAAAGCTTTTAGGCTGCAATAAAATATTACTCTAACTAAGAAAATTCTTTTAGATTGTCCAATAGTATTTTTTGAAGTGGTATTAAATAGTGTTATATTTAACTTGAAATTGTATTGTAAGCATTCCTAAGCATATTGTGCAAATCATCTATTCAGAATGAAACATGAAGCATCAATGAAGAGCCATGTCATTCCACTTAACACAGAGGAAGTTTTCACCAGCCAAATTTTCAGCCTGGGAACAATGACCAATGCATAAACACATTGGTGGATGAATTTAAATCTGGGTTTAGATAACAACTCAAAAGGCGGTAGGAAGTGAGGAAACTAACAACAGGTCATTTTCAAAGCACCACTTGTCAAGATTGACTCATGGAATCCGGGACTTGGGAATGCTTCCCTGTGGCCAGCCAATGAACACAAGGTAGGGATAAGGAAATTATCACAGCACACAAACCTGCTGGTCCCTAGTGATGTCCTGGAAATAATGCTTGACCTGTCCCAGTCTGTCCAGGAATAGTAACGGTGAGTAATGGGGAGGATCTTTGGCATGAAGCAACCCAAAGGAAATTGGTCCTCATTACCCAAGGCCACATGGGTTATTGCCAAGGTAAAAGCGTGTGACTAGCACATATGGTGGCCTCCATACTAAGAATCCCATCTCCTTCACCTTTCCTTGTGTTATTAAGAGAGATCTACCTCTTCTCTAATACCCCAGTTATGTGAGAGATGCTATCTCCATCCTGGCTCTGGAGATGGACACAGGCTAGACCAAGTCATCAAGGTTCATTCTCTCTTTATTAAAATATTTGGTTAGGCTAGAGAAGTGTCACAGTGGTTAAGAACACATACATGTTCTTCCAGGGGACCCTAAATTCAAATCCCAGAACCCACGTTAATTGTCACAAAACTCTGTAACTCTACCTCCAGAGGTTCTAACACCTCTGGCCTCTGCAGACACCTGCACTTGTGTGCACCTACCCCCACACAGGCAAAGGCACAGACACACAAAAATAAAAATAAAATAAACTTTGTCCAAGGGTGAATTGGGATCTACAAGGACACGTTCTGAATGGAAGGAACCATATTGATGTGATCATTCTCTCTATCTGTCTGTCTCTTTCTCTCCCTGGAGAGGCAGACAACTGCCATAGAGCCAGTTACCTGAAGTAACTTAAAATATGATGTGTATTCCATGACTCTGTCATAGGGAAATAAATGAGGTCCTGTGGACATCTGTCTAGTTCGGCAGTTCTCAATCTGTGGGGTGGCATTCATATCAGATATCCTCCATGTCAGATTTTACATTTCTGCTCATACCAGTAGCAAAATTACAGTCATGAAGTAGCAACAAAATAATTTTATTGTTGGGGGTCATCGCAACATGAGAAACTGTATTAAAGGGTCATGGCATTAGGTTGAGAGACACTGGCCTAGAGTTGATGATAGAAAGGGGTGAAGAAGCTTAGCTAAAGGAACACTGTATTTGGAATGGGAGAATGTAGCTTTGAGCCTCCTGTGCTGCTGACCTTCTCTGTGTCTTTGGGACAGTCATTAGCCATTCCAAGCCTTAGATAATCCTGTGGGAAAGGCTCTTCAATATACGTTTGTTACAGGGTTGGGAAAGGCCATTAAACATGCTTTCATTATGGGGTTCTGGTAATAATCATTAAGCAAGCATTCTTTCCATATCAGGTTTTCTGAGTTCTGCAACTTAAAAAAAATAGGCAAAACAACTTAAACGAGAAAATATTAATTTTTGCTTATGATTTTAGGAGCTGTCAGTCTATCATGGCTGGGAAGGCATAGTAGCTGAGGTAGCCAGCGGTGGCAGCAGTACAATCTTTTCTTAGCTTTGTTAAGGTGTTTTTATTTTTAATAGTCACAGATTCTTTAATACTTCTTCAGCTGACCAGTATCTATGTCCCTGTGTTTACATATCACCTCCAAGGTCTATCTCACAGAATCCATTTTGGGTAGCCACAGATCCAAAAGCTTCACCCTCTCCTCACACAGCAACACCACCATTTGCAAGCCAAGTGGACAAACGTATCAGCTAAGACATTTCACACTGAACTGTAAATACCTTGCGTGAGCAGCAAGGGGCTATCAGAGATACAGTGTCAATGTCATCTTTGAAAACTTGATGCTATTTTTGAAATGCCAGCCTTAAACTGTGCCTGCTTGAAAAATGATATTTAAGTATAAAGTGACAGCATTAAAAGTGGCTGAAATATTTATAAACCTGGTTTTCAACTGTGCCGAGAATATTTTTGACAGGTGAGTCTCAAGGGAATCTTTCAAGGGACAAGTTCAGAGGCCCATGAAGAAGGCTTATAATTGGGGGTACTCAGTTTTACCTGAATGCTGAATTTTTAAAGTATGGGGGAACAGTAAGAATTTGAAGAACACAGCTTTTGCGTAATTCTTCTACAGTTTTACTCTCTGAATATGTTTTTTCCGGCCCTGAATCTCAGCTCCATGAAAATAAAAGTCTATCCGTTATCCATGAGGAGTGCTCAGAATGAAACAATTGATCAACTTTGGGTGTGATAAAGTTATAACCTAGTTCTGATGGTTTCATTCACCGTCTGTTCCAACCATGACGGCTCTTCCCCACATCTTCAGATGGGGCTGCAGAGATATGCACATGCAGCTCTCCTGTCATAGACTGTTTAATATGGTTCTTCTCATTCCTATTTTTCCCATCCCAATAGCTCCTAGCTTGCATCTGTCTATCTGATTTCTAAGAAAGTAATGCCTTCTCAGCTTCCTCGGGTAGGCATGAGACATAAGTTCAGCAAACCATTGCATTCCACTTCCATGGCTTCGGGAGTAGAAATATGACTGAGCTTAGAGAATTTAAGTAAGGTTTAGTTGACTACTGTGAACTAGTTAAATCTGTTGGTCAGAATAGAGCAGACACTTTTCATTTTCCCATTAAGTATGTATGATATTGCATACTATTCTGTTGAATGTCCAGAAACTCCAGTGTATTTTTTTTTCTAAAAACTGAAAAGGGCAGTCTGATCATGTTCTTAAGAAGCTTAGTTAAAACTGGAGTCAACCATTCAAAGGTTGATTAATTGCTCATGAGTACGTAAGTCTGACAGCTCTTCTCTATAACTGTTACCTCATTTCACTCTATTAAAAAGACAAAACCAATCAGGATCACATCAGAAGAACTTGACTAAATCATTGCAATAATTCATGTCTCTAAGAACAGTGGTCATTAGTTTACACAGTTTTTCCTAGCCTTGATAATGTGACGTTTTTAATGGTTATAGATTTTTTTATACTTCTTCAGTGTGTCTGTCTCTGTGCTTGCATCTGACTTTACACAAACTATTTCATGTGTGTGGTGCTTAATGACGTGTAGCACTCAGCCATTGACTACCACATGCTTTCTCCTTGATGCTCTTGAGAATTCGCCATGAAAGAATTCTATATTTAAACCATGATGGCCTGAAATGGTGCTGCTAGAGAGACTGTGTGTACGTATTTCACTGGCAATCCCCGTGAGCCTGATATTCAAGTCTTCCACTCTGAGGACCACATCATCCGGCAGAGATAAACCATCTGTGATAGCTCTTCTTGCTTGTCAACTTGATTACATCTGGAATTAACTAAAACTCAAATCGCTGGGCACAGCTGTGAGGAGAGTTTTCTTAACTCATTTGAAGTGGGAAGACCCACTTCTAGACAGGATCTTTGAAGTGGGAACATCCACCTTTAATCCCAGCCACACCTTCTACCAGCAGCCTATAGAAAGGACACTGAAAAAGGAAGCTTGCTCTCTCTCTGACAGCTTGCTCTCACTCTCAATAGCAAGCCCAATCCTTCACTTGTGTTAGAGTCTACTTCTTTGGGATTCTAGAATATACTTAAAACCATTAGTTAAGATGTTCAGCCTCGTGAACTGAACAACCACTGGATTCTTGGACTTTGATTTGGATACCAATTTTTGTACTGGATGAACCATAGCCTGTAACGCCATTCTAATAAATCCCAGATAGATAGATAGATAGATAGATAGATAGATAGATAGATAGATAGATAGATATAGAGAGATAGATATTATGTAACGTAAAATATTATATATATATACATATATGATGGTCTGGGTTCTGATATATGCATGTGTGTGTGGTGTCATATGTATGTGTGTATCCAAAAGACAGATAGAATCCCGTTTTATAAGTTCTGATTCTGTAGATAACTCTAATACACCATTTGTGTATATAAACACAGAATTCCTAATGTAACAAAAATACTTCATGCCAGAGTTTTCAGGGGTTAATTATATAACATAGTAACAAAAATAATTGTCTTTATTGTTCATCATAGATATACTTTTAAGATTTTCCTTTCATAGTCTTCAACTACTCAGTACTTAGGTACATCTCTCTGAAACAGTTAAGATTCAATGACAGTTTTTTTATTTTCCTTTTACAATATTGGAGATAGTCAGTGGTACTTCCTGAACATGAGTGTGTCTCTTATCTGACCCCATTTTTTTTTTTTTTTTTTTTTTTTTTTTTTTTTTTTTGCTATTCTCTGAGTCAAGTTTTTAGCTCTTTAAATCCCAAAGAATTTATGACACTTAATAATGAGAACCTTAGCCAGGCGCGATGGTATACATCAATAAAGCCATCACTCTATAGACTAAAGCTCTGCTTCTTAAACTGTGGGTGGCAACCCTATAGGGGGATGTGACTGAACACAGAAGACACAAAACAAAAACAAAACCTGGCACTAGTGAGAGATTTCTGTATTGCAACAAAGTGAAAAATGAAAAGCTCACTCCCATTGCACGGCGTGACTTCACTTCACTCCAGTCGTGGTTCTGAACACACAACACATGCATTTTACACTAAACGTACCAAGACCACACTGCACTAGCAAGCTTCTGGAAACACCTCAACTCAGACTCAAGACTTTGAAATGTTGTGAGTTGTAGTGCTTCTTTCTGTATATATGAACTTCCCAGCTATTATAGAAACTCGATGGCTTCATTATTTAAACGTACCAGCTTTTACTGTTCCCTCACTATTATTTCTTGGTATGTTAAATATATTAGGATATCTCTGAATTGTATTGTCCTAGGATATTTGATTTTCATAATTGGTATTTGAATTGCTGACTTACATTAAAAAAAAACAACAACATTATTTCACCCAGTAATTTTGTTTTTGGATGGAGTAGGGCTGAATGTCTAATATCTGAAATGACCATAAACACACATCTTCCCTTCTGAACTATAAATTCAAGGGAAGAAGCAACAGAAGAACTGTTGGTAACAGAAGCAAAATATTGATCAGTTCTCCAGAACACTGAAGATGCTTTCTATCCTACAGAACCAAATATTCAGCCATGATTTAATTCTTTATGCAAAAAGTAAACAAGCACACTTTCTTTGTGTGTAAATTTGCTTGAATCTGTAAAGAGTGGTAACATAGAGACCAAAGGATTATTTTTAAATAAATTCCTTCATGATTTATTATCAGAAAAAAATTAACTCCTGTGCTTAAATTTTACATACTTGGTGGGGGGGGAGGATCATATAAGAATTTCTTGAGCAAAGGCCAAGAGTTGGGGAAAGATTAAGAACAAAGGTCTAGATAGAACTGGAGAAATGGCTCAACAGTTAGGAGCACAGACTGCTATTGCAGAGGGCCAGGGCTCTATTTCCTGTATCTACATTGTGGCCTACAAACATAAGTCCTGACCACGGGCATCCAATGCACTTGTCCAGCCCCTGAGGACAGCAGGTACACACCTGTAGCACAGACAAACATACAGATAAAATACCCATACATACAATTGATAAATTAATTTTTAAAAGGCCTACACTAGGCAGATAGTTTGAGAAAAAAACTCAAAGTTGGCCTAGCTACATGTCAAGACCATATCCCAGTAAAATAAAACAAACACTTAAATGAATAAAGAAATAGCAATAACCTTCATGAGCCCTTTACCAATGTGGTTTTTAAGCTCAAGTTGAAGTTTCATCCAGTTAGGATCAGGTGATGGGAAACCTGAGCTATTTAGAGAAAAGACACTTTGTTAAACAGCATCACTGTTGCATAAGTGTCCACCCTAATAGAAGCATAAGTTCCCTTCCTGGTCTGTTTTTAGAAAACTAATACTCCAAGGAAGGAGCACTGATTTATTGGCTCACACCATCCCAAACTTGAGGTAATTTGACTTAGGATGATTAACTGATAAATTTAGTTCTTATCTAATAACCACAGGGAAAAAGTCTTTCTTTCATGACCTCAAAAGTAGCTCATCTTAATAGCATGCTTAATGTAAATGTGGTCATTATTAATAAAGTTTTATCATTAAGAGAAGACATAAATTCCCAAACAAATAATTTCCCCCCATTGTTTCCATTCTGACCAGCCTGGATATGCTTATTAAATAACCACCATGAAAATACATCCCACAAGGGATGTTCTTAGAACAAGAGACCCAGTCTTCATCCTAGTGGTACCTAAGAAACCTGAGCCAAATCTTTGGAAGTCCTAACTCAACCCTGAACAACATGGTAAGTTAAAATCAGGATCCTCATTAATAAAAGATACACTTTCAAAGTAGCCTCTCAAAACAGCCTCACTAAACTGAATTCTGAACTCCAACAAGAACTGTTTATTTGAGGATAGAAAAACTGTTAATGTGGATTTGGGGAAACATCTTCCATGACAGATACTCAGGTGATTATTGCCAACTCTAGAATTTCCACACTTCGATAGGAAAAGAAGCTTACTGAGATGTGGAACATGCTGACTTTAGAAGTCTTTTATGCCTTTTAAAGGGAAATTAAGCAACCATTCTAGAGCAGATTAAGCCTTCTCCAGACCCCATGTCCCTCCGCATTAACAGTTCACGAGTATTTTTCTTGCAGAGAACAGTTGCACCTGTGGGAATAAATATCCAGTGTTATTTCAACTTTTACCAATTATCCTAGTAAAGGAAAATTTTATGTTAAAATTGAAGCCTGTGAAACAGATGCTGAGATTCACAGCTAAACATTAGGTGGAAGGTGGAGAGCCTTACCGAAGAGCAGGGGGAAGGACAGAAGGACCAGGAGGAGACAAGAACTCCAGGAGAGCAACTGAGCAACTAACCTGAGCCCTGGAGAGCTTGTGGAGAAAGACAGATGGACTGGACCTAGGCCCCCTACACATGTGTAACGGAGGGGCAGCTTAGTCTCCTAGAAAGGGGAGCGAAGACTGTCTCTGCTTGTACTCTGTTGCCGGCTTTCTGATCACTCCTCCCTGGTGGGGCTGCCTCACCAGACCACAGGGGAAATAGATGTTCAGTCCTGATGCAACTTAATGAGCTGGCGTGGGTGGGTAGGGGGGTTCCTCTAATCTGAGAAATAGGGGAGGAGGAGGGGGGAGGGGATGAGAGAGGGAGGATGAGACTAGGAGGAGAGGAAGGAGGGGGCTAGAATCAGGGTGTAAAGTAAATAAATTAACTTACAAGTAAAATAAAATGGAGGCCTGCAATTTAGTGGTCTTCATCTGGAAACAAAACAGAAATTATGACTTGTTTGAATGAGCTTCTTTTGTTGGTATTAGTATGAGCAAAAGAAAATCTATAGTTAGACTCAGGAAAAAGAAATATTACCGTGCTGAATTTTTCAATCCGATATAAAATGACCTTTAAGGTTCCTGTAAGGACAGCCCCATGCTTACAAAATCAACTTTTTATATAACTAAGATTTCACTTGCATGCCACCTTAAATGTTAAGCAAACAGTCATTAAGCATTACTATACCTAAATATCCTAGACAAAACAATACAAATCAAAATCACTGTTTGCCCAAAAAAGTCATTCTTCCCATCAAGTAACCCATAATATTCAGGGACTGGTAACAGGAAATAGTTAATACATTAAGTGCATTAGAAGGTCTTTCTATCTTCTTGGTCCAGTATCATCTTCAGATAGATAGACAGACAGACAGACAGATATAGAAATAGATGATCGAGACTATTGATCTATATGTTGATTAATTTTTGAGAATTTCATACATACTTCGAATGTATTTAACCCCAAATCCTCACCTTACCACACCTCAACCAAGAAAGAAAGAAAGAAAGAAAAGAAAAGAAAGAAAGAAAGAGAGCCAAAGAAATAAGCATGAGAAACACAAACTCAGACACACATGTATGTTCCCATATACAGGAATCCACTAGGGAGGGAGAATGGAAGGAAGGAATGAAGGAAGGGAGGGATAGAGGGAGGGAAAGAAAAAGAAAAAATCTGACTTGTCACAACATTATGTGACAAAAAGCCTGCAAAGATGGTACCGAGTTCATTTAATGATGCCCATCTACAACTGGTCATGGGGCCTGCCCTTAAGAATGGCTTGTTTCCCCCAGTGAGACTCCCTTGGAAAGAACTGAGGTGTTTATTTGTATCTGTTTGTTTTTTATAAGTGATTATTAATTGGAGCTAGCTTCAGGGTTAGGAATGGGGGCACATTTCCACTTTTCCTTCCAGCTCTGTGACCCCATCTGGTACAGACCTGTGCAGGCCCTGTGAATGCTGCCTCCACCCCTGAGCTTCTGTGTGTACTTTTGTGTTTAGAAGACCTCATTTCTTTGGTTTACTCCATCCCCTTTGACTCTTGTACTCTTTCCACTACTTCTTTCACAAGGTTCACTGAATGCTAAGGGGAGGGAGTTGATGGAGACTGATGGAATTGTCTATATTGTCTCTGTATTTGTTCCCATCTGCTGCAGGAAAAAGCCTCTCTGATGATAGCTGAGCAAAGCACTGATTTATGAGTATAGCAATTGCTATGTTTCTTTTACAGAACAGTAGTATTTGGTTTTACCCTGTCTCTGGCCTATCTAGTCTCAGGTTGTTGGCAATGTCAGGTATGGAATGAATCAGATCTTAATTGGGAACTCAACAAGCTTGGTGACGCTATTGTACTTATCTTGAAAGCAGATCGCTCTTGTAAATCAAAGTTTTGTAGCTGGTGTTTACCTTTCTTTTTCCTATGGTAGTCTGCATCGTATGTCCCTCAGAGGTGAAGGCTTGGGATAGGCACTTGTTCAACTTCTCCATGTTCAATGAGTTCTGTGGGTGTTGTTTTCAGCAATAGGACCTTACTGTCAGTTTATGGAGAGCAACCAATTGTCTTGAGCAACCAAAAGTCTGGATTGTTTGGAAGTTCTCATGAAACTTTGGCTAACAACTCAGTTAGATATAGCCCATTCTCAGTACTGGAAGCTTTATTTGGTGATAAGAGATGTCCAGCTGGGGCCCTATCTCTATTATTTGGCCATATCACTTAGGTTGGTTTCATTATGTATATACTTTAAGCAGATTATACTGGATTAAGTTTTCATATGGTCCCTTAAATGGCCCCTTCTTATATTCCCTCACTTTCTCCCTCTTCTGTACCCCTCCCTATTTTGTCTTGTCTTCCCATTTCAATCTCACCCCCATCCCCATAGTCTATCCATAACTATCCTATTTCCCCTCCCTGGGGAGACTCATCCCTCCCATAGAGTCCCTTATTTTCTACCTAACTTCTGTGTTTCTTTGGATTGTAGCTTTTTTAAATCAGTGACTTGACAGCTACTATACACATGTAAGTGAATAAAAAACATATCTGTCTTTTGGGGTCTGGGTTACCTCACTCATTGTGATTTTTTCCTAGTTGCTTTCATTTACCTATGAATTTCATGATTACATTTTATTAGCAGCTGAGTAATATTCCATTGCGCTAATATACCACATTTTCCTTATCTGTTCATTCATTGACAGACATGTAAGTTGTTTTGCTTATTTCTGGCTATTATAAATCAAGCAGCAATGAATATGGCTGAGCAAGTGTCTCTGTGACAGAATGAAATAACCTTTGGGTATGTGTCCAAGAGTAATATTGATGTGGATATTGATGTGGATTGATTCCCAGCTTTTTGGGGAACTGTCACACTGGTTTCCACAGTGGCTGTACAAGTTTACAATCCCAACAGCAATGGAGGAGTGGTCCCCTTACTCAACATCCTTGCCAGCATGAGCTGTCACTCGTTTAATTGACCTTGGCCATGCTGACTGCCATAAGATGAAATCTCAAAGTAGTTTTGATTTCTATTTTTCTAATGACTAAGAATGTTGAACATTTCTTTAAGTGTTTCTCAGCCACTTGAGTTTTCTCTTATTGAGAATTCTCTGTTTTTATCTGTAAGCAATTTTTTAGTTGGGTTAATTTTTTTCTTTGATGTTCAGTTTCTGAGTTCTTTGTGTGTTTTAGAAATCAGCTCTCTATCAGGTGGTAAAAATCCTTTCTCATTATGTAGCATAGCACTTTGTCCAAATGATGGTATCCTTTGTCATGTAGAAGCTTCTCCGTTTCGTGAGGTCCCATTTATTAATGAGTTCAGGACTATTCCCCCACTTTCTTTTCCATAAGATTTGGTATATTTGCTTTCATGTTAAGGTCTTTGATTGGTTTCAAGTTGAGTTTTGTGCAGAATGATAAGAATGGATCTATATGGATTCTTTTACATAGAACAGTACCAGTTGCTAAAGATGTCAGTTTCTCCATTGTGTTTTTTCTGGCTTCTTTATAAAAAGTCAGGTGTCTGTTGGTCTGTGGAGTTATGGCTGGATCTTCAGTTCAATTCTGTTGATCAACATTATCTGTTTTTGT
The DNA here is from genome assembly GCF_030254825.1 of Meriones unguiculatus. Classification (NCBI taxonomy): domain Eukaryota; kingdom Metazoa; phylum Chordata; class Mammalia; order Rodentia; family Muridae; genus Meriones; species Meriones unguiculatus. The sequence goes on along the minus strand of NC_083362.1, from coordinate 69,307,460 downwards.
GCCAGAACAATACTGTTTGTAGTAGTATATAGCTCTGTTGTACAATTTGAGATCAGGGATAGTGATCAGCAGTTCTTTCATCTTTCAGGAGTGTTTGGCTATCCTGGGTTTTTTTGTGCTTTCTGGGTATTTTGTGCTTCCATATAACGCTGAAAATTATGCTTTGAAGTTTTGGGAAAAATTAAGTTGGAATTTTGATGGGGATTGTATTGAGTTTCTAGATTACTTTTGGTAAGATGCCGATTTTTACTATATTAGTCTTACTAACCCATGATCATGGGAGAGCTTTCTCATATATTCTTCAATTTCTTCAGTGTATTCAAGTTTTTATCATACGAGTATTTTGCTTGCTTTATTAGAGTTATTCTAAGGTAGTTAATATCTTTCCCAAGGCTACTGTGAAAGATGTTGTCTCCCTTATTTCTTCTCCCATCTGTTTGTCATTTCTATATAGGAAGGCTAGTGATCTTGTGTGATAATTTTGTATCCTACTACTTTTCTAAAAGTGTTGACCAGCTGTAAGAGTTTTCTGGTGGAATTTTTAGTCACTTTCATATACTACCATATGATACAAAAATAAAAAGATATTTTGACTTCTTCCCTTCCTCTGTGTATCCTCTTGATTTCCTTCAGATGTACAGATATTCAACATATGTATATGGATAAATATAATTCACCATATAAACAAACCGAGAGACAGAAGCTACATAATCATTCCATTAGATGCCTGTGACAAAAATCAACACTGCTTCATGATAAAAATGCTGGAGAGATTGGGGACATACTTCAACATAATAAAGGTAGTTTACAGCAAGCTCATAGCCAACATCAACCCAACTAGAGACAAACTCAAAGCCACTAAAATCAGGAACAAGACAAGGTTTCCCACTTTCTCCATGACTATTTAATATAGCACCTGAAATCCTGGCTAGAGACAAATGTTTTTTAACAGCTCTGGTATTTGGCCTCTTGAAAAACACTCTAACAAACACATCTGCATTATGCTGAGATAAGGTCTTCCACGCCCAGGTTGTTCAAGATGGTAGTCACCAGTCACATTTACTACTGAGAACTTGAAACATGGCTGGTTTTAGTCAAGATTCATTTAGCTAATGCTAACAATACAGAGTTGACATAACAGCTAATGAATGTATTTAGCTTGGATTTCAAGCAGATGCTTCTGCTACAAGGTCATATTAATTATTCTAAAGCATATACAAACCAGACCTGCCAATTGTGAGGAGAAGTGATACAGAGAAATGCTTCTTTGGCAGACAATTTAGGCAGCAGGCAACTTTCAAATGTAATTAGAACAAGAAAGGTACATGCATCTAACTTTTCAACTAGAAATATGAAATATAAATACAAATAAGGCATTTCTAAATTTAGCTTTTAAATGAAGATGAGTCTGTCCTGCAAGCTATGGTGCTGTAAAAAGGCCCTCATTTTTTTTCAGTCTGGACAGAGAGTTCATGGAGAGTTCAGGCTATGGAGTCATTGTCAGGTGAACATTCCTCCCTGAGGTGGGACAGCTCATGCTGCAGCACGTGAAAAAGCAGAAGCTTGGCAGGTCACAGGAAGAGTTCTTGAGATGCTCTGACCTTCAGGACAGACTGTCTGCCTTTCCTAGTCATCTCACCATTCTTCGGAGCTGTGTGGATCTAACGGGCTCAGCACAGTGCTGTCCAGGGATATTTATTAGACCAAGAAAGCAATCCAGAATTTTTATTGCTTATTTCCCACAAAACATACCCAGGTTCACTGCACAGTGACCTGAGCAGGCTACAGTAGACAGAGTTTTCCCTGTCCTCAAGCACATCATACTTTTTAATGAGTTCTTTAATGCTTTGGGTAATTTTCTGTGTCTATGTGGTGAGACTATAGTTTCCTACGATTTAGCCAAGCACTCTCAAAGGTTTACCCTCTTGTATAAATGGGAAAATTCAGAAGAGGTGAAGGTGGGTTGGAGAGCCTCCAGCCAGGGGAGAGTCTCCATCCTGCCACTATCATTATGGCCATTTTCACCCCACCTGTGAGGGTTAATGTAAATGTGTCAGCTCTGCTGCTCTACTCCCAAGGGCCACAAATCAGAGGCACCATAGATGTGCAGAGCTGATGTACTGAGAAGCAGTGGCCTAAAGATACCACACACGCACTATCTAAAAGCAAAGGATATGGAGTATATGGATTTGCCAAATATCTAGAAAGTCATTACCATGTAACAATTTGAACTAAGATAAGGGACAAAATATCAAGCAGTCTAGATAAGACTAGTGATCATCAGCATCCATTTCTTTCTGTAACTCAGGGGTTATCCTTCATTTCCTTCTAAAGTCTGGCCAAGTGACAAAGAAAGATGAGTGGCGGTAACATGTGTCCATTGCACTTGCAGCTCTATGGCCTTTCTTCTTGGCCTCAGTTACCATGAACCACCTGCCGAGGCTAAAAAGGCATGTGACCCCCATGGGGGTCAGCTGTCCTGAAAACCCAGAACAAATTTTCTCTGGGCAAGAGATATCTTTTGTGTGACCCTCCTGAAAATCAAGGGGATTTGTTATTTGTTTGTGCCAACATTATCTTCCCTATTATAACTGAGGAACTAAATCAGTGGTTCTCAACCATCCTAATGCTACAGCCCTTCAGTACAGTTCCTCACGTTGTGATGGCTCCAAACCATAAAATTGTTTTGTTGCTCCTCCATAACTGTAATTTTGCTATTGTTATGAATCACAATATAGATATCTGATATTCTGGGTATTTGATATTTGACAGCAAAGGGTTGTGGCCCACAGGTTGAGAACTGCAGAACTAAATGATGCAGGGTTCCTGTCCTCTGTTTTCTTATAGTCCAGGAAAATTTTTTTACTGTATCTCAATGGCTGTAATAATGCTATGTTCAGCAAAAACATAATTTACATAAGCATTCACTTCCAAAGAAGTTGAAAAGATGATTTTCATAAGAAAGCATGTGCAAAATCAAGTTAAGATCCAAGCCACTAAGGTATTTATTCTCAATACTCAGTAATGATTTAAATCACATGGTTGAATTATCTATGACAAGGGCCTACATCCCTAAAGACTCTAGTTAGTACTGGGTAGGGCCTAGGCTTCAGAATTGTTCAGAGACCCTAAGTTTCAGACTCAATGATTCTGATTGTTTCCTTAAGCTCCTGAGACAAGTTTGCATGTGACTCTCAAAACTAAACACTAAGTCCAACACTCAGGTTATTTGCTAAGCAAAGAAAATAGAACTTCTATTTCTGGAAATGTATTGTATTTTAATCACGTCTTTAATGTTCCTCCCTGTGGGAATCAGTTTCATGTGTCACGAAGCTAGGCTACAGTTTAGCTTCCCGACTATTCAAACAGACACTAAAGTAGGTATCCCTGTGATAGTTCATATGGTATTACATATAATATTTCGTGGAGAGATAAAGACTATCATTTGCTGACTTGAAATGAGATAGATTATCCTGCACTCCAACAGGGCTTAGATAAACCGATACACCTTTACACTAGAACTAAGACCTCCCTCACAGACAAAACAAAGAATTCCACCTGCGAACAGCAGCTTTCACTTTCAAGCTTGGACACCCTCGTCCTTGTGGCCTTCTCTGGGGATTTCAGACTGCTCTGCCCATCCCCCAAAGTCCATAACCCAGTTGCTTACAGCAAACTCCTTTATATACCTTCCTCACTCATTTTTTTCCTCAGTGAAGCTTGACCCTCATTGCTCCTCCCTCATTAGCTTGTAAACTGTGGAACATAGATAACTGTCTTATTCATTATGATTTCCTGGTACCTAGCAACACGCTAGCCCCATCCAAGTCACCCATTAAGTCCACACTGGATGAATAAAGAAATGAACAAATGGAAGAAACATCTGGCTGCTGAGGGAAAAGTATAGGCGAAAACTGAGGCAAGAGGGAAAAATAAATGCTATTAGAGTTGACTTTAAGGCATATCTCTCTCTCCTCTCTTACTTTCTTTCTCTCTGTGTATAAATAAATAGATGAAAGATAGATAGATGACAAATAGATGGTAGATGAGTCTATATTTGTAGCCTACTGAGCCTGCACAATATTATCTGATCATGGAAGCTAAGCCAACTCTGCTCAATTAATACTTGGATCAGAAACTACATCTAATTTTCATCTTCTCCAACTAACGTAACCTCTAAAGGTGAAGTTCCCTGTGTTCAGCCCATCCATTATCCCCAGGGAGGCACAGATTAAGCATTGATTCTAAATTAATTGAGTGTGTGATTGCTCACTCATTTACTCAGTTGGAAAGTTCATCAATGTTCACCAGTGGATCCCAACAGCCAGCTGCATCTAGTACCAACTCAAAGCAAAAAGAGAAGCCGTGTCTCCCCGTGGTGGGTCCAGGTTGAAAAGTGATGATTACCACCATAGCTGCAGGTCTCTCTGCATATGGCTGGGTCTTTAGGTGCTTTCTAAAACCTTTGGGGCTTATTCCAAAGACAAGGACTATCTGATAAGCACACTGACATTTGTGAAGGCTAGACGCAGGTTTGCCAGATTTTTCTCTGACCTCATCTCTCCTCTATGAGGTTGTGCCAGAGCCCTGGGGAGAGGATAAAAAAAAATAAAAGTGTTCTATCATAAAAATCTCCGTGAAGCACAAGGAAACAGCTAAGATGCTCTGGAGCCACAAGGCAGCACAGCGGCAGTGCCAAAAGCCACTTGAGATGAAGCAGATTCTAAAAATAGACTATGAGGGCATGTCCTCTATCAGAAGAGGAAAATGAGAGGGCCAGCGAAGTCAGAAGTGGGACTGCTTGTCACAGCGTCTGCGTCTGTCATGGAAGAAGCCATATGTCTGACAAATGAAAAGTGGTCCAGGGAAAATTCAATTCCTGGGGCAGTACCCCCCCTTTTTTTCTTCTTTTTCTGGTACTTCAATCGAACTTGTTTATGACAGGTGGGCACTTGACCACTGAGGATAACCCCAGCCTTCACTTTTCTTTTACTTTATGCTTCTTTCGAGATAGGGTCTCACTAAGTTACCTAGGCTGGCCTTGAAGACATGATTCCCCCACTTAAGCCTGCCAAGTTGCTGAGATTGCAAGCATGTACTGCTATGCTTACCTGACAATCTGTCTTTCAGTGCAGACCTTCAGTTTGGTCACAGCTGTACCATTATTATCATGGCAGAGAATCACATAAGTACAACATAAGATTGTACAGAAAATCTCTCCAACCTAGCTGGACCCTCACGACCACCCATCAGCACTTTGTGAGATCACTTGTGACCACCCCAAACCGAAATACTGTCAATATCCATCTCAGTCCTCCAGTACTACAGCCACAGAAAATGGCCCCAAAGACACCAAGGTCATCAGGCTTTAACTGGCCAGGACTTGTTGCCACTGGCCTGAAAAGCAAAACCAGAGCATTCTTCTACTATACATTCTTCTATTATATTCTTCTACGATCCATAAACAACCCCACAGAATATTAACATGAAAGAGGTCACCCTATAACCATGATGGATAAGACAGAAAAACATCTCTGCTCTCCAGTCACATCTGAATGGAACATTAAACGTGTCAAGAGATACAGAAATGACTCAACACCTCCCTCTCCTGGCCAGGATGAGTGACAGCTGCTCCTTTGCCAATCACAACTTCAGTCTTGCTCTATAGCCGGAAGAGCCGGCTTTCCCTAAGCATAAAATGCTCCCTGCCACCATGATAACCAACTGACCCTCTAAAACTGTAATCCAACCCCTGATGAAATGCTTTATTTTATAAGTTGCCGTGGTCATGGTGTCTCCTCAGTAACAAGACAGATGGGAGAGGACCTGTATGGCTCAGTTGAAGGTATAAGAAAAAAGAGCTTCAGAGACAAAAGGTAAAAGCAAAGCCATGTAGAAACAGAAGTGTGGAGCATCTTAAGACAGCGGGTGAGACGCAATGAGTACTTCTGTGATGTATAAGCTAGTGGAGGATGCTATAACAAAACACTCACAGTAGGAGCTTAAACAACCAAAACTTACTTTTAAGAGATCTGGAAGTTTGAAGCCCAACATCCAGGTGCCTAAACATTTGATTTCTTCTGAGCTCACTCACTGACTCTATTTCTTTCTCTCTGCTCTCCCTTTCTCCCTGCTCTCCCTGGCTGACAGATGGACTCCTCATTTTGTCTCGCGTGGTCTTTCTTCTGAGCAGTGACTAGGATCCCTTTCTCTGGTTTTCTACTTTGGATGGTGGACTACAAGAAAACTTGGTATGGCATGTCTAATGTCATTACATTTCCCAAAAAATTGAGGGTTAAATTTATTCACAAATTATCTAGGCAAGTCATGGCATATAATTTGTAACAACTATAACTTTGTGCTTAAAGAGAAGTCTTGCTTTCTGATGTATAGATATTTGTATATGTTTTTTCTGTTTCTATTTTTTCTTCATACTAGATTTACCAGCAAGACCCTGCAGATATTGAAAAGATAGCTAAACAGGCAGGCAATACTAAAAGAAGAGATTTGCCTATGACCATACGACCCCAAATGTGACTGATCTCATCTTAAAAGGGGGATTGATTACTATTTATAAACATTACCCCAAATGCTCGGGAAAGCAGCTGATGCTCTTCTAAATTCAGGTCACCTGCTGTGTCTGAGGAAGTCTGAGCAGAGCATTGGAGGATGGAAGTCTCCATACTGCAACATCAGCAGGGAGCCCGTAGGGAAACAAAGGTGCTGCCCTTGTGCCCTTGGACAAAAGCTGGCAGTTAGCAAAAGCACCTTTCCCCAGGTACAGGTTAGCACTGATAGGAACCTTAAGATGGATATTCTCCAGGGAGAGGGGGAAGGTCAAACACACTTAGCATCAGTCAACTACACTGAAGGCCTCAAGCTATGGAGTTTCTGTGTGTAGAAGCCCATTTCATTCCATTGTCATATTTCCATGTTACGGGTAAGGTAACAAGCATTATTGACATGTTCACAGAGACTAGAACAATGAGTGGAGTCTGCTGTTATAACGAAGCCATATGCCAGGTGTTTCCCTGACCCACTAGGTCATAGTGTCTTCAGCCTTTGCATTGTGTTCACTGTCCACTGTCCCTCTTCATCAGGCTGCAGTACTGGGGAGTGGGCCATCATTCAGGATTGCTCAAGGACAGCTCTGAGCTGAGCAAAAACCTCCCACCCTGCACTGAATAAGCAACATATGAAGTCAAACCCTATGCAATTATTATAGGTCAAAATTTGTCAACATTTATGATTGCATATGATTTACACTAATTGCTTATTCATAGTCATATCTCAAAGCACTCTAACTACTCATCTCCTTCTCATTGGAGAGTGTCGAATGCACAGGCCTTTTGCCTCGGGCACACCTAGAAAATAAGTCTTATACTGCCTGGGGAAAGAAATCCAAAATTATCTTCCAGAAGCTTCCCTCACCTTCCACACACAAGCTGGAAAGCAAGGAGAGCCGTTAAACAGAAATTCAGGCATTCTCCCTGCGATTGTTATTTCCGTAATTAAAAATGATTATGTCCTAGAAATACCAGCAGTGTGGGTGGATGAAAAATAAGATACTAAACCAGAAGGAATACAAAAAGAGGAACCCTTCCGAGAAGGTCCTTAAACATGTATCGTAAAGCAAAGTCAGAAATGCTGATGGTCCATATACCAGAGAAGCTCATGCAATGTGCATCTGCAGCCATTAATTCTGAGAGACACTGGATTCTTTCCTGGCTTCCAACAAATAAACTTAAGTTCTGGAGCATTCACCAATGTCTCCAGTATGTATGGAACACTACATATCAGAAAACCCTAGAGGATGTTTCCACCTTTAAATATTTTAAGTACTTTATAATCTTCTAATTTTTCCTCAAGTATTGGAAAGAAGGATCCTAGGAGCATTATGAAGTCATACTTAATTAATTTTATTTACATCCTATGTGTCTCCTCACCCACCAATGAAATTATTCCCATTGATGTGGAGGCTGGAGAGTGGCCTCACCTGAGTTAGAAGCACAACGCTTTGCAAGGAGAAAAAAGGTAAAGGAGCTGGGGATGACTCAGAGTCAGGACCACTGGATTATTAAACCGAGCCAAACTGGTACTCACACCCCTGAATACATAAGAGGTCATAGGAATGGGAGCTCAAAACAGTCACTGCATTTCATTAACGCCTTTCATTCCCTATGGAAAAGGGACTTGGATTTGCAAACAATGTATTAATGATAAAGCTGGTCCTGAATGGACAGATTCTTTCACAGGTCTGAAATCCATCAAATTCAAGTCACAAGGTAAATGTCCACAAACACCAGCTAATACTAATTGAATGCTTACGCTATATCAAGACCTTTATGTGTCTACTAGCTGATTTAATCTGAGCAAAGTTCCCATGTACTGTTATCAATTCTATTTTAAAGATTAGAAAACTCAATTATAGAATGTTTGATGTCCCCAACATTTCAGTGCCAGGAAGCAGAAGTGCAGATTAGGAGAACAGGCCGTCTGAATCCAGAGCTCATGTTTCTAATCACAAAGAACTATGGCTTAAGTATAACCAGCTGTCAGAGAAGTCAATTCTTGCTGCAAACGATTAGGAAGGTTTGATCTCAAAAAGAAAAAATAAAAGAGATTCTAGCCACCAGTGAGAAAGAAAGGACCTCTTCCAGAATACTAAGTGTCAAGATCAATGGTTTCTATTGCTGTGACAGAACACCATGACCAAAAAAGCAAGTTGGGGAAAAAAAGGTTTGACTTACACTTTCACAGCACTGTTCATTACTGAAGGAAGTCAGGATAGAAACTCAAACAGGGCAAAAACCGGAAGCAGGAATTGATCCCACGACTTCCTCAGACTGGTTTCCTTTTAGAACCCAGGACCACCGGCTCAGGGATGGCACCACCCACAATTGGCTAGGCTCTTGCTCTTTGATCACTAATTGAGAAAATGCCTTACAGCTAGATCTCATGGAGGCATTTCCTCAACTCAGGCTCCTCCCTCTCTGTTGACCCTAGCTTTTGTCAAGTTGATACAAAACCAGCCAGTTCACTAAGTGATTCTTACTCTTGAAAACCTTAAACTGCTCGCTTCCCCAACTGGATTATTGGTTATACCTGAAGAGGAGAGGTCTCTCTGCCTCCAAAGTTCCCACCTGAAAAGATGTCACTCTATCGGAGGGGACCATCCAGTATTTCTTCTTTTTGCTCTGTCAAGCAGACCCTTAGTTGCCTCTGTTGTCTGAAAGGAAGTGACAGTAGCTGGGCACCCTTGACACCAGCTTCTGAGTAGCAGATTTTTTTTTTTTTAGTTTGGGCTCATATGTTTTTAAAAACAAATTTTACTTTATTTTTTATGGGCATTAGTGGTTTTTTTTTGTCTGCATATCTATGTGAGGGTGTTGGATGCCCTGAAAATGAAGGTACAGACAGTTGTGGGTTACCATGTTGGTAGTGGGAATTGAAACCGGTCCCCTGGAAGAGCAGCTCTTGACGGCTGATCCATCTCTCCAGTCCCTAGTCTGGTGCTTCTGCTTTTGCCAACCAAACACTGACTGACTTGACCATAAAGTTCACAGTTACGTAATGATAAACTAAACTACAATGTTTACATTCTCAAGCCACTGATGCTACAGAAGACTTCATTAACACACAAAACCACCCATGTTCTCTCTTGTAAAATAATGGTGTGAAGAGACTTTTTGTTCAGCATTGCAGTCTTCAGTACTGGTCATTGCAAAATAAATGTTACCACATGGCTCCCACAGGGGACCTTTAAAGAAATATTGGAGCTATCTATTATTTAACTTAATGGTCTCTGTCCTTAAGATAGATGAGAAAATGTCCCTGCAGAATGTCAGAATAATGAGATATGTCATTTGTCCCAGATCTGCCAGGATAGTCCCGAGATTTAAACCGTACCACATTCTGAGCATCTGTATCCCTGCATAACCCTTATCTGTAAATCTGGAATTAAAAAAGAAAAATTACTCTGCACAGTCCCTGTTTGTTAAGAAAAGCATCATCTACAGAAAGATAAAGACTGCCACCTGCTGAGAGGACAGAAGAAATCAAAACTTGTAAGTCCATAAACCTTGAAAACAACATCTTCCAGGCTACATCAAAGGGACTTAATGTGTTCTTCGCTTTCCCTAATGATGCCTGACATGTGGGAGCAAATATTTGAGCAACATGCCATATTCCCAGCCAAAGAGCATCAAAGGGGGCTTTGTCCAAAGCAGTGAACCCAACGTTTCCTTACAGGCAAAGCAAGTGACTATCCTCACCATTATTTCATCTGCCACGTCCACAGAATTTGCATTTCTTAAAGGTTCACAAATTATTCACAAACCAATTTAGCACTTCCAGATAAGGGGAGAAAGAGAGGAGGGTGAAGAGAGGTAAGGAAGGGAAACAGAGCCAAAATCATTCCCACTTCTGAACATATGTTACACATCTCTGGAGTCACCATTCCTATTCCTTTACTCCCAGTAAACATACTGATTTATGAGAAAGTCTTTTGAATATAAAATACCATAACTTTTTTACTTTTGTTGTTTATTTCATAGAGAATCTTAAAAGGTGGGAGGAAGCTGGAGTAATTTACAATTTTATTCAGTTTCTGTTCCTAGTGCCAGGGTGAAAATAAAATGGTAGCTTACAGATTGAATAACAGTAAGGCTGAGAGCTAAAATATACTGAGATCAGTTCTTATGATTTGGTGGCTGGAGGAAAAAAGAAAGAAAGAGAATGATCCCCTGTTGACAAGAATGGTGCTTCTGAGAGCACATCAAATGATTCATCAAATGTAAAGGATAGAATGGATGAAACTACAGCCATCCCCCGTGACCATGCAGTACTTGAACTGTAGATTCAACCAAATATGGACCAAAACTGTTTTTGGAAACTGTATTTCTATGAGGAATATGGACCAAACGTTAACATCTAAACTGGCCTTCTCTTCACTACTTAGCACTTCTGGCTCAGTAGAGAATCCTGAAAGATAGTTCATAGTTAACTGGAGAAAATATGCACAAGAACAAGCCAGAAACACTCCAACCTGGAGTGGGGAGGGGCTCACCAGCCTTCACTCCTGGCTGAGGATCTGTTAGCCCGTTGGTGGCAGCTAAAGGAAGGAGAATCAGTTTTCCTTAGGGTGCTTCTCTGTTACTGCTTCCCACTGGATGGCCCCATATCCCTAAGTACATGGCCAGGAAATATTGGACAGTGTTTTGTTTTGTTTTAAGAAAACAAAGGAGGAGAAGGAGATGTGAAATTGGGAGGGGCAGATCTGGGATGAATTAGGGGGAGGAGGAGAAGATGAATATAATCAAAATATATTAATAGAAGGTCAATTATCCTAGGAATGTTAAATTTGTTTCATTTAAAAATCTAAATATCGTATGAATCCCTGCACTCTACCCTAGCAGTGGACTTGGAAAGGGGCAGGGAGGAGATGAGAGAGGAAGGGTGGGATTGAGAGGGACTGAGGGAGGGGGCTATGGCTGGGATACAAAGTAAATATCCTGTGATTAATATAAAAATATTTTAAAAATCTAAATATGTCTCCATAGGACACTATAAAACATCAAAATAATTCAGATCTTTACTCTAAGTTCTGAAAAAATGTGGTGTTCTTTTCTCAAAAAAAGTGGGGCTGAGCCTGCTTAGTACCTGGATTGGAGAACACGTACCCAGGCAGCCTGACTATATCATTCACAGGAAATATTACAATACCATGCTGTCTTTCAATCAAGTACAAATAAAGTGGTTGTGCCATCACTTTCCATATCATCTTGATTATTTAGGCACTTATTTTTAAGAAAGAGTTTCTTCAGTCCTGGAATCCCAGGCCTATAATCCAAACTTCTCAAGCAGCTGAGGTTGAAAGACTACAAAATCAAGGCCAGTCTGAGCTACAGAAGGAATTCAAGTGAGAAACTTGGCAAGACACAGTCTCAAAAGAATACGGTCACATGACTGCCCTAGCTATCTTTCTGTTGCTGTAATAAAACAATGACCCAACCAATGTCTGGGAGGGGTCATGTCATACATAGTCTTTCATTGAGGGATGTTAGGACGGGAACTCAAGGCAGAAGTGTGGAGCAGAAATCAACAGAGGAACACTGTTTACTAGCTTGCTCCTTCCTGCTTGCTCAGCTACCTTCCTTATAGAACTGAGGGCCACCTGCCCAGGGAAAACCCAGCCCACAGTGAGCTAGACCCTTCTACACCAATTAGCAATTAAGATGTCCCACAGACATGCCCATAGGCCACTCCAGTGGAGGCACTCCCTCATCTGGGCTTCTCCCTTCCCAGATGTGTCAAGCTGACAGTTAAAACTAACTGTAACACATGACTAAAGCCAACTAAGGGTCACAAGTATGTGTCTACTTCTTTAGAGTCTTAAAAGTAGCTGTCACAGTGGAGAAAACAAAACAAACAAACAAAAGCCAGTAACTTCATTAAAGTGTTGGGGAAGCAGGAAAGGCATACAATAAATACAACTGTATCTTTATTGCTATGGTTAGGATCCAGAACATCTCCCAGAGTCCCCTGTGTTAAAGGCTTGGTTTCCAGCTTGGTGTTATAGGGAGGTGGTGAAAGCCTAAATAAATGGGGCCATAGGGAGGTTCCAAGTCAGTGGGGGCACGACCTCCAAAGGGACTGTTGGACCCCCTCAGACAAAACTAACTCACTCTCTCTATCTCTCCCTCCGTTTTCCTCCCTTCTCACTGTCTCTTCTTCTTCGCCCTCCCCTTTCCTCTCCCTCTAGCTCTCTCCTTCTTGGCCTGGCCATGAGGTAAATGATTTTGCTGTCCCTTATCTCCTTTACTACAAGCCCAGGAGTAACTGGACCAACCAGTTCCGTACTGAAACTTCTAAAGGACAAGGACAAAAACAAACCTCCTTTAAGTCAATTTTCATTATCCTGGATATTTGATCATAGTGATGGAAAGTTAATTAAACTAAATGATGTAGACAATACACAAGAGTCAGCTCAGAAATCCATTGGAAATGTTAACACTAAGGCCTGAAACCATAAAACTTCTCCAAGAATCATTAAGGGAATATACTGTGGCACCAGTCTCGATGATGGACATCGGTTCCGTTTAACATATCCTTAGAGATGAACCCACCTACATGTATTCTATGCCACTTTCAATACAGAATACATTTACTGGCAAGAACCATTTTATTCTTTGTGATCTTACTCTCCAAACATATAATGAAACACTATTGATAAGACATTTTGTCTAAAGATTTTATTGACGAGAAACTGTAACATCAGCCTTTGAGCAGAGTCTAGAAGATTCTAGAATCTAGAAGAAGTGCTGTAAAGGCACTCTGACTTCACTTATCAGTATGCTGGTGCTACTGAAACACAAAACACAACAGAAACAATGAGTGGCATTGACCGCGTGTTACGCCTGCGCCTGTCAACAGCTCAGACAGCACCAAGAGAGGATGTAAGCTCACTGGCTTTCATGCTCATGTCTGTGAGGTGGGGGGCAGGGTGCCCCACAGGTGAGCTGCACGAAAAGGGGAAGCAGAGGAAACAGGCTCACTTGTTCTCTGGAGGTTCAAGTTACTGGTCACTGTTGCCAACAGGCCTGCCCTGCCGCAGGGTTCTCCATCAGCGCCATATCCTGCAGGAATTGTCCTTGCTGCCTGGGGAAGCAAATTGCATGATCATGTTCCCCTTATCTTATTTTTGTTACCCTTTTATGCTTGTTCTAATAGGTGGGCTTTCTCCTCGGCCACTGCTACTCAGCCATGTGTGAAATATGAGGCTCACCTAAAGGTCACACAATTGCTGATAGCTGAGAAAACCCCCAATGCCTAGCCCTTCCCCCACATATTGATGTATTCAACAATACATCTCTACTGGGCTATAAAACCATCTTTGGAAAGTGATGGTCCTGACTTGTTTGGGGTATTGGTGTCCATTACCATCAGCTCAGCAATAACCATCAGACCCATGGATGGCTGGAAAAGTACAGTGAGCAGCGGAGACAGGTTTCTAAATGGCTACCTTACCTAGAGCAACAGAATTAAAAGTCACAGAAGCTTACTGCCAGTAGCAGGACACACTCTTGTGAGCCCTAGTACAACAAAATGGGACCGGCATGGTGGTTAACACCTCCAAAGCTAGCGCTGGGGAGGCCAAAGCAGGATTGCCCCAAGTCTAAGCTAGACTGCACTACATAGCAAGGTAAGGACACCTGCAGATACATATCAAGATCCTGTCTCAAAACAGTTTTTATAAACCCAACAATAACAAAAAAATATCAATAATGGTAGCAAAATGAAATTCCAAGATAAGCCAAGCACCCTGGAAAATGGAGCAGAGGTTGGGCGTGAACTCCTTTTAGCATCCTTTTAAAAATCTAGTAGCCTTCAGGAGCAGTAGTGCATGCCTGTGATCCCAGCACTCAGAGAACCAGAGGCAGGTGGATCTCTGTGAGTTCAAGGCCAGCCTGGTCTACAAAGTGAGTCTAGGATAGCCAAGGCTACACAGAGAAACACTGTCTCTAATAACAAAAACAAAACAATCTAGTAGGCAATTTAAAACAAAAACCAGGTCTACGATGTGTATTTCTCCGATACCTGTAATGACTATATTTCCTTTATAGTTGAAAGCACATGAAAATATTTCATCAGTGTGTCCCTCGAGGACCTGGAGACACTGGCCACTCTGAACATCCCAGATTCTGGCTGTCTTATCAGAGCTGCCCGTCAGGAGACGGTTTCCTTGGGGATTGAAAGAGATCTGCAAAGAGACCACAACAGGTTGATATTTGGGTTAACAGTAGACTTCCATCAGCAAAACGAGAGCTGAGCACTCCTTTTCTCTCTGTCCTGGTATTTATTTTTAGAACAATTTCCTCCTGATGGGAAAAATATAGGGACTAATATCTAAAAATTCAAACCTAGATGCTAACGTTTAATCACATGCTCGCTCACATTTCTAACCATAAAAAAACCAAAGCACCTGTACACTTTGAGTAGTCTCCAACAGTTTCTTCCCAAAGAATCATGGTTCCCTGATCACCCAAAGGAGAAGCAGAGCCAGGTTTTAGAGAAGAACAGAGCAAGCTAGATGTGTAAAGTCCAATATCACCTCTGCAGCACATTCTGTCACTAAAGGTACATAGAGGCCCTTTCCGTCTGCCCCACAGAAAGAGCAGACAACCAGGACAGGGCTTCAAAAGGATGTTCATCCATTGCCACCCAAAACACATCACTTTCAGATAATACATTTGGATACTTCCCCCAGGCCAGGTGTTCTCCTTCAGTGTCTGAGTGGCACAGGGACCTGCTGCTGGCCATTGCATCCCCCCGATAGGTCTGGTTACAGCCATTTATGTTTATCACAAGACAATGATTTGAGCCACTTCCACTGGAACTGAAGACAGGAGGAGGACAGAGCTGTGTCTGTTTCCCATCCCCATCTCACCAGCATCTGCAAAATGCCCAGAGTGGTGGAAGCTCTCAGAGGATTACTGATACCCACACTCCTCTGAGCCATCCTCATGAAGCTCACCGGGCCGCACATAAAACTAGAAGAAGACCGACTGGAAATAGGAAGGGGATCTACAGGAGAGGAGGACAAGAGTGGCCAGTGGGGATGAATATGATGAATATGATCACAATACGTTATACACGTGTGGAAAGCATTATAATAAATCCACTATTGTACACAGTGAATATGTCCTAATGTTTTAAGTGTTTGGTGAATGAATAAGTGAAGCACTAATCGCTTTGGCTCTGTGCTCCTTATGAATATTGCCAGACAGTAAGTAATTTCATGAGCAATATATTCCAATTTTTTATAGTCACATGTTCACAAAAAGAACCATGCATTCATAGAGGGAAAATGTCAAACATGATGGTAGCTACTTAGCCAGGCACTTGGGAACATGACCCAGGGTGCCCTTCCATGCCCTACTTTCCCATGCCCTCCTGCCACCCCTTTATCTCTCAGTCCACGAAGGGGTCAGTGGCACCCATTGCCATGAAAACGAGCACTTACCAGCCACAGTAAGTGGCAATGGCTACCAGCAACATGGGTAAAGAAGAAGGGATGGAAAAACACAGAGGCAGTGCTGGAATCTGGCTATGAATTTTCAGAGTTCTGAAGTAATTAAGCTGTTATTCCATAAGGAAGGAGCAGACAATATCTCACTTTTAAAACCAAGAATTTGGGCTGAGCTGGGAAGCAAGAGTCCCCAGTTCCAGCATACTCTGCCACGTTTCAGGGGACACATACAAATTTCAGACTCTCATCGGATAGCTCTGTTCTGTGGAGGTTCTAAAAAGTGCTCAATAAAACCCTAAGATACAGCCCTGGAGTTTCAAAATGGGTAATTTTAAACTTTGTTAAATATTTCCAAATATCACTTCATCCATTACATCTAATTCAAAGATCCCTTGAGGCACCACATGCTTCTCTGCATAATACAAACTTGCCTGTTTACTAGAACTATAAAAAAAAAAAAAAAAAAAAAAAGCACTTTACAAGCTCCTTAAATTGCTGAGCTGGGTATTTTCAGCTAATTAAATATTTGCTGATGTTTGAAAAGAATACTGTTTTATGCTTTTTAAGTGTTTAGGCAATCATTTGTTTTTGCTGAATCAGAGAGAACAGACTCAAAAAATAAAGGCTTAGGTAGTTGAGTTTTAGAGCAGCATGATATAATTAAAGATACTTTAATATCTCAGTCCCAATATACCTGTCTTTTCGGGGGGATTGGGGGGATTGTTTGTTTTTTGTTTTTGTTTTTTTTTTTTAACTGCTTGAGACAAAGTACCATTTAGCCCAAGCTGGTCTTGAACTCCTGATCCTCCTGTCTCTGCCTCCAAAGGGCTGGAATTATGAGCATGTGCCACCATGCCCAGCTAACACCTCTAGGATGTAAAGACACAGGGTGTCAGGCAAGCACCATGAGGTGTAGCTCTACTCTCTATGAAATAAATGAGCTTGCTGATATTTTTCAAAGGAAAATTAACTGAAATCCTTAGATTCCTAGCAAGTCAACTGTGTGTAGGTGAAGTCTAGTCTGATGCCAACATTTTTTTTTAATTAATTCAATTTATATCTCTGTCCTGGCCCCTCCCTCCTCTCCTCCCAGCCCTTCCCTCCCTCTCGCATCCCCTCTCCCCTATTCCTCAGAATAGGGGAGCCCCTGTACCCACACACCCCAGCTCATCCTCACCTCATGAGGACTGAGATTGTCTTCTTCCCCTGAGGCCTGGTAGAGCAGTCCCATCGGGGGAAGTGATCAAAAAGCAGGCCTCGCAGTCCATGTCAGAGACATCCCCCACTCCCCTAAATAGTAGCCCCACTTGAGGCTCACGCTGCCCATCAGCTACTTATATGTAGGGGATCTAGGTCCAGTCCATACATTGGCCTTGGTTGATGCTTCAGTCTCCAGAGGCCCCTCTGGGCCCTGGTTAGTTGGCTCTGTTGGTCTTCTTGTGTGGCTTTTGTCACCTCTAGGTCCATTTAGTCTTTCCCCCTCCTTTCCAGTAGACTCCCTATGCTTTGCCCAGGGTTTAGCTTTGAGTATCAGTATCTGTTTGAACTGTTGCTAGGTGAAGCCTCTCAGAGGACAACTCTGAAAGGCTCCCATCTGCAAGCATATCAGAGTATTCTTAAGAGTGATAGGGGTTGGCTTTCTTCCATGGGGTGATTATTAGGGTTGGGCCTGGCATTGGTTGGATATTCCCTCAATCTCTGTTCTATCTGTTCTATCTTTGACCCTACAGGTCTTATATATTTTAAAGGGTAAGCTTTGACATATAAACTTGGAGGGTTAATTTGTAGCCTCTATTATCCTACTTGTATTAGACATACTCTTTTTTGTTTGTTTGTTTGTTTTTAAACAGTGAACACACTGCCCCAAATGAGAAAACAACTCACCTTTGATATTTCTCCTTCATGGCCTTCCAGCTTAGTTATGCATTTTCTTGTGGTTGCGTCGTAAACTCTTGCTGTTCCTTTCGGAGAGAGAGAGAGGGATGTTCATTAGCACAGGACTGGAATACAGGGTTTCACCTTACCTAAAAGTCTGGCCTCTGGCAAATAAAGCCCTGACAGAGCTTGTCCTTCCTGTGTCAAAAGCCATAGTCAACCTTCTAAATGCAATCTGTCCCATTGCAGAAGAGGCTACAGGGGACTTTCTCTCTCTGTCTCTAACACTGTTGGGAGAGATCATGGGCTTCCATGTTGAAGATGGAGTGATACGTGGAATAAGAAAGAATGAAGTAGATAATTTTTGAATGTTATTTTAGAATTGGTATGATTGCAAACATAAAGCTTACAGCTGGAATGCTTCACATCCAGTAAGTCAGAAGTGTAGGGCAACTTAAGAAGGAAGACTGGGACTTGAAATAAATTATGTGATGCACAGACTCCCCATGACATCATAGCTACGGAATACAGGATGGGAATGAACTCAGAAGTAAGACTCCAGGTCCACAGCCCACATTCATTATTTCCTAACTCTGTGTCCTGGAATGAGCTACTTTAGCTACTTTATGTACACTTAAGCTCTCTCAGCTGGAAAACGGGGACAGCAATTATACCAGGCTGTGTTAATTATCCGTGATTGTATAACAAACTAATCTAAACTTATGAACCTCAAACAATAAAAAATGTATCATTTGGGAGTTAAATAAGAGTGCTCTAAATCTCAAAGCTTCTTAGGAAGCACAGAATCAGAAGTTCTTAGGATACCCCAAAAGAAGAGATTGTTTTGAAATAATGTTTTGTGGAACAGTGAAAGGACAGAATCAATACTGGATCAACTGTGGGTAACAAGAAAATAAAAACAACTGAACTTGTATTTTAGTCAACTCTTCCCCCCTCAGCCTGCTGATCCTCCAACCCTATCCCCAGCAGATGTTGCTGAGTGACATCCAATATTCTCTGCAATATAACGTTTTATGTAATAAGTGTGTGCGAAGGATTACATCCTATCTTGTTTTACTTCACGCTAACTACGGTAAGATAAATTACAACATGAAACCATAGAACACTTGCAAGGGCATGATGTAGATGCCAGTGTGCATGATGTGTGCTTATAGGGAAAAAGGAAGAAATTATGCAGCATTTTACACAATAAAAACAACAACAACAAACTGACACAGGATATAGCTCAGCATCATGCAGTTATACTGAAATACAAGCTAATGGAGAAGTGAGGTAAAAACATCACACAACTTCATGCAATGTCATGAAGTTAGACCCAGCCTAAAGCCCACAGGTCTTCACTGTGGGCACGCAATAGCGTGTAGGATCCCGTGTCACCTCGAAGGATGTGCTATGCATCCAGTAAGATAGCGTAAGCAGCTCGTTTAAAGATTCACTCTCTATTTAATTGTGTGTTCTTGTATGTGTCTTGTGTAGGTGCATATTATAGGTGAGTGCAGATGCTGGTGCAGACCAGAAGAGAGTGTGGCATCCAATGGAACTGAAGTTGGAGGCATTTGTGAGCCCCCCAGTATGAGTGCTGGGAATCAAATTTAGACCCTCAAGAGCAGCAAGCACTCTTTACCACTGAGCCATCTCACCTGCCCCTCTTATGCAGATTTTTTTAATTTTTATTTTTCCTATTAATTACAGTTTATTCACTTTGTATCCCAGCTGTAGCCCCATCCCGTATCCCCTCCCAATCCTACTCTCCCTCCCACTTCCTCTTCTCCTATGCCCCTCAACGGAAGAGGGAGAAAGAGGGACAGGAGCCTATCACAGAGGGCCTCTGAAAGACTACCTAGCAGTGTTTCAAAACATATGCTGAGACTCATAGCCAAACTTTGGGCAGAGTGCAGGAAATTGTATGAAAGAAGGTGGAGATAGAAAGACCTGGAGGGAACAGGAGCTCCACAAAGAAAGCAACAAAACCAAAAAATCTGGGCACAGGGGTCTTTTCTGAGACTGATACTCCAAATAAGGACCACGCATGGAGATAACTTAGAACCCCTGCACAGCCCATGTCAGCTCAGTGTCCAAGAGGGTTCCCCAATAATAGGAACAGGGATCATCTCTGACATGAACTCAGAGATGATCAAAGGCTGGCTCTTTGATCACCTCCACCTGATGGTGGAGTGGCCTTACCCGTCCACAAAGGAAGACAATGAATCTAGTCCTGCTGAGACCTGATAGACTAGGGTCAGATGGAAGGGGAAGAGGACCTCCTCTATCTCATGCATATTTTAAAGTGATAGAAAAGATATGAAACTGAATCACACATAACATCACTAAATAATGGAGCACGGTGTGGTAGCATGCAAGATGTCAAACATCCCACACATGTGAAGCCCAGCATTACTAAGGGCTTTAAGGACATGACACAGTTAGCGTATTGTTACACATGATCACTGGGAAGGAAAAAATGGTCATTGTGCAGTATAATATATGGTGCCAGAAGCTGTCATAGAAATAACATATCCTCATATGCATCATATTGTATGACAGAACACATGAAAAAATATCATTCCTATTCATAGCATCATATATCCTTGAAAAAATGTCATGATATACTGTAGAATCAAAGTTGGATGTGGTGTTCAAATATCTTCATGAGATGGTACAGACATATGTAGCATCAGCGTATGACTCCTCAGAATAAACTGTATAAAGCTATGTGGTGTTTCACCTCACTATTTTCACACCTCAAACTACAGAAATGGGTTCAGTCAGTGAGAATGTCTAAATATGGCATACCATCATAAAGGAGCTTTAGGAGATAAGAAGAAACAGTGTAACATAATGTGGGATTGCTGGGGATATGGCATTTCTATAATATTAAAGCTATGATACAAAAAAGAGAGACAGCACGGGACTTGGCTAAATAGATAAAATACGTATAGTATCACATTACATTGATCCAAGAAGGTTGGAATATATATATATATATATATATATATATATATATATATTTGAAGACAGGGTTTCTCTGCATAGACTTGGCTGTCCTGGACTCACTTTGTAGACCAGGCTGGCCTCAAACTCACAGAGATCCTTCTACCTCTGCCTCCTGAGTGCTGGGATTACAGGCGTACACCACTGTACCCGGCTCCTAGTATATATTACTAGTAATATATATATATATAATATTACTAGTAATATATCCTAGTACATGGAAAGCATAAATAACAAGGCAACATACACAACATGCAAGTTTCAGTATGTCACTCATTAACCAGAAGATGGCATAGATATGATATATTTTAATACACTGTCATAAAAGATAAATCGATAATATGCTCTTGCATCATAAGTGGACATCAAACTGATCCAACAGATGACATTTCACTAAATGTGGCTTTTCAAGATGATGAGATAGCATCTCAGGTCCTTTTCAAGGCATTGGATATGACATAAGACATCACGATTCATGGGACACAGGAAGAGCAGACAGACACAAAGTTATCACCAGACATAGTAATTTGGGATATGGAAACACAATGCCACACCACATGTGGCCATCAGAAAGATAACAGAGACAGGGCATACCAGCATCTGTGATCTTTCTGGAGATGGGTCACATACAGTGACCATGTCTGTGTGCTGATCAAGGCGATATCACAATATAGCATTACCCCCAGCTATAAAAGGGACATCAAAAACACAGTGTGGCAGCTTAAGGGATAATTCATATTAGTGTACCATGCATTTATATCAGAAAGATGGCATTCACACATTAAATATAAATTTTATTTTGGGGATTTTTTTTGAGATAGGGTCTTAACTATATAGTCTGGTTATCCTGAAACTTGCTATGTAAAACAAGCTGACTTGGAATTCACTATGTAGACCAGGCTGGTCCAGAACTCACAGAGATCTGCCTGCCTCTGAGCCCTTTCCCTAGGCCCTGCTCATCATAACTATTGTCCAAAGTTACAGAGGTATGTTACAAGAAGTTATATTTCAATGATTGATTTTATGATATTAATCCCATGAGTGCAAATTCCTAAATTTACACAGTATGGTGGTATTTCACGAGGGTGGGTGCTATGAGGCCTATTTAGACTGTTTATTATGAACTAAGGAATGTGATCACCAAGGAGGACAGAAAAGCAGGTAAAGGATTTCAAAGGACAGCATGTGGAGAACTTTTCTTTCCTGTTACCAATATTTCCCTTATGCCATAGTAAATAGAGCTGTGTGGTTCTGGCCCAAGAATAGACATGGATCACAAGTAGAGAGCTCGGGAGAGGCTCACACACGTGGTTCCCACCCCGTTGCCCAGTCCAGCCCAACGGGGGGAAATACAGTGTCACATGGATGTGGGTCTGGTAAACAATGAGCTCACAATTCTACCTACTGCACATGCAGAAACTACCGCACTAAAATGTAAAAGCGAAAGCTACAAAATCTCTACATTACATCTTTCTGCATATAGCAAGTTCCCCACGGCCTGTGCGGTTAGAGACTCCCTTATTTGTTACTTGATAGCTGCTGTGTGAAGAACTCAGGAAGAGTTTTGCTGGCTAAGAGTCTCTTTGCTGTGATTAAAGCGTGTGCCACCATTCTTTGTAGTTACGCAAAAGAAGAAGCAAGTACGTAGAGACATCACACATGATGTTTAAATTCATGACGAATACATAGGGTGGAATTTATGGTTATCATAAATCACACAATACCATCATGCATAATTATCCAAAAAGGGTGAACATAGAGTTTCCGTGCCCACAAATCTACCAGAGATGTGAATAATGGCAAGGCATCACATATTTGTCACAACGTGTCACATCAAAACCATACTGTGACTTAAAATTTAAGTAAGAGGCACACTGTGTTTTTGTCTTGCAGTTGGAGTCGACAATAACATCATTCTGTGTCACCAGAGAGTTTTACCCATGGCATAGAGGGATTGCACATGGTTATCAAAGATGAAAGTAGTCAGACTGCACTACCATATATGTAGTATTTTAAAGTGTATACCTACAGCATAACAGGATGCATAGTTGTCATATTACCTACAGAATAGAATCATGCAGAGATTATGCAGAAAACACAGTGTTATGAAATTGGCAAAGGGATGACATGTTAATAGAGCATCATGTGTGATCTTCAAGGAGATTACACAAGCATTGTGCAAAGCTGATATGATCAGTGCAATAATAAACCCGGTCACAAAAAAGGTGATACGTATACAATATATTACCACTATTCAATGGATTATGTGAAACTAAGATTATCTCTATGGGGCATAGAGTAAGATGTTGTCAGTATAGATAATGTGTGTATATATATATATATATATATATATATATATATATATAATGTATCAATCCACTTATATATAGCAACATATAGAGTATGATTTTGTCAGTAAAGATCATACACACAAACACACACTACAGGATTACATAGAGTAAGATATTGTTAATAAACATCAAGTATATATATATATGCATCATATAAAGTAATTTCTGTCAGTATAGATCATGCAAAGATATATACTGTAGCATAATACAGAGTAAGAAACTGACAGTAAAGCTCATATATGTACATATATATATATATACATATATATATATATATTCATGCTGCAAGCAACATATGGTAGATAAGGAAAATGTGGCATGTAACCAGACATAAATTCCAAGAATTTGCAAATTTTACTGTTATGTTCGAGGTGAATTTTTCTTTAACTTATGACTCTGACACACTGTGGCATAAGACATGATCACTCAGAGAGTATGGCTGACATTGTGGATTCTTATAAATGATGATAATCAGTGAGATGACAATGTGCTGTCATTTGTAGATAGAATGGAAGTGGTATAGCTTCACCTATAACATTATTAGAATGTGTGTCATTCACACAGTGCACAGGATCATGAGTGGTATTTAAGTAGATGAAACATAAAGTGATACCATACATGTAACTGCCCAGTGTAAGGCCATAACTGGTCATCAAAGTGATGATCAAGAGCATAGTGTTGGAAAACAGACATTAAGAAAACTTTATGTAATGTGTAGCATCAAGGACAGGGGTACACAATATTATTCCACCATATAACTATACCATTTATAGTTAACAAGTGGCATTATATACGATGAGCTGGGCAATGGCACAAAATCAGAATGAGGATTTGGGGTTTCAAAAGCATATATGATCATCAGAGGGTTTTGTAGTTGCCTATGAATGAGGTAATGAAAGTATATGCTAGGATACGTTTCTCTATGAGTGGAGAGACATGGTGTAGCAGTACGTTACCTATAAAGAATGGATGCAGTTTATAGTGGTGACATTAATCGTGGCCAGGTTGATAAATCCAACAGAATGGAGTACTGTACACAATCATCAAAGAGATGACTCTGAACATGGCACCATGGCACCATATGCATAGAAGATATCTAGGCCTGTGCAGTCATGTGTGGCCCTATTGGTGCAGTGACATGCACAACAGAAAACATCACACATGATTATTTAGAATGTGACATGGATCCAGGATTCATGGCTCTTCAGAGACTGCACTGGGAGGACCACTAGCTCAGACCAGCCTGGGCTACAGACTGGTCAATCTGGACAACTTAGTGAGATCCTATCCCAGGATATAACTCACTGGAAAAGTGCTGCTGAGCTGATGCTGAGCTCTAGATTCAGTGCCCCAACAGTACACATGCACAAAAAAGGTGACATGGACACACTGCAATGACATGCATGTCATCGTGGACACTGGCTCTCAGGGAGCATGGTATAAAAGTCAGGCACCATTTCCAAGGAAAACATAAATTCCTCCATAACTCAAATGTCGACATACAACTTACCATCAGCAGAAGCTGTTGCAATGAGTTTCCCCGTGTAATCAAAGCAGCTGTCTAGTATCTCATCATCATGGCCTGTCAAAGTTGCCAGGCATTTCCCGGTTGTAGCATCCCACAACTGAAATTGAGAGACAATGAAATCATCAATTAAGCAACTAAAGTCCTTCCCAAAATGGGAAGATGCCCAGTGATCCTCATGATATTAGTGTGTCTTGCTAAAGAACTGTGCTAAAAGGATACATATCACGCTCCCTGATCAGCTAATTCTACCTTGATTTATGACTATGACCATGGTCAACCATATGGCCACAGGAAAATCAAAGAGGAGACATTTAGAATTTTCTACAGTATTAAGGGAAAAAAAATCCTAGCGGTATGCTTTAGGGACTGGAATGACAGGATGAATAGGGGTTTGATCCCAAAGTGTGAGGACAGAAAATGGAAAGCACATCATGAAATTTATGTGTTTTTGTATAAAATCAGGTGACAAATGATTATCAACTCTCAGTAAATATTTTTGAAGAGAAGAGACACTACAGCAGGAAGAAACTCATTTAAGGCTCGTTGGGGCCATGCCAATTCTAAATATGCACACAAAACAAACAGCAGGACACTGGATGAGACTAATGTGGCTTTTCAAACAAGATCCTCATTGCTTTTGGAGCAATCAAAATTGTTTTATCACTTCCCAGTTCCTTCAAGCTTAGAAAAATGGACACTTGAAATAAAAATGACCAATTATTTATCAGGCTGTGCTTAACTGTATGCCCTCCTTGAAGGCTGTTAGTGTTATGATGAAGGACGCAGTATGGAGGAGAGAGACAATGAACAAAGCAAGGCTGACTCTGAGCTCACCATGCATGTCTTGTCCATGGAGCCCGTTAATATGAGAGAGCAATCCCAATTGAACAAGGCGCTGCTGATCTCAGCACAGTGGCCAATTAAAGTGTGCACCTTCCTGCAAGACAGAAATAGTCACAACGGGTATAGGGTGTTATCCTGGTTTCCTTTCTGCTGTGTGACAAACTGTCCTGAAGAGAGCACTGTAGGGGAGGACGGGCTTATTCGGCACAGCATTCCAGGTTACAGTCAGTTCAGGGAAGCCACGTCGGAGGTCAGGGACTCAGACAAGCTCGCCACATCCCAGAGGAGAGTGAGCTCACCCCACGTCTTACACCCCAGGCCTCCGACTAGCTCAGATAACTCCCTTCACTCTTACACAGTTTAGGGCCCAGCCTAGGAAATGGTGCTGCCCACATCAGAACAGGGTCCTTCTACCTCAATGAACCATTAACACAGTCTCCCACAGACGTGCCTATAGGCCATCTTTATCTAACAAATCCCTCTTCCCTGGTGACTCTGGCCATTGGTACTCAGTGGTCAGTTGTGACTCCTTTGGTAAACCTCTGTCTTCAAAAATAACTACATTACAGTTCATAACAGCAGCAAATTGTTATAAAGTACTATCACTGCAGCATGAGGAACTGAATTAATGGGCCACAGCGTTAGGAAGGCTGAGAACCACTGTTCTAGGTTGTGTCCATTTAACAATAAAAACTAACTCCCACAAGTGTTTACCACAGCAGATGCACACACCATCAAGCCCGTATGTGTGAACTTAACTGTAATAGTTACAAAATTACATTCTTGATAATAAAGCAAAAACAGGTCTATTGTCACTTGAAAAGAGAACATCAGTTTCAACAAACTGATGCACAGAAGTTTTAAGCAATCAAAGATCTTGTGACTGATCTTGTAAGATGGCTCCAGCAGTTAAGGCACCTTGTTCAGTTTCCAGCACCCATATCTCAACTCATAACCACCATAACTGGGGGCAGAGGGCTGAGGGTCCTCCCTGGCCACCCTGTGTGCCAGGCAGGCATGTGCTGCACATACATACATGAATGTAAAAAAAGCTCACATACATAAATTAAAAAAAAAATCTTTGTTTTAAAAGATAACAAGATTGTGCCTGGCTTATTCCAGCCCCAAATAGTTTCTGGTTTAGTAAGTAACATGTTCATATATCATAGAGTACCCCCAAAATTTGTACAATTAGTATAACTTTGAAAAACAATATTTAAAAAGATGGGAGATGTGAACTACCCTGTTCCATTATTTAACAGCTTATACATGAATTGAATTATCACACTGTACATAAATATATACAATTAAAATAAAATTTTAAAACTATAACTTTAAAATAGCGTTTTGCTTTTGATTTTTCAAAACAGGGTTTCTCTGTATAGCCTTGGCTATCCTGGAGCTTATTCTGTAGACCAGGCTGGCCTCGAACTCAGGAATCCACCTGCCTTTGCCTCCTGAGTGCTTGACTGAAGGTGTGTGCCACCACATCTGGCTAAAGTAGCATTTTATAAAGGAATGGGTAATGATTCATAAAGGCCGTCTAAGACTTTAGAAATTGCCTTAAAAATCAACCATTACAGCTAGAAAGTAGCTCAGCAAGCAGAGTGCTTGCTTTCATAGCTTTCATAGCTTGCAGAACACTCTGGGTTTAATCTCCAGCATCTTCAATCAGGTGTGGTGGGCAAGAATCCCAGCATTCAAGTGATAGAAGCATGAGGATCAGAAGTTCCAGATCATCTACACTACAAAGAGACTTTGAGGCCAGCCTGAGCTACATGGAATCTGACTCCAAAAATTAGTTAGTTAATAATTAATTTGCTAAATAATTCATGAAAACGCATTAGTGGGTCCTACAGATCCATAGGCATTCAGGAGCTGTGCATCAATGGTTGAAAGGTCCATCCTTCCATCATGCCTTCTTCAGTATCTCTTGGATGATGGCATTAGTAAGGAATCCCTCTATCCAAATTTGGAATCCAAGAGTGGAGTTTTCCAACACAAGCTAACTTCTTAACAAGTACAACCAACAACCATTAGAACAGAAATTGAAGTTCTTGGGCTAAATTAAGATTGGGGAATTAACAATGTGAGTTTTAATTCATGATATTCAACCTTACCATACTAAGATGTCATTGGAATTTGATTATATAGTACATGGGACTAAGAACAGCTATGTAACCAGGATCCTCATAACACTCTTTTATGTTGTTGCTTGACATTATTTGTGGGAACATTTGTGGGAAATCAGTTATTTTGTGGGTCAGAAATCCCCTAGAGAATCAACTATGGGAATTAGAGAAATGGCTCATAGTTAAGAGCACAGACTGCTTTTACAGAAAGCCCAGGTTTGGTTCCTAGCACCTACAAGGCAGTTTTCAAGCATGAAGTCACCAGACACATTTGTGGTGCTAATACATATACATGCAGGCAAATTAAAACACGTTAAAAATAACAATAATCAACTATGAGTTATACACCTTCAGAATTTAAATCACAACCAGCTTAGACAAAGCTATGCTAGTACGTAACACAGAATCTTCGAAAACCCTCACACAGTTCACAAATACCTAGAAAATTACCTTCCAGTACTAGCATCCCATACAACAACTGTGTGGTCAAAGGACCCTGTGATTATTCTGTCCCCTGAAGTGTCAAATGACAAGGAAATGATTTCTGCCAAATGACCCTGGAAAAAAGAACAGGTACAGTCATGTACTTGTGTAGATAACAGCACATAGATAAGAGTATATGCAGACAAGGGCACAGTATCATCCAAAAGAACTTAGACAAGAGAAAGCTGCAGGGAGAAACCGGAAATCCTGCTGGGCTGGGCTGGGCTGGGCTGGGAGGAGCTGCGCATGTGCACAGCTTTCCCTGCGAGGTGAGGAGTATTTGGTGACATTTGCAGAGTAAATCAGCAAAGCTCCTTGCCTTGCGCACTTCAAACAGGTTCACTGCAGAATAATGAAGTTGTTGTAGGGCAGGACGGGGTTATTTTTAAAATAAAAGAATATATTTGGGAAAACTTAGAGTCTTTTTTATTTTACTGAAAAGACTTTAAAGGGCCGACTTCGTGCACGCATAAGTGGCGGGCAAGAGAAAACAGTAGACGGGGTAATCTAATATCTTTAAAGAGGAAGAGACTCCCGCGACAGGGTGATCTAGAACTGGTCACGGATAGGCAGCTGCCTCTGTTCTCTCTCTCTCTCTCTCTCTCTCTCTCTCTCTCTCTCTCTCTCTCTCTCTCTCCTCTCAGGCTAATCCTGAGGATCCTACTGTATGAAACCATATGATAAAGTTCCTCCTACAGTAAATTCTGATAATTTGGAAAGAAGACCCTGTTTGGGTATGAGTGTCATTTTCCTAATTATTTCAGTAAATAAATACAGTTAGATACTTTTATTCTCTATTATTTTTGCTTTGCTCTGCTTCTGCATTATAGCCTTGAACACACAGTCCTCTTATCTTAACATCTGAACTGCCAGGATCTCTGTGTGTGTGTGTGTGTGTGTGTGTGTGTGTGTGTGTGTGTGTATGTAAGTGTATGTATGTTTAGTGTATGTATAGATGCACATATTTATGGGTTCACTTACCTGTGGAGGCATTTGTGGAGGCCAGAGGTCAACTTCACATATCGTTCTCCATCACTATCCACCTTAATATTCTTAAGACAGAGTCTCCCACTAGACTTAGAGCTGACTGTTAGACTAGGCTGGTTGGCCAGCAAGTTCCCAGGACCCGTCTGTCTCTACCATTCAAATACTGGGGTGGGTAACCTGTTACACACCTGCCATGTAAATGTGTTCAAGGAATCCGAACTCACTGTCTCATGCTTGGAGGGACTTTAGAGGTACTTTTCCTATCGAGATAGCTCCTCGGCCCTTGATTATATTGGTAAATAACAAAATAGTTTAAGTGCTTGTTAACAAATTGACTTGCTGCTGAGGTGAAGCGTAGCTGAGCACTGGTATTCGGGGCAGGCACACCAGTGCTTTCCACCAGCAGACGGGTGCACACGTCAGAGCAGAGTTCGCTCTTCCAACGAGGCACAGCAGAGACAGTAGGAGGAGAAATACGTTGAAACCACAAACACAAACACAAACTGAAGCAAAGCTTTCCCTCTACATGTTCCTGAAAGAAAGGCCAATCAAGAAGCTCTGTTCCATGCTGGCATTAATAATGCTAGGTCCTCAGATTTAAAGACAAACAAACAAAACGCTGTTGAAATAATGGCTTCTAAATACTGGCTTTTTTCTTCTCTTGTTTTAGTCTACTTTTTATTTTCTTAGAGAAAATATCCTTTTTATACATGTTTGGTGTGAGTTTTTAAATTTCACTTATCCTTTTAATAGGACAAGGAAGCCAGCATCCCCATCAGATGGTTCCCAAGTTGTGGCCACTTGGGCTGTATGGGATGAAGTGGAGGGTGACAGGTCCTGGGAAGGTGCTCAGACATGTGGTGGCAACAGGCAAGACCAAAAACCACACCCGTCCTCTCTGTGGTTCGTGCCCTTTGGTCTTTGTGCTTCCCATTCCTGACCCTGCTCATTCTCTGTCACCAGAAGAATTCTAAACTGAGCATGAAAGGGGAGGGAGAGAATGAACCATAATCTCAGAAAGAACCTTCTGGAATGGCTCAATTCTGCATCTCCCAAACACAGTCCCTACCTGTTCTCTTTCAGCCAGGTAGACAGCAGATGCAAAGATGCTGGGATTTACATAATAAAAACAAAAGCCTGTTTGGTTTCTCCAGCACCTTCACCTGAGTCTGCAAACCAACCTGACATCTCCCATCCTTTAAAAGCCAGTGGCTCAGGAACTTCTTACACAGCCTGCGTTTCATAACAAAGAGCATCTAATAATCAACACAAATGATAGGCTAATCAACAATATGGACGTACTGTTAGAGTGACCACTTCCTCTCCATTCTGAATGTCCCAGAGTTTGGCTGTTGTATCCATACTTCCGGTAGCAACCACTGTACTTTGAGGGTTGAATGACAGACACACCTACAAACACATGAAATGGGGGAAACTTGAAAAAAAACAATGCTTTGAACTCTTAGTTATACATGGAATCTGTTGCAGCTCTCTTAGCACATTCAGGTTCAGTAGGTTTGTATAGGAACACACTAAGCCATCGAAAGTGAGGAACCTGTTATCTCCAGGTAGAACCGTGAGCAATCTCCTTCTAAAGAGGGGCCTGTTCCTTTCAGGCTACTTACTGTGTCACAGGTTCTCTTTACAGCTTCCAGGACACAGAACTGCAGCCAAAGCACAGCCCATATCAGGCAAGATTCAAGCTGGGGGTGGGGAGGGTGGTCTCTGTGTCCTTGCAACTATGACCGCAGTCCTTCTGAGCATGCTTTTCAGTGGATAACTGCGACTTCTGGCTCACTCTGTCAATTCCATGTCCTGGATGCCCTTCCTGTAGGCAGTCCTTCTAGCACCCCTCAGACTCAGGCCCTAGGTCCTCCTTTTAGCAGCTGTGCTATGGTTATATCTTCATCACCAAGTACTCTATCTCTGGCAAAAGGATGCTTCTTAGATGGCACAGGTATCTCTCTTCAATCTGTCTCAAAATTCATGTGATCTCCTCTTAGTACAAGCACAGAATTAGGGAAGGGAATGACAATAACATGAACTTCCAGACAAGGAATCACCCTGGATTCCCCTTTCCTCGGATCTGTGTGGTCCTGAGCACCTCTCTCTCTATTCCGTTTCACTTCTCCCCATCTCATCTTCTGTAGGACAGTGCTCATCACAGATCACTTGAGTAGCAGTAAGATCTCCAGCGAGCTAGCGGGTGCCTACCGCTTCATCTGCCTCCCACTTCTCCTTCATAACGTTAAGAAAAGAAAAAGAAAAATCTCAGAGGAGCATGTCTGGCATAACCCTTCCAGCTGGAAGGCCTCAAAGGCACAGCATTCATTACTCACAAGATAGAGCTCGGACGCCTTTGTGTGTCATGCAAGTCCCCTTCTATCTACCACATGACTTTCTCCTGCCTCTTCTACTCATTCACTTCCACTTGATATTCCAGCTTCGGCTAGATACAGATGTACAGAGACACGGTGTCATTAACCCAGGAAGCTGTGCATCTCCAGAGCCCCTTGCCTTTTACCCTGGACCAGGGGTAGCAGGCAACTCGGCGCGTCTGCGGCACATCCATATGGCATATTCCATGCATGCCACTTCAGGAGGTTGAGTTCCCTGGCCACAGAGAGCTACCTGAATTCTCAAAATAGCCCCCCTGGGTGCACATCTCTGGACACAGAGCAGTACTGATCCCTAGGTCTGGAAGCATGTGCCATTCTCCTTCTCTCATTCTTCCTGAACATCTCCCCTGGTCAAGGACACCTGGCTGCCTCCACTCCCGTACACTTCCAACACAATTATCTGTGCATCTTTGAACCTCTTCAGTGATGTGTCTACTCCTTCTGCTGAACTGAAAAGTCCTTAGTGACAAAACCCTGCATCCAGTTCCACCCGGCATTCCACAACTACCCACCAGATTACGCACGTAGATAGCTCTGGAGTTTTTTGTCTCTTTGTTTTAGTTTTGCTTGTTATTAGCCCAAGTTAGCCTAGAACTCCCTATGCATCCAAGAACGACTTTGAGATGATTCTCCTGCCTCCACCTCCCAGGTGCTGGGATTAGAGGGCTGCCTGACCACCTCTAGCTTATGCAATGCTCAGAAGCAAACCCCTGTGCTGCTGCTAAGTAAGCATGGGCCAACTGAGCTACTTCACTGCCCTTCACACATGGTTAACAGTTAATAATTATTTGGTTGATAATGTTGCCTATGAAATTATAAAATAAACCATGTGCAAAACAAATCGTTTCAAAATTCTAAGGGAGTGTGGTGACACCTCTGTTTTCTAAAAATAATGTCTTTCTTCAACTTTGGCCAAGTGACTGTCGGTGCCTCAGTTTCCTTAACTGTGCCTCAAGATAGGGATGCTAAGGGCAAAGGTAAGCAAATGCACATCAATGCCTTGAGAACAGTAAAGCCACTGAAATGTGCCTACTACATCCCATGTCTACACCTTGCCTTAAACCCACCACGGGCTCCTGTCGAATGAATATGCTATGAACCTGAAGGTGGGTGAAAACCAAGTTGCTCCTAATTCAAGCAGCCTGTTTGTTCTCAAGGGTTCGTCACGTGATCCACACATGTCAGTTTTCTCACTAACTGTCATAAGATAGGATACAGATGACAGGGGACAGGGGCCTCCCAGCAGGGACCACTATTTATTTGGAGTTTTAGACAACTTGCACAAGTCGGAATCCTATTGAGATGCAGGAAAAAATCAGCTGACACTTTCCGTGTGGTTCATAGAAGTTATTTTAGAGCAACAGTGGTACCTCATCAACCCTCATTGAGCCAGTCCTTTAATGTCCAGCAAATGAAGGTCAGAGAGCAGAGCTGCCCATCACACTGAAATGCCAATCACGTGGCATGGCTACTTAGTCGGTGCAGGCTACTTTAACTGTATCCATGAGTGGTTCCATTTTAAGTGGTGAGAATTACATCTGTTCTGCCATGGACAGTCCACGCAGGCTAAACATCCTGGGTCAAAATCGGAAAACTCAGTATAAAAGCAACCTCCACTCTCAGAATGGGATCCTAAAAGGAAAAGTGACCCGGAGGAGTCTGCAGGAGGTCAAATGTACTCACAATCTCTGCCGTGTGGCCCCGGAAGGTATGGTAACACTTTCCCGACTCTGCACTCCAGAGTTTACAGGTCTTGTCGAAGGACCCAGTGGCAATTTTGTCCCTGCAAATTTTGAAAGTCTGGATTTTAGAAACAAATGCAGCCACCTTACATGATACACCGAACTAAGACTAGATGTACATGGCTATTGGTCCACTACTTAGGCATACACTGCACTGTTAAAACAATGAGCAAGTTCGTGTTTGCTCCAATAAATAACAAAACCAATGTCTAATTTTAATCATATGTGTGTATGTTAAAGATGTCACATGAACAGTATGGATATTTTTTGCAATTATGACAGTTTTTGAGTTAACGAAATAATAATGTAATTTCAGAAAATTCATCATATGAATAGCAATAATACGCAGACTTAGCTGTATGTACATAAACTATACAAAGGGGTAACAATTTAAAAAGGAAAAAGTCACAGAGATAAATCTAGGTAAGCACATGGCTGATAAGATTTTAAGAAGTTGACCTCAGTGATTCCTTGAGAAAATAATACCAAATGATTCCTGTTGTAGAGGGATTTAGAGCGGATAGACTGGAGAGTGGAATCCTGTGGGCAGAAAAGATGGCTCAGTTGGTCAGTACTTGGTGCCCAGGCTTGAAAACCTGAGTTCAAGACCTAGAACCTACATGAAAAAGCCACATGTTGGGGCTAGAGAGACAGCTTGTGAGTTAAGAGTTTGCACTGTTCTTGAAGAGGACATGAGTTCGATTCCCAGCTCCAGCAACAGGTGGCTCAGGTGACTACAGCTCTAGTTTTGGAGATCCCAAGCCCTCCTCTGGTATCTAGAAATACTGTATCCACACACACATGTCAGTCTCTTTCAAACAAAAGGTCACGTTGAATTTAGGACAAGGATATAGTCTTTTTATTTTTATTTTTTCTTTACAGTTTATTCATTATATATCCCAGTTGAAGCCCTCCCTCAACTCCCCCAGTCCCACTCTCCTTCTCTCTTCCCCTTACCCCCTACCCCTAGTCCACTGAAAGGTGGAGTTCTCCACTATTGCCGTCTGCCCATAGCTTTTCAAGTCTCATCAGTACTGCCTGGATCCTCTTCCTCTTCCATGGCCTGGCAAGACTGCATCATCAGGGGAGAGTGATCAGAGAGCAGTCAACTGAGTTCATAATAGAGGCAGCCCTTGCTCCCCTCACTCAGAGATCCTCATGGAGACTGAGCTGCCAATGGGCCACATCTGAGCCAGGGGTCTTGGTCCTTCCTCTCCATGCATGGTCCTCCATTGGTGCATCATTCTCTGAAGGACCCTTGAGTTCAGATCTTTTAGTTTTGTTGGTCTCCTTGTGGGGCTGCTGTCCCCTTCATGCCCCTCTAATCCCAACCCTCTCTTCCTCCATAAGACTCCCTGTGCTCTGCCCAAAGTTTGACCCTGAGTCTCAGCATCTGAATGGATACAGAAATGGTACATCTACACAACAGAATACTACTCAGCTATTAAAAACAAGGAAATCATGAAATTTGCAGGAAAATGGATGGAACTAGAAGAGATCATCCTGAGTGAGGTAATCCAAAAACAGAAAGACAGGCATGGTATATATTCACCAATAAGCAGATATTAGCCATATAATATAGGTCAGCCATCTACAGACCTAAAGAAGCTAAACACTAAGGAAGACCCTAGGGAGGATGCTTAAATCTTATTCAGAATGGCAAACCGGATAAACACCAGAAGTGGTGGAAGAGAGGAAACAGGATGGGAATCTACTATAGAGTGTCCTCTGAAAAGAAGGATATAATCTTTACTCAAAAGTCATAAATAACTTAGCCTGATTATCCTTCCATCTTAGTACTGATATCTTTTCTTTCATCCCTAATCCATATTTACCCTTTTCAGAAAGTAATGTCCACCCATTTGGATTATTTGGTGTGGTGGTTTGATTTGGTTTGCTTCAGTTCAGTTTGGTTCGGTTTGGTTTAGTTTGGTTTAGTTTGGTTCAGACAGGCTCTCATTACAGAGTGGAGGCCTCAATCGGGATTCTTGTGCCTCAGTCTCCTGAGTGTTGAGACTCCAAACATGCATCACTGTGCCTCAAATTCTATTTTATTTTATTTAAAAATCTAAAATATTTACTTTTTTCTTTCGTTTCTCCAGTATTCTCATTTTTCTTTTCCAAAGTCAGGCTCTTGCCTTTGCTGAGCAAGCGTTCTACCACTGAACTACATCCTTGGTCCCTACATTATAATCACATATTATCTTGCTGAAAATTCATGGCTTTTAATATAAAAGCCAGACCATGAGGCCCAAATCACATACACCAAAGTTATAAGCGTTGAGGACAGGAGCAGAACTTGCACTGTCCAGATTAGTGCTGAAGTCTTGTCTTTTCCCTCTGGTCCCAGGCCATCTGCTCATGTGTCTGCAATCACCCTGACTACATGAAGCAAGGGCCTTTCTGTGCATGCACAGGGCAGCTTGTCCCAGTGAACAGTCACAGAATCCCCAAAAGCTTCCTGGCACTCCAGGCCAGTCAGGCTCCAGGGTCTCAAAAGGGCTCTTCCCTGCCATCCAGTCCTCTGCTGCCCTTCAAATCCTGCTCGATATGAGCTCACAGACCTATGAGTTACCTCAGGCCATTTCGCTAGCCTTTCTGGTCTTCAGATGCATCAATCTCAAGTTGCCATTATCTCTTGGTCAATTTGTATTCTGTAACAAACTGTTCTCTATGCCTTTACGACGTCATATAATAAAAGATAATTATCATGATTTAAGAATTACAGTATCGAGTCAAAATTACCCTTGGCAATATAAAACACACCAACACTAAGTGAGCACACACACATAGGCACACACTTAGACACAAATGTGTGAGTACACAAACATATTCCATCTCACTCTTTGAGAGCTGTCTCAGACTCCTTCTCTGAACCCCAAATGCAATGATGTGCAATGGGAAACCCTGCTTTGGCTCATAAATAAATCATCAGGCTGGGATGACTCTTCATAATTTAACACGTGGCTCTTCATCAAAGTGTAGGTAGAAATTAGTAGAACAATCAGAATATATGACTCTCTCCAGAAAACATTGTTCACAGACACAAAAATACCATGCCTGTTAAATAGACTCCTAATGAACATTTAGTAAAATTAAAGATTACACCAGCATTAAGACAGTATATTTGTAATTTCAATGAAAATTTTTATTTCTACAAGGGAGTTTAATTAACTACTATAAAATTATCATTATGATATAAAAATGTATGCATCGAAATTAATGTTCTACAATTTAATTATACTAGTTAATCAGTTTATAGTACCAATTAAAATTGATTGTGCCATCATAATTAAGGTGTTTGGGGAGTTCTTTTAAAAGATATAATGAGAGGAGAAGCTCACAAGTCAATTGTTTCAACTGTGACATAAAATTCTAAGTGCAAACAATCTTACAGACTCCATCTTCTCCCTCTGCCACTCTATCAAAGCAGGCCCCATGCCTCGTGGGGGCTGATGATCCCCTGCCTCCTCGCATTGCCCTCTGATCTATCAGACTACCAAAGCCTTGTCAAAACACATTCACTCTCCCACTCCTGTGTTCACAAGCCCCTTTAAGAAGCCCAGTTCCACAGGATAACGACGCATGTCCTCCAAAGAGCGTGCTGACCTCAGCCCTGCATCGCTCTGTGGAAAACAGTCACTTCACAGACAGATTAGCTTGCTGGGAAGCTGGTGAATCAACAATTTAAAGCCCAAGGTGCTCCTGCTCCCGCCCTTGGGATAGTCACCAGGCTTCCCTCTTCAGACTTAGGCTTTATGAGAATCATCTTTAAAGACACACAAACCAGGAGAAATCTCCCCGGTTTCCTTCCCTTCATCCTTAAACCATTTACTGTTCTATTCTAGCCACTACGGTGAGATAAGAAATGAGCCAGATTCCTCCAGCTATCTTCATTAATGGAAAAAGCCATTTCGAGGGATCATTTGTAAAAGAAAACACTTTCATTGAAATTCTGCCCAAAAAGATACACTCGGGTGGCACTCTTGTGACAGCAAGCCAAGGTCTCTGAACTCACTAGAGTGACCCTGGGTCAGCCAATAAGACACCTGTGTCGCAGTAATCTGAATGAATCCCACAATTTTTGGCTTTTTTTTTTTTTTAAATGGGATATGAAGGACTGGAGAAATGCTTCCTTGAGTAAAGATACCTGCTGCCCAGCCTACAGAAATTGATCTCTGGGCCCACATGGTGGAAGAAGAGAAGTGAGGCCTAGGAAACGTCCTCTGACCTTAGCATCACCATGTATGTGTGTGTGGTGGTGAGGGAGAGGGGTAAAAATTAAAATTCTGAAAATAAATTGAGTCCGTATTTCAAGTTTTTAAATAAAAAGAGCAACTTGAAGACTGTAAATACATCAGAGGACAGAACCCATTGGATTGTACCCACAGTTTCATTTAGGAAAAATCTTCTCAGACATTCCCCTTATCTGCTCATAGAAGGCAGCAACTCTCTCTTCATCTTTGGGTCTCCTTGGTGTAGACTATATTTTTTAATTATTTTGATACTTTGTGTAACTAAACTCCACAGTCATTTTCACACTTATTTTCACAGGTTTGTGGTCACACAACCACCCCTCCCTCGCAAAGCTTAGAAACTCACCTCTGAAGGGCCAGGCAGAGTGATGGGTGATGGGTGCTTTGTGGCTGCAAGCACCCACAGTGTCGCCAGCATCAGAAATGTAGTGGATAAGAAGAGGGCACTGCTAGCGTACTGGATCAGCTAACCGCATTGACCTGAAAGGGGAACTCCACTGTTCTTGGCACTGTTATTTAGCACATTGCCACTTGCATATGTTTTTTTTTTTCTCTGCCTTGAGACTGACTACTCGTTCATACGTGAAAGAAGTCATGGGATGCAGTAGTTGAATGCCATACTCTCCAGAGCCACCGACACAAGGCTGGGCACCAGCGAGAACGGCTTCCGAGGAACTTGAAAGGGAGGCAGGGAGGCAGCCTCGCTGACTGCATCCCCAGCTCTCTGCAGCGATGCCGGGGGAAGCGCCCTTCAGCTCTG
Source organism: Meriones unguiculatus (assembly GCF_030254825.1). Classification (NCBI taxonomy): domain Eukaryota; kingdom Metazoa; phylum Chordata; class Mammalia; order Rodentia; family Muridae; genus Meriones; species Meriones unguiculatus. The sequence continues at coordinate 69,269,062 of NC_083362.1, read as the reverse complement.
TATTCAGTAGAAAAACTAGAGCCAAAAGGCAGGAGACGTTGCAAGAAACTTGAACAGCTTCCAAGGAACAGCAAAAACTCAGTACATTTTCATTCTCTCTCTTTTTTCCCTCCATCAGCCACTAGGTGCTGGGGTGAGTACACGGACGACGGAGTGAGAGAACGAAGGAACATACCCGTAAGGATTGTTGAAGGCTATGGCGTAAACCACGTTCCTGTGGCCCTCCAGGGTGTGAAGCTCCTCTCCGGATGCGGTGTCCCACACCTTGCACGTCCGATCATAGCTTCCTGTGATGAAGCTAAAACAGGCGACAGGAGCACATTGCAAAGTGAGAAAGGCAGGGGTTTGCTCAGTGATACCTTGTTTGGGTTTTTCTGTTGTTGTTTCGTGGTGGTGGTGGTGGGGGGGTTGGGATAGGGGAGGGTATCCTTGTTTGATTTTTGTTTTTTTTTTTCCTACATGATAACTTTTTAATTATCCTTTGGTGTGCCTTTTTATATAGGATATTATATATTCGGAACAAAGAAAACTGACTAAATAAAAATCAAATATCCTCAGCTCCATTCCTTTAACATTCTTGTACAATTAAAGTGTGTGTTATAACGACTTCTGCGGCTTTGTAACACCTCACATCGTGAGCAGGGCTCTGCTCTTGGTTGTTAGATCGTAACTTCTACCTTCATCATGCCTCCTCTCGTCCCCTATACCCTACATATCCTCTGTCGTTACGTTCTGCAATATAAAAATGCCTTTATTTTTGAGAGCCACTTTGTTTGTGCTGTTGTATTACAGGGATCAGAGCGAACTGGTAAGGCATATTTGCATGTCTGTATATGGCCCTCAGAGCTGAAGCTGATCAGAGCATCCTCAGAACACAGGGGTGGTGGTCCTAAGCATCACACAAAAGACACAAAGCCGGATAGAAAACGCCCTCTTTTGAAGGAACACATCCTGACCAGCCACAGTGATGCCCCCAACTGACAGCTTCTACAGCCCAGGCAAAGAGGCAGACACCTCCGTGTACTGTTCTGCATCTTCTTATTCTTGGCTGTAGCTCTTGAGGACACCTCTGGGTGCTTCTCGCACAAGATTACACCAACGCATAGAAAAGCTGGATTAGAGCAGTGGGAGCCAGTGCTTGCAGCATCTTCTGTGGTTAGCAGGATCAGGGAATCCGGGAGATGGGCACATTAGGTCTGTAACTAACTGAACTACTGGAGAAACCCTCAGAAAGGTTCATCCTTTGATTGCTAAACGTTAAAAAGTTAACAAGGGGACCTTACCACGATCCTGCTTTGTTGAGCGCCACATTGGTCAACGGCAGGATGTGTGCTCTGAGAACCTTCAACGGAAGGAAACACCATTTATTTCAGACTCACACCAAATTAAATGTATCCATTTTAACTTCAAACATATGGTGACTTGTGATGTATCCTTAGCCACATGTAGTAAATAGACAAGATCCTCAATAGCCAAATGAACTAAGAATAAAAGATAAACTGTACTCTCAATAGCTACAGATAATTGCAAAAAGTAACTGACTCTTCACTTTCCATCAATATCAACTAATTGTTAAGGTAAATTATGGCTACTGAAGAACATTCCATATAGCATTCTTTTGTAACGTTTGTTTTGTACATGCTATGATTTTCTATGGATATTTGAGCAGTGTACATGAGAAAAAAACCTTAACTATGTTTCAAATATATTTTACAATACAATATTACTTTTTTTTTAAATCTTAAGACTCCCTTCAAGTTGGAGTGCCTCATTTATCCTTGAATCCCTACACTATCTATCAGGTAGTGGATACTTTGTGAATACTCATTGAATAAATATAGATCGAATAACCCATTGGTTGGGTGGGTAGCTGGTGTGAGTCAGCCTCAGTATGTCTGCTTTCAGAATGTGACTATTATTAGCTTCCTCTTAAAAATCAAAACATATCAAATATGTTCCTTTACATGAGACATTTCAATGTCATGGAAGTGACACAGCTTATATTTGTAATTAAACAGTGCCACCTGCTGGAGAGAAAATAAAGTGTGGGACCTTGACTGGATGAGGACCAAGAGAACGTGGACATTTATCATGAATGATAAACAAAAAATGTTTGTAATAATAATACTTAAAACAAAATGATATGTCAGTCTGATATTAAGCAATCTTAGAACAATTTTAATTTAATTTTAAAAGCTGTTCTTCAGTAATTACATAGGTACATTTATTATATTTTTAACTTAGTCAGAAACAAAGGGGAAAAAGCATATTTATACCACATTTGGTCAATAATTCGCTGGCTTGTAATTAGTTCACCATAAAGCAGAAAATTGAAAGTGTTGATATACTATGAAATACAACTTCTTAGAAGTACTCTAACTAGAAAATAATCTGATTTAAAAAGATAAGTAAATTTACTCCAAGTCCTTATTGAAATTCTCAAAAAGTTAGTATTTTGAGATTCACTCATTATTTCAATAAGTACCTATTGAAGGTTAGTCTTGGCAAAATGCAAGTATTTTTCTAGAAAAAAATAAAATAAAAGTAAACATAGCCAAGCAGTGGTGGCAATGCTATTAATCCCAGCACTTGAGGAGCAGAGGCAGGTGGATTTCTGAGTTTGAGGCCAGCCTGGACTGCAGAGTGAGTTTCAGGACAGTCGGGGCTATGCAAAGACACCCTGCTTCAGAATGAAACAAAAAACCAAATCAAACTATATATGTGTGTGTGTGAGTGTATGTATGTGTGTGGGTATGTATATGTGTGTGTATGTATGTGTGTATGTGTGTGTATATATATGTGTGTATGTATCTATATGTGTGTGTATGTATATGTGTATGTGTGTATGTGTATATGTGTATGTATGTGTGCGTATGTATGTGTGCGTATGTATGTGTGTGTATGTGTATGTGTATGTGTGTGTGTGTGTGTGTATGTAAGTGTGTGTGTGTGTGTGTGTGTGTGTGTGTGTGTGTGTGCTAGGCAGCAGTGGTGGTCCCCACGTCCCAAAGCATGCCTTACCTTAAACAGGTAGAAACTGTGGTCGCAGTGCTGCCTGAGTTTCTCCTGCAGTCGCTGCACGAGGAGTCTGACTTGCTCTGTCCGAGACTCTGTGATCAGAGGCTCTGCTTTCTGGATTTCTCCTACTAGAGTGTTGACGTCAGTACTGAAATTCACCCCAGAAGATGGAAAGATATCAGAACATGAAATATCTCCCATGCTCATGTACTGTTAAAATTGACATAGTAAAAATGGCCATCCTGCCAAAAGCAATCTACAGATTTAATGCAACTCCCACCAAAACACCAACACAATTCTTTACAGACCTTGAGAAAACAATTCTCAGATTCATATGGAAAAAGAAAAAACCCAGAATAACTAAAAACAATATTGTACAATGAAATATCTTCTGGAGGTATCTCCATCCCTGATCTCAAGCTGTACTGTAGAGCAACAGTAATAAAAACTGCATGGTGCTGGCATAGAAACAAACTGGTAAATCAACAGAATCGAATTGAAGATCCAGAAATAAACCCACACACTTACGAATACTTGATTTTTGACAAAGAAATCAAAACTATACAATGGAAAAAAGTAGCATCTTCAACAAATGGTGCTGATCTAACTGGATGTCTACATGCAGAAAAATGAAAATAGATCCATACTTATCACCGTGCCCAAAACTAAAGTCCAAGTGGATCAAAGACCTCAACGTAAAACCAGACACACTAAGTCTGTTAGAAATAAAATTGGGAAAGAGCCTTGACCTCACTGGCACAGGAGACAACTTCCTGAACAGAACACCAACAGCTCAGGCTCTAAGATCAACAATTAATAAATGGGACCTCATGAAACTGAAAAGCTTCTGTAAAGGACACTGTCATCAGGACAAAATGACAGCCTACAGACTGGGAAAGGATTTTCACCAACCCTACATTCAACAGAGGGATAATATACAAAATATATAAAGAAATCAAGAAACTAAACACCAACAAACCAAATAACCCAAATAAAAATGGGGTATAGAGCTAAATAGAGAATTCTCAACAGAGGAATATCAAATGGAGGAGAAACACTTAAAGAGATGTTCAATGTCCTTAGTCATCAGGGAAATACAAATCGAAACAACCCTGAAATTCCATCTTAAGTCCATCAGAATGGCTAAGATCAAAGACTCAAGTGACAGCACATGCTGGAGAGGATGTGGAGAAAGGGGAACCCTCCTCCATTGCTGATGGGAATGTAAACTTGTGCAACCACTTTGGCAGTCAATCTGGCATTTTCTCAGAAAATTAGGAATAGTGCTACTTCAGGATCCAGCTCTACCACCCTTAGGCATATATTGGAAAGATGGGGTACTTGCTTTAATGAAGAGCATTATATTGTGTTTTTTTTCCTGTTGCATAAAGTAATTCAATTTGTTTTGGAAATCAAAATGTAAGTTATCAACACTCCCTCCCTTCTTTCCTTTCTTCCTTCATTCCTGCATGCCTGTGAGCTTTCCTTCTCTTCCTCCAGTAATCCCTGTGCTCCTCTCAGGAGGTGGGAGGCAGAACAGGGAGACTTATTTTCAGGGAGAATGGAGTCTCAGACCAACCAAAGCTTGTGATTTTTTTTTTTTAATTAGGTATGTTACTGGTCCGTGACATGCTGGCTTTGCCTGTGCAAGTGGAGATTTGGATGGGATTTCCTACAGGGTGAATCCCAGTATTCTAATCTATGGAGAGTTCCTCTGGGCTCACAAGGAGCCTCAGTGGAGGAGCTCCGACTCCAAGCCTCTGCCCACACCCTGACAGTCCATAAGCCTTGTGAGATACGTCTTTACTGAAGAAACAACAGGCTTGATTGTACCTTTTAAACTCAGTAGCCAGCGCTCCTCAGAAGTGTTAAGGCTACCAACAAAAGGAAAGCCTGAGAAACCTGTATGGCAGAGAAGAACTAAAGAGACATGAAGACTGAATGACCTGCAGATCCCAGCTAGGGTCCTGGAACTCAGAGGGGAGATAGGGCAAACCTCAGAAAGCCTGAGCACACTATGGCCATTTATGATAATGCATCGATACTGGCATGCCAGCTGTGACAATGCTACCTAGAGAGAAAAGCCTAGACACTCTCTCTTCAATACTTTTTCTGAAACTATTCTAAACCAACCAGATCATATTCTAAAATAGCCCTGCTCAGAAAAAAAAAGGGGGGGGGGCGGGGGAGCAAAGTGATGACCTTATGACCTTTGTGTTTTCAATAATAAGGTTATTCAACCCAGCCACACATCCTCACCGAGTGTTCCTCTAAAAGGTTCTGATGTGAAGCGCGTGCTGCATTATGTGGCAAACTTACCTAGGACTGAGCTCAAGCAAATCTATGGATTTGGTCTTTAATTCTCCACCTTTTTCATATTCCAGCATAATTCCTATAAAAGAAACAAGCATGCTATAAAGTGCTTAAGAAAACCTGGGAAAAGGTTAACAAAATCTGAGTTCGGTTTTTTTCTTTTTTTCCACTTTTCCTTTTTGGATGTGTAATTGTTGTTGATTGTGGTTTGAGTCTGCATTTGTGTGTAGTCGATGCACAAGTTCGTATGGCTATATAAACACGCAAAAGAGAGAGTGCACACACTCGCGTGAGCACACGACGAGGCCACAGGTCAATGCCAGGTGTCTTTGTCTGTCACTCACTGATTCCGGGTCTCTCAAGCTCATAAATGGGGCTAAGCTTGCTTTCCGATGACCATCAGTGGTTTGCCAGTATCTGCCTCAGAAGTGCTGGGATGCTGCGGGTCTGAAATCTGCTCCTCAATCGCGTTTGGTGCTGTGCTTTGAATACGAATTATCCCCCATCGGCTCACAAATATGAGCGCTTGGTCCTCAGCTGGTGGTGCTGTTTAGGAAGGTCATGGGAGCTTTAGGAGTTAGAGCCTCCTGGGTAGAAGTGGATCACTGAGGGGCGGGACACCTGGGTCCCACTTCCTGTTCCTTCTCAGCTTCCTGAGGGTAGGTGTCATGGGATCAGCCCACAACAGATCCACACCAGGAGCCCTGAGTTGTTGCAGTATATTTAATCACACTGCAAACTACCCAGGCCTGGTGCTGGCAGGACTGGGAAACACACAGCTAGGATCCCTAGCACTTTTCACTGAGGCTGTTCAATGGAGGACAACGCATCCCATCCATCCTAAAAGAGAAACAGTAAAGTCCCAGGTGTGCAAAATCTGCCCACAACTACACACGGAAGGGACCAGACACGTAACAAGGTGATGAACCTTTAAAACAAATATTCTAGATAAAAAAATCTTAATAATAATCCCATAGTCTTAAAACTAGTAAGAGATGTTCAACAAACACCAATATCCGGGGTATGCTTTTTTTTTTTTAATCACCCATTATACTCACAACTAGCAAAGGCCAGTAACAAACACCAATACTGAGATGAATGATACTTTTTAATTATCTGTTATACATTTTGAAGAAAGTATTATTAAACGTGCCTTGACACGGGCTGGAAAGATGGGTCAGTACTTCAGCATGCATACAGCTTTTGCAGAGGATGCCAGTTCTGTTCCTGGCTCCTACAACCACCTATAAACCCAGCTTCGAAGGAGTCAGACTCCACGGATACTTAGAACTCATATGAATATATCTACATACAGATCCATTCATATAATTAAAACAAAAATTGAAACTTAACAATAAAAAAATGTTTCAAAAAACGCACAGAAGTTGTTTATGCCAGCATAAGACCTGCACAAGGTGTAACCAGCCAACATTCGGGCACTGAGGGGGAAAACGGACTCACAATTGCCTACCCCTCCTTGAGGAGTCATGGACAATTGAAGCCTGTTGGAAGGGAAGAGTCAGTTTTCTTTAAGGGTGTGGTCCCTAGTACGTAAACCATGTTTCAATGGATGGTTCCACACTCAGGAATGTGTGGACAGATATGAAGTTGAGGGGTTGGGGATCTCAGAGGAGTTGGAAGAGGAGTAGAAAGTGAATATAATCAGAATACATTATATGTGTGCATGGAATCCTCAAAGAATTAATAAAACACTGCATATATTAACCCTTAAATCACAAACCCGTCTGATTTTTCCATTCTGAAAAAAAAAGTCAGGCAATAAACATAACTCAATACAATGAATCGAATGAGAATTTCAAAAAACAAAAGGACAGTAGCTTGAGGAAAATATGAGTCTATTGTCTCAGTCATAAAGATGACCAAAGGTATATTCTATGTCTGTGTACACTTAGACATGAAATATACTCAATCCACAAAACAGAGAGGAGAGAGACCAGGGCACAGAATTGACCACATCCCAGTCACACATATTGTCTGCCTTCTCGTACTTCCTTGGGATACTGCACCTCCTCCAAACTCAAGTGTGGGCCACAGGACATTTTACACTTTCCAGACATCTTGGGACAACAAATACTCTTTTATTGGGTAATAGTTTCCACGTTAAAGTTGAGAATTTTAAAACATTTGTTCAGTGGTTTTCTAACAGATTCGTAACAGGCCAACATAACAGTATACTTTAAAAAAAAAAATAGCCATACATGGATATAACCTAGAACCTCTGCTCAGATGTAGCCTGTGGTAGCTCAGTAACCAATTGGTTTTCCATAGTGAGGGGAACAATGACTATTTCTGACAGGAACTCAATGGCTGGCTCTTTGACCTCCCCATCCCCCAAGGGAAGAGCAGTCCTGTTAGGCCACAGAGGAGGACTTTGCAGTCAGTCCTGAAGATACCTGATAAAACAGGATCGGATGAAAGGAGAGAAGGTTCTCCCTAAGCTGTGGACTTGGAAAGGGGCACGGTGGAGATGAGGGAGGGAGGGTGGGATCGGGAGGGAATGAGGGAGCGGGATACAGCTGGGATACAGAGTTAATAAAATGTAACTGATAAGAAAAAAAGAAAATTAAAAAAAATAGCCCTGTGTCCCCTCAAAGGAAACCATCAGAACAGTGGCAGAGTAGTTTCGCACTCATCTTCAACACCCAGCCTAATTGAGGCCAGGTGTATTCTCACTCCTGCCTCTGCATTCAAAATCATGCCATACATATGCTGTCTCAGATGAAATACAAGAAAAAAAAATGGTCATATAGTGATATGTAATAGTCAATAGCCTTTTCAAATGATGACAGTTCTTCATTAATATAATATTAAAACTTAATTTAAAACTTAAAAGTTCTTTCAACTTTTAGTGATAGTTTCAGCTTGGTGAGTTCTGTGCTAGACAGATACATTAAAATCCAAATTGTCAGTGGAGTTTTATCCAGGCATAACTGAAAGAAAAAAAAACACTCTGAATTATGCATAGCTTCTAAGTGTTCACAGCATCTATCACATAGCTTCCAGCAACCACATCTGTTAGCAGCACCTCCAATCTGTCATCAGAAAGCTCTCACTGTTGGCAAACTATCACTATTGTGCTGGTAGGTACAAGTTTTCTGAACTTTTTTTTTTCTCTGAAAGCTCAAATTTTATCATTGGCAAAAGAAGTACTTAGGCTTCCAGTAGAAACTTTGAAGTTCATTTTGTTAATTCTCAAGAAAATGTCTGCCAAATGCTCCAAGTCTGAAAAAATATCAGTTTATACGTCAGTCCTTCAAGAAAAAAAAATGACCTTCAAGGTGTGTGTGGGGGTGTAGGATTTGGGGTAAGGAGGTGCCACACAACCACAAATATTTTGCTAAGGAAAACCATGGTGCTTGCTAAACACATGAATATGTGCCCTCAGACTGTTAATTTAGATTGGCAGTTCCTGCCTTTCTACCCATGGCCCTTCAGAGGTAGCCAGTCCCGAAGCTCACACTCCCTTCTTCCTCAAACACATCTTCCTCGGGCTTTTCCAAATGTTTTCCCTCTTTTTCCTCCAATGAATTTGTTCCTTTAAGGTTCTTTACTGGTAAACACTAATGGTCTTTAGAGTCCCTGTTCAAGGATTCTTTCTTCTTACTCATTCTATTTATCTGTCCGTCTATCTATCTATCTATCTATCTATCTATCTGTATTTATGTATATATGTATGTATGTGTATCTTTCTTTCTATATATCTACCTACTTATCATTCATTCATCTATCATCTGTCTATCTATCTATCTTCTATCTACCTATATATCCATCCACTCATCTATCATGTATCTATCTATCATGTATCTATCTATCCATCCATCTACCATCTATCTACCTATCATCTATCTATCTAGTTATCTAACTATCTATCTTTCATTGATTGGTATTTGGCTTTGTCATGTGCTAACCATTAATTATAATTATAAACTTAATTACAGCTCCACACTATGGACCACTTGAGTTCCAGACATGTAAGGTGACTTACCCTCACATTAAACAAGCAAGGCTCTTCTCCCAGCCCTACTCCTCCTCTGGGATCCCTTCTTGGTGTCACAATCTAGGAAGGAATTTATCTCAGTACAGTCTTGCGACACTTGGCAAAACCTACACAGTTCACCCAAGCATCTGTTGAGTAATGAAGTTTACTACCTTGGAATAGAGAAGGCATTCTGAATGCTTCTAATGACTGATGAGATGCCCCAGAACCTTCTAGCACAGGAGAAAACGGGAGCTAGGGTGCTGTTCTCCAGAGTTTGTGTTAACATTTCCCACCTCGACAGGAGATAGGTGTAGTAAGGTTTTGGAGTCAGACTCTAGTTCTATAGTTGCAAAACAAACTTATAAACAGAAAACAAAAGGTTCTGAAGAAAATTCTTGTTTAGAGTGAAAACAGCCAGCCTTTGGCACATTGAACTTGTCAGCAAAATGTGGATACTACAATATTTTTCTCATTTTATTAGTCCTTTAAGAATTTCATGCAATGTGTTTTGTCCATATTCCCACAACTCCTCAACTCCTCCCAGATGCACCTCTTACTTCCCTATGCACCTTACTTTGCATCCCCAGTTATTTATTAAATCCATAACATTTTTAAAATCGTTTAAGAACATAATTAAATGCACTATGGTATAAAAATAAACTGAATGGGGTTTAAAAACAATGTAAAGATCTAAGGTTGAAATTAGATAAGAAATACATATATATTAACAAATGAAGATGCAATTAATAGTAAGATCCCATTTTCACTTGCAAAGGAAACTGTTGGGTGCCTGACTACAAAATTAGTGAGAAACACACAGGATATATCCAAACCATTCAACAACAATCAGAAAAAAATGACATATGAAGAGGTGCGGTTTCAAAGGACAAATGTCAGTGTTACAATGATGTCAAATGAATGTATGAAACTGATGCCAAGAAATTTTTAATTTTTTTCCTGAAATATTGTTTTACTATGCAGCACAATAAAGTATAAGACAAGAAAGTGTAGTCCGGATACCAAACTAGATCACTGTGATAGAAATTATCTACACATTGACATCTCAAAGTAAGATGAAGGCAGCATATAGAATTTGGAGGGAAAACAATATGTTATTTAACAAGTAATGATACAAAAATCAGCTGGATTGAAAAAAAACAAAAGCAAAAGCATAGTCACACACATAGAAAAAAGCTGCAAGTTGATTAGAGATATTAAATTTGAGATAAAATATGAGTATTTTGAATAATAGAATATACTTATATTTCAATGTCAGTAATCAGTTTTTTAAGTGTGTAAAACTCAAGAGCTAAAAATAAAATTTTTGAAAGAGATTTCTGCAATTAATTTTAAGCTCCTACCTGGTAAAAGAGATGGCATTAAGAACATTTCAACTCAGGGAGTTCAGTATGAAGAACTCTAATCCTGATTTTAAAGAAGTGAAATGAACAAACGGCAGGAGTGGTTAATTTGGGCGTGGGGGCAGACAATGATGAGTAAATGTACAAAATTAAGAGTCTGTCTCATTAACAAGAAAAAATAAAAATACGATTTCTATAAATTAACAAAGGTTGCAGGTGCCAGTGGCACTCGGTGGTAACGGAACTAATGTACAAAGCGACTTTACCAAGGATCATGGCATCCTCTGGAGGACAAGAGCAGTATTAGTTCTCCTTTAACGTTAGCATATAAACCCTTAAAGAAGAGGGCTCCACGGGTTATCTGACCCAAACAGGATGCAGTATTTTGTACTATATAAAGCCTACCTGACTGCAACGCACTGTTACCAATAGAATGTTTTACCTGTGATTGTAGGATTTTACATTTTATATAAATTAACCTGCTATGTACTGTTACTGAGGAAAGCAAGCACTCAAAAGAAAAAAAGAAGTTTTCTAGTAGGTGCTATGAAGCACAGGTGTTCTACCTGTGGGTCCCAACCTCTTTGGGGGTTGACCGACCCTTTCAGTCGAGTTGTTTTTGACCATCAGAGAACACAGATATTTACACTACTGTGCATAGCAGTAGCAAAATTGCAGTTATGACGTAGCAACGGAAATAATTTTATGGCTGGCAGTCACCACAACATGAGTAACTGTATTAAAAAAAAAAAAAAAGGATCGCAGCATTAGGAATACTGAGAACCACTGCTTTAAGGGATGGATAAGTAATAAAATAATCTATGTCTTAAAGATTGAAAAAATATAGAAGTTGGCACCCCACATTATACAATCTGGTATCCCATAAAAATGCATTCTTTTAAAATTAGCAAATATTTTTTTAAGCCTGGCCAGGATTTTCTCCCCTCTGTTCAGTACTAATCTTCTTTTTCTATCAAAATGAGCCGTGTTCAAAGCCCTAAGGCTTCCTACTAAAAACCTGCTAAGTTGACGTACAACCAGATCTAGAAAGTAAGGTACAAAGCACGAAACACGCACATTTGGCTGCTTCATTGTGACATACTTATCACAACTACAGAGCTCAGACCGGAGCCGAAGGCTATGGAGCATGCTACAGAGAATACAAAGAAAAAAAGACAAAGGTGCTAATGGTATACATGTCTCCCCAGTGATTTGTTTCCACATCCCAATATTCTTCATCTCATGTTGGCCTTCGGTTACTATGCAACAATAAGCCTCATCCCGAGGACACTTCAGAAAGAAGCGTCTACTCCCACCTCAGCAATGCATCAAGAAATGTTAATATCCTTTACTCGGAACAGCAGAAACTTTTGAAGCAGTGGGGATCTTAACCAGTTTAATTGGCGTGTATTTAGTTCCTAACCAAAGAGCAAGGAACTGAACACAAAATAACAAAAGAGACAAAGGCTGTCATAACTGCATTGGTGGAAAAGCTCAGTCAGCCAGCTCCTGAACTTTAAAAAGCCAAGACCTTAATTGGTTACTGAACTAATGCGCCTGACCAACATAGAAGGGAAATGGTCTTTGTTGGGTCTGCCACAACCTGCTATGTGCATTTGGTCACCAGGTACTTAGGTAGGGACAGGATTGATTTTGTAGATGCTAACAGAAGGTTGTTCCAGACATGCAAGTGGGAGGATTGAAATGAGAGCCTTAGAAGGCAAAACAAAATTGTCCTCTATATAGACCTGATAGAGGGAGTAGAGAAACATTCCAAGTCAGGCATTTTTATCTCATAGGATAATGTTATCAAAACACCCACTTGCTATTCAGTAGTGTCTGTAACACTTGCATATAAAATAACACCCAAGGATTGGAATTTAAAAATCAAATATTTAATAGTGCTAAGTAATGTGGCCTCACTATAAAAATAATTGAGATAAGAGTTGCAAGCCAGAGTCTGCAGCCTGCCCTAAATATGAGAATCCTGCTAGAATATTGGCTGTCACAGCTGGAGCAAGCAGAGATCATATTTCTCTCAGCTAATCTCCTCTCAGTTCCAACATCCTCTCATAAAGATTTCACATTCAGCACACATGTGGCTGGATATTTTATGCACCAAGGTCTATGTAGCTGCTGAAAGCAGATGATGAACAAGGCAGGCAAAGTTCCTCATATAATTCTTATCTTGTGGGGAGAACTAAGCAAGAAAAATTAATTAAAGGGTGGTATATTAGGTTGAGATAGCCCTGGGGTGGGAGGGTTATAAAATCAGGAAGGAGGGCTGGGAACTACCTTGGGAAGACAGAGTCTTTAGAAAAAGAAGCCATCGAGGCTTCACTTGATACACCTTTGAGGAAAGGGTTAAAAGTCTGGGAATACCTGAGATGCAAAGGACCATCGAGGAAGAACTATCCCAGGAAGCAGCAATAGCAGGGACTCTGGGTAGGACTACACCCACCTGGTCCAACGTACACAGAACAGAATGTTGTTGTTAGGGTAGGGTTCAGAAAAGTTCAGGGTCAGAGAGGCAGAAGGATGAGGTCCTGCAGGAGGCTGGACAGCATGGCTCTTTGCTTTTGAGATTAAAAATGAACAAGTGTGTGGGGAGCTTGAGTTGCAGAGTGACTTGGTTGGACATTTCAACAGTCATCAGGTTGCTCTGCTAACATGGGTCAAGGTGGAAGCTATAGTAATAGAGAAAATTGATGTAGTGAAGTGAAGGTGGAACAAGGTTTCTGATAGTTGGTAATACTGGTATAATATTGGTATAATGTTACGTAAGATGGATGGATGGAGAGAGTCAGAGACAGAGACAGAGACAGATACGGATAGATGAATCGGTGGGTGAATGAATAAGGAGACAAAAGGCGAACACATTATGCATTAAAGAATATACAAAGTGAGAGGAAGTGCAAATAAGAATGAACCCCAATATTTGTGATGAGCTAGTATAAAACCAAAGCTGCAGGAGAGATGGGAGGGACCATGGAAAACTTATCTCTTGTGATGTCTAGATGCTCTGGACTACTCAGAGTGTTTTCTTGGCCTTGGGAATAGCTGAAGTTGTCCAGCAAATAAATACAAATGTGTAAGAGAAGTTTGAAGTCAGAGGACTGAGGCATTCCAAATTGAGAGAGCAAAAGAGCCAACATGATAGAGAGGTTAGTAGTAGTGAGGGAGAAGAATGGCAGACCATTCCCCTTAGAAGCCAGACAGAGTATCCTTGTGAGTCCAGCGCTGCTGTCTGCCCAGGATTGTGCCTTAGGGCAGGTGTCATCTAAAGAAGTAAACCGCCAAAGAGGTAAGAGTGAAAACCCAGTGCAGATTGACTTCAGGGAGACTAATGCCAGGTGGTTCATTGTCAGCATATTTAAAACACAGCACAATTTGAGAAGAGGTTTTCAGGCAACAATCAATCCAGTGAGTCCAATTTCAGGGGCACAATAAAGTGTAAGGCATGTCTACATAGAAGCTCTTTTTCAAAGTACATGTGACCATGAGAGTGGGTCCCATAGCTAAAAGGCCTAGAATCTAGTATGTTCTGTGACCTACAGCATAGAGGTCAGCAGAACATAAAGTACATGAGACATCTCCCTTAAGGTCTAAGGAGGGAAGAGTCTGGGATAACCACTCTAGGAAATTTGGGTAAGGTCTGCCCTCTACTGCAAAGGGTGGCTGAGGTCTACCTCCACCGATAGCAGAAAGGCCACCATGCCCTTAAAATCCACTCTCATCTTTCTGGATGGAATTCAGGTATTTGACTTTCATCTCCTTCATTGAGGAGACATCCCTATGTGAATAACATTCCTGGTTCTCTTAGGGCTTCTCTGTGAGTACAAGGAGCTCTGTGCCCCCAACATGTGATATAACCAATGCATTCAGAAACATGGAGGTCAGTAACTCAGTAGGAGGTACTTTAGACATGGAAAAGGAAGGTTTCTCTGAGTCAGTGGAATTAACTAGAATAAAGTAAAGAGGCTAGTCATTGTGAGGTGTAGGGGAAGCTTTGTCCAGAGAGAGGACAGTGAGTGACAGGTCTTCTAAGTTTTAGAAGAACAGTTCAGAGATCTAAAATATAGAGAGGCCAAAAAGTAAGGTTCTAGAAGTCAGCAGAGCAGGCTGCATCAATTCTTTCAGACTGTATTTTCTAAGCCTAACAGGAGTATAATAGGAGATTACTGGAGATGTTTGCTTCAAAATCTACCGGCAAACAGTAGATGAGAGTGAAAACCAAGAAGCCAGTTGACAAGGCACTGAAGTTTCCCAACAAGAGATGGCAGGTGCCTAAATTAAGACTTGAGCTAAATTAGCAGATGGAAGGGATTCTGAGTCAAGAAAATTGTGATGGAAAGATGGGTGAGCTGATGAATTCACAAAATATTTTGGAAGTAGAGCTTCCAATTTGTTGAGAGAAGGAAAAGAGTGAGCAGAAAGGAAAAATGGGAGAAATAAGGACAACCATGTGGCTTCTGCAAAAACAAAACAAAACAAAACAAAAAAAACAAGCAAGAAAAAAGAGACAGGTGATGATATTATCTGCTGACAGGGAACAATGTGTAAAAACAATGAAACCCAGACAGCATCGAAGAAAGGAAGAATGACAACCTTGTCTGTTAGACATTTTGGCCAAGATGATGACCTAAAATATCGGCTGCATAGCTGAAGAAAATGAGACATGTGTCCTGAAATTCAAGTCCACATCCTTAAAACTGTCTTGGTTAAACTGGCACAACACTCTACTCTGAAATACCTGCCATTTCTTTACCCATGTGTGTCATTGAGCAATTGTGTTTAGCCGTTCTTCTGAGCCATGTTTTGAGGACTTTATTTTTATTTAATATATATATTAATATATTATATATTAATATATATATATATATTAAGACAGGGTTTCTCAGTGTAGCCTTGGCTGTCCTGGACTTGCTTTGTAGACCAGGCTGACCTCGAACTCACAGAGGCAGAGATGCCTCTGCCTCCAGAGCACTGGGTTTATATGCCTGCACCACCTCGCCAGCTTACATATTTCGTCTTATTTGCTATTTCAGTTACACGTATTCATTTGTGTTATGTGTGTATGCACATGAGCATGTGAGAACATGCATACATAACATACCACAGTGCATGCGCAGAGGTCAGAGGGTAACTTTGGGGAGGCAGGTCTCAGCTTCCATCACATGAGATTCAGCTAGGATTAACAGGCTTGGCCACTGAGCCTTGTCCCTGACCCTTTTATTTTCAATTTGAGTTCCTAGTTGAAGCTGGAAGTTCTCCTCCTATTTTGTTCTCAACAAGTCGAGTTCCATTTCTCTCTAATGGTGACCATGCCCTCTACCTCCACAGATGTGACAGATGACCACTAGAAAAGCATATACTACTCTAAAACGGCATCATTTTTGTTGACTCATTTCACAATCACCATATCAGACACAAGGACTCTGACCCACTTTAAAGTCCTAGGACAAGGTACACAAAGCTTGCTCATAATCAACTGATTTCTTAATAGGGCAGACTGGAGGGTGGTGACCAAAGGTATTACATTCAGTTGAGTGTGCAGTTTTTTTGTTTTTGTTTTTGTTTTTTTTTTTTTTTTTTCACGCTCCGTTCACTCTAATGTGATCATTAAGAGTTTAAAATAACAAGAGGTTCTTCTGTTAAATTCCAGGAAGCAATGTCCCAGGAAGTCGCTTTTCATTGCCCCTTCAGCCCCTCCTCCTCCTGAGTTATCTAGAAAGCATTTAAAAGTTTAAAGACTTCCTCAAAGAGTCACTTAAAGAGTTTGAGGAACTGAGGTCAGCACGTGAAAGGATGGGAAGCCCAGACTGGAGAGCTCTGGCTTTCTGTCCCACTCTGTCACTGAAGCAACACACTTTGCGCCCTTCCCCAAGTCCCCGCCCCCTCCTTCAACCCAAACCATCCCAGGCTGGGAATCCAGGGCCCATCCGTGGGAACCCCGTACCTGGTGGGTAATACCGAAGCAAGAGGCTCTTGAGCTTCATTTTCTTACCCTCCTACTTTGATGGGCTTCGTAGCCATGGAAACGGATAAACAGCAGCGGAACGCTGAGGCGCATGCGCAAGTGTTTCCGCGGGGTCTTGGCGAGTTCCGCCGCCCAGAACTAGGTATGTTCAACTTGCGGCTAGCAGTCCAGAGAAGCAGCCAGTGTTCCCAGGAATGGCGCTACTTCACCCCAAAGAGTTAATTCTTTAACTTTAGGATTTCCCCAAATCAACTCATTATTTTAGCTTCTTTTCAAGTGTAAGAAGATGTGCTGTTGTGGAAAATAACATGTTCATACAGTTTTCAATGAAGATCAAAGAAAATTATGCAATTTTTTAAGAAACTATTGAATTAGTATTCTATTTTCTGCCAAAGCCTCTAAACCAACGCTTTCTCTTTCCCTTCTTTGTTAAAGAAAAATATCACACCTCTTGTAAGATTTAAAAAAAAAAAAAACAAGCCAACCAAGATGGCTTGCTTGAAAGACTGGAAAGAAAGTTGAAGGAAAAAATACTGACAAATACAATTAAGTCTGGTAGAAGAAAGCAACATACTTCCAGCTAGAAGTGACCCACACTGGGCAAGCAAATACATACACGACTCTTCCTGCTCAGCCATTCTACTAGTTAGCACAAGGTTCAAACCTGAGAAAGGGCTAAAAATTTTATTTTCTAGAAATGAGGAAGTTTTTGGGTAGGTTGTGTTCACCTGTGTTATTGCTTCTACACCTGCTACTTGAGAACATGGCCACTGGAAAAACAACTTCACTATGGGGAAATCCAGCAGACAGGATCTAAACACTGACACACTGACATCCCATACCTGCTGTCACCGGAGAGGACACAATTCTGAATGTCCTGCCCAAATGCATTTCTTGACCCCACCCAAGAGGAGGGGTCACTTATTCTTTCGTAGTCAGCTTTCCGTAATAAAACACCTAAAAGAAATCAATTTAAAGGATGAGGTTATTTAGGATTATGGACTTTGAGGGTTGAGTCCTTTGGTTGGCTCTGTGACTTTGGGGGGGGGTCTATCCTTATAATATCATGGCATATGCTGGAGGAGGCAACTCATGTCACGGTGGCAAGGAAGCAAACAGAGGAAGGGGAAGGGACAAATTAAGGGAAGCCCCTAAATGATCTATTTCTTCCAAGTAGGCATCAATTCTTTTAAATTGCCACCAATTCCCAATAGACAATTAAGCTGTGACTCCCTCGGCGGTCAATCTTTGGGTGAGCTTAGAGTCACCAGTTACCTCCAAAAGACCCCACCTCTGAACTCCACTGCCCTGGGGTCCAGACCCTCGATGCATACCTCTGCAGACCCAAACTATAACATACCCTTTTTGTTGAATCCCAATCTGTTGAGGGCCAACACCTCTGAGGAAGGAGCAGGCCTTGCCTTGATCTTTCTATGAGAACGAGTATTCAGAGGTATGCATCCTGGGTTCCATTCAGTTTCCAAAGCTGTAGTGGTTCCTTCAAGGACCTCTTATTCTAGGGATGTTGGGGTCCTAACTTAACAACCCAGAACCCTTGTCAAAATACCCAATTTAAGGTCTCTTAGGCCATGTTCCTAGAAGACTACTGTCTTCCAGTGTGTACAAACAGAAAGGTGACCCAGAGTGATGATGGACTCCCTTGGCAGTGGCTTAAACTGAGGTTGAAGCTGACTCAGCACTTACTCATCACCAGAAGCCACAGCGCCATTGTCTCAGCCTCATTCACCCCAGCACATTATGTTTTAAGCCTCAAAAAAAAAAAAAAAAAGGCACACACTGCACAGGTGATGGTCC
Organism: Meriones unguiculatus; assembly: GCF_030254825.1. NCBI lineage: Eukaryota > Metazoa > Chordata > Mammalia > Rodentia > Muridae > Meriones > Meriones unguiculatus. Next base: position 69,250,575 of record NC_083362.1, on the reverse strand, counting down.
CCATTACAGTGTGTGGCTTAGAATGGCTTCCTCTTAGGACGACAATACTGCTCTTCCTGAATGGAACCATCAGTGGATTTGCCCAATTCCTCCTCACTAGATAAGCAACTGATGTTCACAGGGACTTATCCAGAGTATATAGTATTTGACTCTTGGCCTATTCCCTGCACTGAGGTGACAATCTACTTCATTTCCCCCAAATTTCATAGGTTCAAATTCTTCCCCAAAGGGGATGGCATAGAAAATTGGGTTTAGGGAACTACTTATGTTCTAGGGGTAAGGCTCCTTCTTATGAAGAGGCCTCCCAGGGATCTCTCCACTCCCCTTTCTACATGAGGATACAGTGGGAGGTTAACAGCCTAAAACTTAAACGGAGTCTCACCAGAACTGACTAGAGTGTCACCCTGAGCTCCTGAATCATGAGGGATCAGTTCCTACAGTTCCTCATCAATAACACTTTCTTGCAGCAGCTTGAGCTGAGATGTTTCTGTGGGGACCAGCCTTGAGCATCCAGAAGCTGCACATGTAGGAGCCTTAATTTAATTGCTCTAACCCAATCCCACTAATCAAGTGAAATTGCCGTAGCCTTCAGTTCTCACAATGTGATCTGGGAACAGAAGCAACAAAATTGCTCCGGAAATCTTCAGAAATGTTTGTTCTGTGCTCATTTCCTACCTCCCCACAACTTGCTGAAATAGAAAAAAATCAGCAAGGAGGCCCTACAGTTCCAGATGAAACAAATTTGCTAGTGATAATCACAAAAGATGAAGTCTGAGAGTCACAGTATTGGTTTAATAAGTTTCGTTGATGTGGCCAAAATTGAATGATTCAGGTTGCACCCTGTCTTCCATCGTCATATCTTCTGTGTAATTTATTCATAACATGTTTCTTTGATTGTCAGTGTTTTAGTTACTTTTCTGTCGCTGTGGTAAAATGCCATGATCAAGAGAGCTTATAGGAGGAGGGCTTTATTTGACTCCAGAGGCTTTATTTGACCATCATTGTGAGGAAGTACGGCAACAAGAGGAACTAGAAACTGCAGGATTCTTTAAACTCTCAGATCCTGCCCCAAGAAGAAATTGGAATTCTTTGTATAACTTTGCTCTGGATAGCCCTGTAGTTGACAAATGCTAGTAAATAGAGTGATAAAGTCACCAGGGGGGAGGGTAACCCCTAAAAGTGATAGAGGCAGAGAGAGGCAAAGAGACAGACAGAGGGGAGAAGTCAGGCTAGGCAGCAAGAGTCTAGATTCAGCGTTGAGGACAGACAGAGTGGAGTAGAGTACAGCTTCCATCTGCAGTCCATCTGGGGCCTCCTGGAGAAAGTCACAGCATCAACAAGAGGTCTGCACCATTGGGCCTTCACTGGGAGCAGTAGAGAAAAGACAGCCTCCATCTTCTATTGGAGAGAAAGGAAATGTTGGTCATCACAAGCCAGGTGGCGGAGGTGACCTATCCACGGGAACTGGAGGTGGCCTTGTGCAATGGGCCTCGGAGCAGAAGGACTACTTTGTGCCGGAATACATACTATCTCATTGCATTTTAGCTTTTTCCAAGTTCCCTTGCATTTCCACAGCAGCACTCGAAAGATCTCACATGGAACTTGAAAGTGGACCAGAAGGATCCACTGAGTCATTCGGTAAATATGCATGGTGGATCTGGATCTGGATGTGTTACTCTTATTGGTACCTACTTCTGAACAACACTTCAAAGGAGTCAGTGCTCAGGTGGATTTGAACTGAGTCACACTTAGGCTAGGGCATGCTCTGGACACAGACAGAAGGACCCAGCCCCTTGCTTTCTTTCTTCAAAGGCTCAACCATGAAGTGAGCAGCTTGGCTCCATCCCCTCTGTGAAGCGCTGTCTCAGCACAGGCTCACAGCAACAGAGCCAATCCTCCCAGGGCTGAAGCTTCCAAAACCATGATACAAACTAGCTTCTTGCTTTAAAATTTGCATTGTCTGTATATATACACATATATGAAAAGAATTAAAATAAAGTTGCCCTGGAGACAGGATAATAATGTCCCTACTTGATACTACCCCCTCAAAAAAAAAAATTTTAAAGTCTAGTCCCAAGAATGGATGGATTACCTCTCTAAGAGCTGTTGGCAACTGAGGTCCCATAGACCTTTGAGCACTACAGACCATTACCAATGCTACTGGTTACCCTCCAGAACTTGATGGTAACCCCTTATTGCTGATGACACCATGCATTTGAAACACAGAGCATGGAGAAACCAAGCTATTTCTGACCTCTACTGGCTGGCTTTCATGGTACAGAAAGGTGCTGTGAATGCCACACTACAAGAAAAGAAAAGTGATCATTAATCTTACCCAGCTGTGAACCCTGTGAGCTACCGTAACGTCTGTCCTGAACAGACATGCCCACTGGTACAAGAGTGGCATGAACATCATGTGAGCAACCAATCCTCCCCCCCCCCTTTTTTTATTTGATTTATGGCTCGTCAAGGTGAAAGCCATATCTGGAACCATAACCAGGCCAAGAACCTGTGGCTGCACAGGTCATAGGCCCTATGGAAGAGCCTACTCCTGTTATCCTGAGAGGTAGATATAGATTTCAATTATACCCATATATTAATGTATCCCTTTGCCCTCATCAGAGAAGCTTCCATTTGTAGTGTGTGGTTATTAACACAGAAACACACAAGTTGAAAAGAATAAGAGACTCTAGCATGATTGCCCGTAAATGGGACACCTACATCTCACCTCCCATGATTCATGGGATCATTGCAGAGGCAGAGGCAGAGACATTTTAAGAGCCCAGAATACATGAAAATAGTGTTCTCCAAGCACAAGGTGGAAATGAACACCTAAGAACTAACAGAGATTGTGACAGCATGCACAAGCCCCATATAAGCTCAAGCCAGACCAAATCCCATGGAGAAGGGAGAGAGAGAGAGATGAAGTCATTCTCTAGCCAAGGAACTATTTGCAATAGGTAGCTGCTGGGAAAAAGAGGATCTATTTTTTTTTAAGAGTGTTGGCCTTGGTAAGTCAAGTATACTCTAATGGAAGTCTACAAGTCCAGGAATGTATGGGTAGCACAAAGTAGAAATGATGGATGAAAAAAAAAGAGGAAAAAAAATTGGGTGAATGGAGACAGGAGTGGATCTGGGAAGAGTTGGAGGGGAGGAGTGACTACAATTAAAAATTCTCAGAGAAATAATAAAACATTAATTGCTTTATCTCATACATTGTTACAGGAATGGAAAACTGACGAACACAGGCTGTCTCTAAAGCTCAGACAATTTCCCAGCACCGGAAGTGTTCTAGCTGGCTTGAAGTGACCAGCTGCCAAGCTACAGAACTTGCTGCCAAGTGGTCTCAGTCAGAAACATGAAATTCCCCTCACAGTTCAGTGACTCTATGATTCTGTACTCGTAATGCCTCTGTGTGTTTCATAAGAGATTAAGGAAGGCTTAAAAAAAAAAAAAAAAAAAAAAAAAAAAACACGGGTTGCTAGTTAGAAAACTACAATTCCCGAATCTGGCCCTCTCACCCTGAACTTGATGAAGCAGTTCCTTTACCCTGGTCACCTTTAGTTACTCAACTCTAAATGACTTTCTTCCATTCCATTCAGCACACACATCCCACAGTCTGCTCATTTCTGCACTGGGGTTTTATCCTCCATCTCATTCCTGGCACCTGATAAGCCTCCTACTCCAGCTCTTATCAGCATTATTAGCCTAGGCTCATCTGTTTGACATGCCAATTTCATTCCACAGAGTGTGGTGGTTATGAATTGCATATCACGTAATCCTCAGCAGCTCTGCTCTGCCATTCCATCCTCAAGCCCTCAGACCATAACTGGAGGCTTCCAGGTAAAGCCACATGACCTGTGATTCCTCAGTCACTTCATGTTGAAAGCCCCATTACCTTGAAATCTCTTTCTTCCAATCAATTTTATTTTTTTTCCTTTGTTTGACCCTTCACCTTCATGGATGTATATACGCAGTGCTTCCTGCTATCTTCTGTTGATGGGACTGTATCCCATCACCCAGCTCATCTAATGAAAACATGTCATGTCTTTGACTACAATGGCCTCTTTCTTTTCTCACTTTAGTTGCTCCCCTACCCTGGAGTCAAGTTTTCCAGGCACTAGAAGATCCAAAAAGGTCTATAAAAACTCACTTCAAATTTGAACTTCAACTTAGAAATCCAGCCCCAGAAGACGACTAAGGGCTTTCTTACCAAGATACCAGGAGACACGAAATGGGAGCTGAGGGACTGGTAATGAATCTTTTTGACAGTTCATGTGTGGATAGGGTTGGCCTGAGACTGTTGCATTGGGGTCCACTCACAGTGCTTGCTGGCATTTCTATACTTTTTTATGTTCTATCCTAAGATGGTACGAAGACCCGTGGTCATTTTTAGCAAGCCACACATGGCCAAAGGATTACAGGCATGCCTGGTTTCAAGGGATGCACTTACTGACTGGCCAGATGAAACTGCTTGCCTCTCTCCCCATGCCTTCCTCATGTGTACGCCATAACCCAAATATTCACAGTGCAGACTAAGGAACTCCATGACTCTTAGGAAGTCTCACATCCCCCCTGCAGGGTCCGGTGGCCTTTCAAATGTCTCATTTCCAAATCAATAGAAAAAAAAACATAAGGCTTCCTCTGGAGCCTGCAGCAGGCTGCCACTTCTGCTCAATTTCCACCCATGTTGGCAGAACATAAAAGTTTCTTTGTGGGGCTTTTGAAAGTCCATCATCACCTTAGGGAAGTTACAAGTTATTCTTTTGGTTTTAGTTTTTTTCTTCTTCCTGCCTTGGTTCCCAGAAATTTCAAAAAAAGCTCTGCCACCTTGCCCCCCTACGTGCAACTGTGACAAAGTGTCTCTCTCCCCGCTTCTACCGTACCCGGACAGTTGGTCATCATCTAAACATGCTGCTGCCAGTGGCATGATGGGAAGGGACTGGGATAAAACCAGTTCTTGGATGCCCTTTGTCTCGCTGGGGGAAAGAGCCCTTGCTAGGGTTATGAACGCTGCACCTCTTATGGGACAGGGTGACCGTTCAACCTTCCATGACCTCCAGGTTAAGGTCAAAAGGGATATTTGGACATCTGGGCGATGAGAGCTCATCAAGGCCAGCCTTTACCTTGGCCATCTGCCCAAGCAGGTTCTCTAAACTGGTAAGACTTCCCAGCCACATAGCCCTATAGGGGAACTCTAATCCTTGGGAGTCCTCCTTAAGCTGACGCTGATGGCAATGAGGCCCTGCACATGTACTTTTTTTTTGGGGGGGGGGGCATACACCACACTGCTGTAGTGTGCGACAGGCTCTCCTTTAGGGTAGTTTGTCTTACCACTTTTCAATTTCTTGACTTTGCAATACATGTGTGGAAGCAATACATACCCAGTAGAAATCATATATTTGCATTTCTGAATTTTAGTATTTATTCAGGCTTTCTGTGCTGGAGAAAATCAATGAACCACATAGAGCAACCAACAACACTCCACAGGATCCTGATATTGCTAAGCTAGGATGCTCTGTAGGATATAACCTCATTGCAAGTCAAGAAAGCATCTGGGTTTTCTTTCTAGTTGCTTGTCAACAAAAGACAAGTGTGGGGAATATTGTGTGGTGTGACTAGCTTAGAACTGCTGAGACTCAGGCTTCTGCTATCAGGAAATATCCTCTTCGGGAGGCAGCATGCACATGAAAGGACACAATTTCAACTCGAGGGAATCTGCTATTTGAGTTTCAACTCTGCCATGTATCGACACGGTCCCTTCTAAAAGGTCAGTTGCTTCCACTTAAAGTGAGGATAATACTTCCTGCCTCCTGGGACTGTTAGAGTCCACAGCATACACACAGTACACAGAACTAGTTGCCAAGTTCTAGACATTTATGACATTATTCTAGAAAGTCTCATTGCTGCTACCCCCCCCCCAATAACCTAATGCTTTAACTCTCAAGCATGTCTTGGCACGCAGAGTGTATCTTAACATCCACTCCAAGTGAAGTATCAATGAGGGAATTTTGCCACGGGAAAGGTTCTGTGTGTGATAGATGGCCCCATGACAGCAGGGGGCAGCAGCGTACATGGTTCTATCTGGACAGTGTTTCCCTTTGGAAAACCTTGGTTGGGTCAGACCAAAGGCATTCGGTACTGAGTGGAATAAGCCAGTTCCTTTTAACTTTGAAACCTATCTTTAAAAGTACAAAGACAGGTGCTGATGTTTTTTGTTTTTTTTTTCCTGCATATATTGGGTGTCTCTGACTCTTTGTCTCACTCTTGGGACCCTTTTCCTCCTACTGGGTTATCCAATCCAACCTTGATTATGAGGGTCTGTGCCTGGTCTTATTGTAACTTGTTGTGCCATGTTCAGTTGATATCCCTGGGAAGGCTGCTCTTTTCAGAAGGGAAACAGAGGTTTAGATCTGGGGAAGGGGTGGTTAGAGGTAGGAAGGAGACTTGGAAGAGTAGAAGGAGGAGATACTGTGGTCAGAATGTACTGTATGAGAGAAGAATAAGTTTTTAAAGTATGGATATATTTTTAAAAATTTCAATTTAGTAAGCCACGCTGAAAACAAGATTGAAATGTTACTGTATTCCACAAAAATCTACGATAATTAGGTATCAATTAGAGATAAAGTATATTTTAAATGGTGTTAAATTTTGTGAAGTAGATTTAAATGTCATTTTCTACTGCATTTAGCTTTTCTTAACTGTTACTCCTGTGTTCTTAGCCATATAGCAATATATTAGAGCAAGATAAAAATATGATTAAAGTGTGATAGCTGCACTTATACAACTATAAAAAAATAAAAGTTATTGTTTAAGTAGCCCCACAAAAGACAAATGCACTGATAATACAAGTCATTATGAGTGGTAATAGTTACTGAGTACCTATTGTGTGCCAGACATTGGATGACACAAATTATTCCCTAATAAATCTTCTTAAAATCTCTTTGAAATAAAGATTGTTGCCCCTTTTTTTATAGCTGGAAAACTGAAGCCATTAAAGGATTGATAAAGACTTAAGATTATCCCTTCCTGTATTATAACTTTTAAATACTTCTTTGATTTTGCCAACTTTCTTGCTTGCCTTTTAGTCTATATGTTAAAAAAAAAAACTGAAAATATTTTTGCTTATATCTTTGTTTCCAAGATGAAGACCTGTATGTATTCCTTCTCTAAGCATGCCTTTGTGGAACTCAACATTCCAAGGTCCCTGCAGACTCACAGTAATTTATGACAGAACCCTTGATGAGAATAGCTCAGGCAGATCTCAGACGGGTTCTCAGTGATGTGCAGTAGCTGAGCCAAATGCATGGTTGCTAAAAAGCAAATCCAAAGAGGGTAAAATCAGCCTTCCTTTGTTTTCATTTGTTTCCCTTGAGCGTATTTACAACAAAACGACAAAGTTTAGGATGTGGATCTGTGCTCGTTGCTGCTGCAGCTGCTGTGTTTTGGATGAAGCCTTAAGCCCTGCAGCCTGGGAAGCCATGTAGAATAGTAACACTCCTGGGTAGCTGCGGGAAATGATAGACTGAACATACTCCGGAACTCTGTCAAACCAGGATTCCAAGTGTTTCCTTTCTTACCCCTCTTTTTCTGGTTCCGTTTTGTCTCTTGCCTTTTTCAAGCATTTTGACTTCCTTCTGCCTTTCTCCTTCCCCCTCCTTCTCAGTTTTAGTGTATTCTCTGACACCAGCTCCAAGGCCATAATCCACCTATGCTGTACCAGCTCTTCATCGGCATCTTCCTGGACTCCTTTGTCTGTCCTCTCCTATTTAGTCACCCTGAAGAATCCTGAATTTCTACAACACTCTCGTGGTCCCTTTGGCTGCCTGGTGGGTTGGCTAATGGGCCTCTCTTTCGTCCCCTCCATTGATGCATGCAAACCCAGAGCTTGGGTGTGACATATGGCCTGACTCCCACCAGCGAATGACACCTGTGCCCTATTAAAACAGAAGTGCTAGAAAGAGGCACATCCCATGCTACATCTGGTCAAGCTCAGTCACTCCGTCAATCCTGTCACTGAAGCCCTGTGGCTTCTTTCTGCAGCAATTTCACAGCGCCCTCTGCATCTAGACTCCTGGCTTCCAGATAAGAAAACAGAGCAAAGGCCACCAGAACACCAGCCATCCTGAGGTCCCATAGCCACCCGCTATGCGCTGATTGATGTCCTGGCTCCCTGCTCCTACTTACAGAAGAGCTGGTGACAAACCTGATTGTCGCTGTTTTTGGTAGACTCAACTGTAAGTTCTTTTCAAATTCTGCCCCTCTTGGTTTTGAAAGTTTTGTTTCCCTGTTTTAAGCATTTTGGTTTCAACTGCCACTGAGCTCTGCCACATCATTAACTGGTAAGAGAGGTAAGTAAAAGCAACCAACTCTCAAACAGCAGAGTCTGGAAGTGGTTGTTGGGTGTTTGGGGGTTAGCAAACAGTACAGAAAAGAGATGCAGAGAGTTATCTCATGCCTGGACTTGGGTCATCTCAGCAACCTATACTGCTTCTCTGTGATGTCACCTCACTGATAAGATGATATGAGCAAGTGGTAAGATGATGACCAAGAATGCCAGTGGTTCAAATATAATCTCTACTAAGTACAATGGCCTGCCCCTGCACTGACATTTCTAGAAGGCCAGTGTCCTTGGGTTTGTTGACAACTGGAAATAGAAAAATAAGATGCACACTGAACGCCATCTCATTAGGAAGCAAAAATCTAGGCAAAAAATATTGCATCTCGTCTCCTCAGTAAACTTGTAAAACAATCCACGTGAACAGAGCTGAGTGTAAGGATTCGCATCTGTCTGAGGAGGCAATGCAGGCAGAAGGGCTTCAGTCACTTAGGGTCTCAGGCTTCAGAGATGCTGTAGAACCTCTGGTGAGCCTTGGCAGAGAGCTGCACCTCGGAGCCCAGTGTTGGAAGTGAACCATCTCCTGTTCTTTAAGTAGCTCTTTGTTTGAAAATAGTTCTTCTCTTGCCAAAGGGACCTGGCGCAAACTAATTCTCTGACCTTGGCAAACTAAATGGGAACAGCATCTAAAGATCTGATTAAAGAAAGCCCTTCTGGAGGAGGACCTTCCCTATTAGTGGTCTGGAGGAGAGGCATGGGAGGAGAAGAAGGAGGGAGAACGGGATTGGGAGGGGATGAGAGAGGGGGCTACAGCTGGGATACAAAGTGAATAAATTGTAATAAATAAAAAAAATTTTAAAAAAGCCCTTGTGCTCAAGTCACTGGGTGAACAAAATTTAAGCTTCCGGTATACCCATCTGGAGATGTTAACATTTTTTCTTCCATCTACAACTTTCCCCCACTGCAGTTGCAGTAGAAAAGATAATCAAATATATTTTACATATATCCCCATAAGTGGTGAGTAGATGGCTGTAAAGTAGTTAGAGAAACTATGTCCTGTGAGAAAGCTTGGCGGCGAAGGCCTCCATGACAGTGGAGCTTATCAACAATGGGTTTGGAGGGTGGAGGGTGATATATGTTTTTCTAGTTTCTTAACTAGGGTTTGATCTCATGGCTCATTCAAACTGTGTAATCATTATACCACCGGAGCTACATTGAAAGCTCTATCGATATGACCAATAATCAATAGAAAAAAAGAGCCATGGTTCCGAACTCGAGAGAGCCACGAGAGAGCCAAGTAAAAGTTGGCTCTAGAGGCACAGGGATGGAGGAAGATCTGGCTCGAGAGAAGTCCAGCTCAGCAAGGACGACCAGCGACTAGACTGGAGTACATATTGCTTGCTGAATGTTTGGTTCACTTTGAACAGAAACCAATCCTAAATCCAACTGTGTAAGTCATCCTACCATCGAGGAAACAAGAGACTGTGCTCACAGGAAAAGAGTAACGTTGGATCAGAACACTTTTTCTCTTCCTCTCTGAAACAGCGGCTGCTTTATCCACGGTCACAGTGTTTAAGCAGCATTGCTTCTCAGCATGAACCTGACATCGAGGTCCAAGAATAAAGGCATTCAAAGGACCTCCTGTTCTTGTCAAGAAGTTACATAACTTGGAAGGCACAAACGTACAGAGTACATGGTTACTGGGTTGCATGGAAAGCAGCACTTTGTGGCTTTGGTATCATTATTTTTGCTAAACTACAAACTGTACTGGAGGCAAAGTCTCTGTAGATAGATCACACTATTCTGGGATCCAAAGGATAAAAATTATTTGGGCATCTCTGAAAATTCCATCTAACAATTCACTGAAAAGGGTTTTATTATTATCTTTTCCGCCATCATTCTCTTTCCTTGAAAATTGAGATTCCCAAGGATAAAATTATTCAAACATTATAAATATGTTCTCGTATCGAAAGACTTCCTTTTGGCCATTTCAAGTTGCTTATGTCCCAGAATAAATACAACAAAAGAAGGGAGTTACTGCACTGACTGGAAAGATTAGGTTATCAAGAGGAAATGGGGTTCCTGTTAAAATAAGAGACTATTCCTCAAGCGTAGATTTTCAATGGGATGGCATTTTTGTGCCAATCAGCAAAAGCTAATGGGAAGATGGTGGGTTTGGGGATGCCTGAGACCTCAGGAAGCTCCCTACCCTCCACTAATTAAGACTTGTATTAACTTGTAACTATAGGCCCTCCCTCCCCTGGTAGATGGGTAGCTGAGACAGAGGCAGCGGGCTGGGGAACATATAAAGTCTTTATACTAATTAAACCGTATGGCTAGTTGCAACAGTTCACTGTTGTAGCTAATGCGTTTTCTTGTATGTCATTTCATTCTCTCTAATCTCTTTTTTCTCTTTTATGTGGGGATTGTTGGTGGCATGTAAGTTCTCAATTTTATCCACAGGTTAAAGTATAACAACTATGATAAGAAAAAAAGGATGGTGTCTAGAGATGAAGGCCACTGACAATGATTGGGGTCTGTGTTTGGGAAAAATAGTGTGTGTGTGTGTGTGTGTGTGTGTGTGTGTGTGGTGTTTCTGTGTGTGTGTGTGCTGCGTGTGCATGTACATGTCTATATATGTGTTCTCATGAGTGTGATAAATGGTTTCATTGCATCCATGAGAACATCTTTTCATTTCTTTTGTTATGGTTTGAAGTCTTAGAGGGGGAGAAGAGTGAGTATGTATGTCCAGCAGCTGATGGTATGGTGAACACCAAGAAGTAGCCATTGGCTCCTTGAAGTCCATTTCAACCACTTCGTCCCTGGCCTTCACTGTAAGCTGAAAATAAAAAATAAAAATAAAAATCCAGACTACATTTCCTAGCTACCTTGGCTCAGGTTTCTGTTGTGACCAGACCACCCAGATTCCCTGTGAGCTGTGCCAAAGAAAAGACAATGAGTGACTAAGGCTAAATATGGGCTATTTTTAAATTGAATTTCTAGAAAGTCTGAGAGGTATTCAACTAAGAAAAAAAAATCAGAGCTTGAGTCTGAATCTGTAAGAATATGGGCAACTGAGGGACTTTATAGAGCTCTGAGTCTTACTATCATGTGTGGAAACGAAATGAATACTTATCCCTGGAACAATTAAAGAGCAACATAAAGCATCTAAAATAGTACCTGGCACAAATCATAGAGTACCAGTCAACCTAACTGACAGATTTGGCAACCTGGCGGCTGGTTGTGTCTTCTCCAGGAACAACTAGAGTAAAAGCGGTGTTGTGTTACTGGCAGGATAAGAGAAGAATTTGCGATATTATCTACCTGGGCTTAAAGCCAGGGGAAATCTTAGCCAGCTAGACTCTGACTTCTTTTCTGGACTGTGAAGTTATATAGACAATGACTCCCAACATCACGATAAAACTTCTGGACTGTCTCTCAGGGCTTGCGGGGACACAGGACAGAGAAATATATCCTGTGTATCCATTGTATCCACTGCCATCTTGCTATCTTTCCTTCTTGGAGCAGGAAGTGCTATTTAATTGGCCACAGTGACCTCTTTTTCAGTTCTTCCCACAGGTTAAAGTTCCCGAAAGCTGCTGTTACACGCCCTCCAGTGTCTTACTACCGCACAGCCATTTGAATGTCTGTTCTTAAAATTCACCCAGGATTTTAACTTCTACACAGGGAAAGGAAAACAAATAATTCACTTACCAGTGGAAAGTACCTCTTTTTAAACAAAGAAGTGAACGGAACCATTCTGCCAAGGTGTTGCTTCAGAAATGTCTCACACCTGAGCACCTGCAGTAGAACAAGAAGGCTGTTGATTATTCAGTAACAAACACAGACCAGGTGAGGTAGTTCTGGTATAAGCCTCTCAGTACTTAGTATGCCCAAGGTGGAGGAGAAAAGTTCCTCTTTTGCAAATTGATTTGGAAGAGACAAAGAACTTGTGTTTTTCTTTTATTGAAATACGTCAGGAGTTCAGAGAAAGTCATATGTGAAACTTAATCTACTTTCAGGCTGTATTAAATTTGTATTTTCTCTGCAACCAAGAATACAGAAATGATGAATACATATTTTAGAAATACATAATATATATAAAAGATTTTGTTCAACAAATGTGTGAGTGCTATTTATATATTGATGGGTAATGACATTGAGATATATGGAAAAATAAGAGGTAAAAGACTTCAAAAAATATGGTTAAATGTTGGGAGCCGCCGCGTGAATGTTTCGCCGGCAGAAACGCACGCGACCACAGGAATCCTTCCGCAGTAAACTTTATTAGTCACGCGATGAAGAGGGGAGAGAGGCCGCCCTGCCACCTCGTGGGCGCCGGCGGCCCCGGGCGGGGAAACGGGGAAGGAAGAGAGCGAAGGAGAGCGCGGGCCCCGAAGTGGCACTGTTTATATAAGCCGGGGTCGCACCTGAGTGACATGTGAATACCCTGACTGGCTGCTTACTTTTACCCCGCCTGATGACTAGGACCATTATGCTTAGCGGCCTTGTGACGTGTCAATACCCTGATTAGCTGCTCACTCTTACCGGCGTGCCTACGCAATCCTTAGCGTGCTCACGCAATCTTTAGCGTGTATACGCATCTACGCATGCACCCTGGAGGTTTATAGTTTTGAGGGCGAGATGTCAGCGCCAGCTAGTGGCATCTGAGTCTCGGCTCTCCACAGTTAAATGGGAACATAATGAATCAGAAATAGAGAAAAGGAACAAAGATTGAAAATCAAAGAAAGGGAGGGGTGGAGAAGAGAGGAGAGGGAAAGATTAACTCTAAAATGTAAGCAGAAAGCATTGCCTTATGTAAAACAATCTGAAAGTCTATTATAAGAGGCACAGGAGTCATTTCTGCACTCTTATGTGCATGTATCTACCACAAAATCAATTACGCTCAAGGCCAAGCCAATGAACTGTTGCTCTATGTGAAGTTGAGGAATCATCCTAGAAGCACAAAATCTCAAGTCACTTGAAAAGACACAAAGACACAGACAGACTTGGCAGTAACTGTTCAGCTCTAACAGTTCTTTGGAAGTATCATAGAAGATGTTCAAGGCACTGGGTCTCGGTTCTCTCTTAATGTTAAGTCCTCCGTCACTGTCTACCACCAGGTAAGCTTTGAGGATTGTACTCAGCAAAGCTAACTTTCTTCTATAGACTAGCTCAGAGGAAGCCATCAGGACACGCCTTTCAAAATGGCCTCCAAGTCCTATCCCTTCCTTACACCAATCTCCAAGGCCTTCATCCTTGAGGCCCTGTTATGATTTCACTAGAAATACCCTCTACAGGTTTATGTATTTAAATACTCAGTCCACAGCTGGTGGTAGTGTTGTGGGAAGTTGTGGAATTTTATGGGGTCTGGCCTGCCTGGACCAAAGGGGTTGCTGAGGAGAAAGGCTTCAGGTGATCCAGGCTCACTTCTAGTCAGCTCTCAGCTTCCTGGTCTAGCGAGATATGACAAGCCCCACTACCCGCTCCCTCCACCGTGCCTTGCCCAACGTAGTGAACTATAGTCCTTTATACCATGAGCCAAATAAATCCCTCCTTCCTAGAGCTAGCACATCCTCTGAAGCCGCTCCCCTCCTTGCTTCTTTTCCAAGCATGGCTCATTCTCTTGGTGTGCTCTGAACCAGCATAAGAAAGGACTGGCACATCTCTTAGTCTAGAAACTCCAAGTCCAAAATCATGCCTTCTGTGAATGACGGCATGGGGATGGGGGCAGCCACCCGGTAAGGGGAACTTCCCTAATGAGCACTTTACAGTTTACATGCTTTACACTAGGTGTCAGTTTCTGTCCCTCCTCTGGAACTACTGAAACCGATTCCAAGGAAGTGTGTGATTTTGCACCACAGGCATCGACGCTCCTTCCCACTAGGGATGTCTCCGTGTGTTCATTTCTTTCAGCTTCTGCCTTGAATGAGATTCTCCCTGGGTGCACCCTTGAAAGCTAAAGTACCACAAGCCCGAATACCCTGTTTCTTCTTTAACAATACCCCTGTAAGCCCTTTCCCAGCCAGACTCTAATTTCCCCCGCCCACCAATCTAGTTGAAGAGACAAATTGTGAGTCAGGCTCTATCCCATTCAAGAACATGAATCCGGGCAGCAGATTTAACTTCCATTTCCTTTCCTGCAATATGAGGTTGATAACAATGCATACCTTCTTGAGTCCTTGAGGGATGTGGTAATATAGGGACATCGCAGTGCATGCCTGGGGACTCAGTGAGCATTCAGGAAGTACTACATATGTTACAATGTGTGTCCTGGTCCTGCCTCCTCAGGGAATCCCTGAATTCTACAGTCACACTAAGGGAGTAGCTGACTCTTGGCTCTGGAGTCTCATTGAGCTTGTGGAACAACATGCAGAACTAGTAGACACAAGCATTTTCTCCCCAAAATTTCTCTAGTATGGTTGTATATCTTTGTCTGGGGAGCCCCTAAAACTTCTAGTGTGTACCCCATACCTACACATGTAGACTCTAATACAGCTAGGGATGGAAACACAGAAGCCCAGCAAGGTTCTTAACACAAATGAGTATCCAATCACTTGAGTGGTTTCAGAAAAAATAATAATAATAATAATAATACCCATGCCCCAGGAACTGTGGATCTAAAATGGAGCTGAATAACCTTATGTTTGTAAACCTTTTCAGGAGGTTCCAGTCTGTTCTGGACAACCACTGGCTGGCAAGTCTTCAGCATGCTTTCAAACACAATGGGAAAATGGCTGGCTCTCAAGCAGAATTTGTGTCATAGTATATATTTAATAGAAGGTTCCCCTGGACAGAGCTCTCTCATTTGGACTAGCACTAAGTTCCTGAGGTTCAGTTCAGGGCAAGAGCAGATCTCAAGGAAGAAGTGGCCCAAGTCTTCTGGCTCTTTTCCTTTCCAGGAGAGCAAATTGCCAACCATAGCATTTTTTTTTTCACAAAGAATGAGACAAGGCAGGACATGACTATAACCCCGAGGACCCTTCTTACAGATGCAGAAAACTTTAGATGGAGAGAAATGGCATCATTGTTTCTGTTCCTGTCTATATGAGAATATATTTTCAATAATAAACTGATAAAATGAAATCATGCTGCATCAAATACAAATATGTAAATTGACAAGCTTGTATAAAAAATGCAAGAGAGAGATAATTCAAATAAACCATTGTGTTATTGTTTTTGTTTTTACCTGCCTGAATTCTTTAATGTTCTTTTAAAGACACCCATGTGTCAACATGTTTACCTCCAATGGCTTCTTAAAACATTTCTCTTTATTCTGAAATTGTTTTCCCCACATTTGTAGTGTTAAAACATCCTTTTCTCAATAAAAGAGTAGCACATTTTTTTCATTCCTATTTCCATGACTAATGAATAGCATGGCATGGCAGGGATGATAGAATGTGTGAAGAGGTCAAGATTAGTGGATTTGAAAGTGTTATTGTGAAATCACGAAAATTAGTCAAAGGATGGTGGTCCTTATAGGCAGATGGATAAATGGTTGGAAAATGGTCAGGTAGCTAACAGAGATGTTAAGGGACAGAAAGAGAGAAAGTTGAAAGGATTTGGAAGAGAGAGATAATTCAATTTTTTTAAGTATGAAAATACAAGAGAAATACTGTGTGGGCAGCATTAAGGAAAGCATCCTGGACCAGTCTACAGCTGAACTACTTGGCAGGTTCCTCCTCTGAAAAGGAACAGAATGATTTGGGTCATCCCCAGTGCCCTTCCAACTGACACATCCCTTTGCATCTCCCCAGCAAACAGAAAGAGAGGGAAAGGGGGGGGTGAAATGTGGGGGACATAATTTCACTTTAAAAGTTCTGCTGTGGGCTGGAGAGAGGCTGAGCAGTTAAGCACACCAGCTGCTCCTCCAGAGAACCCAGCGTGGCTCCCAGCACCCACCTGGCACAGTACACAGCCATGGACAACTTCAGTTCTAGAGCCTCTGTCGCCCTCTTCTGGCCACCATGATACATACACATATGGCATACCCACACCCAGACACACACACACACACACACACTCACACACACGTATACATACAAACACAATAATATAATACATACGTATATAAATGAAGAATAAATAAAACTATTATGCTACTTGCCTGAAATCAGAGTTCACGGATGATTATCCTTTAATTTATTTTTATAGGAGAAGCTTTCTTGCCGTCATACCAACCAGTTGGGTGGGAAAACATCATGCGGAAAGATGCGCCAAGGAGTGTTTGTGGTCCAGGTTGGACCAAAGTTGCTCATCAGCCAGCAGTCTCTCAGAATGCCTCCACACTCTGGCCAGTCTCTCCCATGTCACTCAACAGTCACTCACCAACCATGCTAGTCTCTTCTGCTCTTGCCCGAATGCATCTGGTCGTATTACTACTCTCTCTGTCACCTTCACAAACTCTCAGTGTAGCCTGGGGATCCATGTCTGGACCGACCTATTGCTGTACAGTCATTGATGTCTTGCTCACCCATGTCCCTCACTTCTGCTCCGTATACCTCTTAGGAATCTTTGATATGAAACAGAATCACTTGTACCTCCCCAATCGCTCAGAGAGGAACACATACATATAAAGGCACTGACCTGCTCTTTGACACCAGGGCCAGGCTAAGAGGCCTGCTCACAAGTCTGCCTATCCTGTGGTGTCCCAGATTCTGTTTCTTTGCTCCACGGAATGGGAAGTGATTGTACAAAATAATCCACACTGTGCACTTTTTGAAGGGAGGGGGCTTTTCAGGCTTCTGTGTGGAAAGAAAGAAAAACAGCCTGACCCAGTTTTCAAACTAGGTCAAGACGTGGTAGACTGAGTGAAATCACGAAAGACACAAATGACTCCAGAGCACAGGACTGTGTGAAGTCACTTCCTTACTGTCCCACTGGCTGACATGTAACTTGCCTTTCCAGCAGAGCCAGTGCTTAAAGCCCGAAGGGAGAAGAGGCGAACTCGTGGTTTAAACAGCCCTCCACTTGCATTTTGCCATTCACCTCTCCAGTTTTACCAAGCTGAGTAAAACTGGAGAGGTGCAGTTTTCTGCAATACTCTTCTGCAATACTTGGTTTTCCCCTGTTTTAATGACTAGGAGTGACTCCAGATGGATGGCTTTTGTGGGGCTTTTCAACCCTTCTGCCTCCTTTCAGTTTTACTTTTCACAGAACAAGATGTGAGCAGCATTGGAATTTAGAAGAAAAAAAAAAACCTGGCAGTTTTGTTTTCTGTGTTTTCCTCGTGTCTGTGTTGCCGTTTGTGCAGGTGCATGAGCATGCGTGTGGAGGCCACAGGTCAAGTTCAAGCGTCACCGGAAATGTGGTCCACATTGCTTTCTCAAGCGAGGCCGTACACTGGCTTGGAACTGGCTGATTTGGCCATAGGAGTCTGTCTGCTACTACTCCCTACAGTTTAGCCACCCCCTCCTGCTTTTAATGCATGTTCTGAAGGTTGGCACTTCAGAACATGTCCTCACGCTTGAGTGGCTTTAGACACTGAGCCATTTCCCTGCTCTCTTCTCTGTCTTCTATGGATGGCAACATCTGGTCCTTCCCTCAGTTCATATCCCAACCTCAGTGATCCAGTTATGAAGACTTTTAGGTCGTTCTTATTTTCCTGTTACTTTGCCTTATTGAGCTTTGAAGTTTGAACCCTTCTGCTTTCCTATAAACGTTTCTTCTAAAACCAAAAATGATAGATAGATTGACAAATAGCCTCATTTCATTTTTCCGTGTGAACTTTTGATTTTTCAAATCTTTGAGTAATTCCTTTTTTCCTGGCCTCACTGTGGTTCTGTTTCTTTTGACCTATGCACTATGTTTCACCAAAAGAGTAATGAGCGTGGGAGCCTAGCTGCAAATTCTTCTTCTGTTTCTTCTTTCCTCCCTTCCTGGCAGTTCTTCCTTCTGCCTTTTCTCTTTTTATGTCTGTTTTTTTTCTCTCTCTCTCTCTCCTCATTTCCACCCCTATTTCCCCATTCATTCTCCACTCTCTTCTCCCCATGTGTTCATGCCTTAATTCTCCACCTCTTTTTCTGTAGATCTTCCTGATTTTGCCCTTTGTTTGTATCTGTCTGTTTGTTTTTAGAGGAGGAAGATATTTTAAATCTTCCTTTTTCATAGAAGAGATGTCCACACCCACAGAGACGTCTTTTGCCTCTAACCCATTTCACAGGCCATTTTGCTCATACTCTCACACAGACCTAACCTGCTGGCCACCAGAGTCACTCGCTTTCCTAGAGTGCATCTTGCCCCCACCTATTCCTCGAGAGCTCTATCTATTTATCGCTTTTTTTTCCAGTGTCACCTTCCACCTGACCTTCCTAGGCTGGTCAATGAAACTTTACCTAAGCTTCCATCAGCCCATGGATCAAGCCTTCTTACCGACCTAAGATCAAACCGAGGTTGTGAATTCAGTCTTTGGAACTGCATATAAAAGCATAAGGAATGTATAAACAGACACATGGAATGTTAAATAATTACTGTCTAAAATTTAATAAAACCTCCGTAAAAATCAAATCTCTTCAAAACCCCCACACATCCTGCGTCAGCTACGCTCTACTAATCAGTGCTTATCATGAGGGCCTTCCTGTCTTCCCAGCAAGCACTTCCTCGCTGTTCTCCCTTCACTACTCTGGCATCTGTGTTGAAACACATGAAATTTACTGTTAACCATTTTCAATTTTACGGAAAAAAAAAATGAGATTCTCCTAAGTCCTCTGTCATTGTCCTTTCCCCCTCAAAGCCATGTTGGGAATTCCAGGGTGTCACTGCGTTCGGTTACCCATCACTTGTTATCATCTCCGTTTAGGCCCCCAAGCGTCTGATAGTCTACAATTCACTTATCCCTTGTAAGCTGCTGGACCAGTTTGGAGCCCCTGTAAACGATGCTTCTGCAAACATTCCGGAACAAGAATCCTGGCCCACGTGTGCGTGTGTCTCTGCAGGGCAGCTGGAAGACCTGCTGAGTCACAGCCTGTGCCACACTGACTTCTCTCTTCAAAGGTGTTGCCACAGTTTGCGATCCCATCCGCAGAGCATAGGGATTCCCTTTATTCTACAGCTTTGACAAAAGCCTTGCTCATCCAGGGCAAGAGCGGCATTTTCATCTCTCTGTGGCCGGAGCTACCAAACTGACATGTGTGGGAAGACCTTCCATCTGTTTGTTCATTCATGAAATTCCTTTACACTTCTGAACCCTTACTAACTTAGCTGGCATCTGATAGTCCCCAAGAACCAACTTTAGGAAGTGTTAGGGTTGAATGCATATGGACAAACCTGACCGAAAAACCTGTTTCCAGTAATTCATAAAATACTTTCCTAGTACTGTATATTTATAGGAAAAAAAAAAAGTGGACTAACTTTTAAACAAAGTTCAGGAGGCAACAATGTACCATACAGCCAACGTCTAAAACCATAGGGCAAAGGATAAAGGATGCTCACACCCCCCTCCATAGGTGTGTGTGTGTGTGTGTGTGTGTGTGTGTGTGTGTCTTTCTCTGTCTCTTTTTCTATCTCTCAGTCATTGAACCCAAGTCCTCCTACATATTAAGCAAGAGCTCTCCCGCAGTACCATATCCCCAGCCCAAAATTTCCCTAATCTTGCGCTCAGGAGAAGCTGCTCCACTGTACCTTCACAACGCAGTCCTGGGTCCAACAAATTTGAATATCCCCAGGACTTCCAAAGGTTCTGCTAACCTTGGGAGCAGGACACGAGGCCGGGTGTTATAGCCCAACCTCTTCACAGAGCCTCTGCTGAAATCCTCACTGTCGGTGAATCCACAGAGGCCCACTGCAGACTTCCTGAAATGACAAGTCTTAATGTGCTGATTTTCTTTCTAATTGAAAGGTGCTCAAGAGATTCTTTGGAAACACCTCCGGCTGCACCTTCAGTCTTCTGCGGAGATCATCTCCTACGGCGAAGAAATCAGGTGGACTGATGTTATGAAGCACAAATTGAATCAAACTTGTAAATAGAAAATTTTCTCAACTCATTGTTTGTTTGTGTGTGTGTGTGTATGTGTGTGTGTGCATGTGTGTCTTAGTCCCTTGAGACAGAGACTCCCTCTAAAACTGGAGCGAGGCCAGTAGTCAGCAAGCTCTGGTGATCCCAGTCTCACTCCTCAAGTGCTGAGATTGTAGGTGCATCCACTGACCCCAGCTTCCCCCCTCCCCCGGGGGTTAGGACCAGAACCCAGCGCTGCAGGTGCTCCTCCCCGTTTAGATATTTCTGTAACCAGACTTTTTTCAATGGTGGTAAAATACTGAAAAGCAAAACACACCACCAAACGTTTCCTTTAATTCAGATGTTAATCAAATATGGGCATTACTGCTTTATCACCTTGAAACGCATTTTTGCTAATACTTGTATGACACACTGGTTCAAATCCTCATCGTCAAATCTCTTCCATCTCAGTGCACATTTAAACGGTTTTTCAAATCAAATGCTACATAAAACGCCCCTCAGAGAAATTACATACCTGTAAGAACTTTATCACAAGTATGTAGGACAAGAATACCCCTACCATTTGAAATTTTTTATAAATTGTCCTAATACCATCCAAAATCAATATTTGAAACTTCCAAAACTTCAAAACCTCTAACTTTCATACACTGTAGTTAGCAGTTCTGCAAACTCTACCAGTTATAAATGGACTCCTGTATACAGCTATTAGTGAACAGAAATCAAAAATACATTGATAACTTTTGTTTTTGCCCTTCTATTCAGCTGTGTTCTTTTGTGTTGTTGTTTTTTTTAATTTATTTTTTGATTTATTACAATTTATTCACTTTGTATCTCAACTGTAGCCCTCTCCCACATCCCCTCCCAATCCTGCCCTCCCTCTTCTCCTCCCATGCCCCTCCCCAGTCAATGATAGGGGAGATCCTCCTCCCCTTCCATCCAGCCCTAGCCTATCTGGTCTCATCAGGACTGGCTGCATTGTCTTCCTCTGTGGCCTGGTAAGGCTGCTCCCCCACCAGGGGGAGGTGATCAAAGAGCCAACCACTGAGTTCATGTCAGGGACAGTGTCTGTTCCCCTTACTAAGGAACCCACTTGGACACTGAGCTGCCATAGGCTACATCTGTGCAGGGGTTCTAGGTTATCTAGAATGAATGGCCTTGGTTGGAATATCAGTCTCAAAAAAGACTCCTGGGTCCAGATTTTTTGGTTCTGTTGCTTTCCTTGTGGAGCTCCTGTCCCTTCCAGGTCTTTCTCTCTCCCCCTTCTTTCATAAGATTCCCAGCACTCTGCCAAAGTCTCAGCATCTGCTTTAATACCCTGCTGGGTAGAGTCTTTCAGAAGTTCCTGTCCTGTTCCCTGTTTTTTTCCTCTTCTGATGTCTATCCTGTTTGTCTTTCTGAATGAGGACTGAGCATCTTACCCAGGGTTTTCCTTGCTTGGCTTCTTTAGGTGTACAGATTTTTAGTATAATTATTCTATATTATATGTCTAATATCCACTTAGAAGTGAGTATACACCATGTGTGTCTTTTTGCTTCTGGGATACCTCACTCAGGATGATCTTTTCTAGTTCCCACCATTTGCATGCAAATTTCATGGTTTCCTTGTTTTTAATAGCTGAGTAGTATTCTGTTGTGTAAATGTACCACAATTTCTGTATCTATTCCTCAGTTGAGGGATATCTGGGTTGTTTCCAGGTTCTGGCTATTATGAATAAACCTGCTACGAACATGGTTGAGCAATGTCCTTGTTGTATACTTGCACATATTTTGGATATATGCCCAGGAGTGGTATAACTGGATCGTGAGGTAGCACTATTCCTAATTGTCTGAGAAAGCACCACCAAATTGATTTCCAAAGTGGTTGTACCAGTTTACATTCCCACCAGCAAGGGAGGAGGGTTCCCCTTTCTCCACCTCCTCTCCAGCATGTATTGTCACTTGAGTTTTTTGTCTTAGACATTCTGGTGGGTATAAGGAGAAATCTCAGGATTGTTTTTATTTTCAGCTGTGTTCTTGATTCAAAGCAGGAATAAGAGACTTCTCACAAAAAAAAAGAGAGTGTCAGTAGTTAGGATAGAAAAACACATAATCCAGCAGCTAGGATCTAATGGGACACAGAAGACTCTGAACTCAGAATGGATGGCTCACATTTTACAGCTCAAACAGGCTCTCTAATCCCCAGTTTGCTCACCTGTGAAGTGAGTGAAATTAGATGTACCCCAAATCAGCTGGGTGTGGTGGTGCACACACAAATCATGGGCTATCTATGCACTGGAATAATAGAAACATAGATTGTTAACACAGGCTACACATGGAGGAACTGCAAAAACACTGTGTTGAGTAAATGGACATGCTGGGTGTGAAGGGAGGTAGACTTAGGAGACAAAGCAAAGCTATACATCCAGCACCCTGTGCGGTCGGTCATTGTAGCTTGTGAGCACCAGTGGACAATCATTTCAATGTTTCTTGATGTTTGAACTTATAAATAATGAGAGGAAACTAACCATCATATTATTTAAAAGTAACCATCATATTATTTAAAGCCATCAAAAGTAAAGCAAAAGAAAGAAAGAAAGAAATGAACCTAAATATTTATCAACTCTAATACATAGTACTTTCTAAAAACTTGGTAGTATTTATCTCAAGAACAAATAAATCTAAATTAATAAATAAACAGCTTTATTTTAATTGACTTAATTATTTTTAGTCACAGCAGCCATCTATTTATACACTAATTTCGTCAGTTACTCCATAATAGTTATACAAATATGTGGGGTACAGTGAAAATTTTGACATGTGTATTATTTGTTTCATGTATAAAGCAGCATAATTAGCAGATCCACTACCTCAGGCATTATTTACTTTTGCCTAAACATTTTGTATCCTTTAATTTTTATATTTACTAATTTTTCATATAGGGATGAGAGCATATATACTCGTGGAAGACAGGGGACAACATGAGAGAGTCCATTCTCTCTTCCCACTGCTCAAGGCCTGAAGAATACTACTCGGGTCATCTGGGTTGCCTGGCAGCAAGTACCTTTAACTGCTACACCATCTCACAGGCCCTGAAGCATTTGTTTTGAGACCACTATCCCCATGTCTCAGTCACCCAAAAGCTGATATTGTACAATAAACACACACATGCATATATATATATATACACCTAATACATATGTATGTATACACACACACATTATTCCTGAGCTACACAACAAGAGCTTGTCTCTAAAATGGGGTTAGGACAATGATGAGTGAAAACATAGAGTGCTGCTGTTTGTACCCTCCATCCCAAATTTCTACTTTGAAAAACAGCAACTCCCCAAGGACAAGAGACTACCTCCCATGGGTTAAAGGAAAGTCCAGCTTTACAGAATTTGCAAATAAATATAGAAGAAATAACATGATGTCTTAATCACTGAAGAAGTAGTTGCCTGAATATCATCAGGCATACAAAACTACCAGTGAGGTCATGATGGAAGTGGGATGTGATGCCCAAGTGTCACCCGTAACACCTTGACTATTTGTCAAAGGGACACTCCCTGATGGTGGAAAGATCTGGCCTTCACAACCCTACCCAACAGTCGAATTAGCATTATTAATCACAGGAAAGGGTGGTGCGCTTTGTAGAGCTAGGCACACAATCCAAGCCTCACCTACGAAATCATGTCAGAAAAGTTTATGTAAAGTCACACAATTATTAGAATCAACTTCCAGCTTGAAGGTAATATAAAAGACAGAAGAAAACTAAAACAAACAAAGACAAAACAATTATTAACTACTCGATGTGACAGTCAGAGTGAGGTAGAGCACCATATATGGGATGTGATCTATACACTAGAGAGGGATAATTACATTTATTAGATGTGACATCATACAGAGTATCCAAACCTCAGATCTCCCCATTTCTGCTGGATACTTAGAGGGGAGGCGTAGCCATTTCTCCAATTGATTTGAAGAATTCAGGTCTATACATCAGAGAGAGGAAGCACAGGAGCAGGAGTGCATTGTGGGAAAATGTGCACAAGCATTGAAGTGGTTCTCAATCTGTGGGTCTCCACATCTTTGGAGTTGAATGACCCTTTTCACAGGTGTTATCTAAGACCAACAGAAAACTCAGATATTTACGCTACGATACACTTACATAATGATGCAGCAGCAAAATTAAAGTTAGGAAGTCACAATGAAAATAATTTTATGGTTAGGGGTCAGCACATCATGAGGAACTATATTAAAGGGTCACAGCATTACGGCAGTTAGAACGGCTGGCATAGGAGCTATGCAGTTGGCCGCCTACTTTTCTGTACATATGAATGTTTCTTTTCAAGAAATGTCAACAGAGAAAGTGGAAGATAGTGAATACAAGCTTCATAAACTCATAATGAAGTCTGTGATTTCAAAACACAGTAACTTGAAGCCAAAACACATTTGAAGGAAAATTAAACATTGGTCAAGTCTGGTGACACATGCCTGAAATCCCAGCTACTTGGGAGCTGGAGGGGAAGATCTGAAGTTCCTGGACAGCCTGGAAAGGTTAGCTTAGGGAACTTAGCAAGTTCCTTTTACAAAGTTTAAAAAAATGCCGTGGTAGCGTGCTCACCTGGCTCGTGAGAGGAAGAGGGTCCAGTCCCCAGAACTATTCCCTCCATGAGTGTACCTGACATCAGCCCTAGACTCATCTAACGAATCGATACCTTATCATCAAATTACTTTCCAAAGACCCGATCATGGATCCCCTCCTTCCGTGTTTTAGAGATAAAATTGCAGCTTCCTTGTGGACACTCCCTGACTTGCACACTCCTGCTCAGTGAGACACGTGACTTTATCCTGCAGAAAAGTGCCCTTTACCTCAAAGACTCCTCTGCGCCCCATCCATGGTGGACACGGCAGATGGCTCATTTCACGTAGTAGCAACTGCAAACTACCTGTCAGCTAGAGAGCCGGCTGTGAGCCGGGATCAGCCGTCCGCTAATCTGCTTCAAGGTTTGGCATGCGCGCTTACAGGCAACATTATACAGACTGAGCAGCTTGTACGTATGTATTTAGGAATACAGCTGCACACACATACGTCTATGTAACAAGCAACTGGTGAAAAAAAGAAGGCGTGGATTTGAGAGCACAGAGGCCGTATGCGAAGGTCTGGAAGGAACAACGAGGTGGGAGAAGTGAGGTAATGGCATTACCATCTTCTAAAAAAATCATAATTTAAAGATTCAGAAGTAAGGCGCATCCATCACCTTTACCCCCGCCTCCCTCCTTTTTTTAAGATTTTCATGATGGAGAAGCCACAGAGGGTGCCTTTTTTTTTTTTTTTCTACCATCCGACATCCACCTCAGCTGCCTGAGGCCCCGCTTGCAACTGCGTGTTCATCTTCCAGGGTCCTGGTCGTGTAGAGGTGGCTGAAGTTGTGCACACCAACCGCCGCTGCTGCAGCTCTTTCTAGGTGTCCTCAGCCCCAGAACTGCACCCACGAGGGCTGGGGCCTTTCGCGATTAGAACCCTCCCTAAGCCCCTCAGTTGTGAGCTCGCTCCTTCGCTTTCCGGAGATTTTTCTATGACCCGATGCGCTCTACTGAAACCGGCCTTCACCGAGATGCTGACGGCGGTTTTCATTTCCCACGTGGAACTCAGACTGACGGAACTGAGCGAATCTGGAAAACAATTTATCCAACAAATAAACTGTTTTGAACCAGCAGGAACTTACGTGGGGACTCGGCGTAAAAGCACTTGGAACATGAAACCGCCTTAGACGATCCCGGGGAGAGAAATGCATTGCTCGGACTCCACCCTGAACCTATAGAGTAGGAATCTCTCCGGGCAGAAAGCCAGATACCTTAGGTTAAACCTCCAGGCAGCCGTGACGCAACCGACCCGGTGTAGAAGTCATGGAAGACCATTACAGGTGAGGTCACTTGGGCGTCACGAAACCCAAGCCTGCCACCCGAGTGATGCAAGAGTGCCGGTGCTGACATTTTCTTATTTCCCAATCCTCCCCGCCTCCGGATTACAAGCCCTGTCCGCAGCAATCTCCCGGCCCAGCCGGGACTCTCGGCTACCGGAAGCCACCCTCGCAGAAAGGATGAAGTCACTTGCTTGCAGAACTGTAAAGCAAAGCAAAGCAAAGGCCTGTGGCGAACTGCCATTTCAAAACCCGAATTTTTGCTATAGCCCTGCGTGCACTACGCAACTTCTAAGGCTCTTCGAAAGGGTATTTGTCCTTTGTTGTGGTTTAAAGGAATTTATTTCTTGTGGTGGTAAAGTGTCCGTAGCTGGCTCACGAGGCTGGCACTGTTAGCCTGAAGCTGGTGATCCTGTTTTGGGGTCTGGTAGGGCTGTGTTAGCATGTATATGAAGCGGGGGTCTCGCTGGTATAGCTGCTTCTGGTTGCAGCTGCAGCTCCCTCCTTCCTTGCCAGCTACCCACGATGCGACCAGCCATCTGTCCTTCACCTTCGTGGCGGCACAGACAGAGTCACGGCTTACACCCAGGCCTTCCCCACGTGACGAACTGAAATCCCCTGAAACATGATCCAAAATAAATTCTTCCTCTCCTAAGCTGCTTCCGTGGTGCTTTTTGTCACGGCTTTGAGAAAACAATTGTTCTATTAGCTTAAGACACATTCCAGATACCACAAATACGCCAAGCAAGGAATGAAAGTATGAAATCACACACTTAAGAAGCAAACATAAGGATAATTATTTGGTAACGGGTCTGTACTGGAAAGCGCAATCTGAAAACAAGTACGTTGTGGAGAAAAGAGAAGTCGAGGGCCTCTGTGTTTGTGCTCAGTAACTGCTGAATAAAAAAATAATGTGTTTATCAGGGCATTCCGGGGTCTTTTCAAGTAAATGCCAATATATGCCCATTCTCCTCTTCATCACTATGTCATGCTCACTGAAATAAATCCTTCTTTGAGATGTCCTTTCCCTCATCTCATTTGTGGATCCCATTTTAACATAACATTTTAACCAGAACTCTGACCAGAAATGAGCAGGAAAAGAATTTTTATAAAGTGGCAAAAAAAATCTGCAATTTTTTGGAAAGAAAAGCTATAATAGAAAAGCTTAGAGGAGGTAAGTCAGAAAACAGAACAAAGAAAATAGCACACAGTTCCCTCCCCCCCCCCCCACTGTCAGCTTCTCTTGATGTTAGTGCTGAGAGTAACAGTGTGAAAAGGCTTTCTATTGTTTACAAAGGTGGGGCACAGATACACCCGAGTTCGTTTCAGTTTCTCCTCCCTGTTTTGTTATTTTCTTGTTGTTTTGTTTGGGTTTTTTTGTTTTGTTTTGTTTTGTTTTGTTATTAGAACTATATGGAATTCCTTGAAGGGCTGAACAGCTAAGTGTCAAATACCTCAGAGATAGCCTGAAGTGACCTTCAGGATAGAAAGTTTATATTGACTTACATACAAAGAAACACGTTAAAAGCCCATCTGCATGTGTTCAGAAGTTCATGGCTAACAGCTTTGTGTAAACAGAGTCAGGCTCTCAGACTTAAGAGTAAAATGGCTGCTTGTCCAAGCCTAGTGAGTGGAGAAGAAGAAAGAAAGGAAGAAAGAAGGAAGGAAGGAAGGAAGGAAGAAAGAAAGAAAGAAAGAAAGAAAGAAAGAAAGAAAGAAAGAAAGAAAGAAAGAAAGAAAGAAGAAAAGTAAGGTAACCAGCAAAGATAGATTGCATCCAGCAATCTATGCAATCTAAGCACAGGAAGAATTTTTCTCCCAAGGTGCTGACAGAAAAGGTAGCCACCTCGTTTCTTTGAACATCACTAGAATTAGGCTTTTAAATAAGAGGATACAAAGAAAGAGAGTTGGCATATGGTACTTTGTTAATACTGTCCCTGCTGTTTGGGTTTTCTCTAAAATGAAAGGTTTTGCTGTCTTTTTAGATTCAGAAACATTTTAAGTATCCTACAAATCATACAACACATTTATCACACTAACCCATTGAAGTTTTAGATAACATCGTTTTTGAGGACTTATCTGATTAATAAATTAATAAACATTTAGTTCATTTGTGTACATAACACATACTATTTGTTAAGACAAAAATAAAAGTTGCTTGTTACCTGACAGTTTAAGTTTTTAAAAGTTATTTTGATTACTGTTTTTCTTTTCATCTTATTTCCTACGCATATTTATTTTTTTTATTATATTTTAAAATGATGCTACAAATACTGATGTCTGTTTCTGTATGTTTTCACGTGTATTTATATGTATTTGAACATGTGTCTGTTGCTATTTCACAGAAGTCAACAGGCAGACACTGTTATAGGTATTGGGAATGCAATGATGATCAGGTAGATTCCTAATAAACTTGTCATGCTGGATCATGGTCAAGAGATCAGCTACCCAATGCATAAATGTATAAAATAGTTGCAGCTAAGAAACATGTCAGGAATGGCAACACTTGGGTGCCTTCCAGGAGTTAGGAATGGTTCCAAGTTCAAGTTAATTTAATCCTTCCCATTTAGTCAAATGCAAAGATAAAAATCAGGTGTCTTATTATTAGCAAGACACTATAAAATAAGTAGGAAAACCTACTGAGGTCAGATGGCCAGAAGAGCCCACTCTTGTGGAGATGTTTATTTACAAATTATAATTTAGAGCAGCAGGTCTCAACCTGTGTGTCATAACCCCTTTGGAGCGGGGGGGGGGGGGATTAAGCAAACCTTTCACTTGGATTACATCTCACATATCCTGCATATCAGATGTTTGCAAAATCACAGGTATGAAATAGGAACAAAATAACTATGGTTGGGAGTCACCACAACATGAGGAACTGTGTTAAAGGACGGCAGCATTAGGAAGGCCGAGATCCACTGATTTAGAGAATAAAATATGGGGGCAATAATATGAAATGTGAGTAGTTTAAAGGTGTGGGTAAGGATATTCCTCATCACTGTGTACAAAATCCTGCTGTGTGAACTAATATGGTCAGCTCAAAGATGCCCACAAGCCGTTGCAGTTTTCTGCAGCTGGACTCAACTGCAGGCCGGCTACTCCACTTACAGCATCAGCGTTGCCCCTTCCTTGGAGTATCTACATTAGTAAACTTTCTTTGTATTTTTTTCTTTGTCCCTTTGAGATGTAAAGTTTTGAAAGGCCATGCTTTACAACCTCAGTATGTCTTTCTCTAGGACCCAAGAATCAGTCTTTGAACCCTTCAGTTCTGCCCTCACTTCTGAGTGTTATTCCAAAACCGTAAAAACTCATCATGAAGTTAGGATGAATTTACTCTCCTGTTGGCAAAGCCAGTTAACAAACACAGATTGCCTAGAATATGCTATGTTAGCTCTTAAAAGTGAGTCTGTCCTTTGTCTCAGCAAAATTGAGTCCAGATTTGGTACTGACTTATTTCTGATACGTTACGCCTTTGTTCAGCTTTGTCCAGTGTAATCTTTGCTCTGAAGAGCATGTTGATACCCTGCCAATTTGGAGGACCATGAATTTACAGCTAGACTAGAAAACAAATAGTGAAGGAGCACGGTGACCTGCAGTCACCTGAGGATCAAGAAGACGAACTAGATGGAGCCACAAGAAAACCACTGAAGTGTGGGTGTGGCACAGGGGAGGGAAAGGGTCAAGGATATGGACAGGAAACTGATTCAATGTTGCATTCTGGGATTTAGGCAGATGCGGGGGCAGACTCAAGAAATTAGAGACGTTTGTGGAATTAAAAGAGAAACAAAGCTGTGGAATTTGGTACCAGTGAATTTAAATAGCAAGATGGCAGCAGTCATCCTCTGGAACTGGCCAGCGAAGAGCTTGTCACTCACCATTGGAGTCTGGAGTCCTTTGCTTGCTTTCACCATCTCAAGCATGAAGGCACTACCTTAAAATCACTACTACCTCTGGCAAACCCCATCTTTAGGCAATTCTGCACCATAGACTCACACACACACACACACACACACACACGGCCATGTACACACACCCTTACACATACACACCCACTAACACATCAGAGCTTTGGTGTACAGATGTTGATTTTCCAGCCCACAGTGGTAAGC
Source organism: Meriones unguiculatus (assembly GCF_030254825.1). Classification (NCBI taxonomy): domain Eukaryota; kingdom Metazoa; phylum Chordata; class Mammalia; order Rodentia; family Muridae; genus Meriones; species Meriones unguiculatus. Next base: position 69,220,276 of record NC_083362.1, on the reverse strand, counting down.
ACATCCTTCCTCTCTTGGCAAGGTTCCCTGGAAACCCTGTCAAAACCTACAAGGCCCAAGTAGAAATCCTGGCCCTTCCCTTAACTATTAAAACTACATCTATAAGTTTAAGAAATGTCCCTTTGTCCTTCTTAATTGTAGGATAAACTTAAAACTTGAGGATTTTGTTGGTGGGGTTTTTGCCGTTGGCTAGGCTTGGGGTGGGGAGTATTTTACACTTTTGTTGTAAAACAGGAAACATCCCTTTACTCAAATTGACACTGGCACCCACAGTGAGTCATGTGCGGGCAGGTTCTACCAACCAGAGAAAGTATAACTAACTTTCACAGCAGGGCAGGGAGGAGGGCAGGATGTGTCAGGCCCAGGCAAGGTCAGGCTAGGCTGTGCAGGATGGCGGAGGAGCCAAACCAGGCAGATGGGGAGGAGCAGGCTGGCTCATGAGTGAGTCCTGAGAGCTGAAACCAAGGAAGCAAAGCCCTTTCAACAGCAAAATGTAACATCTCAGGCCAAATCAGATTCTGCCCAACCCACCAGATACAAGGAGCCACCGGAACTGGGTGATGAAAAAGGGTGGGGATGGCTGCTACAATCATCACAGACTTATTTATTTTAACAAGACTATCTTACTAAAGTTGACAATGCCACAGGATCTACTTGGAGTCCGTACCTCACAGGCACCCAACAAAATGGCAAGGCCAAGGTGGCTTCACTCGTTAAAACAAAGAGAGCTTGCTGATTTCCCACTACCACCCCAGGACATGGGAGGAGAGTCCAAACACGCATACACACATAGAGATACCCTTGGAGTATTTCATTGAGGCAGCCACTGCCTTGAAATGTCCATAAATTGCTCTTAAATAAGTCAGGTGGTGTGGATGCATGGATGAAGAAATCTTATCAGTACTGTTCCCCTAAGAGGATTGTGGTTCCCCCTCCCCTCACATAACAGGACTAAGGTGACAAAAGAAATTTCTACAGTTAAAGACCTCACATTAGGAACTGGAGATCTTGTACTGGTCTTGGACTGTGGCAATGGCTCAATACGTAAGGGCTCAGCGGGAAAAGATGAGGGCCAGAGTTCAGATCCTCAGTACTCACATCATGTGTGCATCAAGTGTGCATCTCAGACAGGTAGATTGTTGCGACTCACCAGGTAAGTCTAGCCCATATCATGAACTCAGACCAACCCAGGAGAGACCCTGTCTCCAAGATATGTTGGAGAACGAAAGGGATGACACCTAGTGTTGGCCTCTGCCTTGACTTTAACTGAGTTCCCGTTTGTTTCACCTCTTTCCAACATTACCAGAGACCCCGCCTGCCTTGGCCTTTTTAGGGGTTCCCTGGCAATCCCATGATGAAGCTCAAGCCACTTCACTTAGTAAAGCTAACAGTCTTAATTGGCTGTCTCACACCTACTTCACTTCTTACATGCATCCTGCTTCGTCCCGTGTTGTTCCACGGGAGCATGACTGTGACTGACATCTCAGGTCGGACAATTCTTCATTGTGCAGAAGTATTCTGTGCATGCCAGGAGGTTTAACCTCCCTGGCTCCTGCCCACTGGATGCCTGTGCTACCCACCCTCAGGTATTGTGACAACTAAAACATGCCCCAGATGCTTCCAAGCACTCTGCACTACCCCCTTTCAACTGACTACCTCCCACCTCAAGTGCTGAGCTCGGCCACGTGGAGCTGCTCTGGTTATAGTGCAGGAACACAGAATTAGCTGCTTAATATGGCTAACCTAAATATCCTGTTCTCCTGGAAGCCCTCCCCAATGATGTACAGGTATACCCTATGACTGACTATAGTAAAGTGCTTGCCACCAGGCATTGTAATAACCAGGCTGCTTGTCGTCTCTCCCCACATGACTTAACCCTCATTAACTATGAGCAAGTTACCCACTCTTGCGTGATCTCATCTCTCTAGCACTTGACACAGTCTTTGGCACATAATGAGACTAACCCTGGGCTGACTGAACCAATGAATGGGATGTTAGGCATACTTTCCCTGATGACTCAAGGTTATATTCCTGAGCACCGAGATGTCTTCAGGGCATTACTGGGCCATTTACTTTTTTGGCATTTCATCAAATGACCCACCTCTGGCCTGCACTGCAAGTGTGTGTGTATAATTTGCTTCATTGCATCAGCATGACTGCCTTCAAGCATCCTTAGTGTTCTTTAGAAACAGAGGCAGGCCATGTGGAGGCTCACAGTGAATGATACCATTCTTTCAGAATCTTGCTACTAGATTCTCTCTAGCTTTAATCATCTTCAGTCTTTCCTCTAGCTACTAAGGCATCTCTGTCTGAGACCATCCTGAGTAGTTACTTTCCTTTGGAAAACTGCTGAAATTGTTTCTCTTTAATGTAGAGAAACATTCCTAGCTGAAATGAAGAGTAGCTGATAGAAAGATGAGCCAAATGACTTCTCCAAGTATTTTCTAAATGGTTGTTGTTTTTCTACAGCCACAAAGTCCTACTTATTTATGATTATATCAATCAACATTGGACTATGGGCCTCAAATATAGCACCATAATTTGGAGGGAATGACTTCCAATTATAAAACTGCAATTTTTTTGTTGTAATCCATATAGATAAAGCTCAGGCCATGAGGAGGAGAAGTAAAAGGGAAAGCCAGGCAGAAATGAATGAAGACACACATTTTTCAGAAAATATTTATGTATATTGTGCCATTAGATGTCTTCAATATTCATCTCAATAAATAATATGTGACTCCATCAATAGGTAAATTTTCAGTCCTTTTATTTTCAATATATTTTCATAGTTCTTTTCTGCTTTATAAGGTACTTACATCAATTTGAGAGACAATTAAATACACAGAAGAAAATTAAATAATTTTTACAATAGCTTATTGCTCACAAGAAGGTTTATATAATCTTATTCCCTTAAGTGTAATATTACTTACACTAAGCCCCCCTCATAGAATGTGGGAATTTGACATTAAATAGCTAAACATAGAAAACCCATATCTATAAATAACATGAAATACAACTTAACTCTAACATGAGCTTAAACAAGACACGATATGATGCAATATGAATCAACTTCATCCATTGGACAAGTCCAGTGGGACACAAATCAGGTCTGCTCAGTGACGTGCGGGTGAAGCCTCCATCCCCAGCCGTGATCACTTCCTCCCCGGGCTGTGTCCAATTCCATCCCAGGAAAGAATCTGTGTTTACATCCTCTTGACTTTTAGGCTGTAATAAAAGAGGAAAAGTGCAGACTGTGAATGGAGAGCTGGATGATAAGAGCGGCTTTGGGACCTAAAGGTTGCTTCACATCCCTTCAATCTCATCTCAATATGAAAAGAGGAATTTGAGTCTGACAAAGGGTGATCTCTCCCAACACAGCTAAGCTACTTCATGACAGGAACAGGATATGAACACTGATCTAGGGTTTCTATGTTTCTAAGTTCTAAGTTTCTATGGTGCAATAGGTACCATCTATTGATAAAACTCTACATTAAATTGATATAAACCAGAATCATTGGACTCTTTTTAGCTAAGTTTATTTTTCTGGGTTTAGAAACCAACTTGTCAGGAGATCTATAAATGATATAAAGAGGAAGCGTCTTCGCAAGGAGAGTCAAGCAGCTAGTGACTATCAGATGCAAAGGGAAATCTAATGCATCATATGAGACAAGTCATTAAGTTAAAATAATAAACATGACAATGGAATTGACATATAAGTAGAAATGCATCCTATGCGTGCAAGAGCTACGTCAAATTTCCCCTTCTAAAATTCGATGTCACCAAACTGAAGAACTCCAACAGGTTGCAACCTACCCTCTGCACCCTTCTTTTCCCCATCATTTGGAGAGAACCTGCTTGCCCTTCAGTGGTCCATACCTGAGGAGGTGCACAGCCTTTTTCACCCAGCTCTGCTTTGGATCGGCACACACAGAAAATTTCTTTTTCATGTGAAAGCTGAAAATCAAAAATTAAAATTTTGATTTGCATCCATTAAGCTTTTGAATGCATTTGTTTGTTTGTTTGTTTGTTTGTTTTTTCACAGACCATGCAGTGGAAGCTTTATACACTACTTGAATATCCTATGCACTAAACCTTTGGATACAGAGATGAAAGGATAGGAAAATGCTTATAATAATTTCTGGTAGAAGGAATGAAGGGACTCCTTTTGACTGTTCCTAAATTGTAACAGACAACTGTACAATTGCAGAAGATAAGATCCCAGACTTGTCATTCATTGTTGCTTCCCATGGAGGCTCAACACATATATGTATATAGTTAGTAGCTTGTATTGTTCCAAAATACAACACCCGAAATGAACCATGAATATTTTAAGTAATATTACAATTTGCCCCATTTTCTAGTAGAAAATGCTCATTTCAAAGATGTCCTCCATGTATCAAAGTCAACAAATTTATCCTGGAAAGGGACTTCTGCCCTCTGAAAAGTTTACCTTTTTTGAACACTAAAAGCTAAGCTCCTGATTTACTTTGGTCCTCCTTAAACTTTTGAAGTGCATATGAAATAAAGGCGCTTGTTCCTGCCGTAACTGAGTTAAAGCTGGTGAATGGCTTACATGATGGCATCAATGTCGCAAGCCTCGTCGGCCGTCTGTCTTGTGAAACCCACGATAGCTCTGTAAGGAAGAACCTGCTGCGTGTACCGAAGGCAGCAGTCGAAGTTGCTTGCTGCTAAAAGAAAAATAAAACGTATTGAGTCCACAGGAATGGATTTTCCTGTCTTTGAAGCCTAGTTGGGGTCTTTGAGGTCCAACTTAACACAGATCCCGGTTATCATTTTTAAAAGTGGCGTGCTGTGATGTTTTGGCTCCACTCTCTTAGCTTACAAGCCCATGGCTTCCCTCCATCATCAATAAGAAATTCAACTATTTCGTCTCAGTTTGCTGTAACCACTCAAGAACATAGCTGCTCATCTCTGCCACCATCATTTAAAAACACAAGTTCATTATAGAGAGGCCTTTCCTATTCAGAACAGAGGGGGAGGACAAATTTCAATCTGTCCTCTGGTGACTGAGTAGGCAGGAGTGAAATTACAAAGAAAATGTGATTTTCTAGGAGCCATGAAAAAAATTTTACAGAGGAAAATGTAGCTATTAGGAGTCATGCCAAAGCATTCTAAAACTGCTGGGTTGACTGGTGGAGCCTAAATCCTGTTCAAAAAGTTTACCACGTGTTCCCAGGCATGCACCTGTTGCAGATAGTGATATCATAAAGCAATATTTGGGCACTCCTCAAAGTTAAAGTGTAACCTGCTAAGGGACTGGATAAATGTTATCTCAAAGTTGGAGAACAATGTCCTTTGGGCCTCACAGAGACACTGAGGTCAAGTGTCACAGCAGAAAGCTTAAGAGTAAGATATGAAGTTCACTAACGTTATGAGATTCTCTAACGTTACTTAGTTGGAAGGTTAAAAAAAAGTGGGGGAGAAGGGTTGGAAGTGAAATATCCTACACATTTCTGAACGACCATATATCCTGAAATGTCACACTCTGGCACATCACTCCCAGAATGGTGCATGGGCCTTGTCCTGAAGTTCAGGTGTCTCTGAAAGCCCATCACTCTCCACGTCTGCTAGGATTGACAGCAGAGAAGAGAACCTGATTGCTAGCATCAAGTCTTCCTTTTCTTACCTGTGAGCCAACCAGTCTTTTTATATACTCTTTATCAGGCTGCTGTCTACAGGGAACCCCTAGATAAGACCTAGGGGACAGAGAAGCCCTCTCCCCTCCTGTGCCAGCAGAAAGGGGCCACACTTACCTTCTGACTGGCTGCAGAGGTGAGCGAGCAGCACACATGCCAAAGCAAGGAAGAGCAGAGGCTTGACACTGCGGGACATTCTCAGCTCCAGGGATGGTCTGCTCAGTGCTGCCTTCCCAGTGCTCTGTGAGTGCCCTTCTGCTCCAGCAGCAGACCTACTTATAGCAAAAAATTGGGAATGTACACAAGGAGGCGTGTTCTCACCAGGGGTTTTCCCCATTGATTAATCTGCCTCATCATGTCATCACAAAGAAAACCCACAGGAAAACTTCCTGCCTTTCCCTACTGTTGGGAAGGTGTGAAGGTCAGGTGGGGGCTGGGGAGGGCCAGGGAGGAGCGGATTGTGTTAATTCCTCTGGATGTAGGAAGAAGAAATGCAGCTCAGACTAGTGGCCTAGAAATGGCACCTGTCCAGGTTTAGCTTGATCTCTCTGTCTCTCTTTTTCCTCTATGTGAAAGAAGGGAACAGCCTCTGAATGGCAACATTTCTTACTCCTATTGTTCCACCGGTTTCCTTCCCACAGCCATCCCTAGAGGGGAAAGAGCAGGAGGGATGCCAAGCAGGCTGCTGCACATGCCTGTGATGGCATGGCTGATATTCAGCTGTCACAAAAGATTCTGGATTTCTAGACCGACATCCACACAGGCAGTAAAACAACATGACTGACGTGTCCCAAACCATTATGGAAAATACCAGCCTCACTACCAGCCCCAAGCAGCAGCTTCATCTCAGTTTTATAGGAACTACTCGGAGAATCACTCATATTTCTAGAACTTCTAGCAATACTGCAGCCCAGAAAATTCCCTCAACCTGCCTTTTGTTCTGTGTTTTGATGTACTTAATACAGAGCCTAAGGGAAGGAAGAAAACTATCACTGTCAGAAAAAAACAATACAAAAATGGTGGTGATGATGATGATGATGATGATGATGATGTATTAGAATCCCAGTGTATGATAAGAACTGTTTAACTGTATACCAGGCAAAATTGGGTGGAAGTAAGAGAACCAAAAAAAAAAAAAAAAAAAAAAAAAAAGAAATAAAAGACAATTGTAGTTTGCTAGCACTGTATTAGCTGTATTAGACATGATAGGTTTTACATAAAACAAATGGATGCTGCTCCAGAGAAGGAGAGATACTTGGACTGTTAAAGAATCTATCCATTCAGGAACATAGGAGTGTGTGTGTGTGTGTGTGTGTGTGTGTGTGGTGTGTGAACATTATTAACATATAACATCAAGCAATTGTGCCACTAAATACATGAAGCAGAAATTTGCAAAAGCTGAAGAGAGGCGAGAAAATTCAATAATACAATAAAGTGAAGATTCCATTCCACTCTTGTCTTCAGTTATCAGGAAAAGTGGGCTGAGGATCCATCCCCCAAAATAGCGAACTCAAACAGCGCTCTAAGCTGACTAGATGACAGACATCTCCAGAACATTCTACCCAGAAATAAAACAGCCCTTCCTCTCCACCACAGATGAAAGATCCTCCTAGATACACTATGAGGTAGATCACTGAAAAAGTCCAAATAAATTTCAAAGGTGCTTAAATAACACAGACTATGTTTTAAAATACGATGAAATTAAACCACCAATCAATAAGAGGAAGGGACTTGGGGATTCATGAGTGTATAAACATTGATTGACATATTCCTAAATTACCAACATGTCAAAAAAATTACTGGAAGTAGAAAAATACCAAGAGATGAGTGAAAAACAAAATACAGCATTCCAAAACTCAGGGGAGGCTATAGGAACCGTACTCAGAGGGGAGCCCACAGCTGCAACACCTCCATTAAAACTAAGAAAAATGTCCAGTTAGTGACCTTCCCCTCCACTTCAAGGCACCTGGAAAAGGAGAGCAATCCAAACCCAAAGCAATCAAAGGGAGGAAACGGTACTGACCAGAGCAGAGTAAGTGTGGCACAGGAGCGAAAAGCACTAGAGGAAATAGATGGGACACAACCTTATTTTCAGTCATGGTCAGCATTAGTGGGCTTTAGTTATGATAGCTGGAATGATAGAAAAGAAAACTCCCTCATGAACGAGAGCACATCACTACTGACATTAAGGCAATCAGAATTAAAAGGGAAAGCTGTAGGCAACTGTGTGTCAATCAAGCATAATAACACGAATAAAAGGAACACATAGTAAAACTCATTTAGAACTGGAATAGATTTAAATAAGGTATCACATTAGTAAATATAGTTTGTCTTCACAAGGAAAACTCCAGGACCAAATGGTTTCACTGGTAAGTTCTGTCAGCCTTCCACAGCTTTAACAAAAAGTCAGGACAGAAAATTTACAACTCGTTCTGTGAGTACGGTGTTGACTGACGATAATAAAATGAGCGAAAGCCCTCATGAGGAAAGAAAACTGCAGGTCAGCGTCTCTCATGGGGAGATGAGTCAGACATTGAAAGCTTGCACTGCCTTGCTGAGGGCCCTATCTCATTTTCCAACACCCAAGGTAGGCAGCTCATCTCTGCCTCCATCCACAGGGGAATCTGATGCCCTCCCTTGGCCTCACAGGGACAAGAAGAAGCTAAATCTTTTTTGAAGCTTTTACAAAGGAGCAGACACGAAAGTCTGCATCAACACACCAGCACACTGACTCTGACCACTTCTATAAAAGGCTCATACCTCACACTTACGTGGGATTTATTATACCAGCCAATTAGAACATTGGCAACTCCAGAGGGTATAGAACTGAATGATGGTCTTGGAGCCTTAGAGAAATTCCTCCATCTGATAAGGCTGATCTGTAAAAAAAAAACCAGCGTTAATGTCACGCTTATGGGTGAAAGGCTTAAAACTTGATCCTGAGGGCATGGACAGGACAAGGATGTCTGCTGTCACCAGTTATGTTTAGCACTGTACTGGAAGTGCAAGCAAAAGTGATCAAGCGTGAAACAGGGAAGGATGGAGGCACCCAGATGTTAAGGGAACTAGACATTGTATTAATGTGCAGATAAGGTAAGCTTTTACATGCCAAATTCTCTTCAAAATCCTCGAGGATGATATACTTTGGGATTAGAGTGTTTAAAGCTCTTTGATTTGATTCTTGAGTCAAATATTCCAATGTAAATTATAGTCGAGCACAGTGGGTTTTTTTCTATTACAAGTCTGTTGATATTATTAAATTCTGGTATATTTAGTAAAAAAAAAAGGGGGGGAGGAAGAAAAAATCATCTACTGTGATTAAAACTGATAAGCAAATTTATTGAGGTCCAAGATTCAAGCTCACTATACAAAATCAATTGTATGTCTAAACACCGTCAGTGAATATTCTGAAAACACAACTAAAAAGACAATTTTACAATGCCATCAAAAAATAAAATATGAGCTGCTGCTGGTGGTATATGCCTATAATATCAGCACTTTGAAATTAAAAAGAATATAATAGCATAAATTTGAGAAAAGAAAGGACCAGGGAGATGGCTCAGCAGAAAAAGGCATTTTCCCCTGAGCCAGACTTCCTGTGTTTGATCCCAGAACTCACAGAGTGAAAGTAGAAAACCATTCCTGAAATTTGTCCTCTGACCCGTGAACAAATGCACACACACAGTGACATATGCACAAAAAAATATCTTTTTAATTTGACATAAATAAAAAAATACTAAAAACTAAACAAAAATCATTAAACAATTAAGAAAGCTACATAAATGGAAAGGTACTTCATTTCCACAAGACTTACTGCTATTAAGACGGCCATATTCACTAAATGTATCTGCAGATTCAGCACAGTTCCTATTTAAGCCGAGCTAGATTCTTCATAGACATATTTTAAAAGTGGTTTAAAATAATAGGGAATTTAAAGGGATCCTGAACAGACCACATGATCTTGAAAAGGACCAGACTACATGGGACGAGTCACAGCTTCTGACACCAACCCTTACTGCGAAGCCGCAACAGTAACTGAGAAATGGGGCTGGTCCAAGGGCAATTTTGGTCAGTGGCAAAGGCCTGAAACTGGAGTTAAGCCCCTAGTTTTGAACTACTGATGTTTGCTTAACTGTGACAATGGCAATTGGCAAAAGAAAGTCTTCTCAGTAAATAGTGCTAGATACTCACGGGAAAAAAAAAATGATGTGAGACTCGCAACACGTACAAAATACCTCAAAATGAGTCAAGGCATAAACATAATTTTAAACTTTAAAACTCCTAGAGGTAAACACAGAAGTTAATTTTCCTGACCATGGATTAGGCACTGGCTTTTTAGATCTGGCATTAAAAGAAATGGGATAAAAAAAGAAATAAAGTTAACTATGTTAAAGCCAGCAAGAAGGAGGAAGAAGGAGGGAACAGTAGGGAATGAATACAAGCAAGATGTAATGTACACATGCATGAACGTTACAAGAAAAGCCGTCACTCTATACCTAAAGGGGTTTTAATTCTTTACAAAAAAAAAAAAAAGAAAAAAGAAAAACTAAAACTAAAAATGTTCAACACATTTCAAACGGATAATACAAAAATAAGTAAATAAATATAAAAAGACCACCACCAAAAGGAAGCAAATATTACAAATTAAATATGTGGTAAGAAATGTCATTTGTATCCAGAATATGTGGACAACTTCAGCAGTTAAATAAATAATCCAATTTGAAATTATCTACTTTTTTAGTAGGCCAGGGGAGTAACTCAGTGAGTTAAGGTGCTTGCTGACAAGCCTAATTTTACCTGAGATTGGTCCTAAGAATTCACACAGTGGAAGAACAGAACTGACTTCTATAAATCGTCCCCTGACTTGTGCCAGGACATGCATGCACAAGGGCGGGCACCCACACAGATGCACATACAAAATAAGCACGTTAAAATTTTTATTATTTTTTTAACAAAGTGCATGAGTAGCCATTTCTGCAAAAGGGCCATATAAATGCCCAAGATACCCAGGATGCTCAGGCAATGCAAATCAAAATCCAACATAACGTACTGCACCGCGCTCACCAGGATGGCTATCACCAATAAGACAAATAGGAAGAGCTGCCAAAGCTCTAGAGCAATGAGAACCTCCTACATTGTTACTGGGGGTGAGAAACAGCAGGGGTTTTCAGCAACAGTTTGACAGTTCCTCAAGCCTTTATTCATAGAGTTTACCCAGCCATCCCACCCCCAGACAGACACCCAAGAGAGTGAAAACACACATTCACACAAAAACTCCCTGAATGGCTGTTCTCACAGTACCTAGTGAGCAGAAACGGCTCAAGTGTCAGCAGCTGATGAGTAGATAAATGCAGATATTACCCAGTGCTCAAAATGAATGAGGCAACAAAATGCATGAACCTTGGAAAACACTGTCCTGCGCGGAAAAGTTCACATACTTATTAAAGGCTACCCACATTTTATTCCTTCTATGTGACCTGCTCAGAACCAGCAAGTCAGTTAAGAGTTGAGAGGCAGAAAAAGTAATCGTCCAGGGCAAAGCTGAGGGAAGGAAAACAGAATGCGGGTGACTGCTGGTGATGGTGCCATCTTTGTTCTTTTTTACTCAAAAACAGAGAGTGGCAATGGCCACACAGCCTGGGGAACACACCAAGACACCCTGGGTGGTGCGGCTTGGCTGCTGGTTTTTACGGTATGCCAATTACACCGCAATAAAGATGATAACAACAAAGGAGTGTAGTCTACCTGTGTCTGACGCCTGCCCCAGCTGGCAGAGCCTCTTTCTTCTTTGTCACTACTCACGGGGCCTCGCGGTCTGTGTTCATCATCCCTTTTCCCTCCACCCCGCCACACTTCCTGCTTGCCCCGCCCCTTTCATGTCTGAATGAACAGGCACAAAAAAAGAACTTACCTCAATTCAGTATTGAGACAAAAGAGAAAACATATAATACTCTAAATCTAACCTATTTCATGTAACACAATGGTGAATTCCAGTTGCATGCATTATCTTGCAAATGTCATGATTTTGTTTTTACTTATGGCAGCATAAAATTTATATGATACCCACAGGCACATACAATATATATGTTATGTGTATATAATATATATAATATTTGTATGTAACAGTTTCTTTACCTACTTTTTATGGATATCCAGGCAGTTCTCATTTCTTGACCATCATGAATAGCACATCACTGTACGCAGATATATATACATACGTATATACATACATATATATACATACGTATATTTCTGTGGTAGCACTTACAGTCCTTTCTATAAAACCAAGAGTATATAGCTGGGTCACATAGTAGCTCTGTTTTAGCTTGCTCAGAACTTTTTAAGTTAATTTCCTCACAGTTACACAAGTTTGCATTCTCACCAGTGAACGAGGGTTTTTCTCTCATATCCTCTCCTAGAATTGGTTGGAATAAGTTGGAACAATACTGTATGTTTTTTCTTGATACTAGCCATGATGACTGGTGTGAGATAGAATCTCAAAGTAGTTTTGATCTGCGTTTTACTGATTACTAAAAAATTAAACATGTATTTTAAGTGTTTTTTGGCCCTTTTGTAAACTTCTTAAAAATAACTCTGAAGTTGTCCTTTGGGATTTTTTTTCTTTGATTGGCTGAACTTTTCTGTGGGGTTGGAGAAGTCTCTGGAATTTATTCTACTCAAATAACTGAGAACTACTTCTCACAAGTCCTAACTCCTACATACAGTAAGTGGAATCTCAGGGTCTCTTTTTCCACACCCTCTCACCAAATGGACAAGTATCACTTTCTGTGGCAGGAGCTTCATGGTGTATATATGCAGACTGCTGAAACCTGATGTCTGTGCTCGGTGTAAGCACCTTTAAGAGCAGTGTGTGCCACGTGTGTGTTACTTAAAACATTAATAGAATTGCTAGCAAGGTGAGCATCCGGACATTGCGTGACTCCCTTCGGTTTCTGTAATAAGTGAGTATTAACTCGGCATGCTAATCAAGCTATGTGTCCACCCAGTGTTTTCTCCCTCTGGTGAATTTCCGAGACGCATTTTAAGAAGGAGGAAGTTCCTTTCAAAGCTGCATGGATTGTGTCTTTATCAGGTGCAATATGGTTTCATAGGAAATGTACAATGAAAGCCAGGAGGCGTGATGTCTGACGCTTAGTAAGGGCTGCTCACACCTGGGAAAGGAGGCTTCTGTTTGACGGTGTCGATTTCCGTAGAGCCTGAAGACCACTGCAGCAGAGAGAAATCAAAAAGCTTTGGAAGAAAAAGTGAAGTCTCTGTCCAGAGTAGCAGAAAAGGTTTGCCTGAGCTTCAACCTGAAGGGAAGCCAGAAACTTCCCTTCACAAGGTCAAATTCAATCATTCCCAGCCCTTTTTTCCTGACCACCGAGGAACTGTGAGCTTTAAATTTCCAATCTTTCAGTGAGAGAGTTCAACTCGCAGCTTGGGAGAAAGTCTAATCATATGGGTGTAAATCTCGCACTCTTCCCAACTCCGTGACTTTGAGAATAGTAAGAAACTGACTCTCAGAGCCCCTTCTCACAGGTGGGGATAATACAATGTTTCACAGCACATGGCAGGTTTTCAGCAAGGATTCTCCTCTTCCTCCCTCTCCACTTTTTCTTTCTAGTCTCGGTATTAACTCATTCTTTATGTGACCTCTTAACTCTATCTAACAATATAGTCATGCATCATTTTCAATGCTTATATGACAGTGAGCCGACAAGATTATATGGAAACAGCAGAAACATTACTGTCTAGTAATGCTGTAGCTATCACAACATCTTTTAGCCGTTTAATGTTTGTAATGATGCTGATATAGAAAAGTCCGCTGTTCATGGTACGTATGGTACCATGTACGGCTCTGTGCAGTGCGGGAGACGTGATAATTAGTACAAAGCTACAGATTTACGTACTTGCTGTACTCTAATTTTCAGCACCTGCTGCTTATATGAGAGGGAGAGAAAGAGAGAGAGACTGGATAAAGCTACCTGTTCTTTTTAAGAGGTGCTTTAGAAGAGGATATCATTGCCATCAAGAACAGCTCCATGGTGCTATTCCCCTGACAACCTTCCAATGGGCCAAGGTGTGGGGGCAGAATACGGCGACGCTGCTGATCTTGTTCCAGCATAGGTGCTACGATTTGGATGTAAAATGTGATGTAACACACACACAACCCCGTGGGGTGGTTTGGACAAGAATGGCCCCCATAGGTTCCTAAATATTTAAATATTCAGGGAGTGGCACTATTGGAAAGGATTAGAAGGTGTGGCCTTTCTGAAGGAAATGTGTCACTGGGGGATGGGCCTCAAGTTTCAAAAGTTCAAGCTGGGGCCAGTGGGGCTCTCTTTTTTTCTTGTTGCCTGACAATCCAATACAGAACTCTCAGCTCTAGTCCCATATATGCCTGTGTGCCTCCATGCCTCCCATCATGCTGACAATGAACTGTAAGCAAACCTCAGCTGATACTGCCTTTCTTTGTAAGAGCTGCCATGGTCGTGGTATCCCCTCACAGCAATAGGGCACTGACTATGTCACCTCATAAAATCACACGTTCAAACACTTGGATCCCAGCTGACGGTTCTGTCTTGGGAAAGGGCAGAACTTTGGAGCCTCTGATCCAACCAGTCAAGGTGGGTTTCTGGGAATGGGGCTTGAAGACTGTTATCTATTTCTTGTTTAACCACAAGCTTTCTGTTTCTCGGTCTGCTAAGAGGTGAACAACCCATGCCTCAGGTTCCTGTCACTGCAGAGCCATTTCAGCTTGTCACACCTTCCATGTTGTGGTGTGCTATGATCCCCAAAGCCGTTGTTCCCAAGGAACTTCTCCTCCCTTCAGTTGTCTCTGTCAGGAATTTTTGTCACACCGACAAGGAAAGTAACCAACACAATAGGTGTTTTTGATAAACGTAGCCCCATGTGTGTGTGCGAGCAGCTCCCAGGTGCCATGAGGTCAAAGACAAGAGACAAACAGACCCAGGATCATACAAAAGGTGACTTATTAGGCACTTGCTAATGGAATCATGGTTCTTGGGGCAGAGCGAGTCCAAGTAGGTCTCCATAGTTTAAGTCATGATATGAGGACTTCTAAAGCACTCAGAAGAAGGGGGCTCCTCTAATAGGTAATGTAATATGATTTATCCCAGACTAGTATCAAAATGTCAGACATATGTCGGGTACCAGGATCCAGCTATAAAGCTCCATAAACTTCTACTGTAGACTTCTGTTATAGTAGCCTGGGTAAGCATTTGGGGAATACCAACCAGGTTTACTGTAAGGAGTGGTGGGGATTAGGAGTCAAGAGGGCTACAGTCCTCAGAAGAGGAACTCAGAGTAGGTTAACATGCATGCTTGTGCCTTACCTTTCATGACTAGGTTTAGAAATTAAATAATAATAATGAAAGAAAATATGTTTTAAAGGAGGAAAATATTTCTGCACGTTCTTATAGCGTCTTTGTGTTTTAAGCAGTGTTTTTTTTTCTTTTTGCCAAAGTTAAAAGGTTTTAAAAAAAATGTAAAAGTTTATAAAGTTAAAAAAATGTCATAGTGTCTAAGGCTAATTTATTCCTGAACAATTATAGTATTAGCATACTGCACTTATAAACTGTGCACAGGGCACAGTAGTGTCCTAGGCCTCCACATTCTTTCACCACTCACGTACCCAGGGGCAGAGCAACTGCCCCTCTGTGAGCCCCACTCATGGTACCTACATCTTGTAACTTTATCACCTTTTACTTTTTATAGTATCTCTTTATGGTACCTGCCTTACATTTAAGAACACAAATATGTACACTAGTCTGCAGCAGTCAATAAAGTCACATGCTTTGTGGGTTTATAACCTGTGACCAACAGACTGTACTTTGAGCCAAAATATGTGATCAACTACACATCTAAATTTGTGTAAGGACTCTCTGTGTACACAATAGATTCTCCTAACTTTGCTTTTCTCAGAGCCCAGTTTTATTGTTAAGAAACACGTGACTGGGTTTAGATTCATTCAGCTTCAAAATCTAACTTTAGCTTCAGGAGGTGTCCCATGAAAGTAATTCTCAGTATCTGCTCTGTCTACTTGGAAATAAATATGATCATGATAACATATACCATAACATGTGCCCCCAGATACAAAACTTGTACAGAAACACACTGGAAACTATAGTTATTCTTTGTCTCATAAACAACTCTGATAACATTGAGTAATATTTATGTATTTTCTGTCTCTGAAAATGTAGCCTTTGGACTAATGCTATCATTTCTTTTTTTTTTACAATTAAACAAATTGATAAATTACAATAATTATTAAATTACAATACTAGTCTTCCTATATTTTACTTTCTTTTATATTAAAGTAAAAAATGGATACTATTATGTTTTATAAATGAGCATTTTTCTACTACTGAAAAAACACATTTGCTGGGGTGAGGAAAATTTAAAAGGGGAAAGGAGGAAAGAAGGAAGGAGGAAAGGAAAGGAAAGGAAAGGAAAGGAAAGGAAAGGAAAGGAAAGGAAAGGAAAGGAAAGGAAAGGAAAGGAAAGGAAAGGAAAGAGGGAGGGAGGGAGGGAGGGAAGGAAGGAAGGAAGGAAGGAAGGAAGGAAGGAAGGAAGGAAGGAAGGAAGGAAGAAGGGAAGGAAGGAAGGAAGGAAGGAAGGAAGGAAGGAAGGAAGAAAGAAGGGAAGGAAGGAAGGAAGGAAGGAAGGAAGGAAGGAAGGAAGGAAGGAAGAAAGAAGGGAAGGAAGGAAGGAAGGAAGGAAGGAAGGAAGGAAGGAAGGAAGGAAGGAAGGAAGGAAGGAAAGAAGAAAGAACCCTTCAGTCCCAGCCAAGCCCACGCTTCTCTACAGGCCACTCCTCATGCTTGTGAGGCAGAGTTCCTTGTCAGAACAATCCTGTGCATTTATGAGTGGCATATGCTGAGAGGCATCACTGGTGTTCTTCTGCCTTCCAGTTACAGCAGCAACCACTGCCTCCCACCCTCAACTATAACAAACAAAATGTCAACTGTTCCTAGAAGACAAAAGCCTTTGCAAGTGAGAACCATAGCCTCAAAAGAACCAAAGTGAATACTTTTTTTGTCTTTTATTACATTTCTAGTTAATTATTTTCAGTGATACATCTTACCTTTAAATTTTGTATCCTATTTTTAATCAATATATTGTAGGCATTTTGTCATACACTAAATGTTTTTTTATAATAAGTGGTCTATAAACTGTGCCTCATGCACAAACCAAATGAAATTTACCTCCTGTTTTGTGCATAAAGCTTTACTGATACTCACCACATTCTCCTGCCTCAGCATGTCTATGGTAGACATGAGAAACTTGAAATGGACTATGTGGCCTGAAAAGTATAAACTATTTGCTACCTGGAGTTTTCTAGTTTCCCACATCCTGTTCCAGAGTGTGGTCATTAATGGACACACAGCATTTGATGGTTTGTGGAAGCCACAGTTTATTTATTCACTTGTAGACCTAAGTTCTTTACAGTTTTTATGATTCTAATTTTTTTTTCAGGTGAGCATGCCGCCTTGTATACTTCTTTCATTACTCATACTCTAAGACACATTGTTCTCTGTTATTCACGTAAAGGGCATAATTTTTGGAAAGTACTCAAGGTTTTCCCTGGCTCAGCATCTCAAACGGGCATGTACACAGGTATGTGTGATGTGGTTAAGGACAAATCATGACAAGAACCAGAGAGTGTTTAACGTGCAACTTTATTGCTTTTAACATTTTTCTTTTTCTTTCTTTCTCTCTCTCTCTCTCAAAATTATGACCTGCTTTTCTTTACTTGCCATGTATGGATGTGTGCATATGTGTGTATATATGTGTATATATTTATTCCAAATATATAAATACAACCCTCTGTTTCTGTGCAGTGTTACTTATGTGTGTGTGGTTTCAATGCTGACCACTTGGTAGTGGATAACCAACAAGGAGGTGCACCTCTGGGGAGAACTATTTCTCTCATTCTTAACATCCCTTAGCTGCCTGTAAGCTACATTTCTGCTCTAGTCATATCATGGGACATTTTGTCATTCACTTTAGTAAATGTGTATGAAGGATAACTATCTTACTATCTACCTGTTCCCCAATGCAATTTATTACACTAATTTCTTGGCCCAGTTTATGACTGTTTTGATGAATTATGAGTGCAGTTAAAGTGTTCTTGACCCATTTTTTTCCTTCTTGAACAGTGCTAAACTATATAGTTCCTAAAAAAGAACAGCTTGAAGCCCATTGAGCTCACTGCCTTAATGCTAAAGATGAGGTCAAGAGGGTAAGAGAGACATGAGGCATTATCTGTGTAGACCTTGAGGATCAGAACTGAAGCTCCTGACCTCCTCCCTAGGTCAATGTATTATTCCTCATTTCCTTCCCAAGGGTTTATTACCTAATTGTGGAGTGGATCACATTACTACATATCATTAACCTACACATTAACCTAGGTGCTTTCAGAGAACAACACACACTATAGCTTCTACCCAGGCTTAATCATAAGTGACGTATTATCAAACAACTAAATAAAAATTGCTAGGCATGCACCTGCAGTCACAACTTCTTAGATATCCTCACTCAAAAAATAAGAGCCACTGAGGAAGACATCTGAAATTGACCTCTGGCTTCTTCATACATGCGTACACACACATGGACATCTATGTCACAATGCATATGAGTCTATGAACAGCTATTGAAAGGCCTCATAACATTTCCTTATTCAGATAAGATGCAAACTACTCCTTGTAAGGGGCTTATGAAAAATTGCAAAAATATCCTTTGTTTTGGTGTTCCCTTCAAGATGCCTAGAAATCCCTCTATGTCTTGGCTCTGAACATCATTAAAATGATTTTTAAAAAACTTTCTCTTTTATAGCAATGGCATCATAACCTGAGATACTTTTGACATGGGAGGATAGAGGCATTCCATGTAGCCAAACATACCCAGGGAGGTCTGGAGAGGTGGCTCAGAAGTTAAGAGCACTTGCTGCTGCTCTTGAAAAGGTCCTGAGTTTGATCCCCAGCAGCCACATGGTGGCTCATAACTGTGGGTATCTCCAGTTACAAAAGATCTCATGCTCTCTTCTTTTCTTTCTTTAATTAAAAATGTATTTTTAATTTATATATTTACTTTACATCGTGATCATAGCCCCCCTCTTTCTCCTCTCCTTCTGGTCTCTCCATCCCACCATCTTCACCCTCTCCCCTCTCCCCTTGTCTTCAGAAAAGGGGAGCTCCCCCACCTCCAACCCACCCCAGCGCATCAAGTCCCATCAAGGCTGGGTTCCCCCTCTTCCACTAAGGCCAGGCAAGGCAGCCTGGCTAGGGCAAAGTGATCCAAAACAGGCAACAGAGTCCATGTCATAGACAGCATCTGCTCAACTTACTAGGACACCCACATAAAGATCAAAATGCCCATCGGTTATATATGGGTAAGGGCCCTAGGTCAAGTCCATACAGGCTCTTTGGTTGGTGCTTCTGTCTCTGAAAGCTTCCTTAGGTCTAGTTTAGTTGATTCTGTTGATCTTCATTGTTCTTGTCCCCTCCAGGTCCCTCTAACCTTCCCTCCCACTCTTCCATAGGACTTCCCAACCTCTGCCTGATAATTGGCTATGAGTCTCAGCATATGATTTGGTCAGCTGCTGGGGGTTGGGGGAGTGGCTCTCAGAGAATGGTTAAGTTAGGTTCCTGTCTGTAAACATAGCAGAGTATCGTTAATGGTGTCAGGGACTGGCTCTCTCCCTGGGATGGAAGTCAGGTTGGGCCAGGCATTGGTTGGTCATTCCCTCAGTCTCTATCTTTATAGACATCTTGTAGACATTCCCATATCCTCCCTTGTAGCCTACCCTGCTGCAGGTCTCAGCTTGCCTCAGTGATACCCCCGTCTTTGATTTTCTTTTTCTCTCCAGACCCTCAAACCTTCCTTCCTCACTCTCCCCAGATCTGATCCCCCCACCCCTTATTTCCTGCCCCACACCCTCTCTACCCTCTCTTCCACTGTCTATTCTATTTTCCCAGCTGAGTGATATTCAAGGAAGGCCTCCCTTGGGCCATCCTTGCTAGCTTCTTTGGGTCCATGATTAGTAGTTTAGTTATCCTGCACCATAGGTCTAATAGCCACTTATAAGTGAGTATATACCATGTGTGTCTTTCTGGGTCTTATTACCTCACTCAGGATGATCTTTCTAGTTCCACCCATTTGCCTGAAAATGTCATGATGTCTTTGTTTTTAATAACTGAGTAGTATTCCATTGCATAAATGTATCACATTTTCTTTTTCCATTCTTTGGTTGAGGGACCTCTAGGTTGCTTCCAGTTTCTGGCTATTATGTATAAAGTCACTATGAACATAGTAGTTCAAACATCCTTGCAGTATGGTGGAGCTGATGATGCTCTTTTCTGGTCTCTGCAGGCACCAATCAAAGCACTCATACACACAAAATAAGTAAATATAATTATATATGTATACATACATACACACACACACACACACACACACACATAGAAAGAGAGAGAAAGCAACCCTTTTATATTTACTTTGCCTCGCTTAAGTATAAATTTATTGGCACCTAATTTGTGCCAGAAACTATGCACAAAACAGCCTTTACCCACATCCCATCTAGATAATAGCAGATAAAACAGAGGAAGCAAGTTAAAGCACAAGTGACATCAAGCAGTGGAAATGTAATGGAAAAGGAGCAAGGAGGTAGGAAGAGAGTGACCCAGATGCCGGTTTAGATAAGGCGGTTTGTTTAGGAAAACACAGCATGGAGAAGACATTCAGCAGAGACCTGAGGGAAGTAAGGGAGTGAGCCAGGCCAGCATCTGATGGTAGCACATTCCACACAGAGGAAGCAGTCAACACAATGACCTTGAGATGGGCAAGTATGAGGGGCATGAAGGACAGTGGAGAAAGTAGGCTGGCATAAATAAAGAGAAGAGAGTTGGGGTAGGGAGCAAAGCCGTGAGTTAATCAACACAGCTCATTGGCCTTGAAGAGGCCCTCCCTCCTGGTGCGAAAAAAAAAATGGGATAGGATGCCACTAGATGGTTTTATGAGGGGAACAATGTTTTCTGATGTCATGTTTTGAAAGGATCCAGAGCCACTGTGAGGGCATATGAAATGTCCCATAGACTCATGCCCTTGAACACTTGATCCTCAGCTGTTGGCTAGCGCCATTTGTAAGATGTGCTGGAGCTAGAGCCTGGCTGGAAGAGGTGAGTCACTAGGGAGTTTAATAGCCCCGCCCCTTCCTGTCCTTTCTTTCCCTGCCTGGATGAACTGTATTTGAATAAAATGGAAGCCAAAATAAACCTTTCTTCTCTTAATCTGCAATCTGTCAGGTATTGGCCTTCATAACAAGAAAGAAACCAGTCCAGAAAGGAACAGAGTAAGTGCAAGCAGAGTTTACATAGACCATGCAGACATGGAGGAGATGGTCAGAGGTGGCTGTGTAAGAAGAATCCATGCTAGAACTGAAGTTTTATTGAAATAGTTATTGGATATTGGATATGAAGGAAAGGGAGACAACTCCAAATGTACAGGCTTCAGTAGCTAAGGGACCGTCAGCACTACTGAATGAGACACAGAGCGGGAGCGGAGGGGATTCCTGGAGTAAGAGTGCAATTGAGAGTTGGATTTAAGGCAAGTCACATCTATGATTCTATTTGAAGATGTCCAGAGGTTGAGTGAAATACATGTTTCAGAACTGTGAGGACCTGATTTCAGATCCCTAACACCCAGATAAAAGCCAGGCATGGAGGCACACATCTCTAACCTCAGCATTGTGTGTGGTCGGAGGGCCTGGAAGACAGGGAGCTTTCTGGGGCTTACTGGTTTGGCAGTGAACTCCAGGTGTAGTATGAGACCTTGACTCAGAAAACAAAATGGAGCACACAAAAAGAAGTTACTCAACACTGACCTCTTGTCTCCTCTGTGTTCTTGAACGGGCAGAAGCATTTGTACACACACACACACACACACACACACACACACACACACACACTCACTCACAATTTTGCAAGTAATAGCCAAAGAAGGTGTTTCCTTTCTCCAGAAATGCCAACTCAGCATTGATTTTCATTGTCAGCACTCAGACAAGCTGAAGCAGCCTCAGTCTTAAAGACCATTAATAATTAATTGGAGACAATGTGGAAGTTTGTAGAGAATACTTAGCCCTTCTTGATAGGACATCAAACATGGTGCAACAGGCTCTTGGTGTCAGCACCACAGTTTACAGCCTGAAACTTGAAAAGAAATAGAAAACAGTGATAAACATTAAGGGAGGAACCACCCTTGAGATCCCAGTTTTGCCCAGATGTGAAGGAGTCACGGCTTTGCTCTTGCCTTTTATCTCAGGAGTGAACTATGACATTTCCATAAAAATAAAAATCAAATAGTGGAGGGGTACTTCTATAGGAAGATGACACAGACCTTCTCTGCATAGCAAAAGCTAGCCGCACTGTTAAAAACATATCATTGTGCTTTGATTTTTGTGCTCAGGTTCAATGTCTTGTGGTCAAAATACTTTGCTGTTAGATATTATAAAAAGAGATGGCTCCTGTTTGTTTCAGATCACCACTTCAGCTGCTTGAGGAAGCTGGGGACTTGACTGCTCCCCAGTAGCCCTTCACTGTAATATGATTCTGATTAGTAATGTAAATGTAACAAGAGCTCAAAAGTTTCTGTAGGAATTTCCCACTGTGAATTCTGAATCCAGTAAGTAAGCCTCTTACTGCTGCAAAACGATTTGCATAACCGGATAAGTCCACTTCCCTTGGCTAAGTTTTCTTTTCAATAAACATACATTGTGTTCTACCAAGGCAAAACCGTTCTTACAGAGAGCTGTTTGTCTGTCTGTTTAGATCCTCGTGTCTTTTAGGATATGATGGTGTTTCCAAATACAAGCATTTTCAGACCAACTCTGCATTGCTTTGTCCAGGCATTAACTGAGTTCTTCAAAACTGACTGGCTCAAACAAGACATACGTACTGAAATGCAGACTGAAAGAGGAGGACACTGATTCTAAAACTCTGGTGTTGAGTGTCTGTGACTATAAACAGAACTCTGAAAATTTTTCTAGGTGCGAACAATTAGCAGGTGCACACTGAGTGACTTGTCATATTGCAAAAATATTCTTGATTTTTCATGCCGACATTGGATAACATTCATCACACAAAAATTACACCCTTCATTTAAATGTTCTGAAACATTCAGTATCTCCTTCAAAGGACTTTCCTTGATGAAATGCTATGCCTCTTGCTTTAGTTGACTTCCTTTAAAATAAATAATATTCAGTGGAAAAATACAACAAACTCTTTCCAACAGTGTCACAGTTAATTGGCATATGAAAAATTCCTGAGATGGCTAGTAGGTGCCAGTCTTTATGAAATGCACTGAGAAGGATTCTGAGGAGAGTCTCACAATGTATTGAAAATGCTGGCTTTGAGAGGGGGAATTACCTATGAATCTAGGAATTATGCATTTGTAAGCCTCAGGAAGGTCTAATGTCTGAACTTTTAAATATTTCTTCCTTCCTTCCTTCCTTCCTTCCTTCCTTCCTTCCTTCCTTCCTTCCTTCCTTCCTTCCTTCCTTCTCTCCTCTCTCTCTCTGTCTCTCTCTCTTTTTCTTAAAGTTTACTTACTTTGTACCCCTACTCTAGCCTTCTCCCTTGTCTCCTCCCAGTCCCACCCTCCCTCCCTCCTCTCATGCCCTTTCTCTAGTCCTCTGAGAGGGGAGGTCCTCTTCCCCTTCTATGTGACCCTAGCCTATCAGGTCTCATCAGGACTGGCTGCTTTGTCTTCCTCTGTGGCCTGGCAAGGCTGCCCCCATCCCCCAGCCAGCCACTGAGTTCACATGAGAGACAGCCACTGATCCCCTTACTAGGGCACCCACTTAGGAACTGAGCAGCCTATGGGCTTCCTCTGAGCAGTGAGTCTAAGCCCTCTCCATGCATGCTCCTTGGTTGGAGTATTGGTCTCTGCAGGACCCCCTGAGCCCAGGTTTTTGACTCTGTTGGTCTCTATGTGGAATTCCTGTCCCCTCCAGGTCTTTCTCTCTCCCTCTTCTTCCATAAGGTTTCCTGCACTCTGCCCAAAGTTTGGCTGTGAGTCTCAGTATCTGCTTCCATACCCTGTGTGTAGAGTCTTGATTAAACAGTCCATCTTGTCCTCACAAGATTTTACCATAGAAGAAAATGTGTTTATGAAGCTGAATACATAAATCTCCTAATGTCATTTTGTTGGAGAAAGTCTATAAAGAAAAATATAGGGGGAAAAAATAGGATTTATTTTGCACTTTAATCATTACCATAGGACTATCGAGATGCATCAGTGGGCAAAAGTGTTTGCCACACAAGACTGACAACATGAATTTGATCCATGTAATTACCAAAAGTTGTCCTCTGACTTTCAGATGGCTACCAAACACACATTTCCATACCCACATCATAATACATAAATTGCTATAATGCATACCCTGTCGAAATACAAGAAATATATAAATATAACAAAAACGAATCATGCTCACCAGTCAGAGAATGGAGAACTAAATACTACATTATTTTTAGACCGATTGCTAGTCACATACTTAGCATAAATTTATGATAATTTACATAATTACATGCACCTCAAAGTGACTCCTTTTCATTTAAAGCTATGAATCTGGCCATTGGCCCATATCAACAAATGAACTTTCTATGTCATCATTTTCCACCATTTTCACTTTCTCTTAGGCATTTAACCATGAGTTATTTCACAAAGTTGTTCACTTACTATCACTTGTACTGTGTTAAACATTTTTCATGAACTTTTGCACATATTTCTAATTATTTTCTTAAGGCAAATCCAAAATATGGAATTGTGGAGTCAACACACACTCAGTTGCTTTTGATACAGCAAAAGTCCTTGCAGAAATTTCCTGTACAGTTGGCAATGTTGGGAAGTAAATGCTAAGGGCATGCAAAAACAGCTAAGGCTCACCAAGTGGAGCTTCCAGGCTGACACATGACTCAGTACACACCCCTACTGGCTAGAAAATGTTAATTTTCCCCCAGACACAAGTTGAGCATGCCCTGTGATGTAGATGCCCACACCCAACCAAGTAAATATTTTGCCAGAGAAAAGGAAGAACCCCAAGAAAAGAGCTGAGGGCAGGGGAGAGGGCAGTTTCTATCATTCCCGGACTTTCCAGAAGAGCCTCGGGGTATTAAGTATATTTACTCAGCAGACCAAAGGTTTTAATATGTAACTGAGCTCTCGCTCCAATGGTGATAAAACCATGGTAGCTCCCTATTGTAGAGTGGAAAAGTCCCCACAGGCTTTTCTCAAAGCTGCCACAAAGATGCCAGCTAAAAATAGCCATCTGACTGATTAGAATGCAACTTGCTCAGGAATTCTGTTCATCCTTGTCACATGGTCTTTCATAACATGGCACTTCAGGATGGAGCCAAGAAGAACCACTTGATCGTCACCAATGCTATTAGCTAAAAGGCCCACATGTCGATGTGATAGTGTGTGGTTTCGTGACAGTATGTCTCAATACTTTGGTTTTGTACAGGTTAAAGTTTATTGTACGTCTGTGAGGAAGGTTCAGATACCCATTTATTGCATGTTTATCCAGTCTAGACCGTCTAAGACTAATTATTTACATAAGACAATACCGATCTATTCAGAATATCGTGAAAGCCAGGCTTGTTAATGGCACATTGCTTGTTATCCCAGCTATTTTGGAAGCTGAGGCAAGAAGGTCACAAGTCCAGGACCTTCCTGAACTATGGAGTTCATGCCTAAGCCTGGGAAAATTAATGAGATCCTGTCTCAAAACAAAATTTAAAGGATGGCTGGGACTGTACTCAGTGGTAGAACATTTGCCTGGCTTATGTGAGATTCTGCATTCAATTTCCAGTACTTCAAATTACGTGTGTGTGTGCCCTTGTGTGTGTGCATGCATTAAAGTGCATCTGAACACAAAAATCATATACAAATAACTGGTCAAAAAGTTAAGAAGAAGCCAGATGGTGGTCATGTGCACACCTTTAATTCCAGCAGTTGGGAGGCATGGCAGGCAGAACTCTAGTCTGAGGCCAGGTCTACAGAGTGAGTTCCAGGACAGCCAAGGCTACCCAGAGAAACCCTGTCTTGAAAAGCCAAAACAAAACAAAACAGAAAATAAACAAAACAAAACACCACCAACAAAAACCAACTGAGTGGAACATCTTCATAAAAGCTTATCCCCGCATGGTTGGCAGGACATCTCGATAAAGCAGTGCGGTAAAATACTGTGCTCTACAAAGGGCAGGACTATTGCACACATGTACTCATACAGCAGTGGGTACCGGCACAAGATCGAGTGGGCCAAAATGCAGGAGATGAGGGAGATGGTCTCCAGGCTGTGCCCCTTGGTAAGAAGCTATTGGCAGCAGATAGCTGCTGAGGGAGGAGGAAATTACTCTCCTTTGAGGGTGTGACCACCTGTAGGTTTCCAGCATGCCAGCGATGGCCTCATGCCCATCTATATACGGGCATCACTAATTGGGCTTAATCAGTTTTCAAAAAGAAAAAACAGAGAGAGAGATGGAATTAAAGAGGGACGTTGTGGGAAGACAGAGCAAACTGAAGTGGGTGTGCATATGATCATATTTCATTGTATTTACATATACCAAATGATAAAATATATATTAACTTTTGAGAAACACATGCAAAGCTATCCTTTGAAGCACAGCTAGCATAGGAAGCACAATGATTAAAAAATGAATTTTCAATAACGTAGTCATAAAATAATTATAAAGCAACCATAGAGTTGTGTGATTTGTTGCCATTTAATGTCTTTGAAGTACTTATGAGACAAGGACTGTTGTCACATAATAACAGAAGAGTGAGAACCAAGATTATAAACAATGTGTTAAGTCACCATAGAAAATCATACTTACTTACCTTCATGTGTTAACAAAACCTGAAATTCACCAACATTAAAATAGAATTATCCCTCAGTATGGAAAGCTCTTGCCATTTTTTTTCTCTTTTTTCTACATGTTTTTTTTAAGCATGTTGGTAAGCTCATACTTCTTGAGCATGATACTTTTATGATTAGAGAAAGAACAAATAGTTTTCAAAGGCAGATGCAAAAGGAACTCAGGACCTAGTACAGGAAGTAAGTTAAATTTGGAAATATGACCTTGGAAAGCAACTTTTTATTTCCACTTTCAGTAGTTTTCTGGTTTAAAAAAAATGGAGAAGAGAATGTATCCCCTCATAAGGCCGTCCCTCCTCCCCTCCCAGTACCACCCTCCCTCCCCCTTCTTCGCACATGCCCCTCCCCAAGTCCACTGATAGGGGAGGTCCTCCTCTCCTTCCTTCTGATCTTAGTCTATCAGATCACATCAGGAATGGCTGCATTGTCATCTTCTGTGGCCTGGTAAGGCTGCTCCCCCCTCAGCAGGAGGTGATCAAAGAACAGGCCAATCAGTTTATGTCAGAGGCAGTCCCTTCTTCCCATTACTATGTAACCCACTTGAACACTAAACTGCCATGGGCTACATTTGTGCAGGGGTTCTAGGTTATCTCCATGCATGGTACTTGGTTGGAGTATGAGTCTCTGGGAAGACCCCTGTGTTCAAATTTTCTGGTGTTGCTCTCCTTGCGGGGTTCCTGTCCTCTCCAGATCTTACTATTTCCCACTTCTTACATAAGATTCCCTGCACTTTGCCAAACAGTTGGCCATAAGTCTCAGTGTCTGCTTTGATAGTCTGCAGAGCAGAGCCTTGCAGAGGCCCTCTGTGGCAGGTTCCTAGGTTGTTTCCTGTTTTCTTCTTATTCTGATGTCTATCCTCTTTGACTTTCAGGATGGGTATTGAGTGTTTTAGTCAGGGTCCTCTCTCTTAATTAGTTTCTTTAGATGTACAGATTTTAGTAGGTTTATCCTATGTTGTATGTCTATATTAGTGAGTATATACCATGTGTGTCTTTCTGCTTCTGGAATAGCTCACTCAGGATGATCCTTTCCAGGTCCCACCATTTACCTGCAAATTTCATGATTTCCTTATTTTTCATTGCAGAGTAGTACTCCATTGTGAGTATATACCATGTGTGTCTTTCTGCTTCTGGAATAGCTCACTCAGGATGATCCTTTCCAGGTCCCACCATTTACCTGCAAATTTCATGATTTCCTTATTTTTCATTGCAGAGTAGTACTCCATTGTGTAGATGTACCACAACTTCTGCATCCATTCTTCAGTTGAGGGGCATCTGGGCTGTTTCCAGCTTCTGGCTATTACAAATAAAGCTGCCACAAACATGGTTGAGCAAATGTCTTTATTGTGTACTTGAGCCCCTTTTGGATATATGCCTAGGAGTGGTATGGCTGGATTTTAAGGAAGCACTATTCCTAGTTGTCTGAGAATGTGCCAGATTGGTTTCCAGAGTGGTTGTACAAGTTTACATTCCCACCAGCAGTGGATGAGGGTTCCCCTTTCTCCACAACCTCTCCAGCATGTGTTGTCACTTGAGTTTTTCATCTTGGCCATTCTGATGGGTGTAAGGTGAAATCTCAGGGTCATTTTGATTTGTAATTCTCTGATGGCTAATGAGGTTGAGCATTTCTTTAAGTGTTTCTCTGCCATTCGATATTCCTCTAAAGAGAGTTCTCTGTTTAGCTCTGTTCCCCATTTTTTAAGTGAATTACTTGGTTTGCTGTTTTTCAGCTTCTTGGGTTCTTTATATATACTGGATATTAGCCCTCTGTCAGATAAAGGGTTGGTGAAGATTCTTTCCCAGTCTGTAGGCAGTTGTTTTGTTTTGATGATGGTGTCCTTTGCTTTACAGAAGCTTTTCAGTTTCATGAGGTCCCATTTATTGATTGTTGCTCTTAGAGCCTATGCTGTTGGTGTTCTGTTCAGGAAGTTGTCTCCTGTGCCAATGAGTTCAAAGCTCTTCCCCACTTTTTTTCTAACCAATTTAATGTCTCTGGTTTTATGTTGAGGTCTTTGATCCACTTGGACTTCAATTTTGTGCAGGGTAATAAGTATGGATCTATTTTTATTTTTTTACATGTAAACATCCAGTTAGACCAGCACCATTTGTTGAATATGCTGTCTTTTTTCCATTGTATGGTTTTGGCATCTTTGTCAAAGATCAGCTGTTCATAAGCATGTGGGTTTATTTCTGGGTCCTCTGTTCGGTCCCGTTGATCCACCATTCTGTTTCTATGCCAGTACCATGTAGTTTTTATAACTGTTGCTCTATAGTACAACTTAAGATCAGGGATGGAGATACCTCCAGAAAATCTTTTATTGTAGAGGATTCTTTTAGCAATTCTGGGTTTCTTGTTATTCCATATGAAGTTGAGAATTTTTCTTTCCAGGTCTGTAAAGAATTATGTTGGTAATTTGATGGGAATTGCATTGAATTGGTAGATTGCTTTTGGTAAGATGGCCATTTTTACTATGTTAATCCTGCCAAGCCATGAGCATGGGAGATCTTTCCATCTTCTGATATCTTCTTCTATTTCTTTCTTCAGAGACTTGAAATTTTTTTCATACAAGTCTTTGACTTGCTTGGATAGGGTTATTCCAAGGTACTTTATGTCATTTGTGGCTATTGTGAAGGGTGTTGTTTCCCTAATTTCTTTCTCAGCCCTTTTGTCTTTTGTATACAAGAGGGCTACTGATTTTTTTGAGTTAATTTTGTATTCGGCCACTTTGCTGAAGGTGTTTATCAGCTGTAGGAGTTTCCTGGTAGAGTTTTTGGGGTCATTCACATATACTATCATATCATCTGCAAATAATGATAATTTGACTTCTTCCTTTCCAATTTGTATCTCCTTGATCTCCTTCAACTGTCTTATTGCTCTAGCAAGGACTTCCAGAACAATGTTGAAGAGATATGGAGAGAGTGGAAAGCCTTGCCTTTTCCCTGATTTCAGTGGGAATGCTTTAAGTTTCTCTCCATTCAGTTTGATGTTGGCTATAGGTTTGCTGTATATCGCCTTTACTATGTTTAGATATGTGCCTTGTGTCCCTGATCTCTCCAATACTTTAAACATGAATGGATGTTGGATTTTGTCAAATGCTTTTTCAGCATCTAGAGAGATTATCATGTGGTTTTTTTTCTTTCAGTTTGTTAATATGGTGGATCACATTGATGGATTTCCATATATTGAACCACCCCTGCATGCCTGGGATGAAGCCAACTTGGTCATAGTGGATGATATCTTTGATGTGATCTTGTATAAGGTTTGCAAGTATTTTGTTGAGTATGTTTGCATCAATGTTCATAAGGGAGATTGGCCTGAAATTCTCTTTCTTTGTTGGGTCTTTGTGAGGTTTAGGTACCAATGTGACTGGCTTCATAGAATGAGTTTGGTAGTGTTCCTTCTGTTTCTATTTTGTGGAATAGTTTGAAGAGAACTGGAGTTAGCTCTTCTTTGAAGGTCTGGTAGAATTCTGTGCTGAAACCATCTGGTCCTGGACTTTTTTTGGATGGGAGACTTTCGATGACCACTTCTATTTCTTTGGGGGATATAGGGCTATTTAATTGATTTACCTGGTCCTGATTCAGCTTTGGTAAGTTGAATCGATCAAGAAAATTGTCCATTTCATTTAGATTTTCAAATTTTGTGGCATATAGATTTTTGAAGTAAGTCCTAATGATTGTTTGGATTTCCTCAGTGTCTGTGGTTATGTCCCCTGTTTCATTTCTGATTTTGTTGATTTGGATGGTGTCTCTCTGCCTTTTAGTTAGCTTGGCTAAGGGTTTGTCTATCACAGATTTTAGTACCATTATCCTGTATTATATGTCTAATATCCACTTAGAAGTGAGTATATATCGTATGTGTCTTTCTGTTTCTGGGATACTTCACTCAGGATGATTTTTTTCTAGTTCCCATCATTTGCATGCAAATTTCATGATTTCCTTGTTTTTAATGGCTGAGTGGTGTTCTGTTGTGTAAATGTACCACAATTTTTGTACCCATTCCTCAATTGGTGGATATCTGGGTTGTTTCCAGGTTCTGGCTATTACAAATAAAGCTGCTATGAACATAGTTGAGCAAATGTCCTTGTTGTGTACTTGAGCATCTTTTGGATATATGCCTAAGAGTGGTATAGCTGGATCTTGAGATAGCACTATTCCTAATTGTCTGAGAAAGCGCCAGATTGATTTCCAAAGTGGTTATACAAGTTTACACTCCCACCAGCAATGGAGGAGTGTTCCCCTTTCTCTACATCGTCTCCAGCATGTTGTCACTAGAGTTCTTGATCTTAGCCATGCTGATGGTGTAAGGTGAAATTTCAGAGTCATTTTGATTTACATTTTCTTGATATCTAAGGATATGGAGCATTTCTTTAAGTGTTTCTCTGCTATTTGATATGCTTCTATTGAGAAATCTCTGTTTAGCTCTGTATCCCATTTTTTTAATTGGATCACTTGATTTGTTGTTGTTTAACTTCTTGAGTTCTTTATATATTCTGAATATTAGCCCTCTGTCAGTATATAGGGTTGTTGAAGATCCTTTCCTAATATCTAGGCTGTCATTTTGTTCTGACAACAGTGTCCTTTGCTTTACAGAAACTTTTCAGTTTCATAAGGTCCCATTTATTGATTGTTGATCTTACAGCATGCTCTGGTGTTCTGCTCAGGAAGTTGACTCCTGTGCCAATGAGTTCAAACCTCTTCCCCACTTTTTCTTCTAACAGGTGTAATGTGTCTGGTTTTATGTTGAGGTCTTTGATTCACTTGGACTTTAATTTTGTGCAGGGGGATAAGTATGAATCTATTTGAATTTTTCTACATGTAGATATCCAGTTAGACCAGCACCATTTATTGAAGATGCTATATTTTTCCATTGTATGGTTTTGGCATCTTTGTCAAAGATCAGGTGTCCATAAGTGTGTGGGTTTATTTCTGGGTCTTCTATTCAATTCCATTGATCCACCAGCCAGTGTCTGTGCCAGTACCATGCAGTTTTTACTACTATTGCTCTATGGTGCAGCTTGAGATCAGGGATGGAAATATCTCCAAAGGTCTTTTATCATAGAGGATTGTTTTAGTGATTCTGAGTTTCTTGTTATTCCATATGAAGTTGAGAATTTTTCTTTCAAGGTCTGTAAATAATTGTGTTGATAATTTGATGGGAATTGCATTGATTCTGTAGATTGCTTTTGGTAAGATGGCCATTTTTACTATGTTAATCCTGCCAAGCCATGAGCATGGGAGATCTTTCCATTTTCTGATATCTTCTATTTCTTTCTTCAAAGACTGGAAGTTTTTTCATACAAATCTTTGACTTGTTTGGTTAGAGTCACCCCAAAGTACTTTATGTCCTTTGAGGCTATTGCTCACACCAAGTTTTAACAACAACAGCAAGGCTAACCTTGCAAAACTCTCATTGCCTTTGTAGGTTGCGGCTGGCCCTAGAAAAGACATAACTGTCAGAAACATAAGAATTCTTCTTGTTGTGGAGTAAGTAAGCTAAACTTTATGGGAAACAGTTTATGTGGCTACTAACCTTCTCAGTAATTTAATTATGCATTTGCTTTGTTCACAAAACAGTTTTAGACCGCATTGTTCGATCTGCTTGGCCTGAAGAATGACTGATTACCTAAGTCTCCATGTCGATAGCTCACTGTGTGACTGGGAAAGTCATTATGTCCTCTGGCTCTGAGCCTACCTGCCAGAAAAATATGCAAATCCTAGCCTCTGAACTCTTTTCAGGAAGTAGAAGGTATCAAAAGTCGCTCACATATTTCAACATCATAAAATAATTTTTATAGATCATTCTACCTAGTGACTTCATTTCTGCTCAATGGAAAAT
Organism: Meriones unguiculatus; assembly: GCF_030254825.1. Classification (NCBI taxonomy): domain Eukaryota; kingdom Metazoa; phylum Chordata; class Mammalia; order Rodentia; family Muridae; genus Meriones; species Meriones unguiculatus. Next base: position 69,187,825 of record NC_083362.1, on the reverse strand, counting down.
GACTCTAAGTGCTTGCAACCTGTGAGCCATATAATTTAAACCAACTTATAAGAATCCAGTTTAACCTGTAGATGTTTTCCACCATGTCCTGATGCTATGCAAGCTTCCATTTTGACCTGTGTTGTTTTCCATGACTATACTCTTTTCACAGCACAAGCGAGACAAAGCCTAGGCTGCCTTTCCCCTTCCTACTACGTACATTATCATTCATGACACGTCTTCAGCGCTCACAGGTGCCGTTGGGAGTAAACCCAATGACAGAACCAGATAAGTAATTGGAATGTTCCACCATGCCCTCTAGCATAAGCCAAGAGGCACTTATCTGCCAAAAGTCTATATGTCAGTGGAAAGATGAAATGAGTCATTAGCTCCATTCAAACGATGTTAAGATTGTCACAGGTATGAGGCAGGATGACAGCAAAGTTATCCAGGGAATGATACTCGTTAAGTTCCAAGTTCAGAGCCATTGGTGAATGGCTCATTCATTGCTTCCATCTAGGGTTCCATAGACAGGTGACAAAATATACAGATGGGTCACAGCAAACAATGGATTTCTCCATCATACAGTCAATACAACTTCTCCAAAATTAACCCCCAAAACCAATGGTGAAAAGTTCCCAACAGGATTCATCCAGTGTGACAAGTTAAAGATCTTCTGCAATGCTTCCACTGTATCTTAGGTCCCTTGCTGGAGACTCACGGGTGAACCCAGTAAACTCTTCAAATGTCAAAGCCACATGAAACAAGGCTTCCAGGAAGGAAGCTGTTCCAGCCATGAGTCAGATGTCTCTGGTGATTTTACCCAAGGGTAAGGAGGACCATTGGGACAATAAACATTTTAAGGAAAGTTAGTTTGGGATTCCATGAAATTGTGTGTCTCACCATTAGAGTCACTGGACACTTCCCCTCCATAAAATGGTAGGTTACTAATTAACAGAGATTCCTGCTCACTTTCCCAACAAGGGTAGTTCAAACACCTCCAAGCACAGAAGTTCAGGAAGTATCCTCAGAGGGGTCTCTGTATATTTTGTTTACTTGGTGTTTTATTCTAACATCACTCATGGCTTGCTTGGGAATTAAAACATTTTTTTCCTTACTCCTCCCTTTCTCTTTCTCTATTTCTTGATTTTTTTTCTTTTTCTACTTTCTTTTTCATTGAAGTAGGCCACTGTTTTACTCACATAAAGTATTGAAATAAGATACATCTTCCCCTCTCTTTCTGCCCATTTTTTTGTTCTTTCCTTTTTATACCATATGGTCACACACAAAGATAGAATATCCATTTACCTGCTCTAGAAAAAAGTGTTTCCATTACTGATTAAAATGTGTATTTATTCCTATGTCAGTCACAAATATGAAAGGTATTAGCAAATTATTGCACAGGCCCTTTAGAACTTAGAGTCAGTGAAATGAAGTGACCATTTTAGTGATTACACATGAGAAAACTTGTTTAGATTTAGAGGGATGGCAGTGAATAAAGTTATCAGCTAACAGTTCTCCCATTTTTTTTATCTCCAGAGAATCTTGACTCTCACTGATAATGATAATGAGAAGACTTAGTACAGAAATGCAAAGAAATATTTTTTAAATATCTTAGAGATGTTTTAAACACACATTTTAATTGGTTTGGGGGTAATTTCAAACATGTAATGTATTTTTATCATTTTTATCTCTATTTCTTCCCCTAACTCTCTAACTCTTCCAAGATCCACCTGCCATCCACCTCTCAATTTCATGATTTTTTTTTTAATAACCCACCGAGTCCAATTTGTGCTTCCCATATACTCCTGGGTTCGGGGCTATCCACTGGCACGTGGTCTATCTAGCAGGACCCACACCCCTAAAGGAAACTTCTCTCCCTCCCTTAGGAACCACCCATCAGCAGCTCCTTAGCTAGGAGAAGGGGCCTCATGAGCCCCTCCCCTGTCCATGCAAGAATACATTCACCAGCTTGATCTCATGCTGGTTTCGTGCAGAAGCGACGGCGGCTGCGTGTTCGTGAGTGCAGTGGTCCTGTCATAGCTGGAAGACCCTGTTTTACTTTGCTCCTCCTCAGGGGAGGGGGTGTGGTGCAGAGGTCCTACTGCTGGCAAAGCGCCCCTTACATGCTTATTTTATGCATTTTGACCAGTTGTGAGTTTCCACATTAACCACCTGCCACTGAAAAGTCTCTCATGAGGTCTGGGAGCTATGCTGGTCCGTGTATAGAGACAGGAATGTGGAGAACAGTTTGATTCTATGACTACTTAACAACACAACTAGTAATAGGTTCACCGCCAGAGCCTGTGCGCTCTCTGACTATGACTTTTGGATGATTTATAGCCCCTGGAATAGGTCTTAAATCCAATCACACAGTGGCCTTTACCCCCACAATATTTGTGCCATTATTGCACTCATGGACTATCTTACCATACAGGTAATTACTATAGGTTAATAGATGGGGAAAATTGTTGATGACCTTTGCCCCCAGTAGCCTGAATAGCCCTTTCCAGTCCTATGAAAGCTAGCCAGCAATGGGGAAACTTACTAGCCAGTGCCAGCTTGATTTCTCTATGGCCTGCGACCAAAGTGTACAGTGTCTTCAGCAATAGGGACTTACCATCAATTCCCTGCTAATCAGCAACAACGGCATTATCCTGTATTGTTTGGGGGACTGTATCTGGGATAGGATAACATAACTCAAGAAGAGGCATCCCATACCTGGCACTGGAGTTTTTATTCGGCAATCTATGTCTTCTGGGAGAGGCATTCTCCCCTTTGTAGGGTAACCCAGATTAAACTTTCACATGAATTTGTGAAATACTAAGTTTCCATATGTTTTTTTTTAAAATATCCTTAATGTTGGTTATATTTCCTTCCTACCGCTGCAAAGATTTCATTAAAGGGGGGAGAATGGAGGTGGAGACTGAGTGTGAGGCTTCCTATAAAAGCAATGAAACAAATAAGGAAGAATGACAAGGGTTCCAGGGAAGGCACCTGCTGTCAAGCCTAAGGACCTGATTCTGATTTCCAAGGTCCACATGGCGGAAGAGGGAAACCAGCTCCCACATGTTGTCCTCTGACCTCCATCTACGCACACTAAATAAGAGGGATTTTTAATCATTTTTTAAAAAGAAAAACTGAAGAAGCTAATTCTTCACAAATCTCAATCATACAATAAGACATAAATAAGAAGTGGATCCATCCCTTCCTCTCTTGGAACCAGGATATGAAATATTCATGTTTGTATCCATAGACAAATAGTACTCTCAGCGTTAATGAGAGAAGGTTCTCTTTTCTTCAGCACTCCAGGTGTTAAAGAAAAAGTAACTGTTTAGTGCTCAGCTCTGAACATGACCTTAATAGCACCTCCTCTAAGGATCTGCAAGCATTGCAGAAGAAGGGGCAGAGAGAATGAAAGATCTGGGAGATAGAGTGAAGGCAGAGAAATGCTATCTTCTGGGCAGAAGAGAAATAGAAGGGAAGGCCCAGGGTTGTGGTAGAGCAGTTCTTGCCTAGCATTCACTGATTTCCAGTACAAAGAAGGGAAGGGAGAGGGGAAGGGAATGAAAGGGTAAGGGGAAAGGAGGAGGGGGGGGAAGGAAAAGGAAAAGGGAGAAGGGAAAAAGGAAGAAGGGGAAAAGGAAGAGGAGAGAAGGGGGAGAAAAAATAAAATAAAATGTGGTTGTAAATTATGCCTTTTATACTTTCCCTTATTGAAAAAGAGAACTGAGGTGACCAACAAGCTATTGAATGCCCTCACTAATAAATACACTAAGAGAGCAGAAGTTTAAAAATGATTTCTCTGTCCTTATTCTGTCTACTAAAAATAACGTGGTGTGGCATGAGGATCAGACACGTGACAGTTTACCAGAAGACAAAATGGATCTGTTCACTTTTCCCCCATCACTGTTATCTCAAAACTTGTCGTGACTTAAGTAGGAACATTCCTTGAGTAAGAGGTAAAATGCACATTCTTGAAATGGGAGGAGTAGGTGATTAATTAACTAATTAATTAATTAATTGAAAATGTTTTTGCTTGATACTAGTGCAAAAGCACCTCGGATGCTTCTAAATGTGCTAAGATACCTCTAGGCACCTATACTTACTTCTTTTATTAAGTCGCTTAAAAAAATAAAATAAAGCAAAACCCACGCCCCTCTTCTTGCTTGACATTCCAAAAAGTTTGCAATCCTCCTACACTCTGCATGATACCATCCTACGAAAGTTTCCCCAGCACGTGTGCCATTTGGCCAGAGGGTCTAAGGATTGCCACCACCTCCCTCCTCTACCTCAACTCTTGCAGCTGTGACTGCTGCTCTCGGTCCTGCCTTTCCTGTGACCTAGTTATCATTTCCTGCATACCAAGAAGAGACTTGACTTTTCATGAGTAGAAAGTAACCTGTCAGCATCTTGTTCCAACAGATGTTCTAGTTCTTAAATATCTTCCAGTTCCCAGGAGTGAGCAACAGCAGCCTAGCATGATTGTACTTGAGCATCCGATTCTTTTCCCTAAGCCATAAAACGATGCTCACGCAGGGGTTTGAGCTGAGCATATCCAAACCACCTGCTCACTGGGGTGTGATCAAGAAGGAGGATGTGGGGAAGAAGAGAGTGGGAAGACAATGCCTGGCAAACTGAATGCAGAAGGCACGTTAGCCTCAGGCAGAAGTTACAGCCAGGACCGGAAGTAAAGGCATCTTCCCGGGATGCCTTAAATCTCTTGGAGCCAGGCTTTCCAGTTGTCCAGTGTGTCCAGAGGCACCTAGGATAGACGAGATTCTCAAGAACCCCTATGAGCTTGGGAGCCTGGGAGAGGAAGGAAAGCCTCGCTTGTTAACATTCTGCTTATGGCCATCAGCTGCAACTTAGCTATCCCAAGAACTGTTTAGAAGTCTCTGCTGTATCTCCCCCTGAGCCCTAGAGCGCTCCTGGCTTCAAGGTCTCTCTCCAGTGTGTCTCCTCTCTTCCTGGAGCAGCCAGGTCATTGTCTTTCTTAGCTGTTGTGTCTTATTTATCACTCAAGATGTAGTTAGAAGCCCGCTTTTCCAGGCAGTGAGATGAAACAAAACTTGAGTCTTCACTGTGAACTCCCATGTAGTTTTTCTTTTCTCACACCACAGTCACCCTCACCATTCACATCCTTGTCTATAGTACCTCATTAATGCTTCCCAGAGGTTGACAAATATCTACATAATGATTAGAAATAAGGGTTATCCCCACCCTTATTTCCTATATAAGTCACTAATTCCTTTTCACACTTTATCTCCAACTCACGTTTTTCTCACTGACCGCTGCCATCTAGTCTCAAGTTTCAGAACTCCCTGTCTGTGCTAATACGTTAAGTGATGGCTCTTGCCCTAAATAACATGATCAAAGATCAGCAGGAGAACAACAGGAACAAGAAACCGGTCTCCAATGTTGTACTTCATTGGTCACCTTGGGGAAGAAAAAGATGTCGGCATATCATACCAGGCCATCTTTCTTGGGTGGCTACTTTTCTTTTTAAATATGTCACCTTTAAAAATTTTTTTTACTTCATTTATTTACTCATTTATTCTAATTCATTCATTCGTTTAAGTGTGTATCATAAGCGTGGGATCAGACTACAACCTGTAGGGCCTGATCCTCCCCTTCTACCATGTGGGTCCTGGGCATTGAGCTCAGGTCACCACGATTGGCAGTAAGCACCTTTACCTGCCATCTCTAGCCTCTAATTCATTTGTTAAATGTCCATCAATTACATAAGCCATTAGAAACCTCCCCTGTATAATTTCTGCATCACTGTCATCACAATACTTTTTGACTGAAACAGCTTAGGAGAGGAAATGTTTATCTTGTCTTGTGGCTCCTGAGGGTGCAGTTCCTGATGGAATGAAGAATAGGGCACCACAGACCAGTTCGTGGTATGGGAGCGTGTGATAGAGGTTGTTCAGCTTCCTGACACCAGAAAATAAAGAAGAGAAAGAGCCCTCTGCCAACCAGGAACTGGGCATAATCTTCAAAGGCTCCCTCTAGTGACCTACTTGCACCAGCCAGGTCTAGTATCCTAAAGGTCCCACACCATCCCATAATACCACCAGCCAGGAAACAAGCCATAAATAAATAAATAAATAAATAAATAAATAAGTCTGTGAGAAGCATTTCGGATTCAAACCTTACCAGACAAGGTTAAATACTCATATAAGAAAATGCTAAAGTGCAGTTTTGAAACTTAAAACGTATTTTATTTTGCTGTCAGGGGTGCTTTATCGAGGGTAGCGGCCCCAGCATTCGAGGTGTTGCCGTTGGCTCTCTCAGAAGGCCCCTTTCTCCACAAGCTTCACTCTACGCTTGTGCCTGAACTTGGTTCTCTCCTGGAGTTTTGCTTCTGGAAGCACTTGAACAAGTCTCAGAGGATATTGCCTCAGGGCAGGCAAAGCAGGTCAGCCAGGCCACTCGGAGCTCAGGTCTAGGGAGGATCCAGGGCAGGTTGTGAGGAGGAGCGGGGCAAGGCCCTTTGCGTACTTTAGAAAGACTTCACTATGACGTTACTCCGGGAGTGAGATGGGGTTGGGAGAGCAGAACAATATGAAGGACCAGGATGGAATGAAAGGCTTTCTGAGTATCATGGGCTTATATAAATACCCAGTTCCACACCCGGTGGCGACCTCAGCCCAAACGGTTCAGGTCAAGGGCAGGCATGGGGTCTCCTGTAGTCCCTGGGAACAACGATAGCTGTCCTCACAAGGTAATGTTCAATTTTAACAACATCAGCAAAAGTTGCCAACACCTTCTATAGAGTTATGCTTTCCTTATTAGTACATGTTAATTATACAGTGTTCTGGATTTTTTATTGGAACATTCCCATATATCCATGCTCCAGACTTGATCTACCTACACACACACAACCTTTCATGCTCCCACACTCCCTGTCCCTCTCCTTGCTCTCCTTTCTCTTTCCTGATAGAACTTCCTCCAGAAGGACTTAAGCAAGAATATTTTCCCTTAAGAAAGAACATTTTGCAGGAACTAGATCTAAACAAGTAAATAGAAGAGTCATGGTTGGGGGAATTTTATAGAATTTTATAGAATGAGATAAAAAGATTTTAGAAAGTAGTAACTGACTTTGAAATTTAGAGAAGTGAAAAAAGAAATTAGGTAATAGCAAGCACAGATAGTAATGGGACTCACGAACTACAATCCTAGCTAAGAAATGGGACCAGGGTAAGGACAGTCAGTTTTCTTCAGGGATATGGTCCATAGCAGGTTGCTTCTACTCTACTGGATGGCCCTACACCCTTCTACACATTGGCAGCAGTAACTGGATTAAGTGTATTATTAAATATAGATAAATAAGTAACGCATGGAGCTGGAAAGAGAACATGGGAGCGGGGTTGTCCAAAAAGAGTTGGGAGTTTGAAGTGGGGAGCAGAATACAGAAATATGACCTAAGTACAATGTATGTACATGTGAAATTATCAAACAAATACAATTAAAAAATATAAATGAAAGGAGTAGTTTGAAAGTGTTTTCTATGTATTCCACCATGGAAAATGAAAGACCTTGACGTACCTCTGCAAGAAACCCAACATTAAGATGAATTTTATTGGTTAAGATTTTAAAGTTTTACATTTTGAATTTATGTATGTGTGTATTTTTTTCAGTGTCACGTGAACGAAGGCTAGAGATCACAAACATCTTTGCCTTACATTGCCCCCAGTAAAGCCCTGGGATCATAGAATCTTAAGATTCAAGAAGAAAACTATCACCTACATGAATAAGATAAAGTCTACCAGACTTAAATCACCTACGTAAACATGTCACTAATCATTGGGATATCTCGTACCCCAGAAATCATCAATTTCCCATCTAGCTAATCTTGCTCCTAATATCTGAAGAATCCTTCCCGCTCTTAATTCATTACCTACCAAAACACATTCTAAACATTCTAATATAAATCCACATTTGAAATTAGGGTGGACAAGCAAGCAGTAGCAAAATATTAAATTTATAGTTTGCTTAAAAAAAATAGGCAGAGATTCATAGCTCTTTGATACTCTCAGTTTTGTATTAGGCCCCTCATTGAACCAGACTCCACTTACTCTCAAGATGACACCTGGGATCAAGTTGAACTGGAGTTCTATGTCAAAATAAAAATGACTGCTCAGAGTTTTCTATGAAACATTTCATTTACACTTGCATAAATATTTGGGTACATACATCTGTACCTCTCTTAGACATATGAGAACTAGAGAATCAAGTAAATTATTTTTGGTTCCCAGCTAATAAAGACACAGGTCTTGGTTTTGAATCCATCCAGATCCACAGTGTATATGAATCCATCTCACTTTCTACTCATCCCTCTCGGCTACAGGGGAGTATGATGAGAGTGGTTAGGATCTCTGGGCTATGAGCATCACAGCAAGTGATGCTCATTCTAGTTGGCTTTCTGTTGCTGTTATAAACACCATAACCAAAAGCAACTTGGGGAAGAAAGGATTTATTTGGCTTACACATCTCAATCACAAGCCATCATGGAGGAAAGTCAAGGCAGGAAGCAGGAGCAGAAGTGGATCCATGAAAGAAAGCTGTTTAGTGACTTTCTTTCTTATAGAACTCAGGACCATCTGCCCAGGAGCAGCACTGACCACCGTGAGCTGGGCCATTGCACATCCATCATTAATGAAGAAAATGCCCCACAGGCACCCCAACAGGACAATTTGATGGAAGTAATTCCACAAGTTAGGTTTTCTCTTCCCAGGTGACTCTGCTTTGTATCAATTTGACAACAAATACCCAACACAGAAGTCATGCCCAAATCCATGCTACCAGTCTGCAGCTGAACTCCAAGGTAAGTAGTGATTTGGCTTCTTCCTACAACCAAGCTTCTTAGCCCTTTGCTAGACTTCTGGCCTTCTTGCTTTTGTCTTTTGCTGTTCAAGTTTTACCAACCTCCCATGGCGTTGCTCCATCTTTTCTTTACTTCCCCTTTCTCATGTTAGCTGCAGTACATACAAACTGAAGGATTAACCTAGTCCTTTTTTAGGCACTTAGGACCTCCTGGAGATGGACTTCAAGAACGCTCCCCTACTGCTGCTGTTGTAGGTAAAAAGTTGGGTTTGTGTGTTTATGTCTATTTTCCTGGAGAGTTAATCCATTGCTTTCATTAGAGACTTTAAGAAAGATAAAACTCCAAAGATCTGAAGAATTCTTTCAAATGCTTGAATTATCTTTGAATTAAAAGGGTAAGAGAAGAGAGAGAGAGAGAGAGAGAGAGAGAGAGAGAGAGAGAGAGAGAGAGAGAAACAACCTAATGCTTGTTCTTGGTAATTTCTTAGCCTGCCATGAAATGGACTTTAACTGCCCAGATTTTTCTGGAACGTATAATATGTCCAAAATCACTCTCCGTTACTTCCTATGATAGAATTACAGGATTCCTGTTATTTGGGCTATGGATTTCCAGCGCTGGTACTTCCCTCTTTCCCCCATTCGGACACCCTGCCATGCTCATGCACAGTTCCTCACTCGGGAACCTAAATGAGAAAGATTCCCAGGCTCTTATCTCAAGTTTTCCTCTCCAGGCCTGACTGAGCAAGCAATTTCCTAATGCCAGGACCAATGCCAGTCAGTTCTTAAAAAAAAAATAAAAAAATAAAAATAAAAAAATTCCCCAAAGGAAAACCCAAATGTATTGAGAAATGTGAAGAATGTGAGTCCAATTTACTCTCCCTGTCTATTTCCTCTATTGATTCCCAGCTTCAATAAGAAATGCAATGTTGATTTGGGGTGAGGGTGGTGAAATGTTCAAATTCATCCTCAGTCAGGTTTTAATGCAGTGAGCAATTTTAGCCATTGATAACTCAACATTAAACCCAGCTGAACAGTAAGAATCATACCAAAGGGTTAAAATTACTTCAATGCAGTCATGAGAACTTTTATCTCCAAGCTATTCTTTATTAGTGACTCTTAGGTACATATATGCTTTTTTTGTTGTTGTTAAGTGAATCAACATTTTTCTAATTCTATACAGCAAGTCTTCTAGCCCTGGAAACAGAAGCATTAGGCGCATTCAAGGGGGTCAATTTCTCAACCCCTAATCTTAATGTAGATAATACAGATGTTCAGGGTTTGATTGTGTAGCATCCGGACTGAAAACATATATGTTTCTATAAATGAAAAAAAAAAAAAAAAGCAATAATGACCAAGTTTGGAGTCACATGCCACCAGCATAAAAACCTAAGGTTTGCCACAGCCTCCAGCTGTTTCCCAGTAACTCTTTCCCAGGCTCAGAAGTATCCCAGACCCCGACAAAGTTGCAGAAACTGCTGCTGGTTAAGGGCTTCATAGCTTCCCAAACCAGGAAGTGACCCGCCTCACAGGTGTTATAAACTCTACCAAACTCACTCCTCACAGTGAAAAGCAGAAACATCACCCTTCAGGGAGCACCATGCAGTCACCGTCAGTCAGGAAGATGCGGCCACAGTTAACACACACCTCTACGGGGTTGGGGGTTCACTTTCACCGTGTTATGTGGCTCTGGAAGTGAGACAAGCCACGGAGGCAAAATAAAGCTGGGAAGCCTGGTGGGTGACAGGCAGGAGAGCCACTCCTGTGACCCAAGCAGAAGATTTCAAGGTAGCACTCGACAGAGGAATAACTCCAGGTGGACATGCGTTAGAATTGCCGTGTCATTTGAAAATCAAACATTTGCCTTGTGTAAGATAACTTCTAGGACATAGAGAAATTCCATCTCTCTATTAATGTAGTGGTGAACTCTTACGATAGGAGTTATAGTTTGATTTTTTAAGTTGGTTGTTTGTTTGTTTTTCTCGGTGTCCCAAGAACCTAAGCCCAGCCTGGGTAAGTGTTGCTTCAACTCCCAGCACAGCCAGCAACCTCACAGAAGTGTTTCTTCTAGCTTGTTTTCACTGAAGTCTCACCCAATGGCTCAAAGGTTCTTAATTTCTAGAAGGAAGAAAAAGGAGAACTTTCTTTTTCTAGTGAACACACAGTGCTCATATTCCTTTAATGGCAAGCCCTGTCTTAAGTAATCTTCAAATATTAACTCTTCAAATATTAAGCTCACAAAGCTTCCAGGCGCGGGGATTTTGAGGTGTGCACTTTGCCTGGCAGCCCATGCCCAGCTCCGGGGATTTTGTGCCCACAGTTTGGTCTCCTGTTTCTCACAAGTATTTGGAAACTGTTCATACCTAAGTCTCAGGGTTCTTGTTTAAATGAAATTGTCTGATCCTTGTTCTAAATCAGTCTTCACAGCTGTGGACGATTGTGTTTTAGCCCCATTTTATTGCGAGATGAAATTTGGATAACAAATAATTCCCAGAGCCAAGATGAAAACTTAAGCCTGCCTGGGTCTAGGACTCATGTCCCCTCAGCGGCAGCACAGTATGGAATTGAGCCTGGCCACACTGGGGCTGTTGTGCTACGATTTCCGCAGTGTTGAGCACCCTGCAGGCTCAAGACATCCATCCAGAAGCCTATGGTTCTATCTCACACATGGCCTCTTTGAGACCAGTAAACTTGGGAGTTGTCCTAGCTGGCAGTGAACTATCCAAGCAAAAGAACATAGTACTAGAAATGAAAGAAATAGGGGTGTCCTATAAATATATGTAATTTGAGTACATAGGGAAGAGGGAATCCAACACTAAGCAGCCAAGCTCCTTGTTCATGACAAGGCTAGAGTTTCCTGGATTAACATGTTAAGAGTCAAATGGGTTAAAGAAGAAGTAGAGGAGGTTCCAGAACTGAGATCTGACCATAATCCCAACTATGAGAGCAGCAGCTCAGAAATCACGACAGCAACACGTGGTCAGGTTGGCCAAGGCAGCAGAGATCCAGGAATTTCCTCACACAGTATCACTTGAGACAGCGAAAGCCAGTATTGGATGGTCTTGGTTAATTCACCTTCACCAGATACTTTGCCAGTATGTCTTCAGAAGTGTTTGTATGTGCTAGCTCCCAAAGTGGAATATGATGAATTTCTCATGTGTATTTACCTATAAAAATGTGTTTCTTCTCTTTAATAGACATCCATCATCATCTTCTAAAACATGATGAAATACATTAAGAAACAGTGGGGCAGGGTTCCTTACATCCTCCCTCTGCCTCCACAATTGAAAAACTACCTCTTGGTGGGACTAGGCTGTGACTTCTCAAGAGATCTAGGGATCCATCCCTGCAGGGGAAAAAAACAAAACAAAACACGTAACTAGGATCCCATAGGAGTGTTACACACAGAAAATACATAAAAACGCGACTCTTGCTTCCCATAACTTCATATTCTATAACCATGCAGTTTTTCCAAAGAGGCAACAAGACCCTGTCGTCCACATCACTCAAAGCACAGGCAGCATTTCCATAACAGTTCTGGCAGCTTGTTCCTCCCTCTCCACAGCCAGCCATTAAAAGTCAAATGTGGCCCACCCACACCATGAAAAACAGATCGGCAAACCCCAGAAGCACTCATGTGTTCTGCAACATACATCCTCAAAAACTTAAGCTAAGCAGGGAAAGCCAGTCGCAGCTGGTAACACGCTGGGGCTGTGTGTTTAAGGTGAAATGTCCTTAGCAGACAAGTCCTCAGAGAGTCATTAGAGCCATAGTTGGAGGTGCTGGCGGCAGAGGCAGGAGGGTACACTTCAAGCGGCCTGGGACTTTGATCTCAGTGAGGTTGTTCACTCAAATGGCCTAATGGGCTGGCAAGATGGCTCAGAAGGTGAGGGCCCTTGCTGCCAGGTATGAGGATCTAAGTTTGATCTCTGGGTCCCACATGGTAGAGGGAGAAAAGCAAACTCCTGCATGTTGTTTTCTGGTCTCCACAGGTGGACCCCGGCACACACTTGGTCTGCAAAGTGAGTCCAGGACAGCTAGGGCTGCACAGAGGAACCCTGTCGTGAAACGTGAAACAAACAAACAAACAAACAAACAAAAAGAGTCAAAGTCTACTGGAAAGTTTCTAGACATGTGGCTTTCCTGGAGCAGGAGGGTGTTGGCCTTCCATTGCTGGGGTATGGAGAGCCTTCTCTCCCCTTCCTATTACACCTCTTTTCTCCTGGTGGCCCATATCCCCATAGCCTCTGTGGAAAGCAAGCCTTTCCATCACGTCATCACCTTTTCCCTGCCACTTGCAGTACTCCAGTCAGTTCTAAGAAGGAAATGGCTTTACTCAAAGTATAAGTTTTGAATCTCCCCGGAAGCCCTCCAGTTCAGGACATGGTCATTGATGACACTCACACCCCAGAGCACTCGAAGGTCGAGAGCACAGACAACTCCTGTAATTCCAAGTGGGAGAGACATGGAGGATTGTAATTCAGTGAGAAGCCCAGACAAGAGGATGGTGTCCTTTTCACAGTTAATAGAAACTCTTTCACATACTCCAAGGCTGAAAATTTAAGAAAAAAAAATGGAAAATGCTAGACTTTTTCTTTTCTGCAATCTGTCTCTCTTGTTACCTAGATCTGCAGCCTAAGGACATTTTAAATATGAAAAAAAAAATCTAAAAGAAGTGGCCTACTTCATTCAAGTTCAGTGATATTGCACTCAATCGTTGGCTCTAGACCTTCTTAATGCTGTGACCCGTTAGTGCAGTTTCTCATGCTCTGGGGACTCCCAACCATACAAGTGTTTCTTTGCCGCTTAGCTGTGGTTTTGGTACTGTTACAGATCCTAATGTCAATATCTGATATGTAGGATATCTGATTGACCCGCAGGTTGAGAACCACTGACCTAGATTATTTCTAGGTTAACAAACACAACCACTGCTGTTTCTGATCACAAAAGGGGAGCCAGATGCCATCAACAACTTTGGTTCCCTAGGAGAGCAGAGGACCAGTTCTCCACTCCGGGACTTCTAATCCTAAAGCAGAATCTTCATGCATCCCCAAAACTTCTTACTGCTGACTTTACTTTAGGAAAAAAAGAAAAAAAAAAACTTAATGTTAAAATATGGGAAAGACATAAAATCATTCATCTTTAAAATATGTATATATATTCACAATCAAAAGAAAAGTACCGAAGGAAAACCCAGAGGTAATTGTTATCTGATTTTGGAAAGTAGCTACTTAATCATAATGATATAAACAGTTTTTTTACATTATTTAATTCAGGGAGAAACTATGCTTTTAAAGAGGGCATTTATCTTACCGCCCAAGATCCTCTGTTCCCATTAGCCTCCCCCCTGTCCCTTTAATACTAGAAGATAATTAATTATACAGAAAATAAACATGTCATTAGGGCTAGAAATACTTCTGAGAGGCAAGTGATTTTGTAAGCAAAACACTGTGAGTGGGAAAAGTCGCCAGGAGCAAGGGCAGGCAAAGGATGGAGAACTCTAGGTTCTCTGTATTTAAAAAGCAACCAAAATTCGACTGTGCTGAGAGTGTTGGGGGAGATGGATAGCCATATGGTATGCTGTAGAGGCAACTGTCCCAGACACCCTCAGAAGACAGAAGACAGAAGGGGACCCCACCTTCCACACTGTTAGTGTTAGATTCTGGCAAGCAGAGCTGTGCCTCCAGTACACACACAGCATGGAGAAGTAAGCGGTGCTTCAGTGGTCGCTGGGGAGATCTTGAAGAGGCGATTGAAAAGCGTGAACTTCATTCTCACCACACAACCTAGTGACAGAGGCCAAACACAAATAAATATGACTCCTCATTTTCCAAATGCATTCCATCTCCCCTCTGCCTCCCCACCCTCTTCACCTTCTGCTCTTTATTCTTTCCATATATTCAGTGTCATTATTGTTTCTTAGAAGATCCCAAAATGGGCAATACCTGGAGGGCTCAATAATGACCCCTAAACTTATGTAGACTTACCTTATAACTTACATTCACGGAACAGAAGAAAGGAGGCCCGTGTCTAGCCAAATCTTCCAGTATGCTATGAGCAACCAAAGGCACTGTCTATCTGCAAGTAAACCAGCTAGTTAATGTTTAACTAAACAAGCCATGCAAAAGAAATTCAGGTCCATGCAAAAGAAATTCAAACTTAACCGCTTAAAAGCCCACTCGAGCCTGCACTGGTTACCTCACTACATCTTCCAGAAAGTTCAATTTCCCACTTGGAGGAAGTGAGTTAGTCCTCCAAAATCCAACTGCCATCTTACTCAGTAGAGCCTGAGATTCTTCCTCTCTGAAGGCATTCAGCTGGGCAAAACAACTGAAGAACAACACACAGCTGGGTAGATCCAGGAGCAGTTAAACAAAGAAAAGAATTCCATAAATGAAGACACTCTGAGGAAAACACCCATAACACAAAGCTGGGTGGAATTAGTGGCTCGCTTGCTGGCTGGGTTAACCATAAGGACAAACAAACAGAATCACAATAATACGGCGAGATAATACAATGATTATATGAAAATGGGTTTTGTTAATTAGACAAATGCTTCATCTGCTTGCAGGTTGATCACTTCAACCATAATCCTGGCTTATAGAGTGGTTATGTCAGCCTCATACTTTGCAAATAAGCTCTGATCTTGTAAGATTTTCCCCTGACTAAACACGAAGCTCTGAGTCATCAGTAGAGCTTATGTTCAAGGGAAAGGTGTTGTGGGCTGCCAAAACGATGGATACTAAAGATGCTGAGGTCCCTAACCCCTCGGAGCCACGAATGCCATCTTACCTGACCAAAAGAGAAAAAGAAATTTTTTGCAGATCTTAATCTTGGTTTATCAGGATGGACCCTAAAATTTTATCTCCAGTGTCCATATGAAGCAGAGGCAGCTGCAAAGCTTACTACAAAAGAAGAAAAGGCAGAAGTGATAGTGAAAGCCACGGTTGAGAGGTTTTGTGAGTCAAGGCATTCATAGGGCCTGCGGTGCGAGAAGAGGCCAGGAGTTCTAGCCCGCAGGAGTAGTTCTGCCCTGCTGTGGCAGGAGTCCAGTACCGTGGGACCAGTGCAAGACCTCTGACCTACGGAACCTCGAAAGAGCAAGCGTGGGTCCTTGTAAGCCACCAACTTGTGGTTATTCATATAATATCAAGAGGGGATTTACAGAGGCAGTAGATGGGGTTGATTTTTTATCACATAGAAGGTGTCAAAGTAGTTACGGTGCTGAAGGTGGGTGGCAGGGAAAGGTGGGAGGGCAGCCCCTCGCCTCCAGTTTGACCCCGGAGACCTTCCTCTCAATCTTCTAGCAGAGCACTCCACAGCACCTTTCTCACTAGAGACCCTAAGTGTGCTTCAGGATCTAAAGAATTTCAAAATAAATAAATGAAGTTAGAATATCACATTAATGTATGGCTGATAATAAGTCAAATTGGAAATTTTTCTAAAAACCTTCTTCCAAAACCTCTTATATTTATCATTTTAATTGCTTTCTTTTTTTTAAGTAGAATTTGCATATGCTCACAGTCTGTTTTGTTATTACACGTATATTGTGAAATGGCTAAATCAAGCTTCTGAGGTGCATACATTACCTTAACAGTAACCTTTTATCTTATTATCTTGGGATAGGAACACAAAGTCTAATCTCAGCCGTTTTCAAATATACAGTATACAGGGCTTTGTTTGGGCCTACAGTAGGAGGTTTGGGGCTTTGGCTTGATTCTTTTTTTTTTTTAACACTTTTTAAAATTCTTTTTCTTAACATGTCAATGTGTAGGCCAGGCTGGCTCAGAATCAGGTGCTCCCTGCCTCAGCTACCGAAGTCTGAGAGTATAGGTGTGCATGACCACAACCAACTGAAGTCACCAACACGTTCAATAGATGTATAGAAAGTATTCCTCTTGTTAGCGGAAGCTTTGTATCCTCCTGCCAACACGCTCCTTTCAATCCTAAGCAACTTGGAAACATCCACAGTTCAGCAGTATTGATTCTCCCATGAACAGCAGCAGAAAAGGGAGACTACGGCCCAATGGTTACACCCACAAAACTCATCTGTTGAGACCAAATTTCCAATGAGATAGAATGAAGGGGTGAACCTTCAGGGGGTGATAGGTCACAAGAGCTCCCCCCTCCACCTGAGTGTAACTAATGCTCCCATTAACAGAGACTGTGGAGAGCGAGCTAGTCCTTTCTCCCGTATGGGAACTTAATCAAAAGCCCTTGTCTGCATGAACCGGGACTCACAGGCACTCCATCTGCCAACACCTTCTTGGCCTCAGATTCCTCAGCCTTTACAACTGTGAGAAATAAACATCCATTGTTTATAAGCTAGCTAGCCCACAGTTTGTTACAGGTGTGCAAACGGACTAAAGCAAGGAATGTTACAAAGCTTCATCTTCTGCTGCTAGGCCTTTCTTGGGAAAGTCTGGTGCCAGGCAGATCATCCCTAGGATGAACCTATATGTTCCAGTCATCCAAAGGTGTAGAAATTGCAGGTGTGTCCAAGTTTTAGACATTTCCATTGACAAAATCGACTCTTAAAAACACACACACAATCTAGTTACAAATACAAAGCAAGTCTTGTAATGTTTTAAATACATTTATGATTTGGTATTAGACTACATCCATAGCTATTGTTGGCCCCATTACAGCCTGTGGACCACAGGTTGGACCTGCCAGGAGGCTTGTGCCTGATCAGATCCCTGCTTGTGATCCCTGCTTTGGTGCCCTGGTAGGAGCCTGGCCATCCGCAGCAGCTTTGGAAAGCCGATGCCAAAAGCTCCCTGAGCACTGTTCGACTTCAGAAGCTCCGGTCACATTTTCCCATCCTTAACTATGAAGACCTAAGCAGTAGCATCTCAAAAGGTCAAAGGGCATGTAGGGAGATAACAGACCGAAGAAACTGTGCACTACCCCTCATCATTTCTTCATTGGGTATAAAAGCGTTTGCACAGTTCCTCCTCTCTATCCGAAGGTGAGAAAAATAAAATCTTGTAGCTGAAGGAGCAGGGCAAGCGGGGGTGGAGCAGGAGGAGATGCTGGTGCTTCTTGACGTAGAGGAAAGATACTTCATCACAGGCCATACAGTCTGTGTTTTATTCCGCTCGCTCTCCTTGCTATTACAAACTATCTCAGAAGCTCCCAAACCACCTCTAGTTTCATGAATACTGTCATGTTTCAAAACCAGTGGAGAAACTGAGTCATGTAGCATTGTAAAACCACAGCACTTATTTCAAGAAAAGGTGAGGTTGACATGCCTTGCCCACACTGTCTAGCTTCTTTGTATCACATTTCACAAATATTTTTGGCACTCAGAAAAAAAAATATTATCAGTCTTTAGAGAACACTAACCTCTTAGGGTTTCAGTCCTCTCAGCTGGCACTGTGGGTTTTTTCCCAACTGAAACTGTTATCAATGCTGAATGTACCTTTAACAGGCATTGTTTTTGCCTAAAGCAAAAGGAATGTGCTAAAGATATGCAAGCTTTTGTTGCTGGGGTCTATGAGTGGTAGGCAATTTGATCTTTCCAGCAGCCCACAGGAATTTATTCTTGATGGCCAATCTGGTATTACCAACTAGGGAACACTGGTTGGCTTTCCCCAAAAGAGCACCGTGAGATGTAGGGATGTAGAGAGGTGTCTCTAACCGAGCTAAGGATGGTGGACAAAGGCTGTTTTGCAGAATAAGGAGTCCCCAAACCTCCTAAGGGTCACTCCCTATCGCATGCTTACCCAGTGAATAACTAGCCTCTATGTCCATTTTTCCTGGCAACCACCATAGAATTCATATAAAATTCAAATTTCGCTACATGACCAAATCTCTTCAGTAATTTCCCAAGAACTCAGCATAAAGTCCAGCCTCTATGAGATCTCCCATAACGTCCTCCTCTATCTCCCATTTCCCTCCTCAAAAGCTGTTGTCCTTGTACCTTGGCCCAAGCTGCTCCCTCTGCTCATCTTACAGAACAATCATCTTATTCCACTTCAACCTCTTCTGGAGACTGTTAATTCACCTTGACCCTATAGGGGCCTCCATTATGGCACTTACCGACTCTGACCATTAGGTGGCAGCACAGGGCTGTTTTTCAGCTCTCCATTGAGAGGGGCTCTGCAAACAACTGGTTAAATGAGCCCCTCGTTAGCTTTTTGCGTGCTTTGTTTTCCTTCCCTGTAGAGCGCAGATAAGAAAATCTGTTCCACAAGATTTGTGTGTGCATTATACGAGGCAGTATAAACGAGCTCCGAAATTCCCACAATGAAAGCTCAGTTTGAAGGACGAGTTGTTCTAAAAGTCTGTGTTTAATGTCAGTCTGCTGTAGCCGACTGTAATTAACCTTTCGTGTTTAAACATGAATAGCAGAAAAGCCATTGCACTGGGTTTTCTTCCCGGGACTCTTTTAGTACCATCCCCAGGGCTGCATATTTATCAGAATACCTGAGCAGTTTCCTGGCTATATGCAAAACTCACTTTGTCAATTGTCTGTTTAAAGCCCGTGTCTCCTCATTTTCTCTTCCTCGGGCGAATATTCTCTTCCTCCGCTGAGTATTTCCAGCTCAACGATCACACCTCGTCCCTGATTCAAATCCCTGTCTGATTGACAGTGGTTTAAGTATGAATGAACATTTCGCCTTGTTTACCAAGATCCCTGCGGGGGCTGCGGATCAGAACTAATCCTGGGACATTCTTACCGTGGATCCTGCCCTCTGTACCTCAGTAACAAGCCAGAATTGTCTTAGAAAATAAGAAGGATGAATCTACAACCATGTCTTATAGCCTGAGTAAGAAGCAAATTATAGAGATCAAACAAATATGAGCCAAGGCTCAGCTCCACCCCTCAGTCTCTCCAGTCTCTTCCCGGCAGGACATGATGAGATTCCTTCCCTTCCCCACACTCAAGACAATGCTCAAATGTCCGGAGAACTCATCCTGGGCTTTCTCCCAGAATCCCGCTCTTGTGACTTATCCCTTCCCTATTCTTCTAATAAACAGGCTTTGCTTTGTTGGCTTTTTTTTTGTTTTGTTTAGTTTTTCTTTAGTTTTCCGTGCAGAGTTCTGGCAGGCAATCCCAAACACTATGGAACAAAACACTATGGAACGTGATGTCTGTAATGTATGACACTTCTTGCGGGAAGCTGAACCCACAGGTTCATTCAGGCACTTGACTGTACGTTAGTATTAAGCTCAGCAAGCTGCAGAGGGCTAAGCGTAAGGAGCCTTCCACATTACTTTGCTAGTGCGTGATTTGGGCCGCACACACAGGCAAAAATGCACAAAGTCAACAAAACACCGTAAACCATCTTAAGACAAAGCGCCGTAGCTAAGAATTTAACATTTTAAGGACTCTTTCCGTTCGCTACAAAAATAGCATCTTAAAACAGCCACAAAGACATATTATAGACAATTACTAAAATCACTCTTTCTTCAGTCCGGCGCCCTTTGTTCTCTTTTTGCTGTAGGCACAAAAATGCTGGGTCATCACCTAGTACAAGGTCAGCCCTTGTTTTTCAGAATGACTGCTTTCGCGAGGACTACCCTTCCGTCCAGTCTCTAAGCCAGCTTGTGCTGGTCATCACAGAAAATACCCCAGCCCTGATTCGTCCCACAGCTGACAGTCCTTCAGAGGGAAACGGTTTCCGGCTAAGAGGAAGATAGCACGCGAAAAATCTACCTGGGAAGTTGCCCTAAATGTATTCACAGCTTTAAAGAAGTGATTTCCGCTTTCCATCAAGTATGTTCTAAAAGCAACACTTGGTTTTCTCACAGTACTGACTGAACACAGAGTCCTGTACGCTGCACGACCGCTGAGCTACACCGCCGACAAGAGAGGCTGCAAAATGACAGAGAATATTTGCGTCACGGCGGGATCTCGGCGGGCACCCGGTGAACCAGCACTGGCAACAACCTAAGGTACAAAGCGGGGCAGCCGGAGCCAGGGCACCAAGGACCGCCTTTATCTTGCTCACCAGCTGCTTTGCGTTCATCACGTTAAACATCTTCCCTGGACACCCGCCCCACGGGGAATAGCGTCATGAAGGGGTACAGTCCCTTCACACTCAAGTGTGACCACAGCAGCATCCCTTCCCGCCTAGACCTATCAGTGGGGCTTAGTCACTGTCTTCACCCACAACGTTCAAGTTCTGAAACCCAGGCATGTCAAGAAACGCTATTGCAATGGGACTCTTAGCCAGGGAAAGTCCAAAGAAAAGAAAACTGTCATTTGAACTGAGCTTTTACCCTAATAACATAGCTGCAAAATATGCAGTTTCATGAACTACATATATATATATCTCACATATATATATATCACATATATAATAAATATGTCTTTAAAAAAAATTTACCCTGGTGTAGTGGTGCACGCCTTTAATTCCAGCATCAGGAGGTAGAGGCAGGTAGTCTCTGTGAGTTCAAGGCCTGCCTGGTCTACAGAGCGAATGCCAGTTGACCCGGATCTAAACCGTGAGATCCTGTATCCACTAGAGGTGAACAAGATGGCTCAGTGGTAAAGGAGCCTGCTGTGCAAGCCGGGAGTCCCACATTGGATCTCTGGAAAGAGAAAGCCAACTCCACCTCCATACATGTGTGCTCTTTCTCATCCTCTCTCTTTCTCACACACACAATAAAGCAAAATCAAACCACCAGAAATGCTATTTCTGTCTATTATGAAAATAATGAAGAAAAACATTTTTTAAATGTTGTGTCTTCACTTCTGATGGATCTGCCACTTTATTCCAGGCGCATACAAACAAGATACTTTGCCCAGGACAAATAGAAGAATGAAGGAAGAGCAAAAAGAGACAGTGTGGGTTTTACACAGGAACAGAGAGAGAGAAGGGAGAGAAAGAGAGAGAGAGAGAGAGATTCTACAAAGCCTTAAGAAGCGATTGATTTTCTGCACATATAGTTGAATTTGCCCACATGCCAAGTATAATGTTGCTGCCAACAATGAACATATATCCCAGTGGTGGTCCCATGTGTTTGTTTTGCCTAGTGACATCACAGTAATCTTAGCTCATGCAAGCACACGCAATGTCTTCACAATCACCTAAAGGCACATTTTTCAGACCCTGCCCCCAATATCAGCAGCACATAAATAGGCAATAAATATATGATGTTCTGATCTGAATGTTGGACACAGACAGAGAAAGAAATGGTTAAACCTCCAATAGGATCTCAAAATAAGAAACTGAGGTGAGCCTCAGGGAGAGTCAGCCAAAACCATCCTTCACCTTGATTTAGATAGAAATGTCTTTGTTCCTATGTATGACTGTTAAGGGATAGCAAAGAAGGACACTGAAGGAAAATAATTCTTTTTTTATTGTTGCTTGTTTCTGGTTTTGTTCTTGTTTTCTGAGACAGGGTTTCTCTGTGTAGCCTTGGCTGTCCTGGACTTGCTTTGTAGACCAGGCTGGCCTCAAACTCATAGAGATCTGCCTGCCTCTATCTCCCTGAGTGCTGGGATTACAGGCTTGGGCCACCAAACCCAGCTGGAAAATAATTCTTAAATATGCTAAAAACATAATCCTGCCGAAGAGGGATTGATAGAGATCATTTAAAACATAATGTTTCTGCACTGCCACCAAGTGTGGCCAAGAGCTATCTCTAGGGAGCAGAGAAAACTGTCATTTCACTGTGGAGGGCAAAGTTCTCACCCTCTGCTCTTACCTACATCTTTTCATCATTATGCACAATCTGTCAAATCCATTTTAAACCTTGCATCAAAGTATTATGTGAGGATGCTTGGGCAAAATAATGGCAGAGCATAAGATCACTTGAAAAAACGGCTATGGGAACTTTTCCAACAGGAAAAAAACTATTCCAGGTGAATGAAACCAAAGAAGTTGAACTCTGGGAGGTTCCAGCCAAGACATGGATATATATATTCACCTGAAATGTAGACAGTTTTAGTTTATTATTTGTTTGATTGCTTCTGGAGATTATGCCTTGTTGCACAAAGGATTTGAGATCCCTCAGAATGCATTCAGGAAGGGGAAAGCTGAAGGGTTACAACACAGGAAACACACAGCTATGAAAACCAAAGGAGAAAGAAATGCACAGGAGTGTCCACTGTGCAGTCCTGTTTGGTGCTAGAGTCTATGGAAACTTGATTCTGAGTTTCTTCTCAGCCAGAGCTGAGGGGAACAAATCATCAGATACATTTGCCACTGCCTTCGAGGTGTGAGCAAGCTCAGCTTGGTCAGATGGCTTAGCAAGGGGACATGCTTTCTCCACATGTGAGGCTAACAGCTTTCTTTTATTCTTTAAAGTTCTACTTATTTTATGTATGTGAGTGTTTTGCCTGCATGTATGCAAGCACACCATGTGTATGCCTGGAACACATGGAGGTCATCAGAAATAGAATTATGGGTGGTTGTGAGCCACCAGGTGGGTGCTGAAAGCCAAGCTTGAATCCTCCTGCTCCTAACCACTGAGCCATCTCTTCTGATAACTGATTTCCTATTGGATTCCAAAAGACAGTGGTAAAGTTTCTGTGTCTTCATTTTTAAATTAATTTTTTAAATAATTATAGATAGATAGATAGGTAGAGAGAGAGATGTCCAAATCAATATGAGATAACATACAGCAGGGTCTCCTGTGTTATTAAAATTTATATAAATATTGTGCTTCCATATCTTATTTTCTTTTCTCATTAGTCTTGAGATCTTTATCCATGTTAATTAAGTTGGATCGCATGCATTTAACTATTTAACTGCTGCACAGTACCTTATTCATTTTGGAAATTGTTTGTTCAGAGTGCGGCACTGTTAATGATAAAGGCAGTTGCTTGCACTGGCTAGTTTCCATGTCAACTTGACACAAGCTACGGTCATCTAGGAAGAAGGCATTTTAACTGAGAATATGCCTCCACAGGATTGAACCATGGGCAAGTCTGTGAGGCATTTTCTTGATTGATGATTGATGTGAGAGCCCCCTCCCTCACCCCACTCACTCCTGGTGGTGTCACCCCTAGGCAGGTGGCCCTGGGTGGTATGAAAACACAGGATAAGCAAGCCATGACAGGCAAGCCAGTAAGCATGACTTCTACTTCCGCAGCTGCCTCCAGGTTCCTTCCGTGAGTTCCTGCCCTGACTTCTTTCGACGATGGATTATGATGTGGAGCGATAAGCTGAAATAAATCCTTTCCTCCCCCAGGGTGGCTTTGGTCCTGGTGTTTTACCACAGCACTATGAACCCTAACAAAGACAGCAGACAACTTTCATGTTTTGTTTTTCATGCAGAAATAAGAAAGGCTTTCTGAAACATAAAATCAAAAGTTTAATGCTGACTTGAACTTTATGCACAGTTGAAAAAGATGTTAGTTAACTGCCCAATTTCCAAGTAGTTCATACTCCCCAGAGTTTTTCTCTCTCTCTTTCTCTCTCTTGCAATCTCTCTCAAACATACACATAGCTTGCACACCTAATCTCATGGATCTAACAAGGTACATCAGTATAACTCTACATGTCTCTAAGACTAGGAAGTATTTAATTTTAATTTTCTCTGTAACCAGTCCATGTCTATATTTTATATATTTTCATTAGATTATACACACTTTTAAATTTGTGATCCTTATAAACCTTTAACAATACCTTTGTTTCATATGTCACTAATATTTCATTGCTTACATTTTAATCTTATGTGGATCTTCCTCATAAAAGTATTTATTATTATGCAATCAGTCTTATCATTTCATTCATCTTTGGGCTGTTGGTCCTGACTTTAAGAAGACTTTTATAATCCTGAAGTCATAAAGATACCACGTATTTCAAAGTGTTTAAAGAGCAATTAAAGTTTTGCTATCCAAATTTGTATCTTTAATCCACCTGTAATTTACTTTTATGAGCCGTATGATGTGGGGTATAAACTTGTCTGATTTTTTTTCTATGTGATTTTTTTTCCAATTGCTTCAACCACAAACTAAATACTTCTTTATTTCTTCCAGTAAATTACAATCTTAGTCTACCACACACCGAGTTTCTAAACGTTTAGATTTGCTCCTAGACTCCCTCATCTGCTCCATTCTCTTCGTAGGAATATAACATGTAGAAAACATTGCGGCACTTGCTGTAGTCAAAGCTACTCTCCTACCTATAAGGACAGACAGCCATTCTGGTCTCCTTGGCTCTTTGTGGTCATTTGTTCTTCTATACATGTTTTATGATTGGCTTATTGTGGTGGCTTAGATAAAAATGGCTCCCACAGGCTCATGTGTGTGAATGTTTGGTCCTGGCTGGTGGAACTTTTGGGGAAGGATTACCTGGGGCGTGGCCTTGCTGGAGGAAGTATGTCACAGGGATGGGCTTAAAGGTTTCAAAATTCTAAGCCATCCTAGTTGTGTGTGTGTGTGTGTGTCTGTGTCCTGTTGTGTTGTCCCAACATGTATGCTCTCAGCTACTGTCCCAACATTGTACCATCTTGCTGCCTACTGCCATTCTCTGCTGCTATTCTCCCCACCATGATAGTCACAAACTTACTCTCTGAAGTCTTAAGCATTTAATTAAATGCTTTCTCTTATAAGTGCCCTTGGCCATGGTGTCTCCTCATAGAAAAGTCACTAAGGCTTTTATCAGATTCATCTAAAAGAAACTTCTTGTTGCCTTAAATTTATTAAATTTATTGATTTTTTTCTGTATTTGAGATGCAATAGACATCTTCACAGAATTTCATCCTTTCGTCTCGGATCTAGCTGAGCTGGTAGAGACCTTGCCTAGCACGGTGCTCCAAGTTCCATCCCCAACTCTGTATAAAACAAGGGATGCTAAAACACACACTCTTATGATCCCTGAACTCTGGAGCTGGAGGCAAGAAGATTAGAAAGTCAGAAGTTCAAAGCCAGTCTAGGCTACATAAAAATCTTCCTTAAAAACAAAAACAAAATTCCATTCATGAATATTGCATATCCAGTCATTAACCTTCATTAACTCAGGTTTTCCTTTATGTTCTTTAAATACTTGGTCATTTTCCACAATTTTCTTAAATTTATCATAGATGCAAACAACCTCTGTTCAAAAAGCAAACAATGTCCTTTCCCCTCTTACCTTTCTGTTAGCTAGTGGTGGTTTGAAACATATAATTAATTTCTTGTTAATTTGTTCCTAACATTTCTGTCTTATCCAGCAGTTTGATGTTCACTCTGATTTCTTAGAGAAAGAATTATTTCATCTAAAAATAACAGTAGTCTAGATTTCCCACTTCAGTCTTTCTTTTTCCTTTATCAGTATTATTAATTTCTGTTGAAGAATGATAGCAGAACCTTAACGTTAAAGGGAAGTTTCCAAGACACAAAGTTGCTGTTGGTCTTGTACCTGTGTCATCTCAGGTATATGACATTCTCTCGCATTCCAGTCCTAATATTTTTAGCATAGTGAGTGGGGAAATTTGAGCAATGGGATTTGTCATCTATTGAAACAGCCTTGAGCATTTTTCTCTGTCAGTCTTTCAGTGCAGTTCATTCCATGAACAGATTTTTCAGCTGATAGCTTATCCTTACATTCTTAGGGGAAAGCCTGGCTGGTCATCATATGAAACACATGTTGTGGGTTTGGTTTGTTGGCTGTCCCTGTAGGGCTTTCCATGCTCGCAGCCAGAACTGCTCTGTAATGTGTTTCTGATGTTCTCCTTGTTCGGTGTTGAAAACACAGGTTGCACTGCTTTCTTATCCTATCTTCCAAGTCCCTTCTTTGCTCCTTTGTATTTCCTGGTAAGATTGTTTCCTAGTTTTCAAGACTGTAGTCTAGTTGCTACAGCACAGTAAATAACGCTTGAACCTATACAGAATGTTATGGGAAATAATCCCTCTGCTGGAAGGATGATCTTTCCCAGTTTATCTTTTCCCCTCTCGCTATATCCACTGTCTGCTCCTGGAAGCTTGAGTCCACGAGATGTATCCATTGCTCATTAGCAGTATAACCTTTGCCTGACACGCTTCTGCACAGGTGATTTAGATGTGCCACTGTCCCCGCCCCCGCACTCCACCTGCACACATCTGCTAACTACATGACTAAATCTAGAACTGGCATTAATGTGTGGAAAACGTTGTCTTCGTGAGATAATGCCAAAGTGAGAAGAGCCCTACGACCCAGACCTACCAAGAACATAAACTCAAGGCTCCTGACCATGTCGAGAGTAGAAAAGGTGTGTGCCGGCTAGTTTTATGCCAACTTGACACGTGTAGAGGCCGTCAGAGAGAACCTCAAGGGAGAAACCAGGCTGGCCTGTGGGAAAGCCTCTGATGCATCTTCTTAATTAGTGAAAGCTGTGAGCGATCCCAGTTCCCCGTGGGTGGAGCGAAGCCTGGGCTGCCGGTCCTTGGTGCTGTGAGAAGGACTGGTGAGCAAGACGTGGGGAGAAAGGCTTTAAGCAGAGTTCCCCTGTGGCTTTGGGCTGTACTTTCATGGTGTTCCCTGCATTTCCTCCCTTATGGATGGTGAACAGAGAGTTTTAAGACACAAGACGTGCTTTCTTTCCTATACTGAAGCCCACAGTGGCTACCCTAGCTTCCATCCCTGACCAGCCGTTCACAGGGTATCTTTTCCCCACATCCTCACCAGCACTTCATTTGCGTTTCCCTGGCTGCTGAGCATGTTAAATGGCTCACCGTCCAGCCCGTGCCCAAGCGTACTTCCTGTGTGAAAATTGTTCATCTCACTTTCCCATTTCTCGGTCAGATTCTTAGGGGATTGGCATCTAAAAGGTTAAGTTCTTTATATATTTTAGATATTAACCTCCAGCCAAATGGAGGTATAGCTATTTCCATTGCACGGGGTGTTTTGTTATTTTCTTCACTGTGAGGAAGAGTGTTAATTTCAAGCAATTCTAGCTATTATTTCCAGAGCTGGAGGGCGCCTTTCAGGAAGTGCTCTCCTTTTCCTCTAGCAGTTTCCGTTAGTGAGGACTTTTTTTAATTTAATTTTATTTTATTAATTACACTTTATATCCCCCCATAAGCCCCTCTCTCCTCCCCTCCTGGTCCCACCCTCCCTCCCCCTTCTT
This sequence comes from Meriones unguiculatus, assembly GCF_030254825.1. Classification (NCBI taxonomy): domain Eukaryota; kingdom Metazoa; phylum Chordata; class Mammalia; order Rodentia; family Muridae; genus Meriones; species Meriones unguiculatus. Next base: position 69,160,027 of record NC_083362.1, on the reverse strand, counting down.
CACGCATGCCCCTCCCCAAGTCCACTGATAGGAGAGGTCGTACTCTCCCTTCTTCTGATCTTAAGGCTGCATTGTCATCTTTTTTTTTTTTTTTTTTTTGACCGACCCCTCTGAGAGAAGGGACTGCTGTGTGGTAATGCTGCCATCTAGCGGTAGGAGACAGGAACGGTGCAATGCATGCAACTTTTCCTCCATTTGTTTCTAGAGGTTAATTTTAGGTTTATTTTGGGAGCCCCCTTGACACTGTCCAAACTGCTCCACTTTTGTGAGCTGATGGCAGCATTCTGGGATAGGGACTTCCCCCAAAAGCACTGGTTAAGCCTGGAGCCCAAATATGGCAATATTGGGGGACAGGAGAGGGCAGGATGGGATCACAACCCGGTTGTCTGTTTGATGAGTTTTGTTTCACCGTTTTCAGTACTATAGACTGAATCACGGCCTTGTGCGCGCTAGGCGCATGCCGTACTGACGACACGCACTCCAGCCTTCTTACTGTTTATTTTGAGATGGGCGCTCACCCCATCACCCAGGCTGGCCTTGACACGTGTCTATAGCCCGGGTAGACCTTGAAGTTTTGTTTCTCCTGGTCCAAACTCTCGAGCAGTTTTAATTAGAGGGCTGCGCCCCAGGAATGATCATAATATATTTTGTGGTTTGAATATTCTTGATCTTTTGCAGCCAGGTGGAGAGATGTTTGGGGAGGTTGCAGGACTTTGGGGACGTGAGGCATAGCTGGTGGGCATAAGCCGTTCTAAATGGGCCTTTAAGGGTCTACCTGCCTCCAGTTCCAGGCTAGTTCTCATCCCCAACCTGCTGCCCTGTAAAACCGTGGTAGCCCCAAGCACGCGCCATTACAGACAGGGCTGCTCCCACCGCCTTGCTATCCCTGTCACAATGGGCTGTTCCCCATTGCTGAGGCTGTTTCTGTCAGATGTTTTCGTCACGGAGAATAACTAACAAACACATGCAGTCTGGTATTTTTATAAAATGCGGGGAGCACCTGGGGTGACATACACAGAAGAAAGGCTATGTGAGGACAAAGCAAGACAGTAGCCATCTACAGCACAAAGAGAGGGTCCTCTGGGTTAGGGGTGAAGGAGGAGGAGGGGGAAGGGAAGTCCTTGAATTTGACCTCTCAGATTTCAGAAGTGTGAGAATGTTAATTTGTTTCCAATGCAAGGCTGTCGGTGCTGTTTCTCTACAGACAACTTAGAAGACCCAAGAGGCTACCCATGGCAGATGAGAAACGGCCAGATGAGACATAGTTTAGTATCCTACACTACTCTTCTTAGTGACTTATGAAATTCAGGCAATAAGAAAATCAGATAATAGAATAATATTTTCTTTATCACTGGGGGTTAAAGCCAACATTAACTGTTCCTACCTCGGTAATTCTAAATAAAGGTAAGAGCAGCAATGGCAACTTGGGTTATTTGGTGATAATGCAGGGAAGAGAGAATCTGCAGAGATGTTAGTTCAGCATCCTATCAGGGGCTACACTGTTTAAGCCCAGAGAACCCGAACCATAAGGAATGCAACAAGGCTTCACTTTTTAATGTATTACAATTTATTCCCTTTGTATCCCAGCTGTAGCCCCTTTCCTTGTCCCTACTAAATCCTACCCTCCCTCATCTCCTCCCATGCCCCTCCCCAAGTCCACAGATAGGGGAGGTCTTCCCCTCCACTTCCATCTAACCCTAGTCTATCAGGTCTCATCAGAACTAGCTCAATTGTCCTCCTCTGTGGCCTGGTAAGGATGCCCCTGTTTAAGGGGGAAGTGATCATATAGACAAACAAGCCTTCAATTTTTTATACTTTGGACATCTTGAACAAAATCAGATGTTTTACCAAATGAGAGAGTCAGGAGTCCAGCCCACAGAAAAACTACTGTGGGAAATCGTTGCTGCCCTAGCTGTAAGCACAAGCCCTCCATCACCGTTCACCACTGCATCCTTCCACAGGCTTCTCTACTGTCCTCCTCAAGCATCCCTCCCTCCACTGAGCCAGCACCAACTACACAGTTCAGTGACGTTCTCTGTGCATCGTGTGTCATTTTGTCAATGTCAGGACACCTATGGTAGTGATCCCATGGAAATACAGTAGATCTGAAAATGTTCTATTGCATAGTGACACTGGGGCCACGGTACACTTGCTCCTTGCTCATGTATTTGCGGTATTGTTGGTATGAGCAAACCTCCCTTGCTGTCATTCACGTAAAAGTGCGGCATATACAATTACATTCTACATGTAACACTTAATCATAACAAACTGGCTTATCTATTTACCATATTTACTACACTGTAATTTTATTGTTGTTTTGGAGCATATACAGACTTATAAGAGTTTGTTATAAACCAGCAGGTCACCTTCGTCCTGGCATAGCCTCATGCAGCCATGGTTACCAACTCTCTCATTTTCTTTTATGATTCCTTGAATCTCATGTTTCTGTCACCACAATATTAGGAGCAAAATACTGGTGTGTTTGTGCATGTGTGTGAGTATGTGTGTGTCTGTGTATGTGTGTGATATCTAGGGTTTATTCTGTAATCTTTGAAGGATGACAAGTCACCAAATGACACACCCCATACTAAAAGATAAAACTCACTACATCAAAGTTCCTGCATCCTTGCTTTGGCTACATTAAGTATCTACAGATTGTCTTCACCCATCAGGCAACACTGCAGCCTGCTGGATTGGTCACACTTTGCACTGCTCTGACAAGATATCTAATGCAGTCAACTTCACAGAGTAAGAAAAAAAAACTCATTTAGCTCATAGTTTCTCAGATTTCCAGACACAGTATTAGGCTACATCTACAACAGATAAAGCTACGCCCTAGCATGGAGCAGGGGGATTTGCTAGGAAATCCTCATGTTCAAGTATTACAACTCTTATTTCTCTAGGCTGTTAACTCTCTCTCCACCCTTACAGAATGGAACAACCTTGTCTAATTGCTGACCACATTTAATATAAAGTTTGAAATAGTCTCCATGTACTGTCATGTAAGAAGAGACCGTGGTTTATCATTGCGTCACTATTGTTCTCTGTTGGGTAACTATTCTCATGGCCCTTGTATATTTGATTTTATATTACACCACTAATTCTCTAAGTACCACTTGCCATTTCCTCTCTGCTACTGTTGCTGGCACTCATTGCATTTCCACAGGCTCCTACCTAGCAATTCTACTAGCTCCCATTAACTCCTCAGACCACATCCCAAAATGACCTGTTCCTGTAATTCCTTTCCATCACAGCCATGCTCCATGGACAGTGTGTCCATCCCTTTCTGTGTGTGTGCCATGTCCTGTCAATGTGGGTACTCTGCAGGGCTACCTTTCTGCTTCTGTGACCATCTGTGTGTAACTAGATAATAAATTGCACAAGGACTTAATTGCTTGTGTGTGATGGGCAGATCTCATAGAGTATAACAGTGAACAGTAGTTCAGCAAGAGTAACAAAATGAACAAAATTAAATGAGACATTTTATATTTTATATTCTAGTTTTATTTTTCAAAAGATTAGCACATCGTCTAGGCTCTAGAAAGACTTCCAGGACTACAGAAAGTACAGATTATCATTGTTAAACACAAGGAGATCTAAAGCATAGGAAGAAATACAAGGAGGAAAACTGTGATATGATTTTGTTGACATCGATAAACAATATGTCTTGAATCTTAGTCCTGTCATAGCATCGACTATGACTGCCTTCAAAATACGAAAAAAAAAAAAAGCAAGAACTTCAGAGTATTCACATCAAGACAAAATAGAACAGTGCCAGAGCAGATGCTGTGGAGACAGGTGCTGGGTGTGCTCAGACTAGAACAGAGGAAAGCCTCAGCAACAAGTCAGTCTAACTTGTACCATCCCCTGCAGACCACAGGACCTAGCAACAGACTGGTGCTGCCAGCACCTGCTCAGAGGCCAGCTGGCATCCTGTCTAGCAGCAACATTTCTTGCAGCAGCACTTCTTCTGGCAACAGCATTTCTGCTGGCAGCAGCCCTTCCCACAGCCACAGCCACAGCAGCCACAACAGCCACAGCCACCACAGCCACAGCCACAGCCACAGCCACCACAGCCACAGCTGCCACAGCCACAGCTGCCGCAGCCACAGCCTCCACAGCCACCACAACCTCCACAGCCACAGCCTCCACAGCCACAGCAGCCACAGCCACAGCCACCACAGCCACAGCAGCCACAGCCACAACCACCACAGCCACAGCCTCCACAGCCACAGCAACCCATGGTTTCAGGTGAGAGGAATGAGGAGCACTGAGGAGAGAGACTCAGGACAGGAGAGGGAGGTGTGATGCCCTCCTTGTACAGGGGTCCCCCTTTTATACTGCCCCCTTTATTTTTAGCCAAGTTTCCATGGAGAGGTCTCCAAGACTTTGTTTACTTCCTCCTCAAGTCAGTGTGTCACAAGAGCAGGGCTATTTTTAGCATTACTATCTTGAAAGCCCTTTGAGTATTCATTCTGGAGTGAAAAAAAAAGATATACAAAAACTGTGCTGTATATTTAACCCAAGAGCAGAAAAATGATTCACAACATGCAGAGGAATGCACAGGTGTAGTGTTCTCAGATTGTTTCTGCATCCAAGACATGGACCAAATGTGACTTTGTGAGTGTCCTATGCAGAAGGCTGGATTCTCTTGGTGCCGGGACACTGCAATGTGGAGAGGAGCTGTCCTCCCAGCCTCGGGTTGACTAGAAGCAAATCAAGGGAACAGATAGTGATTCATTTTCTCTCCTGCTTTCCCCCCTGGCTTATTAAGGAGATGCCCTTAGGAGGCTCTGGGACAAGGGCTCCCTGGAGTAGGGGCAGCCCCTAAAAAGCCGGGCCATCCACCATGAGTGAGAGCCTGCCATGTGAGTTCAATAGAGACAGTGGAGTGACGTGCACAGCACATGCACAGATCTCTGCTGTAGCTTCTTGATGCCATCTGAAATAGCCAATTGGCCTTAAGTGTGCAGACGCTGAGCAAGAGCACAACCTCATGGACAGCACATGACTGCCCCAACTCTTGGGACCAGAGGTGGAGGCCTGACCCAGGCTGTCAGCTGGACCTGTCCAAACAGCATTTCATTTCAAGGGAGTTTCATGAGTTTGAAATAATCCCATAACAGATAAATGAAAGACAGGAGCCTCCCCTTGCATGTAGCTTGGGAACAGGCTGTCTCAACATCAGACATCACATAATAAGTTTGCTGTGACCTTAAAAGGTTTTCTAGTGAATAAAGAATCCCAGTGAGCTATAAAGGGGATATCTGTGTGTTAAGGTGAGATTAATAATGTTAGAGCTGCCTGCCATGTCCCTTCTGATACCAGTTTTTCCATTTAATTCTTGTGAGAACAATGTTCCCAAAGATACATGAATACTGCTTTGTGTGAGCTCAAAAGACTAGAGTTCAATCAAAAGTTAGAAATACAGAACTTTTATCTGACCCTAGATTCAGTATCCATAGCTATAAAAAAATGTGTGTCTACAACAGAGTAACCGGAAACATTCACAGCATTTATTTAATTTAATACTTACAGTGTGCCAGGCCCAGAGCAAAGCACTGGAGTAAAACATACATATGTGGATAGAAAGCTGTCAGGTTCATGCTGTGATCTAAACATAGCTTCAAGAGGTGAGGAGAAGTTAGAGCTAACTCTAAGACCAGGATGTCAACAAGGAAGGATGCCAGAGGCCTCGTGAGGCCTTTCATGGGAATTTAGAGAAACAAGAACTAGCTAAATAGTCAAGCTGTGTCCCAGGAGTGGGTATATAAGGAGGCCCCCTGGCAGAAGGAGCATCACATCTCTCTGTGTTGTCCTGAGTCTCTCTCCTCACTGCACCTGAGTCCTCTCTCCTGAAACCATGGGTTGCTGTGGCTGTGGAGGCTGTGGCTGTGGAGGCTGTGGCTGTGGAGGCTGTGGCTGTGGAGGCTGTGGCTGTGGAAGCTGTGGCTGTGGTTGCTGTGGCTGTGGAGGCTGTGGCTGTGGAGGCTGTGGAGGCTGTGGCTGTAGTGGCTGTGGCTGTGGAGGCTGTGGCTGTGGAGGCTGTGGTGGCTGCTGTGGCTGCTGTAACTGCTGTTGCTGCAAACCTGTGACCTGCTGCTGCTGCCACCGCAGCTGCTGCAACTCCTGTGGCAGCTGTGGCTCTGGCTGTGGCTGTGGGAAGGGCTGTTGCCAGCAGAAGTGCTGCTGCCAGAAATGCTGCTGCAAGAAGTGCTGCTGCTAGGCAGAAGAGCGTTCAGGACCTGAACAAGTCCTTTGGGCTGTTGCTTCCTGTCACTAAAGGTTTCTTTCACCCACCTTGGGTCTCCAGCTGACACTTCAGCTCTCACACTCTCCTGTGATCTTTAAGGGAGTCACATGGACAATGTCACACTGTCCTTGAGGACAAACAAGGAAACTTCCTGATTGTTCTCTGGGTGCTACATCTCTTGGCAAATATTGCTGATTTGGGATGCCCCTGGGAGCACCATGCCTTAGGATCTGGGTAAACCTTTGGGGCTGCACCTGCCTGCCCTTCATGACCAATGTCCTGCTTATAAGATTGTTCTGGAGCCTTCTTCTGTGTGCTCTTCTCTCTTCTCTGTGTGCCTGGGGAACCCAGCTCTCCCAGTTAAAAACCGTCTAAACTCACAGTAGTTAAATGCCAGCATGTGAGTATCCCTCAATAAGTACTTAAAGAGTAGACCAGTGGGATCTCAGATCATGGGGCCTCAAACCCATGGAAGTAGACTGTTTATAATTGATTCTGATCATATGTTCATGTGTTGTCCATCAAAGTCTATCTTTTCTCTCCATGAGCACAATGTCTCTGCTCCCATGTTGTAGTTATTATCTGTAACACCCTCAATGTCTAATAAATTATACAAAATTTCCTGACGTGTTCGACTCACTAAAGCTTCTTGTGTATGTGGGGGGTACTTCTGAGAGAGTATAGATGGGTAGATAGTGCTGAGTGGGAGGGGAGAGTCCTTTGTGAACTGCTGGGACTTCCTGTGAACTTGAACTACACTCATGACAGCTTTGTATTAGCTAATACTGAAATTATAAATGCTTTATCTGTTCAAAATCTATAGTTTAGGCTGAAATAGCTTTTCTTTTTTTCTCAAAGGCTTCAGCAAAATGACAGTATACATGTGCTTGAAGGCATGCATGCACATTTACACCCTAAAACACACAAAATAGTAAAATAAAAGCAACTTGACAAAATCTGCCTTGGGCCTCATTTCTGATGTTGCTCACCGTACATCTTCTTTATTTGGCAAAATAATTTTGTGAACATATGGATTTCTTATACAATTTTACTTTAGGACTAGCATCTTCTTCAGGAGAGTTCTCCAGGTAAAGGTACAGATAAGGAGAACGAGTTATTCTCCTCTAATACAAGCAAGAATGTGAAAAGACATCATCTCCGAGAACAACAATTTACCAGTCTGAATTTTAAAAAACAAAACCAAAAAACAAGCCTTCCTGTTTAGAAATTCACATCTAAAAAAAAAAAAAAAAGAAATCCTAGAAATTCAGAATTCATTGCAGTGAGTGGAGCAAAGAGACACAAAGGGGTGGGGGTGGGGGTGGGGGTTAAGAGCACTGCCTCCTCTTTCCAAGGCCTGAGTTCAATTCCAGGCATCCTGTGTCAGCTCACAACTGTCTGTACCACCAAATCCAAGGGATCTGACACCTTCACACGAATGCACATAAAATAAAATAAAATTAATTATTAAAAAAAAGAGAAGAAAAAACAGCAAGCCACAGGTCAGTGTTCTGTTAATGACATCAGATTGCACAATCTACACATAAAAGGGAGCACTGAAAGCTTCAAAAAAGAGTGAGCTGGGTTGCTGTGGATTCAGAAGAAAGGTTTAAGACCTGATGTGGGGTGTGCATACCATCATTTTTATGAAATGATTTTCACCTAAAGAATTTTAAACACTCACTCAAGGAAAAAGAATTCTCAGTGAGATACACACACAGAATATTGTCCAGGTGCCTGTTGGGTAAAGTCAGCATGAGGGGAGAGTATATGGAGAAGGAAGACCTTAGCACATGACTTTAGCCCATGGAAACACTAAGGCTTTCAAATGGCACAAGCATTGTCACCATTATTATAGTCATTTCATGGTATCATAGCATGGGGTTGGGAAGCCCTCAGCCAAGGAGAACAGTGTTCATGATTCTTTTTGGAGGTAGAGAATTGAAGAATTAATATATGCACCAGCACGGAAACAAGCCAATGACTGTCTTCACTGTCATGCCTGACCTTCAGTTAGTCAAAGACCTGAGGGTTTCAACATACCTGTATCCCTGTGAAACAAACATTTTTTTTTTCCTTTTTTTGATCCCAAGAAAACCTAACCAGGAGGGAGAGAGACTTAGCTAAGACACGTCCACAACAGATGACAAAACTACAGTTAGGAGAAGGTGAGGCCAAGGGTTCATCCCTCACATTCCAGGAGGGTCCACCCTGGACACCAACACTGCTTTTTCCTCTCTCCTGAGTCAACTATGCTGCCACTTTTAGGAAATGACTTGCAATAGGAAAGGGAGAGGAAAATGGGATTGATTCAGATCTCACTGGAGAAGCTGCTTCTTGCAGCAGATGGGAATTCACACAGAGTCTCCCAAAGGGGCTGTGTAAGAGCTTGTTGGCTGTGGGTTCCACCTGCAACCAATCAGAATGACCACTGACAGCTTCTCCTGTGACCCTGTCAAGGAAGCTCACTTCAGCATCCCCTGCCTGCCCTGACTCTGATGTTGCCACAACCCGCTGCCTTTTTCACATTTAACTTTTGGTGTGGAAAGCTGTTGCAGGTATCTGGGACACACTCTGTGGAGTGCTGAGTTCCTTGGACTGTAATGAAACTAGGGTCCTTGATACCCTGTCTCAACCCCAAGGCCCTACTTTCATAATACCTCAATTCTTTGTGGCACTCACGTCTACCAATATCTGCCTGCTGATTGGTCATGAATTTGCATGTTGTTGCTTCTCTTCCCTGAGCTGAGGGTGATACACAGAAGAGAGCCCTTACCAATTCCAGTTGTAGACTCAATAGCTGCCGAGCAGGATAAGAGAGCAACTCAAATCTTGTGTTTTCTGGCTGTTGCATGAATCAGCAGGTATGGGAAGCTGGACAGGGGGACTTGCTACTTCACTATACCTCTATTATCAGCTTTCTTTCCAGATCATCCTGGATCTGCAGCAAGTGGCTCATAAAATACTAACTCTCCAAGGGAAGATCAACTTGCTGGCAGCAGTAGTACTTCAAAGCCAACATGGATTGAATCTCCTCATGGCTAAAGAAGGTAGCCTTTACATCTTCCTCCAAGAGGAATGCAGTTTTTATGTCCACCAGCCAGGGAAAGCAAAAGACATAATCCAACAACTCCAGCAGATCTATAGAAGCAAAGGGAACAATTCCAGGTCACTAATTCTTGGGCCTTTGAGAACCCCATATGGAAGTGGATTCTGCCCTTCCTCATATCTCTTTTGTGCTTCTTTCTGTTTTTGCTTTTGGCACCCTGCTTTATAAACTTCTTCTCTCCATTCCTCCAACAAGAAATACAAAAATTATCTAACCAAACCATTAATCACTTGTTCTTACAGGATTATCAACCTCTGCTCACAAAATCGGATGACAGTAAACTTCCAATCAACCATAATGGTGGGTTCTAACTACACCCCAAGAATGACAATTCTCCTAATCAGCATGAAGCAGCTTGAAGAGCACAAGTCATCCTTATGCCCTCTCCTCCATCACCCCTTTGTACTTCCTCACCTTTTATTTAAACAAAGAGGGAGGAATGCTGAAATTGATAAAGAGGCATCTCTATAGCCAGCCCCTGGGGGTCCTGGCAAAAAGGCTCTCAGGCATCTGTGAGGCCACCTCCAGAAATTCAGCAGTGACAGGACCACCTGTGACACAAACACTTGTTTGTTCTGTACATGAGTTGAGTCACCTTATAAGAGGACTAGCCCCTCCTTCTCTCTGTCTCTTTCCTGCCTCACCCAGAGACAGTCTCTGTAACCCTTCCTCCACCCCTACTAAAACATCCCATGTTGATCTTGTCACTTGGAATAATGTATAAACCTGCCACACAGGTCCACCACACAACTCCTAACAATCAGTAGGAAGAAGAGGTTCTTAATTTGGTCTGTTGCTTAATTTGGTCTGCTGACCTTTTAGGTTTACTGTGCTCTGATTTTCTTGATCCTGAGTAAGTGCAGGGGCAGATGTGCCAAGAGTACCTTGGAGTCAGAGCCTCATCAAGAGGTCTCTGGTGACTTCATTTGAGTCACAACATCCAGGGCATTAGGAAGGCCTTCAAGTAGGGCCAGATAAGGACATCTACCTAAAAGCAGTAGGGGTGATATGCTCAGGACTCCCCAGGGGAACCTCAGAAGCAGTACTCCTGGGAGAGGGTGTAAATGACCCATAAGATATTGCCCATCAGTCCGATATCCCCAAGTTATACAAGTAATAAAAGCCCCCAACAAGCATGCAACACATAGAGATCAAGACCAAACAGTGGGAGACTGCAGGACAGTGATTGCATCACTTGGCTCAGCTTTGCTGATCTTTGTCAAGCAGTTGTGCTGGCTTTATGACTTCTGCTCTTCCCATTAGTTATGAGTGTGCCACTCCAGTAACTTTATTATGGAAAAGCTCAAGCAAGCTCATAGAAAAAGACCAAAAATATTATAATTGGCTGTGGCAGCATGTGCCTTTAATCTTAGCATTCAGGGGACAGTGGATATTGAAACAAACAAAACAAAAAGAATTCATGTCAGTCTATCAGTAACTAACATTTCAGCATATTTCCTATTTATTTCTCTGTGATTGTTTTACCATAATTCCTGCTTATTTCTTTTTAATAATCAAGTGTGTAAATGCCACTTAAGAAAAATTTTTTACCAAATATCTCCCCAAAGAGATACTCTTTTAGACCCACATGGCAATGATCAGGTCCATGAAACCTAAAACTGCCATGCTTCCTATGTGTTGTCCAATGAAACTTTCCTTCTCCTAACCATTTCAAGGATGTCCAGGGCTGGTGTTTTATCCCAGATTTAATGAAAGCTGAGCATTCACTCTGCTTGAATCCAGAAAATTCCACTATGTTTGTTATTTTTGTGTGAGAAAATTTTATTGAAAAATTAGTCCTCAGTAAGAGTGGTATAGTTCCTCCTCTCCCTGAGCCCTAATTTCCAAGGGTGGTTTATAAAAATTTGGCATAATTATTATAGAGTGCATCAAATCAAAAGGTGTGTGATTTAAGTTTATTCCATTACTGGTGCTGTCCACCATTGGACTAAGCTGCAATTTTCCATCTTCAGTCTGAATCAGGGTTTTTCCCATGATACCCCAACGTTATTCAGGCTCTCAATTATAATTGCAGGGGAAATATCTACTAAGGTTCCAAGACAACAGAGAACAATTTAAAGACACAGCCAAACACGCTTGGGGTGTTTGGGCACCTTTGGGTGTCCTGACAAAGGCTCAGACCTCTGTCCCATGTCTTCCCTCCCTTGATGATAGTCTCTCAGTAATAATTGGTTCTCCTTCCTCCCACAGAAATGTCCTCTGTGACCTTTGCTCTCCTGAGGGCCCATCCAGAGTTCACAGTTAAATTGCAATGGAAGGTGGAGGATTTCCCTCATTCCAGTTCTTCTCTCAGATCTATCTCTCAGTAAGACGACAAACAGAACATCTGATCCTTCTAAGGCAAAACTCATTCCATTCCTGCAGCTACACATGATGGATTTGCCCTGAGTCCACCTTCACAGCTGCACCATCACTTCAGGATTCGATAAGACAGTTTCAGTATCTGATCACACTGGCAGTAGTTTGTTCCCAGCATCACATGTGCAGAATACATCATGGGGCCCTTGGCAGTTGGCCACTGAGGCTAATGTGGTACCAGCTACTTTCAAAGCTGATGTGTGATATGACTTGAGCCTGCTTCTGTCTCAGCAGGCTCTGCACACACTTCGTGCATGGGCAGGCAGACATGCAAACAAAACACTCATAACCAATAAAAAAAAAAAAATCTTGAAAATAAACCAGACTACTGCATCTTTTGTAGCCCTGATGTCCAAGCCTCAAAATATTGGTGAACATCCATTCAAAAGGATCACCCACACTGCATGACTCTCAGGCAAGGAGAAAGGGGGTGTGTCTATTGGAACAGCTACATACCAGAACAATAAAAATATATTCCATATTATCATGACCAAAGAGAGAATCCATACCTACCCTTGTGTCATGTACTGTGAACGTTTACAAAGAGCCACATCTGCAGTGTAGATGAAGCCCTCATTCAAGACAGAACCATACCTTAACTTTTATATGAAACCTCTCCTCTTTCATCAAGCTTTTACAGGGACACACCATTGGAGTGAAAGAAATTGACAAGGCAATTTCATGCATTAAACACTCTGATGTCTAATTCTGATGAGCTCTGATGGTCTATTAGCTCCCCACCATTCTCACTGCACTTGTTCATTCCTTTCCTGTGTAGTCATGCCAGTGAGTCTCTGGTAAGAGTAATGCCATCACTGAGGTTGCACAGGCCAAGAAGGAATCGCTGTCACCTTGACTCCAATTCTCTTCTCATGCTATAGAGGCTGGATCCTTCAGCAAACCTCCTGTCCTGCTCCCTGGCGCACCAGTCAGGCCCCATCCTGTCCTCCAGGACTTCCTTAGGACAGATGCTATCAGTTCCACTTCAGTCACCTGCCAGACTAGTAGCTCTGTGTTCAAAGTAATCCTTTGGCTTGGAAAGCTGCAGTTCTCCTGCCCCCCCCCTCCCCGGCTTTGCGCCACACAAGCTGACATGTAAAAGGAGATAAAAGCAACTCCCTCTTCCTTGTGCTCTGCATGACTAACACTTCATTCAGCTGGTTGCTCTAGAATTTTCTTCTTTTGATTCCTTCATCACTTCCTAGAATTTTACTGTCCCCAAGACTGGACAGTTCATTCCCTTGTCATTCTGTAGTCTGTCCAGACAGCACATTCTCCCTGAATCCTCTTTGACCTCCACAATCACAACCCCCTCCCCCATTGCTTTTCTCTCTCCACAACATCACATTTTACCATGATTGTATGAGGCAGAAAAAACAATGTTGTTCTTGTCATTTCATAAGAAACACTGAGGAACTGTCTTGTTTAATTGTTTACTTTACTGTCCCATCCAAGGGGAGATCAATGAGTTCCTAAGGAGGGGCAAAAAGGATGGGGTGTTGACAAGAGACACAAAGAATGAGAGCAAGTCTATAATCTGATCTTTCTCTTATTTATTTGAAATTTTACACACAACTTTATAGGGAGAAGGAAGGAAGGGAAATTGTGTCAGCAATCTAGTATAGAAAATATAACAGGGTGATTAATGATGAAGCAGAACACTGCAAGAATGTTTACTAAAAGAGATACTACAAGAATGTCAGCTAAGAAATCTCAAAATGTCTAGCCTGATGCACAGATGTCTCATAGGTTCCGGAAACATAAGTCTCTCACCTAAGACCTTGTTGAAGCTGTCTGTAACTTTGCACTATCTGGCCTTTGCTCCAGGGACTTTACAAATAATATAACAGGCCAGGACTTTGACAATATGGTCTAACTGCTACACAGCCCATTTCACACCCAAGACACCCTCTATCCTCAAGCCTACATTCATCATTGCCTTTGCCTTTGTTTTGATTTTGACATGGCTTTACCGCAATCACATGCATTTCTTTCTGTGAACACATTTAAAATCACCTGTTATTTGCTGTCCAGATTATGGAATGTCCTTGCAATTTTGGCATTACTATGATGAACACCTTTGAATTTCTTTGATGGAACATACATGCAATCATGTGTACATAGTTCTATAGAAGACCAAATGAGTGCATGCAAAGCATGGGTGTAGAGCACGGTTCATTTTGGTGCATGTTTCTGCAAATACCTGTGTCGGACAAGAAACTGGTGACTATCAACTATACACAGAAACAAATCTAACTACTTCATGTTACTCTCTGGTTCTTCAGATGCACACGGTAATGCCAAGGCTGGAGGAAATTAATAAGTATTAGCACTCTGCCTGTCTCAGAGCCAGCATCCTAGTCCTTCATCTTCTGCTTGTGTCTGAGAAGAGATGGGCTAAGGCAGAAAGTACCCATTTCTTCTTTGTATAGAGTCTCCTGGTACTCTTATTCTTGTTGCACCTTCACCCTGGACCTTCCACTGCCCTTGTCTCTGGTGCTGTTTAATGCAATAATTCTTTTTTTATTAATAATTTATTTATTTACTCACCTTACATTCTAACTGTAGCCCTCCAGGTCCTACCCTCCCTCTTTCTTCCAACCTCCCCCTTCCCCTATTTCTCAAAAAGAGCAGCCCCCGGCCAACCAACTCCAGCTCACCAAGTCACATCAGAACTGAGCTCATCCTCTTCCCCTGTGGCCTGGAGAGGCAGCAATGCCAGGGAGAAGTGATCATAAATCAGACAGAGTCCATGTCAGAGACATCCCCTACTCCCCTTACTAGGTAGCCCACATGCAGTAATTTTGAACCATAGACTATCTGAGAACACTCCTAGGGAGATAAGGGGAGGTAAGAGAACTCAGGGCCAGGTAGCAGGAAAGCAGTGTGAGTGGTTCACTTCTGAAGGCCAGGGCAAATGTTGAGCTAATGGATAGCTCATTTCCCATCCCAGATTTTTTACAGGGAATGCTAAGGTAAAAATTAGAATTAACAGTTTATGGAAGGGGGGGCAGTGCATCTAGTTCATAGATTGATCAGCTTCAACCACTGTATACGTTGTCACTTCCAGGGATTCAGGAATGTGATACAAAAGCTGTTTTTTATGACCTCTTAATGCTTTCTTGGGAGAGGGCCATTTTTATTTCACAGAATGAAATCCTTAGACGAGATACAGGATGTGAAGCTACAGGGAGAGGGGTAGAAAGAATTATTCAAAAGGGGAAATATTAAAAAACATACATTGAGAATCATTACGCTATTCTGTTGAATTCATGCTCAGATTGGGTGCTTGTAAACAACCACATTCCTTTTAAGCATTTTACATATATATGCACTCATGTATATGTGTATGATATGTGTGTGTGCATATGGGTACACATTTTGTGTTCACTTGTGGGCATGCATGTCCATGCAGTGTGTGTATGTGTGCCAGAGGGCAGCATTATGGTTATTCTCAATCATTTTACATCTCTTTTTTTTTCTTTTGTAAGACTTCTAGATGGAGTCAGAGTGCACTGATTTGGCCAGACTACATAGCCAGTAAGGCCCAGGGATCCCTTGCCTGGCCTTCCTGGAGCTGGAAATAACAGACACACAAACATGCCTTGCCTTTAACATGGGTGCTTTGGGCAGAAGCAGGCCCTTCACTCACTGACACATCTCCCCAACCCGTGTGATCAAACATTACCTGTTACTAGAATGAAGCTAAAATGACCCAGATCCCAGTCCTTCGGCATGAGCTTCGGGTGTTGAATGTCATCTGGACTCAGACACTGAGATAAGAATCTGATAGAAAATGGCAATGCAAGGGTAGAGAGACATTGATGGAATGTGACACCACTGATGGAACCCTGGAGGTTTTTGTTTTTGTTTTTTCTGACTTATATTAACAGGTAGGTAAAGGCACTAAATCTTTACAACCATTTGAAAACCTCTTAGAGACTTCTACATATGTCCTGAAAAAACAGCAGGACACATGGTTTAGTTGCATTTTTGGTTACACATGCCAGAATGAGAAAAGAGACAGAAAGATTGACAAGTTTGTGTAGTTTATTGGGAGAGGACTATTTTTATTTCAAAGAAATGAAAGCCTTAGATGAGATACAGGATGTGAAGCTACAGGGAGGGGGAAGAGGAGTAGAAAGAATTATTTAAATGGGGAAATATAAAAACATAGCATTGAGAATCATTACGCTATTCTGTAGAATTCATGCTCAGATTGGTTGCTTATAGATAAGCTTTGTCAGTATTTTTCATTTGGAGACAGACTCTCAGATACCAGGGGATATGGATGAACTCCTGCAAGCTGAGTCACAGTGGCCAGGCAAGAAGTGAGAAAGTCTTAGGAACCAAACAATTACCAGCTGTAGCTTCCCAGGGACCAAGCAGAGTCCTATAGCAGCAGCATTGCTTCTGGCAGCAGCACTTTTGCTGGCAATAGCCCTTCCTGCAGCCCTCCCTCCCTCTTCTCCTCCCATGCCCCTCCCCCAGCCCACTGAGAGGGGAGGTCCTCCTCCCCTACCATCTGACCCTAGTCTATCAGGTCTCATCAGGACTGGCTTCACTGTCTTCCTCTGTAGCATGGTAAGGCTGGCCCTTCCGTTAAGGGGGAAGTGATCATAGAGCCAGGCAAGCCTTCATTTTTTAAGCTTTGGACATCCTAAATGAAATCGGTTGTTTCACCAAATGAGAGAGTCAGGAGTCCAGCCCACAGAAAAACTACTGTGGGAAATCTTAGCTCCCCTAGCTGTAAGCACAAGCCACCCATCACTGTTCACCACTGCATCCTTCCACAGGCTTCTCTACTGTTCTCCTCAAGCCTTTCTCCCTCCACTGTGCCAGGACCACAACACAGTTCAGTAACATTCTCTGTGCACAGCATCATGTGTCATTTTGTCAATGTCAGGACACCTATGGTAGTGGTCCCATGAAATTACAGTAGCTCTGAAAATGTTCTATTCCATAGTGACACTGAGGCCACGGTACACTTGCTCCTTGCTCATGTATTTGCGGTATTGTTGGTATGAGCAAACCTCCCTTACTGTCATTCACGTAAAAGTGCAGCGTATACAATTACATTCTACATGTAACACTTAATCATAACAAACTGGATTATCTATTTACAATATTTACTGCACTGTAATTTTATTGATATTTGGGAGCATATACAGACTTATAAGAGTTTGTTATAAACCAGCAGGTCACCTTCGTCCTGGCATAGCCTCATGCAGCCATGTTTACCAACTCTCTCATTTTCTTTTATGATTCCTTGAATCTCATGTTTCACTCACCATGATATTAGGAGCAAAAGCCTGGGTGTGTGCGTGCGTGTGTGTGTGTGTGTGTGTGTGTGTGTGTGTGTGTGAGAGAGAGAGAGAGAGAGAGAGATATCTAGGGTTTATTCTGTAATGAGTTTATTCTGTAATTTTTAAAGGATGACAGTCACCAAATGACGCACCCCTTACTAAAAGATAAAATTCACTACATGCAAAGTTCCTTCATCTTTGCTTTGGCTGCATTAAGTATCTACAGATTGTCTTCACCCATCAGGCAACACTGCAGCCTGCTGGATTAATCACACTTTTCCCTGCTCTGACAAGATATCTAATACAGTCAACTTCACAGAGGAAGAAAAAACTCATTTTAACTCATAGTTTCTCAGATTTCCGGACACAGTATCAGGCTACATCTACAACAGATAAAACTATGCCCAAACATGGAGCAGGGGGATTTGCTAGGAAATCGTCCTGTGCAAGTATTAGGTGACTCTTATTTCTCAAGGCTGTTAACTCTTTCTCTCCCCCCTTACAGAATGGGACAACCTTGTTTAACTGCTGACTGCATTTAATATAAAGTTTGAAATAGTCTCCATGTACTGTCATGTAAGAAGAGACCATGGTTTATCATTGTGTCACTATTGTTCTCTGTTGGGTAACTGTTCTCATGGCCCTCGTATATTTGATTTTATATTACACCACTAATTCTCTAAGTACCACTTGCCATTCCCTCTCTGCTGCTGTAGCCTGCACTCATCGCATTTCCATGGCCTCCTACCTGGCTCAATTTCTCCCAGAGAACAAATTCTAAAGTTGCCATTGAGTTAGAAGTCATCTCTCTAAAGTTCCACTGTGTGCTTGGAGCAAGTTACAAACTGTCTCAGCCTTTTACTGTATATGTAATGGCCATAGTAACACGACCTGTGATCTATGACACATATATGTTCTTGGACTGTTGCTTCTCCTAGTTGTTTCTGTATCTACAGTGTTGTAGTGAAAGGTTCATGAGTCTGTGTACTGTGTTGTTTGCTTGGAATTCCGCAGAGTTGTGTGAGTGGCCATGGTAGGTGTGTTAATCTGGGTATTTTCACATGTTGCCTTTTTGTCTCATGTGCTTGTGTGTGTTCTCACGGGTGCACATAGGCACACAGGTGTACTTGCATGCATGTGCTCATTTGTACATAGACCAAGGCTTCTGTGTCACTCCTCCAAAGGCATTCACAGTGTTTGTTTGTTCCTTTGTTTTTGTTTTCTGAGACACAGTCTCTCCTAGACCTGCAGCAAACCAAGTAAGCTAGGCTGACTGGCCAACCAACCCGGATACCCCTGTCTCCCCACTATCAGCACTGAAATTACAGGCACAATGGCTTTGGTGGGAGCCAGGATGGGGGTTCTGAAGATCAAACTGGTTTTTCTAAAAGGTGTCTCCCAACCCAGATGCCTGGCTTTTGAGGGGCTCATGAGTGCTTGGGCTGCTTGAGCTGTTGCTGGGGCCATGGCTGCCCCATCTGCAGCCCTCAGAGTCTGCACCAGTCTCAACCTTCTTTTTCTTACTTAGTTGAAACCATTGGTGTCAACACACTCTATATGAAGCCCAAACTTTGTTGGCTCCCATGTAAGTCCCAAATTCCCATGATTCACTTTTCTCCTATGATGGAAACATCTACCTCTATGCAATTCCACTAGCTCCCATTAACCCTCAGACCACATCCTAAAGTGACCTGTTCCTTAAACTGTGAATCCTTTCCAATAAAACCATGCTCCATGGACAGTGTGTCCATCCCTTTTTTGTATGTGTGACATGTCCTGTCAGTGTGGAAACTCTACAGGGCTATCTTTCTGCTTCTGTGACCATCTGTGTATGACTAGATAATAAATTGCACAAGGACTTAATTATTTGTGTGTGATGGGCAGATCTCACAGAGCATAACAGTGAACACTAGTTCAGCGAGGAACAAAATGAACAAAACTAAATGAGACATTTTATGTTTTATATTGTAGCTTTATTTTTTAAAAGATTACAATATACTCTAGGCTCTACAAAGACTTCCAGGACTGCAGAAAGTACAGATTATCATCGCTAAACACAAGGAGATCTAAAGCACAGGAGGAAGTACAAGGAGGAAAAATCAATGAAAACCATGATATGATTTTGTTGACATTCATAACCAAAATGCCTTGAATCTTAGTCCTGTGATACCATCAACTATGACTGCCATCAAAACACCAATAGATAGATAGATAGATAGATAGATAGATAGATAGATAGATAGATAAAAATGCAAGAGCTTCAGAGGATTCAGATTAAGAAAAAAAAAAAAAAAAGAACAGTACCAGATTGCAGAGGCTGTGTCGACAGGTGCTGGGTGTGCTCAGAATAGAACAGAGGAAAGCCTTAGCAACAAGTCCGTCTAACTTGAACCATCCCCTGCAGACCACAGGACCTAGCAACAGACTGGTGCTGCCAGCACCTGCTCACAGGCCAGCTGGCGTCCTGTCTAGCAGCAACACTTCTTGCAGCAGCATTTCTTCTGGCAGCAGCACTTCTGCTGGCAGCAGCCCTTCCCACAGCCACAGCCACAGCAGCCACAACAGCCACAGCCACCACAGCCACAGCCACAGCCACAGCCACCACAGCCACAGCAACCACAGCCACCACAGCTACAGCTGCCACAGCCACCACAGCCACAGCTGCCACAGCCACAGCCTCCACAGCCACAACCACCACAGCCACAGCAGCCACAGCCACAACTTCCACAGCCACAGCCTCCACAGCCACAGCCTCCACAACCACAGCAACCCATGTTTTCAGGTGAGAGGACTCAGGTGCAGTGAGGAGAGAGACCCAGGACAGGAGAGGGAGGTGTGATGCCCTCCTTGTACAGGGGTCCCCCTTTTATACTGCCCCCTTTATTTTTAGCCAAGTTTCCATGGAGAGGTCTCCAGGACTTTGTTTACTTCCTCCTCAAGTCAGTGTGTCACAAGAGCAGGGCTATTTTTAGCATTACTATCTTGAAAGCCCTTTGAGTATTCATTCTGGAGTGAAAAAAAAAAAAAGAAAGAAACAAAAACAAAAAAAAAAACTGTGTGTATATTTGACCCAAGAAAAGAAAAGTGATTCACAACATGCAGAGGAATGCACAGGTGTAGTGTTCTCAGATTATTTCTGCATCCAAGACATGGACCAAATGTGACATTTGTGAGTGTCCTATGCAGAAGGCTGGATTCTCTTGGTGCCGGGACACTGCAATGTGGAGAAGGTGCTGTCCTCACAGCCTCTGGTTGACAAGAAGTGAATCAAGGGAATGGACAGTGATGCTTTTTCTCTCCTGCTTTCCCCCCTGGCTTATTAAGGAGATGCCCAGAGGAGGCTCTGGGACACGGGCTCCCTGGAGTAGGGGCAGCCCCTAAAAAGCAGGGCCATCCACCATGAGTGAGAGCCTGCCATGTGAGTTCAATAGAGACAGTGGAGTGACGTGCACAGCACATGCACAGATCTCTGCTGTAGCTTCTTGATGCCACCTGAATTAGCCAATTGGCCTTAACTGTGCAGACACTGAGCAAGAGCTTCATCTCATGGACAGAACATGACTGCCACACACACTTGGGACCAGAGGTGGAGGCCTGACCAGGCTGTCAGCTGGATGTGTCCAAACAGAATTTCATTTCAAGGGAGTTTCATGAGTTTGAAATAATCCCATAACAGATAAGTGAAAGACAGGAGCCTCCCCTTGCATGTAGCTTAGGATTAGGCAGTCTCAACATCAGACTTCACATAATTATTTTGCTGTGACCTTAAACGATTTTCTAGTAAATAAAGAATCCCAGTGAGCCATAAAGGGAATATCTATGCATTAAGGTGCGATTAATAATGTTAGGGCTGCCTCCATGTCCCTTTTGATACCAGTTTTCCCATTAATTCTTCTGAGAACAATGTTCCCAAAGATACATGAAGACTGCTTGGTCTGAGCGCAACAGACTAGAGTTCGACCAAAAGTTAGAAACACAGAACTTTTATCTGACCCTAGATTCAGTATCCATAGATATAAAAGAGTGTGTCTGTAAGAGAGTATCCCAAAACATTCTCAGCATTTATTTAATTGAATCCTTACAGTGTGCCAGGCGCAGTGCAAAGCACTAGAGTAAAACAAACATACATATGTGGATAGAAAGCTGTCAGGGTCATGCTCTGATCTAAACATAGCTTCAAGAGGTGAGGAGAAGTTAGAGCTAACTATAAGGCAGGATGTCAACAAGGAAGGATGCCAGAGGCCTCGTGAGGCCTTTCATGGGAATTTAGAGAAACAAGAACTAGCTAAATAGTCAGGCTGTGTCTCAGGAGTGTGTATATAAGGAGGCCCCTTGGCCAAAGGAGCATCACATCTCTCTGTGTTGTCCTGAGTCTCTCTCCTCACTGCACCTGAGTCCTCTCTCCTGAAACCATGGGTTGCTGTGGCTGTGGAGGCTGTGGCTGTGGAGGCTGTGGCTGTGGAGGCTGTGGCTGTGGTGGTTGTGGCTGTGGAGGGTGTGGCTGTGGAAGCTGTGGCTGTGGAAGCTGTGGCTGTGGTGGCTGTGGTGGCTGTGGTGGCTGCTGTAACTGCTGTTGCTGCAAACCTGTGACCTGCTGCTGCTGCCACCGCAGCTGCTGCAACTCCTGTGGCTGTGGCGGCTGTGGCTGTGGCTGTGGGAAGGGCTGTTGCCAGCAGAAGTGCTGCTGCCAGAAGTGCTGCTGCCAGAAGTGCTGCTGCAAGAAGTGTTGCTGCTAGGCAGAAGGGCATTCAGGACCTGAACAAGTCCTTTGGGCTGTTGCTTCCTGTCACTAAACGTTTCTTACACCCACCTTGGGTCTCCAGCTGACACTTCAGCTCTCATATTTTCCTTTGAACTTTAAGGTAGTCACATGGACAATGTCACACTATCCTTGAGGGCAAACAAGGAAACTTCCTGATTGTTCTCTGGGTGCTACATCTCTTGGCAAACATTGCTGATTTGTGATGGCCCTGGGAGCACCAGGCCTGACCTCTCTGGCTTTGGATCCCGGTAAGTCTTTTGGGCTGATTTGCCTGCCACTCGTGACCAATGTCCTGCTTATGAGATTGTTCTGGAGCCTTGCTTCTCTTTGCTCTTCTCTCTTCTCCGTGTACGTGGGGGACCCCATCTCTCCGAGTTAAAAACTGTCTAAACTCACAGTAGTTAAATGCAAGCATGTGCATATAACTCAGGACATAAAGAGTAGACCAGTGGGATCTCAGATCACGGGGCCTCAATCCCATGGGAGTAGATCGTTTGTTATTGATTCTGATCATATGTTCATGTGTTGTCCATCAAAGTCTATCTTTTCTCTCCATGACCACAATGTCTCTGCTCCCATGTTGTAGTTATTATCTGTAACACTCTCAACATCTAATAAACTATACAAAATGTCCTGATATGTTTGATTCACTAAAGCTTCTTGTGTGTGGGAGAGGGGTACTTCTGAGGGAGTGTGGATGGATAGATAGTGATGAGTGGGAGGGGAGAATCCTTTCTGAACTGCTGGGACTTCCTGTGAACTTGAACTACACTCATGACAGCTTTGCATTAGCTAATACTGAAATTATAAATGCTTTATCTGTTCAAAATCTATAGTTTAGGCTGAAATAGCTTTTCTTTTTTTCTCAAAGGCTTCAGCAAAATGACAGTATACATGTGCTTGAAGGCATGCATGCACATTTACACCCTAAAACACACAAAATAGTAAAATAACAGCAACTTGACAAAATCTGCCTTGGGCATCATTAATGATGTTGCTCACCGTACATCTTCTTTATTTGGCAAAATAATTTTGTGAAAATATGTATTTCTTATACAATTTTACTTTAGGACTAGCATCTTCTTCAGGAGATTTCTTCAGGTAATGTTAAAGACATTGATTAGGGCAAATTTCCAGGTTTTAGCCAAGTGCAGATCCACCTTCCATCCAACCATTCTCTATCACATGACACACGGCTCCCTTGGAGCTTTTTTGCACACTGCATGTGTGCCAAGCAGTTCTTGGAGCCAGGAAGATTCAGGAAAATTCCACCATCTTCCTTACAAGGATGTAACCCAGGGGATTTCACAAACACAAAGTCACCAAAATGCACCCAGACACATTCATGCTAACACAGACACACTCATTTACACACACAGCACACACACACACCACACATTTCCATATAACACCACTGGTGTCAGTTTGAATTAGGTGCAGATGACTAGGAAACTCACCCTTCACTTCTTCAAACTTTTTCTTTCAGACCCCACTAGTCATTTCAGGAAAAAAATACAGATAAGGAGAATGAGTTATTCTTCTCTTATACAAGCAAGAATGTGAAAAGACATCATCTCCAAGGACAACATTCTGCCAGTCTGAATTTTTAAAAAACAAACCCAAAACGCAAGCCTTCCTGTTTAGAAATTCACTTCTAAAAGAAAAAGAAATCCTTCTAATTCAGAATTCATTCCAGTGAGTGGAACAAAAAGACAAAAATCAGGAGAGGCTGGAGTGATGACTCAGTGGTTAAAAGCACAGTCTGCTCTTCCCAAGGTCCCGGGTTCAGTTGCCAGTATCCTCATGGCAGCTCATCTCGTCTGTACCACCATTTCCAAGATATCTGACACCTTCACAAGAATTCACATAAAACAAAATTAAATTAATTATTAAAAAAAGAAAACAACAACAAAAAACCCCGAAAAACAGCAAGCCACAGGTCAGTGTTCTGTTAATGACATCAGATTGCATGTTCTATAGTTACAAGGGAGCACTGAGCTCCACAAAAGAGTGAGCTGGGTTGCTGTGGATTCAGAAGAAAGGTTTAAAACCTGATGTGGGATGTGCATAACATCATTTATATAAATTGAAATTCACCTAAAGAATTTTAAACACTCACTCAAGGAAAAGGAATTCTCAGTGAGATACACACACAGAATATTGTCCAGGTGCCTGTTGTGTAAAGTCAGCATGAGTGGAGAGTATATGGAGAGGAAGACCTTAGCTCATGACTTTAGCCTGTGGAAACACTAAGGCTTTCAAATGGCACAAGCGTCGTCACCATTATTATAGTCATCTCGTTGCATAGGTGCATGGGAAGTCCTCAGCTAAGGAGAACAATGATGTTAATGATTCTTTTTTGGAAGTAGAGGACTGAAGTATTAATATATGCAGAACGGAAGCAAGCCAATTGCTGTCTTCACTGTCATGCCTGACCTTCAGTTAGTCAAAGACCTGAGGGTTTCAACATCCCTGTGAAACAACTGTTTTTTGTTTGTTTGTATGTTTGTTTGTTTGTTTGTTTTTGATCCCAAGAAAACCTAACCAGGAGGGAGAGAGACTTAGCTGACACATGTCCACAACAGATGACTAAACTACAGTTAGGAGAAGGTGAGGCTAAGGGGTTCGTCCCGCACATTCCAGGAGGGTCCACCCTGGACACCAACACTGCTTTTTCCTCTCTCCTGAGTCATCTACGCTGCCACTTTTAGGAAATGACTTGCAATAGGAAAGGGAGAGGAAAATGGGATTGATTCAGATCTCACTGGAGAAGCTGCTTCTTGCAGCAGATGGGAATTCACACAGAGTCTCCCAAAGGGGCTGTGTAAGAGCTTGTTGGCTGTGGGTTGCACCTGCAACCAATCAGAACGACTGCTGACAGCTTCTCCTGTGACCCTGTCAAGGAAGCTCACTTCAGCATCCACTGACTGCCCTGACTCTGATGGTGCCACAACCCGCTGCCTTTTTCACATTTAACTTTTGGCGTGGAAAGCTGTTTCAGGTATCTGGGACACACTCTGTGGAGTGCTGAGTTCCTTGGACTGTAATGAAACTATGGTCCTAGATACCCTGTTTCAACCCTTTCCCTATTGCTCATAATACCTGAATTCTTTGTGGCACTCAGGTCTACCATTGTCCGCCTCCTGGCTGGTCATGAGTTTGCATGCTGGTGCTTCTCTTCCCTGAGCTGAGGGTGATACACAGAAAAGAGCCCTTACCAATTCTAGTTTTGGAAAAACAGATGCCCAGGAGAATAAGAGGGTATCTCAAATCTTGCCCCTTCTGTTGTAGGAATCACAGCAGGTATCGAGAGCAGGACAGGGGGACTGGCTACTTCCCTAACCCTGTATTATAAGTTTTCTCTCCAGTTCATCCAGCATCTGCAGCAAGTGGCTCACACAATACTAACTCTCCAAGGGCAGATCAACTTGCTGGCAGCAGTAGTACTTCAAAACCAACATGGATTGGATCTCCTCATGGCTAAAGAAGGTGGCCTTTTCATCTTCCTCCAAGAGGAATGCTGTTTTTATGTCCGCAGCCAGGTATAGCAAAAGACATAATTCAACAACTCCAGACAGATCTACAGAAGCAAAGGGAACAGCTCCAGGCCTCTAATTCTTGGGCCTTTGAGAACCCCATATGGAAGTAGACTCTGCCCTTCCTCACATCTCTTCTGCACATCTTTCTGCTTTTGCTTTTAGCACCCTGCTTTATAAACTTTTTCTCTACATTCCTCCAACAACAAATACAAAAATTCTCTAATCAAACCATTAATCACTTGTTCTTACAGGATTATCAACCTCTGCTCACAGAACAGGATGACAGCAAACTTCCAATCAACCATAATGGTGGTGACTAACTGCACCCCAAGAATGACAATTCTCTTAATCAGCATGAAGCAACTTGAAGAGCACAAGTCACCCTTATGCCCTCTCCTCCATCACCCCTTTCTACTTCCTCACCTTTTATTTAATCAAAGAGAGAGGAATGATGAAGTTGATAAATAGACATCTCTATAACCAGCCCCTGGGGGTCCTGGCAAGCAGGCTATCAGACATCTGTGAGGCGACCTCCAGAAATTCAGAAGTGACAGGACCACCAGTGACACAAACACTTGTTTGTTCTGTACAAGAGCTGAGTCACCTTATAAGAGGACTCGCCCCTCCTCTCTGTCTCTTTCCTGTCTCACCCAGAGACAGTCTTGTTACCCTTCCCCCACCCCTATATTTTCGTACCATGTAGACATGTCACTTGGAATGATGTATGAACCTGCCACACAAGTCCACCACACAAATCCTAACAATCGGCAGGAGGAAGAGGCTTTTAATTTGGTCCATTGCCAAGTTCTCTGGCCCATTGGATCATACTGACCTTTTAGGTTTACTGTGCTCTGATTATCTTGATCCTGAGTAAGTGCAGGGGCAGATGTGCCAAGAGTACCTTGGAGTCAGAGCCTCATCAAGAGTTCTCTGGTGTCTTCATTTGAGTCACAACCTCCAGGGCATAAGGAAGACCTTCAAGTAGGGCCAGATAAGGACATCCACCTAAAAGCAGGAGGGGTGATATTCTCAGGACTCCCCAGGGGAACCTTAGAAGCAGTACTCCTGGGAGAGGGTGTAAATGACCCATAAGATATTGCCCATCAGTCCGATATCCCCAAGTTATACAGGTAATAAAAGCCCCCACCCAAGCATGCAACACATAGAGATCAAGACCAAACAGTCGGAGACCGCAGCACAGTGATTGCATCACTTGGCTCAGCTTTGCTGATCTTTGTCAAGTAGTTCAGCTGGCTTTATGACTTCTGCTCTTCCCATTAGTTATGAGTGTGCCACTCCAGTAATTTTATTATGGAGATGCTCAAGCAAGCTCATAGAAAAAGACCAAAAATGTTATACTTGGCTGTGGCAGCATGTGCCTTTAATCTTAGCATTCAGGAGACATTGGATATTTAAAACAAACAAACAAACAAAAAACAAAACAAAACAAAACAAAACAAAAAACCACAAAGAATCCATGTCAGTCCATTAGTAACTAACATTTTAGCAAAATAGTATTCAGTATGGAGTGGTTTAGTTCCTCCTCTCCCTGAGCACTAAGGTTAAAGTGTGATTTATAACAATTTTGCATAACTATTATAGAGTGCATCAAATCAAAAGGTGTGTGATTTAAGTTTAGTCCATTAGTGATTTAAGTTTAGTCCATTACATCCATTGGACTAAGCTGAAATTTTCCATCTTCAGTCTGAATCAGGGTTTTCTCATGATACCACAACAATATTCAGGCTCTCAATTATGATTGCAGAGGAAGAATCTACTAAGGTTCCAAGACAACAGGGAACAATTTAAAGACATAGCCAAACAGGCTTGGGGTGTTTGGGCACCTTGGGGTGCCCTGACAAAGGCTCAGACCTCTGTCCCATGTCCTCCCTCCCTTGATGATAGTCTCTCAGTACTAATTGGTTCTCCCTCCTCCCACAGAAATACCCTCTGTGACCTTTGCTCTCCTGAGGGCCCATCCAGAGTTCACAGTTGCAATGGATGATGGAGGATTTCCAACGTTTCAGTTCTTGTCTCAGAGCTATCTCCACCTAAGACGACAGACAGAACATCTGATCCTTCTAAGGCAAAATTCATTCCATTCCTGCAGCTACACATGATGGATTTGCCCTGAGTCCACCTTCACAGCTTCACCATCACTTCAGGATTCGATAAGACAGTTTCAGTATCTGATCACACTGGCAGTAGTTTGTTCCCAACATCACGTGTGCAGAATACATCATGGTGCCCTGGGCAGTTGGCCATGAGGCTAATACCTGTGGTACCAGCTACTTTCAAAGCTGATGTGTGATATGACTTGAGCCTGATCCTTCCTCAGTGGGCTCTGAATGCACATGGTGCACAGGCAGGCAGACATGCAGACAAAACACTCATAACCGATAAAAAAAATCTTTAAAATAAATGAGACTACTGCATCATTTCCAGAGCCTTGAGGTCCGCTCTCCAAAACACTTGTGAATATCCATTCTAAAGAAACACCTAAAAGCTCCTGTCTCTCATGTTAGGAACCTGAGTCTAAACAGGGAAAGCTATTCACACAGCTTCATGTCAGAAAAGCAAAAATATATTCCATGTTAACATGACCAAATAGAAAATCCATACCTACCTCTGGGTCAGGTATGGTGAACATTCACAAAGAGCCACATCTGCAGTGTAGTTGAAGCCCACATTCAAGACAGAACCCTGTGCTAACTTTTATATGAAACCTCTCCTCTTTCACCAAGCTCTTACGGGGGACATACCATAGGAGGGGAAGAAATTGACAAGGCAATTTCTATGCATTAAACACGCTGATGTCTAATTCTGATGAGCTCTGATGGTCTATTAGCTCCCCACCATTCTCACTGCACTCGTTCATTCCTTTCCTGTGTAGTCATTCCAGGGAGTCTCTGGTAAGAGTAACGCCATCACTGAGGTTGCACAGGCCAAGAAGGAATGGCTGTCACCTTGACTCCAATTCTCTTCTGATGCTATAGGGGCTGGATCCTTCAGCATACCTCGTGGCCTGCTCCCCAGCACCCCAGGTCAGGCCCCATCCTGTCCTCCAGGACTTCCTTAGGACAGATGGTGTCAGTCCCACCTCAGCCACTTGCCAGGCTAGTAGCTCTGTGTTCAAAGTAATCCTTTGGCATGGAAAGCTGCAGTTCTCCTGCCCCCCTGGCTTTTCACCATCCAAGCCAACATGTAAAAGGAGAGAAATGCAACTCCCTCCTCCTGCTCTGCATGACTAAAATGTCAATCATTCAGCTGGTTGCTCTAGAATTTTCTTCTTTTGATTCCTTCATCACTTCCTAGAAATTTACTGTCCCCAACACTGGACAGTTCATTCCCTTGTCATACTGTAGTCTGCCCAGACAGCACATTCTCCCTGAATCCTCTTTGATCTCCACAAACACAATTCCCTCCCCCATTGCTTTTCTCTCTCTACAACATCACATTTTACCATTATTTTATGAGGCAGAGAAAACAATGTTGTTCTTGTCATTTCATAAGAAACACTGAAGAACTGTCTTCTTTGTTTAATTGTCTATGTTACAAATAAAGTAACAGGCTAGGACTTTGACAATATGGTCTAACTGCCACACAGCCCATCCCATTCCAAGACAGCCTCTATCCTAAAGCCAACATTCATCATTGCCTTTGCCTTTGTTTTGATTTGGACTTGGCTTTATTGCAATCACATGCAATAAAGTCCTCTCTCCTGAAACCATGGGTTGCTGTGGCTGTGGAGGCTGTGGCTGTGGAGGCTGTGGCTGTGGTGGTTGTGGCAGTGGAGGCTGTGGAGGCTGTGGCTGTGGAGGCTGTGGCTGTGGTGGCTGTGGCTGTGGCAGCTGTGGCTGTGGAAGCTGTGGCTGTGGTGGCTGTGGTTGCTGCTGTGGCTGCTGTAACTGCTGTTGCTGCAAACCTGTGACCTGCTGCTGCTGCCACCGCAGCTGCTGCAACTCCTGTGGCTGTGGCGGCTGTGGCTGTGGGAAGGGCTGTTGCCAGCAGAAGTGCTGCTGCCAGAAGTGCTGCTGCAAGAAGTGTTGCTGCTAGGCAGAAGAGCGTTCAGGACCTGAACAAGTCCTTTGGGCTGTTGCTTCCTGTCACTAAAGGTTTCTTTCACCCAACTTGGGTCTCCAGCTGACACTTCAGCTCTCACATTTTCCTTTGAACTTTAAGGTAGTCACATGGACAATGTCACACTATCCTTGAGGGCAAACAAAGAAACTTCCTGATTGTTCTCTGGGTGCTATATCTCTTGGCAAATATTGCTGATTTGGGATGGCCCTGGGAGCACCATGGGCCTCTCTGCCCTTAGGATCTGGGTAAGTCTTTCGGGCTGCTTTGCCTGCCACTCGTGACCAATATCCTGCTTATGGGATTTGTCAGAAGCCTTGCTTCTGTGTGCTCTTCTCTCTTCTCTGTGTGCCTGGGGAACCCAGCTCTCCCAGTTAAAAACTGTCTAAACTCACAGTAGTTAAATGCAAGCATGTGCATATAACTCAGGACCTAAAGAGTAGACCAGTGGGATCTCAGATCATGGGGCCTCAATCCCATGGGAGTAGATCATTTGTTATTGATTCTAATCATATGTTCCTGTGTTATCCAGCAAAGTCTATCTTTTCTTTCCATGAGCACAATGTCTCTGCTCCCTTGTTGTAGTTATGATCTGTAACACTCTCAATGTCTAATAAACTATACAAAATGTCCAGATATGTTCGACTCACTAAAGCTTCTTGTGTGTGGGAGGGGGGTACTTCTGAGGGAGTGGATAGATAGTGCTGAGTGGGAGGGGAGAATCCTTTCTGAACTTCTGGGACTTCCTGTGAACTTGAACTACACTCATGACAGCTTTGCATTAGCTAATACTGAAATTATAAATGCTTTATCTGTTCAAAATCTATACTTTAGGCAGAAATACCGTTTTTTTCTCAAAGGCTTCATCAAAATGACAGGATACATGTGCTTGAAGGCATGCATGTGCATTTACACCCTAAAACACACAAAATAGTAAAATAACAGCAACTTGACAAAATCTGCCTTGGGCCTCATTTCTGATGTTGCTCACCGTACATCTTCTTTATTTGGCAAAATAATTTTGTGAAAATATGGATTTCTTATACAATTTTACTTTAGGACTAGCATCTTCTTCAGGAGATTTCTTCGGGTAAAGGTAAAGACACCAATTAGGGCAAATTTCCAGGTTTTAGCCAGGTGCAGATCCACCTTCCATCCAACCATTCCCTATCACATGACATGCGGCTCCCTTGAAGCTTGTTTGCAGACTGCACGTGTGCCAAGCAGTCCTCGGAGCTGGGAAGCTTCAGGAAAATTCCACCATCTTCCTTACAAGGATGTAACCCAGGGGATTTCACAAACACACAGTTACCAACGTGCACACATATACAGACACATTCATGCTAACACAGTCACACTCATTTACACACACAGCACACACACACACCACACACATTTCCATGTAACACCACTGGTGTCGGTTTGAATTAGATGCAGACGACTAGGAAACTCACCCTTCACTTCTTCAAACTTTTTCTTTCAGACCCCACTAATCATTTCAGGAAAAAATACAGATAAGGAGACTGAGTTATTCTTCTCTTATACAAGCAAGAATGTGAAAAGACATCATATCCTAGGACAACATTCTGCCAGTCTGAATTTTTAAAAAACAAACCCAAAACACAAGCCTTCCTGTTTAGAAATTCACATCTAAAAAAAAAAAGAAATCCTTGTAATTCAGAATTCATTACAGTGAGTGGAGCAAAAAGGCAAAAATGGGGGAAGAGGGGCTGTAGAGATGACTCAGTGGTTAAGAACACTGTCTGCTCTTCCCAAGTACCGGAATTCATTCCCAGCAGCCACATGGAAGCTCACAACTGTCTGTACCACCGATTCCAAGGGATCTGACACCTTCACACGAATGCACATAAAATGAAATGAAATTAATTATTTTAAAAAAGACAAACAACAACAACAAAAGAGAAAAAACAGCAAGCCACAGGTCAGTGTTCTGTTAATGACATCAGATTGCATGAACTATACTTACAAGGGAGCACTGAAAGCTTCAAAAAAAGAGTGAGCTGGGATGCTGTGGATTCAGAAGAAAGGTTTAAAACCTGATGTGGGATGTGCATAACATCATTTATATAAATTGAAATTCACCTAAAGAATTTTAAACACTCACTCAAGAAAAAGAAATTCTCAGTGAGATACACACACAGAATATTGTCCAGGTGCCGGTTGTGTAAAGTCAGCATGAGTGGAGAGTATATGGAGGGGAAGACCTTAGCACATGCACCATTGTTATAGTCATCTCATAGTATCATAGCATGTAACACCACTGGTGTCGGTTTGAATTAGGTGTTGGGAAGCCCTCAGCTAAGGAGAACACTATTCATGATTCTACTTTGGAGGTAGAGGACTGAAGTATTAATATATGCAGCACGGAAGCAAGCCAATGGCTGTCTTCACTGTCATGCCTGACCTTCAGTTAGTCAAAGACTTGAGGGTTTCAACATCCCTGTAAAACAACTTTTTTTTTTTTTTTTTTTTGGCCCCAAGAAAACCTAACCAGGAGGGAGAGAGACTTAGCTAACACATGTCCACAACAGATGACAAATTACAGTTAGGAGAAGGTGAAGCCAAGGGATCATCCCTCACATTCCAGGAGGGTCCACCCTGGACACCAACACTGCTTTTTCCTCTCTCCTGAGTCATCTATGCTGCCACTTTTAGAAAATGACTTGCAATAGGAAAGGGAGAGGAAACTGAGAATGATTTAGATCTCATCGGAGAAGCTGCTTCTCGCAGCAGATGGGAATTCACACAGAGTCTCCCAAAGGGGCTGTGTAAGAACCCACAGCTGTTGGCTGTGGGTTCCACCTGCAACCAATCAGAATGACCGCTGACAGCTTCTCCTGTGACCCTGTCAAGGAAGCTCACTTCAGCATCCCCTGCCTGCCCTGACTCTGATGGTGCCACAACCCGCTGCCTTTTTACATCACCCTTTTGGCGTGGGAAGCTGTTTCAAGGCATTCGGAACACACTCTGTGGAGTGCTGAGTTCCTTGGACTGTAATGAAACTATGGTCCTCGATACCCCGTCTCAACCCCAAGCCCCTACTGCTCATAATACCTCAATTCTTTGTGGCACTCAGGTCTACCATTGCCCGCCTCCTGGCTGGTCATGAGTTTGCATGCTGGTACTTCTCTTGACTGAGCTGAGGGTGATACACAGAAGAGAGCCCTTACCAATTCCAGTTGTAGACTCAATAGCTGTACAGAAGGATAAGAGGGCAACTCAAATCTTGCCCCTTCCGGATGTTGCAAGAATCAACAGGTATGGGAAGCAGGAGAGAAGGACTGCCTACTTCCCTAACCCTGTATTATAAGCTTTCTTTCCAGATCATCCAGGATCTGCAGCAAGTGGCTCACACAATACTAACTCTCCAAGGGCAGATCAACTTGCTGGCAGCAGTAGTATTTCAAAACCAACATGGATTGGATCCCCTAATGGCCAAAGAAGGTGGCCTTTTCATCTTCCTCCAAGAGGAATGCTGTTTTTATGTCCACCAGCCAGGTATAGCAAAAGACATAATACAACAACTGCAGACAGTTTTACAGAAGCAAAGGGAACATTTCGAGGCCTCTAATTCTTGGGCCTTTGAGAACTCCATATGGAAGTGGATTCTGCCTTTCCTCACATCTCTTCTGCACATCTTTCTGCTTTTGCTTTTGACCACCTGTGACGCACACACTTGTTTGTTCTGTGCATGAGCTGAGTCACCCTATATGAAGACTTATAAGAGGACTTGCCCTCTTTCTCTCTGTCTCTTTCCTGCCTCACCCAGAGACAGTCTCTGAAACCCATCCCATGTTGATCCTGTCACTTGAAATGATGTAAAAACCTGCCACACAAATCCACCACACAAATCCTAATAATCGGCAGGAGGAAGAGGCTTTTAATTTGGTCCGTTGCCAACTTCTCTGGCCATTGGATCATGCTGACCTTTTAGGGTTACTGTGCTCTGATTATCTTGATCCTGAGTAAGTTCAGGGACAGATGTGCCAAGAGTACCTCGGAGTCAGACCCTCATCAAGAGATCTCTGGCGATTTCATTTGAGTCACAACCTCCAGGGCATAAGGAAGGCATTCAAGTGGGGCCAGATAAGGACATCTACCTAAAAGCAGTAGGGGTGATATGCTCAGGACTCCCCAGGGGAACCTCAGAAGCAGTACTCATGGGAAAGGGTGTAAATGACCCATAAGACATTGCCCATCAGTCCGATAACCCCAAGTTATACAAGTAATAAAAGCCCCCAACAAGCATGCAACACATAGAGATCAAGACCAAACAGTGGGAGACTGCACGACAGCGATTGCATCACTTGGCTCAGCTTTGCTGATCTTTGTCAAGCAGTTGTGCTGCTTTATGACTTCTGCTCTTCCCATTAGATATGAGTGTGCCACTCCAGTAACTTTATTATAGAGAAGCTCAAGCAAGCTCATAGAAAAAGACCAAAAATGTTATACTTGGCTGTGGCAGCATGTGCCTTTAATCTTAGCATTCAGATGACAGTGGATATTGAAAAATAAACAAACAAACAAAAAAAAACACAAATAATTCATGTCAGTCCATCAGTAACTAAAATTTTAGCATATTTCCTGTTTATTTCTCACTGTTTATTTTACAATATTTCCTGTTTATTTCGTTTTAAGAATAAAGTGTGTAAATGCCACTCAAGAAAAAAAAATTTACCAAATATTTCCCAAAAGAGATACTCTTTTAAGAATAACATAGCAATGATCAGGTCCATGAAACCTAAAACTGCCATGCCTCCTATGTGCTGTCCTTCTTGAAACTTTCCTTCTCCCAATCATCTCAAGACTGTGAAGGGCTGTTATTTTATACCAGATTCAATCAAAGCTGTGCATTCAGTCTGCTTCAATACAGAAAATTCCACTATGCATACTCCCTCATCTCCCTGAGCCCTGAGGTTAAATTGTGGTTTATAACAATTTTGCATAATTATTACAGAGTGCATCAATTCAAAAGGTGTGTGATTTTAGTTTATTCCATTACTGGTGATGTCCACCATTGCACTAAGCTGCAATTTTCCATCTTCAGGCTGAATCAGGGTTTTTCTCATGATACCCCAACATTAATCAGGCTCTCAATTATGATCGCTGGGGAAATATCTACTAAGGTTCCAAGACAACAGAGAATGATTTAAAGACACAGCCAAACAGGTTTGGGGTGATTGGGCACCATGTGGTGCCCTGAAAAAGGCTCAGACCTCTGTCCCATGTCCTCCTTCCCTTGATGATAGTCTCTCAGTAATAATTGGTTCTCCCTCCTCCCACAGAAATACCCTCTGTGACCTTTGCTCTCCTGAGGGCCCATCCAGAGTCCACATTTAAATTGCAATGGAAAGTGGAGGATTTTCCACATTCTATTTCTTCTTGTCTCAGAGCTATCTCCACCTAAGACGACAGACACAACATCTGATTCTTCTAAAGCAAAACTCATTCCATTCCTGCAGCTACACATGATGGATTTGCCCTGAGTCCACCTTCACAGCTTCACCATCACTTCAGGATTCGATAAGACAGTTTCAGTATCTGATCACACTGTCAGTAGTTTGTTCCCAGCCTCACGTGTGCAGAATACATCATGGTGCACTTGGCAGTTGGCCACTGAGGCTAATGTGGTACCAGCTACTTTCAAAGCTGGAGTGTGATATGACTTGAGCCTGCTTCTGTCTCAGCAGGCTCTGCACAAAAGTTGTGCATAGGCAGGCAGACATGCAAACAAAACACTCATAACCGATAAAAAAAATCTTGAAAATAAACCAGACTACTGCATCTTTTGTAGCCTTGAGGTCCATGCCCCAAAACTTTGGGAAACATGTCTCTCAGGCAAGGAGAAAGGGGGTGTGTCTATTGGAACAGCTTCATACCAGAACAGTAAAAATATATTCCATATTATCATGACAAATAGAAACTCCATACCTACCTTTGGGTCATGTAGGGTGAACGTTTACAAAGAGCCACATCTGCAGTGTAGTTGAAGCCCACATTCATATACAGAATTATAAAAGTTTTTTATAAACCAGCAGGTCACCTTTGTCCTGGCATAGCCTCATGCAGCCATGTTTAACAACTCTCATTTTCATTTATGATTCATTGAATCTCCTGATTCTGTCACCACAATATAAGGAGCAAAAAAATCCTGATGTGTGTGCATGTGTTTGTGTGTGTGTGTGTGTGTGTGTGTGTGTGTGTGATATCTAGGGTTTCTGTAAGTTTATTCTGTAATCTTTAAAGGATCACAAGTCAGCAAATGACACACCCCATACTAAAAGATAAAACTCACTACATCAAAGTTCCTGCATCCTTGCTTTGGCTGAATTAAGTATCTACAGATTTTTTCACCCATCAGGCAACACTGCAGCCTGCTGGATTAGTCATACTTTGCCCTGCTCTGACAAATATCTAATACAGGCAACTTCAGAGAAGGAAAAAAAGAAACTAATTTTAGCTCATAGTTTCTCAGATTTTCAGACACAGTATCAAGCTACATCTACAACAGAAAAAACTATGCCCAAACATGGAGCAGGGAGATTTGCTAGGAAATCGTCCTGTGCAAGTATTAGGTGACTCTTATTTCTCAAGGCTGTTAACTCTCTCTCTCCCCCCGTACAGAATGAGACACCCTTGTCTAATTGCAGACTACATTTAATATAAAGTTTGAAATAGTCTCCATGTACTGTCATGTAAGAAGAGACCATGGTTTATCATTGTGTCACTATTGTTCTCTGTTAGGTAATTGTTTGCATGGCCCTCGTATATTTGATTTTATATTACACCACTAATTCTCTAAGTACCACTTGCCATTCCCTCTCTGCTGCTGTAGCTGGCACTCATCGCATTTCCACAGGCTCCGACCTGGCTCCATTTCTCCCAGAGAACTAACTCTGCAAGTTGCCATAGAGTTAGAAGTCATCTCTCTAAAGTACCACTGTGTGCTTGGAGCGAGTTACAAAATATCTGGGCCCTTTTCCCATCTATGTAAGGGCCATAATAACATGACCTGTGATCTATGACACATGTATGTTCTTGGACTGTTGCTTCTCCTAGTTGTTTCTGTATCTACAGTGTTGTAGTGAAAGGTTCCTGTGTCTGGGTACTGCGTTGTTTGCTTGGAATTCCACAGAGTTGTGTGAGTGGCCATGGTAGGTGTGTTAATCTGGGTATTTTCACATGTTGCCTTTTTGTCTCATGTGCTTGTGTGTGTTCTCACGGGTGCACATAGGCACACAGGTATACATGCATGCATGTGCTCATTTGTACATAGACCAAGGCTTCTGTGTCACTCCTCCAAAGGCATTCAGAGGGTTTGTTTGTTTCTTTGTTTTTGTTTTCTGAGACACAGTCTCTCCTAGACCTACAGCAAACCAAGTAAGCTAGGCTGACTGGCCAACCAACCCGGATACCCCTCTCTCCCCATTAACAGCACTGAAATTACAGGCACTGAAATTACAGGCTCCCTGGTGGGAGCCAGGGTGGGGGTTCTGAAGATCAAAATGGTTTTTCTAAAAGGTTCTCCCCAACCCAGATGCCTGACTTTTGAGGGGCTCATGAGTGCTTGGGCTGCTTTAGTTGTTGCTGGGGCCATAGCTGCCCCATCTGCAGTCCTTACAGTCTGCACCAGTCTCAACCCTCTTTTTCTTCCTTAGTTGAAACCATTGGTGTCAACACACTCTATATGAAGCCCACACTTTGTTGGCTCCCATGTAAGTCCAAAATTCCCATTATTCACTTTTCTCCCTGGATGGAAACATCTGCCCCTAAAAATTCCACTAGCTCCCATTAACCCTCAGACCACATCCCAAAATGACATGTTCCTTAAACTGTGAATCCTTTCCATCACAGCCATGCTCCATGGACAGTGTGTCCATCCCTTTTTTGTGTGTGTGACATATCCTTTCAGTGTGGGTCCTCTACAGGGCTACCTTTCTGCTTCTGTGACCATCTGTGTATGACTAGATAATAAATTGCACAAGGACTGAATTCCTTGTGTGTGATGGCCATATTTCACAGCATAACAGTGAACAGCAGTTCGGCGAGGAACAAAAAGAACAAAACTAAATGAGACATTTTATGTTTTATGCTCTAGTTTTATTTTGTGAAAGATTAGCACAGGGTCTAGGCTCTAGAAAGACTTCCAGGACTGCAAAGTACAGATTATCATCTTTAAACACCAGGAGATCTAAAGCATAGGAAGAAGTACAAGGAGGAAAACCCAATGAAAACCATGATATGATTTTGTTGACATTGATAAACAAAATGTCTTGAAGCTTAGTCCTGTGAGAGCATCGACTAGGACTGCCTTCAAAACACCAAACATAAACAAATAAATAAATAAATGAATAAATAAATAAATAGCAATGCAAGAGCTTCAGATTATTCAGATCAGGAAAAAAAAGAACAGTGCCAGAATGCAGACTCTGTGGAGACAAGTGCTGCGTGTGCTAAGACTAGAACAGAGGAAAGCCTTAGCAACATGGTCAGTCTAACTTGTACCATCCCCTGCAGACCACAGGACCTAGCAACAGACTGGTGCTGCCAGCATCTGCTCAGTGGCCTGCTGGTGTCCTGTCTAGCAGCAACACTTCTTGCAGCAGCATTTCTTCTGGCAGCAGCACTTCTGCTGGCAGCAGCCCTTCCCACAGCCACAGCCACAGCAGCCACAACAGCCACAGCCACCACAGCCACAGCCACAGCAACCACAGCCACAGCCACCACAGCAACCACAGCCACCACAGCCACAGCTGCCACAGCCACAACCTCCACAGCCACAACCTCCACAGCCACAACCACCACAGCCACAGCAGCCACAGCCACAACTTCCACAGCCACAGCCTCCACAGCCACAGCCTCCACAGCCACAGCAACCCATGGTTTCAGGAGAGAGGACTCAGGTGCAGTGAGGAGAGAAACTCAAGACAGGAGAGGGAGGTGTGATGCCCTCTTTGTACAGGGGTCCCCCTTTTATACTGCCCCCTTTATTTTTAGCCAAGTTTCCATGGAGAGGTCTCCAGGACTTTGTTTACTTCCTCCTCAAGTCAGTGTGTCACAAGAGCAGGGCTATTTTTAGCATTACTATCTTGAAAGCCCTTTCAGTATTCATTCTGGAGTGAAAAAAAAAAAAAAAACTGTGCTGTATATTTAACCCAAGAGCAGAAAAATGATTCACAACATGCAGAAGAACTCACAGGTGTAGTTTTCTCAGATTATATCTGCATCAAAGACATGGACCAAAGGGGACTTTGTGAGTGTCCTATGCAGGAGGCTGGATTCTCTTGGTGCCCGGACACTGCAATGTGGAAAAGGTGCTGTCCTCACAGCCTCTGGTTGACAAGAAGTGAATCAAGGGAATGGAGAGTGATGCTTTTTCTCTTCTTCTTTCCCCCCTGGCTTATTAAGGAGATGCCCAGAGGGGGCTCTGGGACACGGCCTTCCTGGAGTAGGGGCAGCCCCTAAAAAGCCGGGCCATCCACCATGAGTGAGAGCCTGCCATGTGAGTTCAGTAGAGACAGTGGAGTGACATGCACAGCACATGCACAGATCTCTGCTGTAGCTTCTTGATGCCATCTGAATTAGCCAATTGGCCTTAACTGTGCAGACGGCTGAGCAACAGCTTCATCTCATTGAAAACACATGACTGCCACACACACTTGAGACCAGAGGTGGAGGCCTGACCAGGCTGTCAGATGGATGTGTCCAAACAGCATTTCATTTCAAGGGAGTTTCATGAGTTCGAAATAATCCCATAACAGATAAGTGAAAGAGAGGTGTCTCACCCTTGCAGGTAGCTTAGGAATAGGCTGACACAACATCAGACATCACATAATTATTTTGCTGTGACCTTAAACGATTTTATAGTAAATAAAGAATCCCAGTGAGCCATAAAGGGAATATCTATGCATTAAGGTGCGATTAATAATGTTAGGGCTGCCTCCATGTCCCTTTTGATACCAGTTTTCCCATTAATTCTTCTGAGAACAATGTTCCCAAAGATACATGAAGACTTCTTGGTCTGAGCTCCAAAGACTAGAGTTCAAACAAAAGTTAGAAACACAGAACTTTTATCTGACCCTAGATTCAGTATCATAGATATAAAAGAGTGTATCTGTAAGAGAGTATCCCAAAACATTCTAAGCATTTATTTAATTGAATCCTTACAGTGTGCCAGGCCCAGAGCAAAGCACTAGAGTAAAACAAACATACATATGTGGATAGAAAGCTGTCAGGTTCATGCTCTGATCTAAACATAGCTTCAAGAGGTGAGGAGAAGATAGAGCTAACTATAAGGCCAGGATGTCAACAAGGAAGGATGCCAGAGGCCTCATGAGGCCTTTCATGGGAATTTAGAGAAACAAGAACTAGCTAAATAGTCAGGCTGTGTCTCAGAAGTGGGTATATAAGGAGGCCCCCTGGCAGAAGGAGTATCACATCTCTCTGTCTTCTCCTGAGTCTCACTCCTCACTGCACCTGAGTCCTCTCTCCTGAAACCATGGGTTGCTGTGGCTGTGGAGGCTGTGGCTGTGGAGGCTGTGGCTGTGGCTGCTGTGGCTGTGGAGGCTGTGGCTGTGGAGGCTGTGGCTGTGGTGGTTGTGGCTGTGGAGGCTGTGGCTGTGGAAGCTGTGGCTGTGGCTGTGGTGGCTGCTGTGGCTGCTGTAACTGCTGTTGCTGCAAACCTGTGACCTGCTGCTGCTGCCACCGCAGCTGCTGCAACTCCTGTGGCTGTGGCGGCTGTGGCTGTGGGAAGGGCTGTTGCCAGCAGAAGTGCTGCTGCCAGAAGTGCTGCTGCAAGAAGTGTTGCTGCTAGGCAGAAGAGCGTTCAGGACCTGAACAAGTCCTTTGGGCTGTTGCTTCCTGTCACTAAAGGTTTCTTTCACCCACCTTGGGTCTCCAGCTGACACTTCAGCTCTCACATTTTCCTTTGAACTTTAAGGTAGTCACATGGACAATGTCACACTATCCTTGAGGGCAAACAAGGAAACTTCCTGATTGTTCTCTGGGTGGATATCTCTTGGCAAATATTGCTGATTTGGGATGGCCCTGGGAGCACCATGGGCCTCTCTGCCCTTAGGATCTGGGTAAGTCTTTCGGGCTGCTTTGCCTGCCACTCGTGACCAATATCCTGCTTATGGGATTTGTCAGAAGCCTTGCTTCTGTGTGCTCTTCTCTCTTCTCTGTGTGCCTGGGGAACCCAGCTCTCCTAGTGAAAAACTGTCTAAACTCACAGTAGTTAAATGCAAGCATGTGCATATAACTCAGGACCTAAAGAGTAGACCAGTGGGATCAGATCATGGGGCCTCAATCCCATGGGAGTAGATCATTTGTTATTGATTCTGATCATATGTTCCTGTGTTATCCAGCAAAGTCTATCTTTTCTCTCCATGAGCACAATGTCTCTGCTCCCTTGTTGTAGTTATGATCTGTAACACTCTCAATGTCTAATAAACTATACAAAATGTCCAGATATGTTCGACTCACTAAAGCTTCTTGTGTGTGGGAGGGGGGTACTTCTGAGGGAGTGGATAGATAGTGCTGAGTGGGAGGGGAGAATCCTTTCTGAACTGCTGGGACTTCCTGTGAACTTGAACTACAATAACCACAGCTTTGCATTAGCTAATACTGAAATTATAAATGCTTTATCTGTTCAAAATCTATACTTTAGGCTGAAATAGCTTTTTTTTTCTCAAAGGCTTCATCAAAATGACAGGATACATGTGCTTGAAGGCATGCATGTGCATTTACACCCTAAAACACACAAAATAGTAAAATAACAGCATCTTGACAAAATCTGCCTTGGGCCTCATTTCTGATGTTGCTCACCGTACATCTTCTTTATTTGGCAAAATAATTTTGTGAAAATATGGATTTCTTATACAATTTTACGTTAGGACTAGCATCTTCTTCAGGAGATTTCTTCGGGTAAAGGTAAAGACATCAATTAGGGCAAATTTCCAGGTTTTAGCCAGGTGCAGATCCACCTTCCATCCAACCATTCCCTATCACATGACACGCGGCTCCCTTGAAGCTTGTTTGCAGACTGCACGTGTGCCAAGCAGTCCTCGGAGCTGGGAAGCTTCAGGAAAATTCCACCATCTTCCTTACAAGGATGTAACCCAGGGGATTTCACAAACACACAGTTACCAACGTGCACACATATACAGACACATTCATGCTAACACAGTCACACTCATTTACACACACAGCACACACACACACCACACACATTTCCATGTAACACCACTGGTGTCGGTTTGAATTAGATGCAGACGACTAGGAAACTCACCCTTCACTTCTTCAAACTTTTTCTTTCAGACCCCACTAATCATTTCAGGAAAAAATACAGATAAGGAGACTGAGTTATTCTTCTCTTATACAAGCAAGAATGTGAAAAGACATCATATCCTAGGACAACATTCTGCCAGTCTGAATTTTTAAAAAACTAACCCAAAACACAAGCCTTCCTGTTTAGAAATTCACATCTAAAAAAAAAAAGAAAGAAATCCTTGTAATTCAGAATTCATTACAGTGAGTGGAGCAAAAAGGCAAAAGAGGGGGAGGAGGGCTGTAGAGATGACTCAGTGGTTAAGAACACTGTTTGCTCTTCCCAAGTACCGGAATTCATTCCCAGCATCCACATGGCAGCTCACAACTGTCTGTACCACCGATTCCAAGGGATCTGACACCTTCACACGAATGCACATAAAATGAAATGAAATTAATTATTTTAAAAAAGACAAACAACAACAACAAAAGAGAAAAAACAGCAAGCCACAGGTCAGTGTTCTGTTAATGACATTAGATGGCATGAACTATACTTACAAGGGAGCACTGAAAGCTTCAAAAAAAGAGTGAGCTGGGTTGCTGTGGATTCAGAAGAAAGGTTTAAAACCTGATGTGGGATGTGCATAACATCATTTATATAAATTGAAATTCACCTAAAGAATTTTAAACACTCACTCAAGAAAAAGGAATTCTCAGTGAGATACACACACAGAATATTTTCCAGGTGCCGGTTATGTAAAGTCAGCACGAGGGGAGAGTATATGGAGAGGAAGACCTTAGCGCATGCACCATTGTTATAGTCATCGCATGGTATCATAGCATGTAACACCACTGGTGTCGGTTTGAATTAGGTGTTGGGAAGCCCTCAGCTAAGGAGAACACTATTCATGATTCTACTTTGGAGGTAGAGGACTGAAGTATTAATATATGCAGCATGGAAGCAAGCCAATGGCTGTCTTCACTGTCATGCCTGACCTTCAGTTAGTCAAAGACTTGAGGGTTTCAACATCCCTGTAAAACAACTTTTTTTTTTTTTTTTGGCCCCAAGAAAATCTAACCAGGAGGGAGAGAGACTTAGCTAACACATGTCCACAACAGATGACAAACTACATTTAGGAGAAGGTAAAGCCAAGGGATCATCCCTCACATTCCAGGAGGGTCCACTCTGGACACCAACACTGCTTTTTCCTCTCTCCTGAGTCATCTATGCTGCCACTTTTAGAAAATGACTTGCAATAGGAAAGGGAGAGGAAACTGAGAATGATTTAGATCTCACCGGAGAAGCTGCTTCTTGCAGCAGATGGGAATTCACACAAAGTCTCCCAAAGGGGCTGTGTAAGAGCTTGTTGGCTGTGGGTTCCACCTGCAACCAATCAGAATGACCGCTGACAGCTTCTCCCTTGACCCTGTCAAGGAAGCTCACTTCAGCATCCCCTGCCTGCCCTGACTCTGATGGTGCCACAACCCGCTGCCTTTTTACATCACCCTTTTGGAGTGGGAAGCTGTTTCAAGGCATTCGGAACACACTCTGTGGAGTGCTGAGTTCCTTGGACTGTAATGAAACTATGGTCCTCGATACCCCGTCTCAACCCCAAGCCCCTACTGCTCATAATACCTCAATTCTTTGTGGCACTCAGGTCTACCATTGCCCGCCTCCTGGCTGGTCATGAGTTTGCATGCTGGTACTTCTCTTGACTGAGCTGAGGGTGATACACAGAAGAGAGCCCTTACCAATTCCAGTTGTAGACTCAATAGCTGCGCAGAAGGATAAGAGGGCAACTCAAATCTTGCCCCTTCCGGATGTTGCAAGAATCAACAGGTATGGGAAGCAGGAGAGAAGGACTGCCTACTTCCCTAACCCTGTATTATCAGCTTTCTTTCCAGATCATCCAGGATCTGCAGCAAGTGGCTCACACAATACTAACTCTCCAAGGGCAGATCAACTTGCTGGCAGCAGTAGTACTTCAAAACCAACATGGATTGGATCCCCTAATGGCCAAAGAAGGTGGCCTTTTCATCTTCCTCCAAGAGGAATGCTGTTTTTATGTAAACCAGCTAGGTATAGCAAAACACATAATACAACAACTGCAGACAGTTTTACAGAAGCAAAGGGAACATTTCGAGGCCTCTAATTCTTGGGCCTTTGAGAACCCCATATGGAAGTGGATTCTGCCTTTCCTCACATCTCTTCTGCACATCTTTCTGCTTTTGCTTTTGACCACCTGTGACGCACACACTTGTTTGTTCTGTGCATGTGCTGAGTCACCCTATATGAAGACTTATAAGAGGACTTGCCCTCTTTCTCTCTGTCTCTTTCCTGCCTCACCCAGAGACAGTCTCTGAAACCCATCCCATGTTGATCCTGTCACTTGAAATGATGTAAAAACCTGCCACACAAATCCACCACACAAATCCTAATAATCGGCAGGAGGAAGAGGCTTTTAATTTGGTCCGTTGCCAACTTCTCTGGCCATTGGATCATGCTGACCTTTTAGGGTTACTGTGCTCTGATTATCTTGATCCTGAGTAAGTTCAGGGACAGATGTGCCAAGAGTACCTCGGAGTCAGACCCTCATCAAGAGAT
This sequence comes from Meriones unguiculatus, assembly GCF_030254825.1. NCBI lineage: Eukaryota > Metazoa > Chordata > Mammalia > Rodentia > Muridae > Meriones > Meriones unguiculatus. Next base: position 69,115,706 of record NC_083362.1, on the reverse strand, counting down.
CTCTGGCGATTTCATTTGAGTCACAACCTCCAGGGCATAAGGAAGGCATTCAAGTGGGGCCAGATAAGGACATCTACCTAAAAGCAGTAGGGGTGATATGCTCAGGACTCCCCAGGGGAACCTCAGAAGCAGTACTCCTGGGAAAGGGTGTAAATGACCCATAAGACATTGCCCATCAGTCCGATAACCCCAAGTTATACAAGTAATAAAAGCCCCCAAAAAGCATGCAACACATAGAGATCAAGACCAAACAGTGGGAGACTGCACGACAGCGATTGCATCACTTGGCTCAGCTTTGCTGATCTTTGTCAAGCAGATGTGCTGCTTTATGACTTCTGCTCTTCCCATTAGATATGAGTGTGCCACTCCAGTAACTTTATTATAGAGAAGCTCAAGCAAGCTCATAGAAAAAGACCAAAAATGTTATACTTGGCTGTGGCAGCATGTGCCTTTAATCTTAGCATTGAGACGACAGTGGATATTGAAAAAAAAACAAAAAAAAAAACAAAAAAACCCCACAAAGAATTCATGTCAGTCCATCAGTAACTAAAATTTTAGCATATTTCCTGTTTATTTCTCACTGTTTATTTTACAATATTTCCTGTTTATTTCGTTTTAAGAATAAAGTGTGTAAATGCCACTCAAGAAAAAAAAATTTACCAAATATTTCCCAAAAGTGATACTCTTTTAAGAATAACATAGCAATGATCAGGTCCATGAAACCTAAAACTGCCATGCCTCCTATGTGCTGTCCTTCTTGAAACTATCCTTCTCCTAATCATCTCAAGACTGTGAAGGGCTGTTATTTTATACCAGATTCAATCAAAGCTGTGCATTCAGTCTGCTTCAATACAGAAAATTCCACTATGCATACTCCCTCATCTCCCTGAGCCCTGTGGTTAAATTGTGGTTTATAACAATTTTGCATAATTATTACAGAGTGTATCAATTCAAAAGGTGTGTGATTTTAGTTTATTCCATTACTGGTGATGTCCACCATTGCACTAAGCTGCAATTTTCCATCTTCAGGCTGAATCAGGGTTTTTCTCATGATACCCCAACATTAATCAGGCTCTCAATTATAATCGCTGGGGAAATATCTACTAAGGTTCCAAGACAACAGAGAACAATGAAAAGACACAGCCAAACAGGTTTGGGGTGTTTGGGCACCATGTGGTGCCCTGAAAAAGGCTCAGAACTCTGTCCCATGTCCTACTTCCCTTGATGATAGTCTCTCAGTAATAATTGGTTCTCCCTCCTCCCACAGAAATACCCTCTGTGACCTTTGCTCTCTAGAGGGCCCATCCAGAGTTCACATTTAAATTGCAATGGAAAGTGGAGGATTTCCCACATTCCAGTTCTTCTTGTCTCAGAGCTATCTCCACCTAAGACGACAGACACAACATCTGATTCTTCTAAAGCAAAACTCATTCCATTCCTGCAGCTACACATGATGGATTTGCCCTGAGTCCACCTTCACAGCTGCACCTTCACTTCAGGATTCAATAAGACAGTTTCAGTATCTGATCACACTGTCAGTAGTTTGTTCCCAGCATCACCTGTGCAGAATACATCATGGTGCCCTTGGCAGTTGGCCACGTAGGCTAATGTGGTACCAGCTACTTTCAAAGCTGGAGTGTGATATGACTTGAGCCTGCTTCTGTCTCAGCAGGCTCTGCACAAAAGTTGTGCATAGGCAGGCAGACATGCAAAAAAAACACTCATAACCGATAAAAAAAAAATCTTGAAAATAAACCAGACTACTGCATCTTTTGTAGCCTTGAGGTCCATGCCCCAAAACTTTGGCAAACATCCATTTGAAAGGATCACCCACACTGCATGTCTCTAAGGCAAGGAGAAAGGGGTGTGTCTATTGGAACAGCTTCATACCAGAACAGTAAAAATATATTCCATATTATCATGACCAAATAGAAACTCCATACCTACCCTTGGGTCATGTAGTGTGAACGTTTACAAAGAGCCATATCTGCAGTGTAGTTGAAGCCCTCATTCATAAACAGACTTATAAAAGTTTTTTTATAAACCAGGATGTCACCTTTGTCCTGGCATAGCCTCATGCAGCCATGTTTAACAACTCTCATTTTCATTTATGATTCATTGAATCTCCTGATTCTGTCACCACAATATAAGGAGCAAAAAAATCCTGATGTGTGTGCATGTGTTTGTGTGTGTGTGTGTGTGTGTGTGTGTGTGTGATATCTAGGGTTTCTGTAAGTTTATTCTGTAATCTTTAAAGGATCACAAGTCAGCAAATGACACACCCCATACTAAAAGATAAAACTCACTACATCAAAGTTCCTGCATCCTTGCTTTGGCTGAATTAAGTATCTACAGATTTTCTTCACCCATCAGGCAACACTGCAGCCTGCTGGATTAGTCATACTTTGCCCTGCTCTGACAAATATCTAATACAGTCAACTTCAGAGAAGGAAAAGAAGAAACTCATTTTAGCTCATAGTTTCTCAGATTTTCAGACACAGTATCAAGCTACATCTACAACAGAAAAAACTATGCCCAAACATGGAGCAGGGAGATTTGCTAGGAAATCGTCCTGTGCAAGTATTAGGTGACTCTTATTTCTCAAGGCTGTTAACTCTCTCTCTCCCCCCGTACAGAATGGGACACCCTTGTCTAATTGCTGACTACATTTAATATAAAGTTTGAAATAGTCTCCATGTACTGTCATGTAAGAAGAGACCATGGTTTATCATTGTGTCACTATTGTTCTCTGTTAGGTAATTGTTTGCATGGCCCGCGTATATTTGATTTTATATTACACCACTAATTCTCTAAGTACCATTTGCCATTCCCTCTCTGCTTCTGTAGCTGGCACTCATCGCATTTCCACAGGCTCCTACCTAGCTCTATTTCTCCCAGAGAACTAACTCTGCAAGTTGCCAAAGAGTTAGAAGTCATCTCTCTAAAGTACCACTGTGTGCTTGGAGTGAGTTACAAAATATCTGGGCCCTTTTCCCATATATGTAAGGGCAATAATAACACGACCTGTGATCTATGACACATGTATGTTCTTGGACTGTTGCTTCTCCTAGTTGTTTCTGTATCTACAGTGTTGCAGTGAAAGGTTCCTGTGTCTGGGTACTGCATTGTTTGCTTGGAATTCCACAGAGCTGTGTGAGTGGCCATGGTAGGTGTGTTAATCTGGGTATTTTCACATGTTGCCTTTTTGTCTCATGTGCTTGTGTGTGTTCTCACGGGTGCACATAGGCACACAGGTGTACTTGCATGCATGTGCTCATTTGTACATAGACCAAGGCTTCTGTGTCACTCCTCCAAAGGCATTCACAGTGTTTCTTTGTTTCTTTGTTTTTGTTTTCTGAGACACAGTCTCTCCTAGACCTGCAGCAAACCAAGTAAGCTAGGCTGACTGCCCAACCAACCCGGATACCCCTCTCTCCCCACTATCAGCACTGAAATTACAGGCACAATGACTTTGGTGGGAGCCAGGATGGGGGTTCTGAAGATCAAACTGGTTTTTCTAAAAGGTTCTCCCCAACCCAGATGCCTGACTTTTGAGGGGCTCATGAGTGCTTGGGCTGCTTGAGCTGTTGCTGGGGCCATAGCTGCCCCATCTGCAGCCCTCACAGTCTGCACCAGTCTCAACCCTCTTTTTCTTCCTTAGTTGAAACAATTGGTGTCAACACACTTTATATGAAGCCCACACTTTGTTGGCTCCCATGGACATTCCAAATTCCCATTATTCTCTTTTCTCCCTGGATGGAAACATCTGCCCCTAAAAATTCCACTAGCTCCCATTAACCCTCAGACCACATCCCAAAATGACATGTTCCTTAAACTGTGAATCCTTTCCATCACAGCCATGCTCCATGGACAGTGTGTCCATCCCTTTTGTGTGTGTGTGACATATCCTTTCAGTGTGGGTCCTCTACAGGGCTACCTTTCTGCTTCTGTGACCATCTGTGTATGACTAGATAATAAATTGCACAAGGACTGAATTCCTTGTGTGTGATGGCCATATTTCACAGAGCATAACAGTGAACAGCAGTTCGGCGAGGAACAAAATGAACAAAACTAAATGAGACATTTTATGTTTTATGCTCTAGTTTTATTTTGTGAAAGATTAGCACAGGGTCTAGGCTCTAGAAAGACTTCCAGGACTGCAGAAAGTACAGATTATCATCTTTAAACACCAGGAGATCTAAAGCATAGGAAGAAGTACAAGGAGGAAAACCCAATGAAAACCATGATATGATTTTGTTGACATTGATAAACAAAATGTCTTGAAGCTTAGTCCTGTGAGAGCATCGACTAGGACTGCCTTCAAAACACCAAACATAAACAAACAAATAAATAAATGAATAAATAAATAAATAAATAGCAATGCAAGAGTTTCAGATTATTCAGATCAGGAAAAAAAAGAACAGTGCCAGAATGCAGACTCTGTGGAGACAGGTGCTGCGTGTGCTAAGACTAGAACAGAGGAAAGCCTTAGCAACATGGTCAGTCTAACTTGTACCATCCCCTGCAGACCACAGGACCTAGCAACAGACTGGTGCTGCCAGCATCTGCTCAGAGGCCTGCTGGCGTCCTGTCTAGCAGCAACACTTCTTGCAGCAGCATTTCTTCTGGCAGCAGCACTTCTGCTGGCAGCAGCCCTTCCCACAGCCACAGCCACAGCAGCCACAACAGCCACAGCCACCACAGCCACAGCCACAGCCGCCACAGCCACAGCAACCACAGCCACCACAGCCACAGCAACCACAGCCACCACAGCCACAGCTGCCACAGCCACAACCTCCACAGCCACAACCTCCACAGCCACAACCACCACAGCCACAGCAGCCACAGCCACAACTTCCACAGCCACAGCCTCCACAGCCACAGCCTCCACAGCCACAGCAACCCATGGTTTCAGGAGAGAGGACTCAGGTGCAGTGAGGAGAGAAACTCAAGACAGGAGAGGGAGGTGTGATGCCCTCTTTGTACAGGGGTCCCCCTTTTATACTGCCCCCTTTATTTTTAGCCAAGTTTCCATGGAGAGGTCTCCAGGACTTTGTTTACTTCCTCCTCAAGTCAGTGTGTCACAAGAGCAGGGCTATTTTTAGCATTACTATCTTGAAAGCCCTTTCAGTATTCATTCTGGAGTGAAAAAAAAAAAAAAAAAACGGTGCTGTATATTTAACCCAAGAGCAGAAAAATGATTCACAACATGCAGAAGAACTCACAGGTGTAGTTTTCTCAGATTATATCTGCATCAAAGACATGGACCAAAGGGGACTTTGTGAGTGTCCTATGCAGGAGGCTGGATTCTCTTGGTGCCCGGACACTGCAATGTGGAAAAGGTGCTGTCCTCACAGCCTCTGGTTGACAAGAAGTGAATCAAGGGAATGGAGAGTGATGCTTTTTCTCTTCTTCTTTCCCCCCTGGCTTATTAAGGAGATGCCCAGAGGGGGCTCTGGGACACGGCCTTCCTGGAGTAGGGGCAGCCCCTAAAAAGCCGGGCCATCCACCATGAGTGAGAGCCTGCCATGTGAGTTCAGTAGAGACAGTGGAGTGACATGCACAGCACATGCACAGATCTCTGCTGTAGCTTTTGATGCCATCTGAATTAGCCAATTGGCCTTAACTGTGCAGACGGCTGAGCAACAGCTTCATCTCATTGAAAACACATGACTGCCACACACACTTGAGACCAGAGGTGGAGGCCTGACCAGGCTGTCAGATGGATGTGTCCAAACAGCATTTCATTTCAAGGGAGTTTCATGAGTTCGAAATAATCCCATAACAGATAAGTGAAAGAGAGGTGTCTCACCCTTGCAGGTAGCTTAGGAATAGGCTGACACAACATCAGACATCACATAATTATTTTGCTGTGACCTTAAACGATTTTATAGTAAATAAAGAATCCCAGTGAGCCATAAAGGGAATATCTATGCATTAAGGTGAGATTAATAATGTTAGGGCTGCCTCCATGTCCCTTTTGATACCAGTTTTCCCATTAATTCTTCTGAGAACAATGTTCCCAAAGATACATGAAGACTTCTTGGTCTGAGCTCCAAAGACTAGAGTTCGACCAAAAGTTAGAAACACAGAACTTTTATCTGACCCTAGATTCAGTATCATAGATATAAAAGAGTGTATCTGTAAGAGAGTATCCCAAAACATTCTAAGCATTTATTTAATTGAATCCTTACAGTGTGCCAGGCCCAGAGCAAAGCACTAGAGTAAAACAAACATACATACTTGGATAGACAGATGTCAGGTTCATGCTCTGATCTAAACATAGCTTCAAGAGGTGAGGAGAAGATAGAGCTAACTATAAGGCCAGGATGTCAACAAGGAAGGATGCCAGAGGCCTCATGAGGCCTTTCATGGGAATTTAGAGAAACAAGAACTAGCTAAATAGTCAGGCTGTGTCTCAGAAGTGGGTATATAAGGAGGCCCCTTGTCAGAAGGAGTATCACATCTCTCTGTCTTCTCCTGAGTCCCTCTCCTCAGAGCACCTGAGTCCTCTCTCCTGAAACCATGGGTTGCTGTGGCTGTGGAGGCTGTGGCTGTGGAGGCTGTGGCTGTGGCTGCTGTGGCTGTGGAGGCTGTGGATGTGGAGGCTGTGGCTGTGGTGGTTGTGGCAGTGGAGGCTGTGGCTGTGGTGGTTGTGGCTGTGGAGGCTGTGGCTGTGGAAGCTGTGGCTGTGGAGGCTGTGGTGGCTGCTGTGGCTGCTGTAACTGCTGTTGCTGCAAACCTGTGACCTGCTGCTGCTGCCACCGAAGCTCCTGCAACTCCTGTGGCTGTGGCGGCTGTGGCTGTGGGAAGGGCTGTTGCCAGCAGAAGTGCTGCTGCCAGAAGTGCTGCTGCAAGAAGTGTTGCTGCTAGGCAGAAGAGCGTTCAGGACCTGAACAAGTCCTTTGGGCTGTTGCTTCCTGTCACTAAAGGTTTCTTTCACCCACCTTGGGTCTCCAGCTGACACTTCAGCTCTCACATTTTCCTTTGAACTTTAAGGTAGTCACATGGACAATGTCACACTATCCTTGAGGGCAAACAAGGAAACTTCCTGATTGTTCTCTGGGTGGATATCTCTTGGCAAATATTGCTGATTTGGGATGGCCCTGGGAGCACCATGGGCCTCTCTGCCCTTAGGATCTGGGTAAGTCTTTCGGGCTGCTTTGCCTGCCACTCGTGACCAATATCCTGCTTATGGGATTTGTCAGAAGCCTTGCTTCTGTGTGCTCTTCTCTCTTCTCTGTGTGCCTGGGGAACCCAGCTCTCCTAGTGAAAAACTGTCTAAACTCACAGTAGTTAAATGCAAGCATGTGCATATAACTCAGGACCTAAAGAGTAGACCAGTGGGATCAGATCATGGGGCCTCAATCCCATGGGAGTAGATCATTTGTTATTGATTCTGATCATATGTTCCTGTGTTATCCAGCAAAGTCTATCTTTTCTCTCCATGAGCACAATGTCTCTGCTCCCTTGTTGTAGTTATGATCTGTAACACTCTCAATGTCTAATAAACTATACAAAATGTCCAGATATGTTCGACTCACTAAAGCTACTTGTGTGTGGGAGGGGGGTACTTCTGAGGGAGTGGATAGATAGTGCTGAGTGGGAGGGGAGAATCCTTTCTGAACTGCTGGGACTTCCTGTGAACTTGAACTACAATAACCACAGCTTTGCATTAGCTAATACTGAAATTATAAATGCTTTATCTGTTCAAAATCTATACTTTAGGCTGAAATAGCTTTTTTTTTCTCAAAGGCTTCATCAAAATGACAGGATACATGTGCTTGAAGGCATGCATGTCCATTTACACCCTAAAACACACAAAATAGTAAAATAACAGCATCTTGACAAAATCTGCCTTGGGCCTCATTTCTGATGTTGCTCACCGTACATCTTCTTTATTTGGCAAAATAATTTTGTGAAAATATGGATTTCTTATACAATTTTACTTTAGGACTAGCATCTTCTTCAGGAGATTTCTTCGGGTAAAGGTAAAGACATCAATTAGGGCAAATTTCCAGGTTTTAGCCAGGTGCAGATCCACCTTCCATCCAACCATTCCCTATCACATGACACGCGGCTCCCTTGAAGCTTGTTTGCAGACTGCACGTGTGCCAAGCAGTCCTCGGAGCTGGGAAGCTTCAGGAAAATTCCACCATTTTCCTTACAAGGATGTAACCCAGGGGATTTCACAAACACACAGTTACCAACGTGCACACATATACAGACACATTCATGCTAACACAGTCACACTCATTTACACACACAGCACACACACACACCACACACACTTCCATGTAACACCACTGGTGTCGGTTTGAATTAGATGCAGACGACTAGGAAACTCACCCTTCACTTCTTCAAACTTTTTCTTTCAGACCCCACTAATCATTTCAGGAAAAAATACAGATAAGGAGACTGAGTTATTCTTCTCTTATACAAGCAAGAATGTGAAAAGACATCATATCCTAGGACAACATTCTGCCAGTCTGAATTTTTAAAAAACTAACCCAAAACACAAGCCTTCCTGTTTAGAAATTCACATCTAAAAAAAAAAAAAAAGAAATCCTTGTAATTCAGAATTCATTACAGTGAGTGGAGCAAAAAGGCAAAAGAGGGGGAGGAGGGCTGTAGAGATGACTCAGTGGTTAAGAACACTGTCTGCTCTTCCCAAGTACCGGAATTCATTCCCAGCATCCACATGGCAGCTCACAACTGTCTGTACCACCGATTCCAAGGGATCTGACACCTTCACACGAATGCACATAAAATGAAATGAAATTAATTATTTTAAAAAAGACAAACAACAACAACAAAAGAGAAAAAACAGCAAGCCACAGGTCAGTGTTCTGTTAATGACATCAGATTGCATGAACTATACTTACAAGGGAGCACTGAAAGCTTCAAAAAAAGAGTGAGCTGGGTTGCTGTGGATTCAGAAGAAAGGTTTAAAACCTGATGTGGGATGTGCATAACATCATTTATATAAATTGAAATTCACCTAAAGAATTTTAAACACTCACTCAAGGAAAAGAAATTCTCAGTGAGATACACACACAGAATATTGTCCAGGTGCCGGTTCTGTAAAGTCAGCATGAGTGGAGAGTATATGGAGGGGAAGACCTTAGCGCATGCACCATTGTTATAGTCATCTCATGGTATCATAGCATGTAACACCACTGGTGTCGGTTTGAATTAGGTGTTGGGAAGCCCTCAGCTAAGGAGAACAGTATTCATGATTCTACTTTGGAGGTACAGGACTGAAGTATTAATATATGCAGCACGGAAGCAAGCCAATGGCTGTCTTCACTGTCATGCCTGACCTTCAGTTAGTCAAAGACTTGAGGGTTTCAACACCCCTGTAAAACAACTTTTTTTTTTTTTTTTTTTTTTTTTTTTTTTGGCCCCAAGAAAACCTAACCAGGAGGGAGAGAGACTTAGCTAACACATGTCCACAACAGATGACAAATTACAGTTAGGAGAAGGTGAAGCCAAGGGATCATCCCTCACATTCCAGGAGGGTCCACCCTGGACACCAACACTGCTTTTTTTCCTCTCTCCTGAGTCATCTATGCTGCCACTTTTAGAAAATGACTTGCAATAGGAAAGGGAGAGGAAACTGAGAATGATTTAGATCTCACCGGAGAAGCTGCTTCTTGCAGCAGATGGGAATTCACACAGAGTCTCCCAAAGGGGCTGTGTAAGAACCCACAGCTGTTGGCTGTGGGTTCCACCTGCAACCAATCAGAATGACCGCTGACAGCTTCTCCTGTGACCCTGTCAAGGAAGCTCACTTCAGCATCCCCTGCCTGCCCTGACTCTGATGGTGCCACAACCCGCTGCCTTTTTACATCACCCTTTTGGCGTGGGAAGCTGTTTCAAGGCATTCGGAACACACTCTGTGGAGTGCTGAGTTCCTTGGACTGTAATGAAACTATGGTCCTCGATACCCCGTCTCAACCCCAAGCCCCTACTGCTCATAATACCTCAATTCTTTGTGGCACTCAGGTCTACCATTGCCCGCCTCCTGGCTGGTCATGAGTTTGCATGCTGGTACTTCTCTTGACTGAGCTGAGGGTGATACACAGAAGAGAGCCCTTACCAATTCCAGTTGTAGACTCAATAGCTGTGCAGAAGGATAAGAGGGCAACTCAAATCTTGCCCCTTCCGGATGTTGCAAGAATCAACAGGTATGGGAAGCAGGAGAGAAGGACTGCCTACTTCCCTAACCCTGTATTATAAGCTTTCTTTCCAGATCATCCAGGATCTGCAGCAAGTGGCTCACACAATACTAACTCTCCAAGGGCAGATCAACTTGCTGGCAGCAGTAGTACTTCAAAACCAACATGGATTGGATCTCCTAATGGCCAAAGAAGGTGGCCTTTTCATCTTCCTCCAAGAGGAATGCTGTTTTTATGTCCACCAGCCAGGTATAGCAAAAGACATAATACAACAACTGCAGACAGTTTTACAGAAGCAAAGGGAACATTTCGAGGCCTCTAATTCTTGGGCCTTTGAGAACCCCATATGGAAGTGGATTCTGCCTTTCCTCACATCTCTTCTGCACATCTTTCTGCTTTTGCTTTTGACCACCTGTGACGCACACACTTGTTTGTTCTGTGCATGAGCTGAGTCACCCTATATGAAGACTTACAAGAGGACTTGCCCTCTTTCTCTCTGTCTCTTTCCTGCCTCACCCAGAGACAGTCTCTGAAACCCATCCCATGTTGATCCTGTCACTTGAAATGATGTAAAAACCTGCCACACAAATCCACCACACAAATCCACCACACAAATCCTAATAATCGGCAGGAGGAAGAGGCTTTTAATTTGGTCCGTTGCCAACTTCTCTGGCCATTGGATCATGCTGACCTTTTAGGGTTACTGTGCTCTGATTATCTTGATCCTGAGTAAGTTCAGGGACAGATGTGCCAAGAGTACCTCGGAGTCAGACCCTCATCAAGAGATCTCTGGCGATTTCATTTGAGTCACAACCTCCAGGGCATAAGGAAGGCATTCAAGTGGGGCCAGATAAGGACATCTACCTAAAAGCAGTAGGGGTGATATGCTCAGGACTCCCCAGGGGAACCTCAGAAGCAGTACTCCTGGGAAAGGGTGTAAATGACCCATAAGACATTGCCCATCAGTCCGATAACCCCAAGTTATACAAGTAATAAAAGCCCCCAAAGAGCATGCAACACATAGAGATCAAGACCAAACAGTGGGAGACTGCACGACAGCGATTGCATCACTTGGCTCAGCTTTGCTGATCTTTGTCAAGCAGATGTGCTGCTTTATGACTTCTGCTCTTCCCATTAGATATGAGTGTGCCACTCCAGTAACTTTATTATAGAGAAGCTCAAGCAAGCTCATAGAAAAAGACCAAAAATGTTATACTTGGCTGTGGCAGCATGTGCCTTTAATCTTAGCATTGAGACGACAGTGGATATTGAAAAAAAACAAAAACAAAAACAAAAAAAACCCCACAAAGAATTCATGTCAGTCCATCAGTAACTAAAATTTTAGCATATTTCCTGTTTATTTCTCACTGTTTATTTTACAATATTTCCTGTTTATTTCGTTTTAAGAATAAAGTGTGTAAATGCCACTCAAGAAAAAAAAATTTACCAAATATTTCCCAAAAGTGATACTCTTTTAAGAATAACATAGCAATGATCAGGTCCATGAAACCTAAAACTGCCATGCCTCCTATGTGCTGTCCTTCTTGAAACTATCCTTCTCCTAATCATCTCAAGACTGTGAAGGGCTGTTATTTTATACCAGATTCAATCAAAGCTGTGCATTCAGTCTGCTTCAATACAGAAAATTCCACTATGCATACTCCCTCATCTCCCTGAGCCCTGAGGTTAAATTGTGGTTTATAACAATTTTGCATAATTATTACAGAGTGTATCAATTCAAAAGGTGTGTGATTTTAGTTTATTCCATTACTGGTGATGTCCACCATTGCACTAAGCTGCAATTTTCCATCTTCAGGCTGAATCAGGGTTTTTCTCATGATACCCCAACATTAATCAGGCTCTCAATTATAATCGCTGGGGAAATATCTACTAAGGTTCCAAGACAACAGAGAACAATGAAAAGACACAGCCAAACAGGTTTGGGGTGTTTGGGCACCATGTGGTGCCCTGAAAAAGGCTCAGAACTCTGTCCCATGTCCTACTTCCCTTGATGATAGTCTCTCAGTAATAATTGGTTCTCCCTCCTCCCACAGAAATACCCTCTGTGACCTTTGCTCTCTAGAGGGCCCATCCAGAGTTCACATTTAAATTGCAATGGAAAGTGGAGGATTTACCACATTCCAGTTCTTCTTGTCTCAGAGCTATCTCCACCTAAGACGACAGACACAACATCTGATTCTTCTAAAGCAAAACTCATTCCATTCCTGCAGCTACACATGATGGATTTGCCCTGAATCCACCTTCACAGCTGCACCTTCACTTCAGGATTCAATAAGACAGTTTCAGTATCTGATCACACTGTCAGTAGTTTGTTCCCAGCATCACCTGTGCAGAATACATCATGGTGCCCTTGGCAGTTGGCCGCGTAGGCTAATGTGGTACCAGCTACTTTCAAAGCTGGAGTGTGATATGACTTGAGCCTGCTTCTGTCTCAGCAGGCTCTGCACAAAAGTTGTGCATAGGCAGGCAGACATGCAAAAAAAACACTCATAACCGATAAAAAAAAAATCTTGAAAATAAACCAGACTACTGCATCTTTTGTAGCCTTGAGGTCCATGCCCCAAAACTTTGGCAAACATCCATTTGAAAGGATCACCCACACTGCATGTCTCTAAGGCAAGGAGAAAGGGGTGTGTCTATTGGAACAGCTTCATACCAGAACAGTAAAAATATATTCCATATTATCATGACAAATAGAAACTCCATACCTACCCTTGGGTCATGTAGTGTGAACGTTTACAAAGAGCCATATCTGCAGTGTAGTTGAAGCCCTCATTCATAAACAGACTTATAAAAGTTTTTTTATAAACCAGGATGTCACCTTTGTCCTGGCATAGCCTCATGCAGCCATGTTTAACAACTCTCATTTTCATTTATGATTCATTGAATCTCCTGATTCTGTCACCACAATATAAGGAGCAAAAAAATCCTGATGTGTGTGCATGTGTTTGTGTGTGTGTGTGTGTGTGTGTGTGATATCTAGGGTTTCTGTAAGTTTATTCTGTAATCTTTAAAGGATCACAAGTCACCAAATGACACACCCCATACTAAAAGATAAAACTCACTACATCAAAGTTCCTGCATCCTTGCTTTGGCTGAATTAAGTATCTACAGATTTTCTTCACCCATCAGGCAACACTGCAGCCTGCTGGATTAGTCATACTTTGCCCTGCTCTGACAAATATCTAATACAGTCAACTTCAGAGAAGGAAAAGAAGAAACTCATTTTAGCTCATAGTTTCTCAGATTTTCAGACACAGTATCAAGCTACATCTACAACAGAAAAAACTATGCCCAAACATGGAGCAGGGAGATTTGCTAGGAAATCGTCCTGTGCAAGTATTAGGTGACTCTTATTTCTCAAGGCTGTTAACTCTCTCTCTCCCCCCGTACAGAATGGGACACCCTTGTCTAATTGCTGACTACATTTAATATAAAGTTTGAAATAGTCTCCATGTACTGTCATGTAAGAAGAGACCATGGTTTATCATTGTGTCACTATTGTTCTCTGTTAGGTAATTGTTTGCATGGCCCGCGTATATTTGATTTTATATTACACCACTAATTCTCTAAGTACCATTTGCCATTCCCTCTCTGCTTCTGTAGCTGGCACTCATCGCATTTCCACAGGCTCCTACCTAGCTCTATTTCTCCCAGAGAACTAACTCTGCAAGTTGCCAAAGAGTTAGAAGTCATCTCTCTAAAGTACCACTGTGTGCTTGGAGTGAGTTACAAAATATCTGGGCCCTTTTCCCATATATGTAAGGGCAATAATAACACGACCTGTGATCTATGACACATGTATGTTCTTGGACTGTTGCTTCTCCTAGTTGTTTCTGTATCTACAGTGTTGTAGTGAAAGGTTCCTGTGTCTGGGTACTGCATTGTTTGCTTGGAATTCCACAGAGCTGTGTGAGTGGCCATGGTAGGTGTGTTAATCTGGGTATTTTCACATGTTGCCTTTTTGTCTCATGTGGTTGTGTGTGTTCTCACGGGTGCACATAGGCACACAGGTATACATGCATGCATGTGCTCATTTGTACATAGACCAAGGCTTCTGTGTCACTCCTCCAAAGGCATTCACAGTGTTTCTTTGTTTCTTTGTTTTTGTTTTCTGAGACACAGTCTCTCCTAGACCTGCAGCAAACCAAGTAAGCTAGGCTGACTGCCCAACCAACCCGGATACCCCTCTCTCCCCACTATCAGCACTGAAATTACAGGCACAATGACTTTGGTGGGAGCCAGGATGGGGGTTCTGAAGATCAAACTGGTTTTTCTAAAAGGTTCTCCCCAACCCAGATGCCTGACTTTTGAGGGGCTCATGAGTGCTTGGGCTGCTTGAGCTGTTGCTGGGGCCATAGCTGCCCCATCTGCAGCCCTCACAGTCTGCACCAGTCTCAACCCTCTTTTTCTTCCTTAGTTGAAACAATTGGTGTCAACACACTCTATATGAAGCCCACACTTTGTTGGCTCCCATGGACATTCCAAATTCCCATTATTCTCTTTTCTCCCTGGATGGAAACATCTGCCCCTAAAAATTCCACTAGCTCCCATTAACCCTCAGACCACATCCCAAAATGACATGTTCCTTAAACTGTGAATCCTTTCCATCACAGCCATGCTCCATGGACAGTGTGTCCATCCCTTTTGTGTGTGTGTGACATATCCTTTCAGTGTGGGTCCTCTACAGGGCTACCTTTCTGCTTCTGTGACCATCTGTGTATGACTAGATAATAAATTGCACAAGGACTGAATTCCTTGTGTGTGATGGCCATATTTCACAGAGCATAACAGTGAACAGCAGTTCGGCGAGGAACAAAATGAACAAAACTAAATGAGACATTTTATGTTTTATGCTCTAGTTTTATTTTGTGAAAGATTAGCACAGGGTCTAGGCTCTAGAAAGACTTCCAGGACTGCAGAAAGTACAGATTATCATCTTTAAACACCAGGAGATCTAAAGCATAGGAAGAAGTACAAGGAGGAAAACCCAATGAAAACCATGATATGATTTTGTTGACATTGATAAACAAAATGTCTTGAAGCTTAGTCCTGTGAGAGCATCGACTAGGACTGCCTTCAAAACACCAAACATAAACAAATAAATAAATAAATAAATAAATAGCAATGCAAGAGCTTCAGATTATTCAGATCAGGAAAAAAAAGAACAGTGCCAGAATGCAGACTCTGTGGAGACAGGTGCTGCGTGTGCTAAGACTAGAACAGAGGAAAGCCTTAGCAACATGGTCAGTCTAACTTGTACCATCCCCTGCAGACCACAGGACCTAGCAACAGACTGGTGCTGCCAGCATCTGCTCAGAGGCCTGCTGGCGTCCTGTCAAGCAGCAACACTTCTTGCAGCAGCATTTCTTCTGGCAGCAGCACTTCTGCTGGCAGCAGCCCTTCCCACAGCCACAGCCACAGCAGCCACAACAGCCACAGCCACCACAGCCACAGCCACAGCCGCCACAGCCACAACCTCCACAGCCACAACCACCACAGCCACAGCAGCCACAGCCACAACTTCCACAGCCACAGCCTCCACAGCCACAGCCTCCACAGCCACAGCAACCCATGGTTTCAGGAAAGAGGACTCAGGTGCAGTGAGGAGAGAAACTCAAGACAGGAGAGGGAGGTGTGATGCCCTCTTTGTACAGGGGTCCCCCTTTTATACTGCCCCCTTTATTTTTAGCCAAGTTTCCATGGAGAGGTCTCCAGGACTTTGTTTACTTCCTCCTCAAGTCAGTGTGTCACAAGAGCAGGGCTATTTTTAGCATTACTATCTTGAAAGCCCTTTCAGTATTCATTCTGGAGTGAAAAAAAAAAAAAAAAAACTGTGCTGTATATTTAACCCAAGAGCAGAAAAATGATTCACAACATGCAGAAGAACTCACAGGTGTAGTTTTCTCAGATTATATCTGCATCAAAGACATGGACCAAAGGGGACTTTGTGAGTGTCCTATGCAGGAGGCTGGATTCTCTTGGTGCCGGGACACTGCAATGTGGAAAAGGTGCTGTCCTCACAGCCTCTGGTTGACAAGAAGCAAATCAAGGGAATGGAGAGTGATGCTTTTTCTCTCCTGCTTTCCCCCCTGGCTTATTAAGGAGATGCCCAGAGGGGGCTCTGGGACACGGCCTTCCTGGAGTAGGGGCAGCCCCTAAAAAGCCGGGCCATCCACCATGAGTGAGAGCCTGCCATGTGAGTTCAGTAGAGACAGTGGAGTGACATGCACAGCACATGCACAGATCTCTGCTGTAGCTTCTTGATGCCATCTGAATTAGCCAATTGGCCTTAACTGTGCAGACGGCTGAGCAACAGCTTCATCTCATTGAAAACACATGACTGCCACACACACTTGAGACCAGAGGTGGAGGCCTGACCAGGCTGTCAGATGGATGTGTCCAAACAGCATTTCATTTCAAGGGAGTTTCATGAGTTTGAAATAATCCCATAACAGATAAGTGAAAGAGAGGTGTCTCACCCTTGCAGGTAGCTTAGGAATAGGCTGACACAACATCAGACATCACATAATTATTTTGCTGTGACCTTAAAAGATTTTATAGTAAATAAAGAATCCCAGTGAGCCATAAAGGGAATATCTATGCATTAAGGTGCGATTAATAATGTTAGGGCTGCCTCTATGTCCCTTTTGATACCAGTTTTCCCATTAATTCTTCTGAGAACAATGTTCCCAAAGATACATGAAGACTTCTTGGTCTGAGCTCCAAACACTAGAGTTCAACCAAAAGTTAGAAACACAGAAATTTTATCTGACCCTAGATTCAGTATCATAGATATAAAAGAGTGTATCTGTAAGAGAGTATCCCAAAACATTCTAAGCATTTATTTAATTGAATCCTTACAGTGTGCCAGGCCCAGAGCAAAGCACTAGAGTAAAACAAACATACATACATGGATAGAATGCTGTCAGGTTCATGCTCTGATCTAAACATAGCTTCAAGAGGTTAGGAGAAGTTAGAGCTAACTATAAGGCCATGATGTCAACAAGGAAGGATGCCAGAGGCCTCGTGAGGCCTTTCATGGGAATTTAGAGAAACAAGAACTAGCTAAATGGTCAGGCTGTGTCTCAGAAGTGGGTATATAAGGAGGCCCCTTGTCAGAAGGAGTATCACATCTCTCTGTCTTCTCCTGAGTCTCACTCCTCACTGCACCTGAGTCCTCTCTCCTGAAACCATGGGTTGCTGTGGCTGTGGAGGCTGTGGCTGTGGAGGCTGTGGCTGTGGAAGCTGTGGCTGTGGAGGCTGTGGTGGCTGCTGTGGCTGCTGTAACTGCTGTTGCTGCAAACCTGTGACCTGCTGCTGCTGCCACCGCAGCTGCTGCAACTCCTGTGACTGTGGGAAGGGCTGTTGCCAGCAGAAGTGCTGCTGCCAGAAGTGCTGCTGCAAGAAGTGTTGCTGCTAGGCAGAAGAGCGTTCAGGACCTGAACAAGTCCTTTGGGCTGTTGCTTCCTGTCACTAAAGGTTTCTTTCACCCACCTTGGGTCTCCAGCTGACACTTCAGCTCTCACATTTTCCTTTGAACTTTAAGGTAGTCACATGGACAATGTCACACTATCCTTGAGGGCAAACAAAGAAACTTCCTGATTGTTCTCTGGGTGCTATATCTCTTGGCAAATATTGCTGATTTGGGATGGCCCTGGGAGCACCATGGGCCTCTCTGCCCTTAGGATCTGGGTAAGTCTTTCGGGCTGCTTTGCCTGCCACTCGTGACCAATATCCTGCTTATGGGATTTGTCAGAAGCCTTGCTTCTGTGTGCTCTTCTCTCTTCTCTGTGTGCCTGGGGAACCCAGCTCTCCCAGTTAAAAACTGTCTAAACTCACAGTAGTTAAATGCAAGCATGTGCATATAACTCAGGACCTAAAGAGTAGACCAGTGGGATCTCAGATCATGGGGCCTCAATCCCATGGGAGTAGATCATTTGTTATTGATTCTGATCATATGTTCCTGTGTTATCCAGCAAAGTCTATCTTTTCTCTCCATGAGCACAATGTCTCTGCTCCCTTGTTGTAGTATTGATCTGTAACACTCTCAATGTCTAATAAACTATACAAAATGTCCAGATATGTTTGACTCACTAAAGCTTCTTGTGTGTGGGAGGGGGGTACTTCTGAGGGAGTGGATAGATAGTGCTGAGTGGGAGGGGAGAATCCTTTCTGAACTGCTGGGACTTCCTGTGAACTTGAACTACAATAACCACAGCTTTGCATTAGCTAATACTGAAATTATAAATGCTTTATCTGTTCAAAATCTATACTTTAGGCAGAAATACCTTTTTTTTCTCAAAGGCTTCATCAAAATGACAGGATACATGTGCTTGAAGGCATGCATGTCCATTTACACCCTAAAACACATAAAATAGTAAAATAACAGCAACTTGACAAAATCTGCCTTGGGCCTCATTTCTGATGTTGCTCACCGTACATCTTCTTTATTTGGCAAAATAATTTTGTGAAGATATGGATTTCTTATACAATTTTACGTTAGGACTAGCATCTTCTTCAGGAGATTTCTTCGGGTAAAGGTAAAGACATCAATTAGGGCAAATTTCCAGGTTTTAGCCAGGTGCAGATCCACCTTCCATCCAACCATTCCCTATCACATGACATGCGGCTCCCTTGAAGCTTGTTTGCAGACTGCACGTGTGCCAAGCAGTCCTCGGAGCTGGGAAGCTTCAGGAAAATTCCACCATCTTCCTTACAAGGATGTAACCCAGGGGATTTCACAAACACACAGTTACCAACGTGCACACATATACAGACACATTCATGCTAACACAGTCACACTCATTTACACACACAGCACACACACACACCACACACATTTCCATGTAACACCACTGGTGTCGGTTTGAATTAGATGCAGACGACTAGGAAACTCACCCTTCACTTCTTCAAACTTTTTCTTTCAGACCCCACTAATCATTTCAGGAAAAAATACAGATAAGGAGACTGAGTTATTCTTCTCTTATACAAGCAAGAATGTGAAAAGACATCATATCCTAGGACAACATTCTGCCAGTCTGAATTTTTAAAAAACAAACCCAAAACACAAGCCTTCCTGTTTAGAAATTCACATCTAAAAAAAAAAAGGAATCCTTGTAATTCAGAATTCATTACAGTGAGTGGAGCAAAAAGGCAAAAGAGGGGGAGGAGGGCTGTAGAGATGACTCAGTGGTTAAGAACACTGTCTGCTCTTCCCAAGTACCGGAATTCATTCCCAGCATCCACATGGCAGCTCACAACTGTCTGTACCACCGATTCCAAGGGATCTGACACCTTCACACGAATGCACATAAAATGAAATGAAATTAATTATTTTAAAAAAGACAAACAACAACAACAAAAGAGAAAAAACAGCAAGCCACAGGTCAGTGTTCTGTTAATGACATTAGATGGCATGAACCATACTTACAAGGGAGCACTGAAAGCTTCAAAAAAAGAGTGAGCTGGGTTGCTGTGGATTCAGAAGAAAGGTTTAAAACCTGATGTGGGATGTGCATAACATCATTTATATAAATTGAAATTCACCTAAAGAATTTTAAACACTCACTCAAGGAAAAGGAATTCTCAGTGAGATACACACACAGAATATTGTCCAGGTGCCGGTTGTGTAAAGTCAGCATGAGGGGAGAGTATATGGAGGGGAAGACCTTAGCGCATGCACCATTGTTATAGTCATCTCATGGTATCATAGCATGTAACACAACTGGTGTCGGTTTGAATTAGGTGTTGGGAAGCCCTCAGCTAAGGAGAACACTATTCATGATTCTACTTTGGAGGTAGAGGACTGAAGTATTAATATATGCAGCACGGAAGCAAGCCAATGGCTGTCTTCACTGTCATGCCTGACCTTCAGTTAGTCAAAGACTTGAGGGTTTCAACATCCCTGTAAAACAACTTTTTTTTTTTTTGGCCCCAAGAAAATCTAACCAGGAGGGAGAGAGACTTAGCTAATACATGTCCACAACAGATGACAAACTACATTTAGGAGAAGGTGAAGCCAAGGGATCATCCCTCACAGTCCAGGAGGGTCCACTCTGGACACCAACACTGCTTTTTCCTCTCTCCTGAGTCATCTATGCTGCCACTTTTAGAAAATGACTTGCAATAGGAAAGGGAGAGGAATCTGAGAATGATTTAGATCTCACCGGAGAAGCTGCTTCTTGCAGCAGATGGGAATTCACACAGAGTCTCCCAAAGGGGCTGTGTAAGAGCTTGTTGGCTGTGGGTTCCACCTGCAACCAATCAGAATGACCGCTGACAGCTTCTCCTGTGACTCTGTCAAGGAAGCTCACTTCAGCATCCCCTGCCTGCCCTGACTCTGATGGTGCCACAACCCGCTGCCTTTTTACATCACCCTTTTGGCGTGGGAAGCTGTTTCAAGGCATTCGGAACACACTCTGTGGAGTGCTGAGTTCCTTGGACTGTAATGAAACTATGGTCCTCGATACCCCGTCTCAACCCCAAGCCCCTACTGCTCATAATACCTCAATTCTTTGTGGCACTCAGGTCTACCATTGCCCGCCTCCTGGCTGGTCATGAGTTTGCATGCTGGTACTTCTCTTGACTGAGCTGAGGGTGATACACAGAAGAGAGCCCTTACCAATTCCAGTTGTAGACTCAATAGCTGCGCAGAAGGATAAGAGGGCAACTCAAATCTTGCCCTTTCCGGATGTTGCAAGAATCAACAGGTATGGGAAGCAGGAGAGAAGGGCTGCCTACTTCCCTAACCCTGTATTATCAGCTTTCTTTCCAGATCATCCAGGATCTGCAGCAAGTGGCTCACACAATACTAACTCTCCAAGGGCAGATCAACTTGCTGGCAGCAGTAGTACTTCAAAACCAACATGGATTGGATCTCCTAATGGCCAAAGAAGGTGGCCTTTTCATCTTCCTCCAAGAGGAATGCTGTTTTTATGTCCACCAGCCAGGTATAGCAAAAGACATAATACAACAACTGCAGACAGTTTTACAGAAGCAAAGGGAACATTTCGAGGCCTCTAATTCTTGGGCCTTTGAGAACTCCATATGGAAGTGGATTCTGCCTTTCCTCACATCTCTTCTGCACATCTTTCTGCTTTTGCTTTTGACCACCTGTGACGCACACACTTGTTTGTTCTGTGCATGAGCTGAGTCACCCTATATGAAGACTTATAAGAGGACTTGCCCTCTTTCTCCCTGTCTCTTTCCTGCCTCACCCAGAGACAGTCTCTGAAACCCATCCCATGTTGATCCTGTCACTTGAAATGATGTAAAAACCTGCCACACAAATCCACCACACAAATCCTAACAATCGGCAGGAGGAAGAGGCTTTTAATTTGGTCCGTTGCCAACTTCTCTGGCCATTGGATCATGCTGACCTTTTAGGGTTACTGTGCTCTGATGATCTTGATCCTGAGTAAGTTCAGGGACAGATGTGCCAAGAGTACCTCGGAGTCAGAGCCTCATCAAGAGATCTCTGGCGATTTCATTTGACTCACAACCTCCAGGGCATAAGGAAGGCATTCAAGTGGGGCCAGATAAGGACATCTACCTAAAAGCAGTAGGGGTGATATGCTCAGGACTCCCCAGGGGGACCTCAGAAGCAGTACTCCTGGGAAAGGGTGTAAATGACCCATAAGACATTGCCCATCAGTCCGATAACCCCAAGTTATACATTAATAAAAGCCCCCAACAAGCATGCAACACATAGAGATCAAGACCAAACAGTGGGAGACTGCACGACAGCGATTGCCTCACTTGGCTCAGCTTTGCTGATCTTTGTCAAGCAGATGTGCTGGCATTATGACTTCTGCTCTTCCCAGTAGATATGAGTGTGCCACTCCAGTAACTTTATTATAGAGAAGCTCAAGCAAGCTTATAGTAAAAGACCAAAAATGTTATACTTGGCTGTGGCAGCATGTGCCTTTAATCTTAGCATTCAGACGACAGTGGATATTGAAAAAAAAAAAAAAACCCACAAAGAATTCATGTCAGTCCATCAGTAACTAAAATTTTACCATATTTCCTGTTTATTTCTCACTGTTTATTTTACAATATTTCCTGTTTATTTTGTTTTAAGAATAAAGTGTGTAAATGCCACTCAAGAAAAAAAAAATTTACCAAATATTTCCCAAAAGTGATACTCTTTTAAGAATAACATAGCAATGATCAGGTCCATGAAACCTAAAACTGCCATGCCTCCTATGTGCTGTCCTTCTTGAAACTATCCTTCTCCTAATCATCTCAAGACTGTGAAGGGCTGTTATTTTATACCAGATTCAATCAAAGCTGTGCATTCAGTCTGCTTCAATACAGAAAATTCCACTATGCATACTCCCTCATCTCCCTGAGCCCTGAGGTTAAATTGTGGTTTATAACAATTTTGCATAATTATTACAGAGTGTATCAATTCAAAAGGTATGTGATTTTAGTTTATTCCATTACTGGTGATGTCCACCATTGCACTAAGCTGCAATTTTCCATCTTCAGGCTGAATCAGGGTTTTTCTCATGATACCCCAACATTAATCAGGCTCTCAATTATGATCGCTGGGGAAATATCTACTAAGGTTACAAGACAACAGAGAACAATGTAAAGACACAGCCAAACAGGTTTGGGGTGTTTGGGCACCATGTGGTGCCCTGAAAAAGGCTCAGACCTCTGTCCCATGTCCTCCTTCCCTTGATGATAGTCTCTCAGTAATAATTGGTTCTCCCTCCTCCCACAGAAATACCCTCTGTGACCTTTGCTCTCCTGAGGGCCCATCCAGAGTTCACATTTAAATTGCAATGGAAAGTGGAGGATTTCCCACATTCCAGTTCTTCTTGTCTCAGAGCTATCTCCACCTAAGACGACAGACACAACATCTGATTCTTCTAAAGCAAAACTCATTCCATTCCTGCAGCTACACATGATGGATTTGCCCTGAATCCACCTTCACAGCTGCACCTTCACTTCAGGATTCAATAAGACAGTTTCAGTATCTGATCACTGTCAGTAGTTTGTTCCCAGCATCACCTGTGCAGAATACATCATGGTGCCCTTGGCAGTTGGCCACGTAGGCTAATATGGTACCAGCTACTTTCAAAGCTGGAGTGTGATATGACTTGAGCCTGCTTCTGTCTCAGCAGGCTCTGCACAAAAGTTGTGCATAGGCAGGCAGACATGCAAAAAAAACACTCATAACCGATAAAAAAAAAATCTTGAAAATAAACCAGACTACTGCATCTTTTGTAGCCTTGAGGTCCATGCCCCAAAACTTTGGCAAACATCCATTTGAAAGGATCACCCACACTGCATGTCTCTCAGGCAAGGAGAAAGGGGTGTGTCTATTGGAACAGCTTCATACCAGAACAGTAAAAATATATTCCATATTATCATGACCAAATAGAAACTCCATACCTACCCTTGGGTCATGTAGTGTGAACGTTTACAAAGAGCCATATCTGCAGTGTAGTTGAAGCCCTCATTGATAAACAGACTTATAAAATTTTTTTATAAACCAGGATGTCACCTTTGTCCTGGCATAGCCTCATGCAGCCATGTTTAACAACTCTCATTTTCATTTATGATTCATTGAATCTCCTGATTCTGTCACCACAATATAAGGAGCAAAAAAATCCTGATGTGTGTGCATGTGTGTGCATGTGTGTGTGTGTGTGTGTGTGTGTGTGTGTGATATCTAGGGTTTCTGTAAGTTTATTCTGTAATCTTTAAAGGATCACAAGTCACCAAATGACACACCCCATACTAAAAGATAAAACTCACTACATCAAAGTTCCTGCATCCTTGCTTTGGCTGAATTAAGTATCTACAGATTTTCTTCACCCATCAGGCAACACTGCAGCCTGCTGGATTAGTCATACTTTGCCCTGCTCTGACAAATATCTAATACAGTCAACTTCAGAGAAGGAAAAAAAGAAACTCATTTTAGCTCATAGTTTCTCAGATTTTTCAGACACAGTATCAAGCTACATCTACAACAGAAAAAACTATGCCCAAACATGGAGCAGGGAGATTTGCTAGGAAATCGTCCTGTGCAAGTATTAGGTGACTCTTATTTCTCAAGGCTGTTAACTCTCTCTCTCCCCCCGTACAGAATGGGACACCCTTGTCTAATTGCTGACTACATTTAATATAAAGTTTGAAATAGTCTCCATGTACTGTCATGTAAGAAGAGA
This sequence comes from Meriones unguiculatus, assembly GCF_030254825.1. Taxonomy (NCBI): domain Eukaryota; kingdom Metazoa; phylum Chordata; class Mammalia; order Rodentia; family Muridae; genus Meriones; species Meriones unguiculatus. Next base: position 69,091,321 of record NC_083362.1, on the reverse strand, counting down.
CCATGGTTTATCATTGTGTCACTATTGTTCTCTGTTAGGTAATTGTTTGCATGGCCCTCGTATATTTGATTTTATATTACACCACTAATTCTCTAAGTACCATTTGCCATTCCCTCTCTGCTTCTGTAGCTGGCACTCATAGCATTTCCACAGGCTCCTACCTAGCTCTATTTCTCCCAGAGAACTAACTCTGCAAGTTGCCATAGAGTTAGAAGTCATCTCTCTAAAGTACCACTGTGTGCTTGGAGTGAGTTACAAAATATCTGGGCCCTTTTCCCATATCTGTAAGGGCCATAATAACACGACCTGTGATCTATGACACATGTATGTTCTTGGACTGTTGCTTCTCATAGTTGTTTCTGTATCTACAGTGTTGTAGTGAAAGGTTCCTGTGTCTGGGTACTGCGTTGTTTGCTTGGAATTCCGCAGAGTTGTGTGAGTGGCCATGGTAGGTGTGTTAATCTGGGTATTTTCACATGTTGCCTTTTTGTCTCATGTGCTTGTGTGTGTTCTCACGGGTGCACATAGGCACACAGGTATACATGCATGCATGTGCTCATTTGTACATAGACCAAGGCTTCTGTGTCACTCCTCCAAAGGCATTCAGAGGGTTTGTTTGTTTCTTTGTTTTTGTTTTCTGAGACACAGTCTCTCCTAGACCTGCAGCAAACCAAGTAAGCTAGGCTGACTGCCCAACCAACCTGGATACCCCTCTCTCCCCACTATCAGCACTGAAATTACAGGCACAATGGCTTTGGTGGGAGCCAGGATGGGGGTTCTGAAGATCAAACTGGTTTTTCTAAAAGGTTCTCCCCAACCCAGATGCCTGACTTTTGAGGGGCTCATGAGTGCTTGGGCTGCTTGAGCTGTTGCTGGGGCCATAGCTGCCCCATCTGCAGCCCTCACAGTCTGCACCAGTCTCAACCCTCTTTTTCTTCCTTAGTTGAAACAATTGGTGTCAACACACTCTATATGAAGCCCACACTTTGTTGGCTGCCATGGATGTCCCAAATTCCCATTATTCTCTTTTCTCCCTGGATGGAAACATCTGCCCCTAAAAATTCCACTAGCTCCCATTAACCCTCAGACCACATCCCAAAATGACATGTTCCTTAAACTGTGAATCCTTTCCATCACAGCCATGCTCCATGGACAGTGTGTCTATCCCTTTTGTGTGTGTGTGACATATCCTTTCAGTGTGGGTCCTCTACAGGGCTACCTTTCTGCTTCTGTGACCATCTGTGTATGACTAGATAATAAACTGCACAAGGACTTAATTCCTTGTGTGTGATGGCCATATTTCACAGAGCATAACAGTGAACAGCAGTTCGGCAAGGAACAAAATGAACAAAACTAAATGAGACATTTTATGTTTTATGCTCTAGTTTTATTTTTTGAAAGATTAGCACAGGGTCTAGGCTCTAGAAAGACTTCCAGGACTGCAGAAAGTACAGATTATCATCTTTAAACACCAGGAGATCTAAAGCATAGGAAGAAGTACAAGGAGGAAAACACAATGAAAACCATGATATGATTTTCTTTACACTGATAAACAAAATGTCTTGAAGCTTAGTCCTGTGAGAGCATCGACTAGGACTGCCTTCAAAACACCAAACATAAACAAATAAATAAATAAATAAATAAATAGCAATGCAAGAGCTTCAGATTATTCAGATCAGGAAAAAAAAGAACAGTGCCAGAATGCAGACTCTGTGGAGACAGGTGCTGCGTGTGCTAAGACTAGAACAGAGGAAAGCCTTAGCAACATGGTCAGTCTAACTTGTACCATCCCCTGCAGACCACAGGACCTAGCAACAGACTGGTGCTGCCAGCATCTGCTCAGAGGCCTGCTGGCGTCCTGTCTAGCAGCAACACTTCTTGCAGCAGCATTTCTTCTGGCAGCAGCACTTCTGCTGGCAGCAGCCCTTCCCACAGCCACAGCCACAGCAGCCACAACAGCCACAGCCACCACAGCCACAGCCACAGCCGCCACAGCCACAGCAACCACAGCCACCACAGCCACAGCAACCACAGCCACCACAGCCACAGCTGCCACAGCCACAACCTCCACAGCCACAACCTCCACAGCCACAACCACCACAGCCACAGCAGCCACAGCCACAACTTCCACAGCCACAGCCTCCACAGCCACAGCCTCCACAGCCACAGCAACCCATGGTTTCAGGAGAGAGGACTCAGGTGCAGTGAGGAGAGAAACTCAAGACAGGAGAGGGAGGTGTGATGCCCTCTTTGTACAGGGGTCCCCCTTTTATACTGCCCCCTTTATTTTTAGCCAAGTTTCCATGGAGAAGTCTCCAGGACTTTGTTTTCTTCCTCCTCAAGTCAGTGTGTCACAAGAGCAGGGCTATTTTTAGCATTACTATCTTGAAAGCCCTTTCAGTATTCATTCTGGAGTGAAAAAAAAAAAAAAAACTGTGCTGTATATTTAGCCCAAGAGCAGAAAAATGATTCACAACATGCAGAAGAACTCACAGGTGTAGTTTTCTCAGATTATATCTGCATCAAAGACATGGACCAAAGGGGACTTTGTGAGTGTCCTATGCAGGAGGCTGGATTCTCTTGGTGCCGGGACACTGCAATGTGGAAAAGGTGCTGTCCTCACAGCCTCTGGTTGACAAGAAGCAAATCAAGGGAATGGAGAGTGATGCTTTTTCTCTCCTGCTTTCCCCCCTGGCTTATTAAGGAGATGCCCAGAGGGGGCTCTGGGACACGGCCTTCCTGGAGTAGGGGCAGCCCCTAAAAAGCCGGGCCATCCACCATGAGTGAGAGCCTGCCATGTGAGTTCAGTAGAGACAGTAGAGTGACATTCACAGCACATGCACAGATCTCTGCTGTAGCTTCTTGATGCCATCTGAATTAGCCAATTGGCCTTAACTGTGCAGACGGCTGAGCAAGAGCTTCATCTCATTGAAAACACATGACTGCCACACACACTTGAGACCAGAGGTGGAGGCCTGACCAGGCTGTCAGCTGGATGTGTCCAAACAGCATTTCATTTCAAGGGAGTTTCATGAGTTTGAAATAATCCCATAACAGATAAGTGAAAGAGAGGTGTCTCACCCTTGCAGGTAGCTTAGGAATAGGCTGACACAACATCAGACATCACATAATTATTTTGCTGTGACCTTAAACGATTTTCTAGTAAATAAAGAATCCCAGTGAGCCATAAAGGGAATATCTATGCATTAAGGTGCGATTAATAATGTTAGGGCTGCCTCTATGTCCCTTTTGATACCAGTTTTCCCATTAATTCTTCTGAGAACAATGTTCCCAAAGATACATAAAGACTTCTTGGTCTGAGCTCCAAAGACTAGAGTTCAACCAAAAGTTAGAAACACAGAACTTTTATCTGACCCTAGATTCAGTATCATAGATATAAAAGAGTGTATCTGTAAGAGAGTATCCCAAAACATTCTCAGCATTTATTTAATTGAATCCTTACAGTGTGCCAGGCCCAGAGCAAAGCACTAGAGTAAAACAAACATACATACGTGGATAGAAAGCTGTCAGGTTCATGCTCTGATCTAAACATAGCTTCAAGAGGTGAGGAGAAGTTAGAGCAAACTATAAGGCCAGGATGTCAACAAGGAAGGATGCCAGAGGCCTCATGAGGCCTTTCATGGGAATTTAGAGAAACAAGAACTAGCTAAATAGTCAGGCTGTGTCTCAGAAGTGGGTATATAAGGAGGCCCCCAGCAGAAGGAACATCACATCTCTCTGTGTTGTCCTGAGTCTCTCTCCTCACTGCACCTGAGTCCTCTCTCCTGAAACCATGGGTTGCTGTGGCTGTGGAGGCTGTGGCTGTGGTGGTTGTGGCTGTGGAAGCTGTGGCTGTGGTGGTTGTGGCTGTGGAGGCTATGGCTGTGGAGGCTGTGGCTGTGGTGGCTGTGGCTGTGGCAGCTGTGGCTGTGGTGGTTGTGGCTGTGGTGGCTGTGGTGGCTGCTGTGGCTGCTGTAACTGCTGTTGCTGCAAACCTGTGACCTGCTGCTGCTGCCACCGCAGCTGCTGCAACTCCTGTGGCTGTGGCAGCTGTGGCTGTGGCTGTGGGAAGGGCTGTTGCCAGCAGAAGTGCTGCTGCCAGAAGTGCTGCTGCAAGAAGTGTTGCTGCTAGGCAGAAGGGCGTTCAGGACCTGAACAAGTCCTTTGGGCTGTTGCTTCCTGTCACTAAAGGTTTCTTACACCCACCTTGGGTCTCCAGCTGACACTTCAGCTCTCACACTCTCCTGTGATCTTTAAGGTAGTCACATGGACAATGTCACACTATCCTTGAGGGCAAACAAGGAAACTTCCTGATTGTTCTCTGGGTGCTACATCTCTTGGCAAACATTGCTGATTTGAGATGGCCCTGGGAGCACCATGCCTGGCCTCTCTGCCCTTAGGATCCCGGTAAGTCTTTCGGGCTGTTTTTGCCTGCCCCTCGAGACCAATGTCCTGCTTATAAGATTGTTCTGGAGCCTTGATTCTGTGTGCTGTTCTCTCTTCTCTGTGTACCTGGGGGACCCAGCTCTCCCAGTTAAAAACTGTCTAAACTCACAGTAGTTAAATGCAAGCATGTGCATACAAATCAGGACATAAAGAGTAGACCAGTGGGATCTCAGATCATGGGGCCTCAATCCCATGGGAGTAGATCGTTTGTAATTGATTCTGAATATATGTTCATGTGTTGTCCAGCAAAGTCTATCTTTTCTCTCCATGAGCACAATGTCTCTGCTCTCATGTTGTAGTTATGATCTGTAACACCCTCAATGTCTAATAAACTATACAAAATGTCCAGATATGTTCGACTCACTAAACCTTCTTGTGTGTGGGAGGGGGGGTACTTCTGAGGGAGTGTTAATAGATAGATAGTGCTGAGTGGGAGGGGAGAGTCCATTCTGAACTGCTGGGACTTCCTGTGAACTTGAACTACACTCATGACAGCTTTGCATTAGCTAATACTGAAATTATAAATGCTTTCTCTGTTCAAAATCTATAGTTTAGGCTGAAATACCTTTTTTTTTCTCAAAGGCTTCAGCAAAATGACAGGATACATGTGCTTGAAGACATGCATGTGCATTTACACCCTAAAATAGTTTTCACACAAAATAGTAAAATAACAGCAACTTGACAAAATCTGCCTTGGGCCTCATTTCTGATGTTGCTCACCGTACATCTTCTTTATTTGGCAAAATAATTTTGTGAAAATATGGATTTCTTATACAATTTTACTTTAGGACTAGCATCTTCTTCATTAGATTTCTTCTGGTAAAGGTAAAGACATCGATTAGGGCAAATTTTCAGGTTTTAGCAAAGTGCAGATCCACCTTCCATCCAACCATTCCCTCTCAGATAACACACAGCTCCCGTGGAGCTTCTTTGGCCACTGCACGTGTGCCAAGCAGTCCTCGGAGCTGGGAAGCTTCAGGAAAATTCCACCATCTTCCTTACAAGGATGTAACCGAGGGGATTTCACAAACACACAGTTACCAACGTGCACACATATACAGACACATTCATACGAACACACTCACACTCATTTACACACAGCACACACACACACACACCACATTTCCATGTAACACCACTGGTGTTGGTTTGAATTAAGTGCAGATGACTAGGAAACTCACCCTTCACTTCTTCAAACTTTTTCTTTCAGACCCCACTAGTCATTTCAGGAAAAAAGGAGAATGAGTTATTCTTCTCTTATACAAGCAAGAATGTGAAATGACATCATATCCTAGGACAACATTCTGCTAGTCTGAATTTTTAAAAAACAAACCCAAAATGCAAGCCTTCCTGTTTAGAAATTCCCATCTATCAAAAAAGAAATCCTTGTAATTCAGAATTCATTGCAGTGAGTGGGGTAAAAGGCAAAAAAGGGGGAGAGGGGCTGTAGAGATGTCTCAGTGGTTAAGAACACTGTCTGCTCTTCCCAAGTACCGGAATTCACTCCCAGCATCCACATGGCAGCTCACAACTGTCTGTACCACCGATTCCAAGGGATCTGACACCTTCACACGAATGCACATAAAATGAAATGAAATTAATTATTTTAAAAAAGACAAACAACAACAACAAAAGAGAAAAAAACAGCAAGCCACAGGTCAGTGTTAAGTCAGCATGAGGGGAGAGTATATGGAGAGGAAGACGTTAGTGCATGCACCATTATTACAGTCATCTCATGGTATCATAGCATGGGGTTGGGAAACCCTCAGCTAAGGAGAACAGTGTTCATGATTCTACTTTGGAGGGAGAGGACTGAAGTATTAATATATGCAGCATGGAAACAAGCCAATAGCTGTCTTCAGTGTCATGCCTGATCTTCAGTTAGTCAAAGACTTGAGGGTTTCAACATCCCTGTGAAACAACTGTTTTCTTTCTTTTTTTTTTTTTTCGTCCCAAGAAAACCTAACCAGGAGGGAGAGAGACTTAGTTAACACATGTCCACAACAGATGACTAAACTACAGTTAGGAGGAGGTGATGCCAAGGGTTCATCCCTCACATTCCAGGAGGGTCCACCCTGGACACCAACACTGCTTTTTCCTCTCTCCTGTGATGCCACTTTAGGAAATGACTTGCAATAGGAAAGGGAGAGGAAACTGGGAATGATTCAGATCTCACTGGAGAAGCTGCTTCTTGCAGCAGATGGGAATTCACACAGAGTCTCCCAACAGGGCTGTGTAAGAGCTTATTGGCTGTGGGTTCCACCTGCAACCAACTCAAAACGGCCACTGACAGCTTCTCCTGTGACCCCGTCAAGGAAGCTCACTTCAGCATCCACTGCCTGCCCCGACTCTGATGGTGCCACAAACCACTGCCTTTTTCACATCACCCATCTGGCATGGGAAGCTGTTTCAAGGCATTGGGGACACACTCTGTGGAGCGCTGAGTTCCTTGGACTGTAATGAAACTATGGTCCTCGATACCCCGTCTCAACCCCAAGCCCCTACTGCTCATAATACCTCAATTCTTTGTGGCACTCAGGTCTACCATTATCTGCCTGCTGTTTGGTCATGAGTTTGCATGCTGGTAATTCTCTTGACTGAGCTGAGGGTGATACACAGAAGAGAGCCCTTACCAATTCCAGTTGTAGACTCAATAGCTGCCCAGAAGGATAAGAGGGCAACTGAAATCTTGTCCCTTCTGGATGTTGCATGAATCACAGCAGGTATGGGAAGCAAGAGAGAAGGACTGCCTACTTCCCTAACACTGTATTATCAGCTTTCTTTCCAGATCTTCCAGCATCTGCAGGAAGTGGCTCATACAATACCAACTCTCCAAGGGAAGATCAACTTGCTGGCAGCAGTACTACTTCAAAACCAACATGGATTGGATCTCCTCATGGCTAGAGAAGGTGGCCTTTTCATCTTCCTCCAAGAGGAATGCTGTTTTTATGTCCACCAGCCAGGTATAGCAAAAGACATATTACAAGAACTGCAGACAGTTCTACAGAAGCAAAGGGAACAGCTCGAGGCCTCTAATTCTTGGGACTTTGAGAACCCCATATGGAAGTGGATTCTGCCCTTCCTCACATCTCTTTTGTGCTTCTTTCTGTTTTTGCTTTTGGCACCCTGCTTTATAAACTTCTTCTCTCCATTCCTCAAACAACAAATACAAAAATTCTCTAACCAAACCATTAATCACTTGCTATTACAGGATTATCAACCTCTGCTCACAGAACAGGATGACAGCAAACTTCCAAACAATCATAATGGTGGGGACCAACTGCACCCCAAGAATGAAAATTCTCCTAATCAGCATGAAGCAGCTTGAAGAACACAAGTCACCCTTATGCCCTCTCCTCCATCACCCCTTTCTACTTCCTCACCTTTTATTTAAACAAAAAGGGAGGAATGCTGAATTGGCAAATAGATATCTCTATAGCCAGCCCCTGGGGGTCCTGGCAAACAGGCTATCAGGTATCTATGAGTCCATCTCCAGAAATTCAGCAATGACAGGACCACCAGTGACACAAACACTTGTTTGTTCTGTGCATGAGCTGAGTCACCTTATAAGAAGAGTCGCCCCTCCTTCTCTCTCTCTCTTTCCTGCCTCACCCAGAGACAGTCACCCAGAGACAGTCTCTGTAACCCTTTCTTCACCCCTACTAAAACATCTCATGTAGATGTTGTCATCTTGGAATGATGTATAAACCTGCCACACCAGTCCACCACACAAATCCTAACAATCGGCAGGAGGAAGAGGCTTTTAATTTGGTCTGTTGCCAACTTCTCTGGCCCATTGGATCATGCTGACCTTTTAGGTTTATTGTGTTCTGATTATCTTGATCCCGAGTAAGTGCAGGGGCAGATGTGCCAAAAATACCTTGGAGCCAGAGCCTCATCAAGAGGTCTCTGGTGTCTTCATTTGAGTCACAACCTCCAGGGCATAAAGAAAGCCTTCAAGTAGGGCCAGATAAAGACATCTACCTAAAAGCGGGAGGGGTGATATGCTCAGGACTCCCCAGGGGAACCTCAGAAGCAGTACTCCTGGGAGAGGGTGTAAATGACCCATAAGATATTGCCCATTAACCCAATATCCCCAAGTTATACAAGTAATAAAAGCCCCCACAAGCATGCAACACATAGAGATCAAGACCAAAAAGTGGAGACCACATGACAGTGATTGCATAACTTGGCTCAGCTTTGCTGATCTTTGTCAAGCAGTTGTGCTGGCTTTATGACTTCTGCTCTTCCCATTAGATATGACTGTGCCACTCCAGTAATTTTATTATGGAGAAGCTCAAGCAAGCTCATAGAAAAAGACCAAAAATGTTATACTTGGCAGTGGTGGTATGTGCCTTTAATCTTAGCATTCAGAAGACAGTGGGTATTGAAAAAAAACAAAAAGAAAAACAAAGAATTCTTGTCAGTCCATCAGTAACTAACATTTGAGCATATATTTCCTGTGTATTTTTCACTGTTTATTTTACTATATTTCCTTTTAATTTCTTTTTAAGAATAAAGGTGTAAATGCCACTCAAGAAAAAAATTTTACCAAATATTTCCCAAAAGAGATACTCTTTTAAGAATCACATAGCAATGATCAGGTCCATGAAACCTAAAACTGCCACACCTCCTATGTGCTGTCCAATGAAACTTTCCTTCTCTTAACCATCTCAAGGATGTCCAGGGCTGGTGTTTTATGGCAGATTTAATCAAAGCTGAGCATTCAGTCTGCTTCAATCCAGAAAATTCCACTATGTTTGTTATTTTTGTGTGAGAAAATTTGATTGCAAAATTAATCCTCAGTAAGGAGTGGTATAGTTCCTCCTCTCCCTGAGCCCTAAGGTTAAATTGTGGTTTATAAAAATTTTGCATAACTATTACAGAGTGCATCAAATCAAAAGGTGTGTGAATTAAGTTTATTCCATTACTGGTGCTGTCCACCATTGCACTAAGCTGCAATTTTCCATCTTCAGTTTGAATCAGGGTTTTTCTCATGATACCCCAACATTATTCAGGCTCTCAATTATAATTGCAGGGAAAATATCTACTAAGGTTCCAAGACAACAGAGAACAATTTAAAGACACAGCCAAACAGGCTTGGGGTGTTTGGGCACCTTGGGGTGCCCAGACAAAGTTTCAGACCTCTGTCCCATGTCTTCCTCCCCTTGATGATAGTCTCTCAGTAATAATTGTCTCTCCCTCCTCCCACAGAAATGTCCTCTGTGACCTTTGCTCTCCTGAGGGCCCATCCAGAGTTCACAGTTGCAATGGATGATGGAGGATTTCCAACGTTTCAGTTCTTGTCTCAAATCTATCTCCACATAAGACTACAGACAGAACATCTGCTCCTTCTAAGGCAAAACTCATCCTATTCCTGCAGCTATACATGATGGGCTTGCCCTGAGTCCACATTCACAGCTGCACCTTCACTTCAGGATTCGATAAGGCAGTTTCAGTATCTGATCACACTGGCAGTAGTTTGTTCCCAGCATCACGTGTGCAGAATACAACTGGGGTGCCCTGGGCAGTTGGCCACTGAAGCTAATACCTGTGGTACCAGCTACTTTCAAAGCTGATGTGTGATATGACTTGAGCCTGATCCTTCCTCAGTGGGCTCTGAATGCACATGGTGCACAGGCAGGCAGACATGCAGACAAAACACTCATAACCGATAAAAAAAATCTTGAAAATAAACCAGACTACTGCATCTTTTCCAGAGCCTCGAGGTCCACGCTCCAAAACACTCATGAACATCCATTCTAAAAGAACACCTACACACTCCTGTCTCTCATGTTAGCAACCTGAGTCTAAACAGAGAAATGGAGTTGTGTCTGTTCACACAGCTTCATGCCAGAAAAGAAAAATATATTCCATGTTAACATGACCAAATAGAAAATCCATACCTACCTCTGGGTCAGGTATGGTGAATATTCAGAGAGAGCCACATCTGCAGTGTAGTTGAAGCCCACATTCAAGACAGAACCCTGTGCTAACTTTTATATCTCCTCTTTCATCAAGCTTTTACTGGGACACACGATAGGAGGGGAAGAAATTGACAAGGCAATTTCTATGCATTAAACACTCTGATGTCTAATTCTGATGAGCTCTGATGGTCTATTAGCTCCCCACCATTCTCACTGCACTCATTCATTCCTTTCCTGTGTAGTCATTCCAGGGAGTCTCTGGTAAGAGTAAAGCCATCACTGAGGTTGCACAGGCCAAGAAGGAATGACTGTCACCTTGACTCCAATTCTCTTCTGATGCTATAGGGGCTGGATCCTTCAGCATACCTCGTGGCCTGCTCCCCAGCACCCCAGGTCAGGCCCCATCCTGTCCTCCAGGACTTCCTTAGGACAGATGGTGTCAGTCCCACCTCAGCCACTTGCCAGGCTAGTAGCTCTGTGTTCAAAGTAATCCTTTGACATGGAAAGCTGCAGTGCTCCTGCCCCCCGTGGCTTTTCACCATTCAAGCTGACATTTAAAATGAGAGAAAAGCAACTCCTTCCTCATGCTCTGCATGACTAACTCTTCATTCAGCTGGTTGCTCTAGAATTTTCTTCTTTTGATTCCTTCATCACTTCCTAGAATTTTACTGTCCCCAAGACTGGACAGTTCATTCCCTTGTCATTCTGTAGTCTGCCCAGACAGCACATTCTCCCTGAATTCTCTTTGATCTCCACAAACACAACCCCTTCCCCCATTGCTTTTTTCTCTCCACAACATCACATTTTACCATTTTATGAGGCAGAGAAAACAATGTTGTTCTTGTCATTTCATAAGAAACACTGAGGAACTCTCTTCTTTTTTAATTATCTACTTTACAAATAATGTAACAGACCAGGACTTTGACAATATGGTCTAACTGACACACAGCCCATCCCACTCCCAAGACAGCCTCTATCCTAAAGCCTACATTCATCATTGCCTTTGCCTTTGTTTTGATTTGGACATAGCGTTACTACAATCACATGCATTTCTTTCTGTAAACACATTTAAATTCCCCTGTTATCTGCTGTCCAGATTATGGGATGTCCTTGCAATTTTGGCATTACTATCATGAACACCTTTGAATTTCTTTGATGGAACATACATGCAATCATGTATACACAGTTATAAGTGGAATCCATAGTTGCATAGAAGAAGACCAAACTAATGCAGGGAAAGCCTTGGTCCAGACCATGGTTCATTTTGGTGCATTTTTCTGCAAATACCTGTGTCTGAAATGAAACTGGTGACTTTCAACTGTTCACTGAAATAAATCCAACTACTTCATGTTACTCTCTGGTTCTTCAGATGCACATGGTAATGCCAAGGCTGGAGGAAATAACAAGTATTAGCACTCTGCCTCTCTCAGAGCCAGCATCCTAGTCTTTAATCTTCTGCTTGTGTTTGAGAAGAGATGGGATAAGGCAGAAAATACCCATTTATTCTTTGTATAGAGTCTCCTGGTACTCTTATTTGTGTTGCACTTTCACCCTGGACCTTCCACTGGACTCGTCTGTGGTGCTATTTAATTCAGTAATTCTTTTTTATTATTAATTTATTTATTTACTCACTGATTGTAGCCCTCCTAGTCCTGCCCTCCCTCTTTCTTCCACCATCCCCCTTCTCCAAATCTTCAGAAAAGGCCAGCCCCCTGCCAACCCACTCCAGCTCACCAAGTCACATCAAGACTTAGCTCATCTTCTTTCCCTGTGGCCTGGAGAGGCAGCCCTGCCAGGGGGATTTGGTCATAAATCAACAGAGACTTTCCCTATTCCCCTTACTAGGTGGCTCACATGCAGTATTTTGAACCATAGACTATCTGAGAGCACTCCTATCAAGAGAAGGGGAGGTAAGAGAACTCAAGTCCAATGAACAGGAAAGCAGTGTGAGTGGTTTACTTCTGAAGGCCAGGGCAAATGTTGAGCTAACGGATAGTTCATTTCCCACCACAGACTTTTTACAGGTAACACTGGGGTGCAGAATTAGAATTAACAGTTTATGGAATCTAGAAAAGATCATTCTGAGTGAAATATCCCAGAAGGAGAAAGACAAACATGGGATATACTCACTTATATAGACCTATAAGATATGATAAACATAATGAAATCTATACACCTAAAAACGATAATCAATTGAGCGGACATGGGGTGAGATGATCAATCCTCGTTTAGAAAGACAGATGGGATGTGCATTGAACGTATGACAGGAGTCTACTGAGCGCATCTGAAAGACTCTAACTAGCAGTGTTTTCAAAGCAAAGACTCATGACCAAACCTTTGGCAGAGTACAGGGAATCATAAGAAAGAAGGGGAGTTAGCCTGATGGGGAAAGGATAGGAGCTCCACAAGGACCAAATATATCTGGGCACAGGGTCTTTTCTGAGACTGACATTCAACCAAGGACCATGTATGGATATAACCTAGAACCTCCACTCAGATGTAGCCTGTGGTAGCTCAGTAACCAATTGGTTTCCCAAAGTGAGGGGAACAGGGACTATTTCTAACAGGAACTCAATGACTGGCTCTTTGGTCTCCCCACCCCCGAAGGGAGGAGCGGTCCTGTTAGGCCACAGAGGAGGGCTTTGCAGCCAGTCCTGAAGATACCTGATAAAACAAGATCAGATGAATGGGGAGGAGGTCCCCCCTATCAGTGGACTTGGAAAGGGGCACGGTGGAGATGAGGAAAAAGGGAGGGACTGGGAGGGAATGAGGGATCAGGACACGGCTGGGATACAGAGTTAATAAAATGTAACTGATAAAAAAAATAAAAAATAAATAAAGTAATAAAAAAAACAGTTTATGGAAGGGGAGGCCGTGCTTCTAGTACATAGATTGATTAGCTTCAACTACTGTATATGTGTTCACTTCCAGGGACTAAATAATGTGATACAAAAGCTGCTTGTTATAACCTCTCAATGTTTATGGCTTGTTGTTGTTGTTGTTTTGTTTTTCATTGCTGTTTTGGTGGGGTTACTGTGCTATCTAGGCTAACCTTGAACTCCTGGCGTCCTGTGATCCTTGCTCACAGGTGTCACACTAGCTTCTCATGATGATTTTTATCTATTATGGGCTATCACCAAACCTGTTTTAGCAACTTCCATCTCTTACTAGCAGATTTATCTAACTATGACTACCTGTGAGCCTTAGCTGCCAGAAAGATAGTTAATAGAACGGGAACTAAAGATCATCACTAAACCAGTCAAGTATCTGTGTATTTATTTGTTCATGTGCATATTCATGTGTGTGTGTAAATATGTACACATGGGTATGTGAATTCCAGAGGTCAGCATCATGTCATTATCAATCACTCTACCACATTACATATTTTACATATGTATGCACTCATGTATATGTGTATGATACGTGTGTCTGCATATGGGTACACATTTTGTGTTCACGTGTGTGTATGCATGTCCATGCAGTGTGTGTATGTGTGCCAGAGGGCAGCATTATGGTTATTCTCAATCACTTGCATCTCTTTTTTTTTTTCATTTTTAAGACTTCTAGATGGAGTCAGAGTGCACTAATTTGGCCAGACTACATAGCCAGCAAGACTCAGGGATCTCTTTCCTTGCCTTCCCGATGCTGGAAATCACTTACACACAAACATGCCTTGCCTTTAACATGGGTGCTTTGGGCAGAAGCAGGCACTTCACTCACTGACACTTCTCCCCAAACCTGTGTCAGTGAGTGTCAGTGTCATTACCTGTTAGTAGAATGAAGCTAAAATGACCCAGACCCCAGTCTGTTTAGCGTGAGCTTTGGATGTTGAATGTCATCTGGCCTCAGACACTGAGATAAGTATCTGTTAGAAAATGTCAATGCAAGGGCAGAGGGACATTGATGGAATGTGACACCACTGACGGAACACTGGAGGTTTTGTTTTTTTCTTATTATATAAAGGGTAGGTAAAGCCACCAAATCTTTACAACCATGTGAAAACCTTTTAGAGACTTCTACATGTGTCCTGAACAAACAGCAGGAGTTTTACTCTTCTGGTTTAGTTGCATTTTTGGTTACACATGCCAAAATAAGAGAAGAAACAGAAAAATTGACAATTTTGTGTAGTTTATTGGGAGAGGGACATTTTTATTTCACAGAAATGAAAGCCTTAGATGAGATACAGGATGTGAAGCTACAGGGAGAGGGGAAGAGGAGTAGAAAGAATTATTCAAATGGGGAAATATTATAAAACATAGCATTGAGAATCATTACGCTATTCTGTAGAATTCATGCTCAGATTGGTTGCTTATAGACAAGCTGCTTGTGGGTATTTTTCACTTGGAGACAGACTCTCAGATACCAGGGGATAGGGATGGACTCCTGCAAGCTGAGTCACAGTGGACAGGCAAGAAGAGAGAAAGTCTTAGTGACCAAACAATTACCAGCTGTAGCTTCCCAGGGACCAAGCAGAGTCCTATAGCAGCAGCATTGCTTCTGGCAGCAGCACTTCTGCTGGCAACAGCCCTTCCTGCAGCCCTCCCTCCCTCTTCTCCTCCCATGCCCCTCCCCCAGCCCACTGAGAGGGGAGGTCCTCCTCCCCTACCATCTGACCCTAGTCTATCAGGTCTCATCAGGACTGGCTTCATTGTCTTCCTCTGTAGCATGATAAGGCTGGCCCTTCCCTTAAGGGGGAAGTGATCAAAGAGCCAAACAAGCCTTCATTTTTTAAACTTTGGACATCCTAAATGAAATCGGTTGTTTCACCAAATGAGAGAGTCAGGAGTCCAGCCCACAGAAAAACTACTGTGGGAAATCTTAGCTCCCCTAGTTGTAAGCACAAGCCATCCATCAGCGTTCACCTCTGCATCATTCCACAGGCTTCTCTACTGTCCTCCTCAAGCCTCCCTCCCTCCACTGAGCCAGCACCAACTACACAGTTCAGTGACGTTCTCTGTGCACAGCATCGTGTGTCATTTTGTCAATGTCATGTCACCTATGGTAGTGGTCCCATGGAAATACAGTAGAGCTGAAAATGTTCTATTCCATAGTGACACTGGGGCCACGGTACACTTGTGGTGGCTCATTGCTCATGTATTTGCGGTATTGTTGGTATGAGCAAACCTACCTTACTCTCATTCATGTGAAAGGGCAGCGTATACAATTACATTCTACATGTAACACTTAATCATAACAAACTGGATTATCTATTTACAATATTTACTACACTGTAATTTTATTGATATTTTGGAGCATATACAGACTTATAAGAGTTTGTTATAAACCAGCAGGTCACCTTTGTCCTGGCATAGCCTCATGCAGCCATGTTGAACAACTCTCTCATTTTCATTTACGATTTGTTGAATCTCATGTTTCTGTCACCACAGTATTAGGAGCAAAATCCTGGTGTGTTTGTTCATGTGTGTGAGTGTGTGTGTGTGTGATACCTAGGGTTCCTGTAAGTTTATTCTGTAATCTTTAAAGGATGACAAGTCACCAAGTGACACACCCCTTACTAAAAGATAAAATTCACTACATGCAAAGTTCCTGCATCTTTGCGTTGGCTGGATTAAGTATCTACAGATTGTCTTCACCCATCAGGCAACACTGCCGCCTGCTGGATTAGTCACACTTTTCCCTGCTCTGACAAGATATCTAATGCAGTCAACTTCACAGAGGAAAAAAAAAAAAACTCATTTAGCTCATAGTTTCTCAGATTTCTGGACACAGTATCAGGCTACATCTACAACAGATAAAACTATGCCCAAACATGGAGCAGGGAGATTTGCTAGGAAATCGTCCTGTGCAAGTATTAGGTGACTCTTATTTCTCAAGGCTGTTAACTCTCTCTCTCTCCCCGAACAGAATGGGACACCCTTGTCTAATTGCTGACTACATTTAATATAAAGTTTGAAATAGTCTCCATGTACTGTCATGTAAGAAGAGACCATGGTTTATCATTGTGTCACTATTGTTCTCTGTTAGGTAATTTTTCACATGGCCCTCCTATATTTGATTTTATGTTACACAACTAATTGTCTAAGTACCACTTGCCATTCTCTCTCTGCTGCTGTAGCTGGCACTCATTGCATTTCCACGGGCTCCGACCTGGCTCCATTTCTCCCAGAGAACTAACTCTGCAAGTTGCCATAGAGTTAGAAGTCATCTCTCTAAAGTACCCCTGTATGCTTGGAGCAAGTAACAAAATATCTGGGCTCTTTTCCCATATATGTAATGGCCATAATAACACAACCTGTGATCTATGACACATGTATGTTCTTGGACTGTTGCTTCTCCTAGTTGTTGTTGTATCTACAGTGTTGTAGTGAAAGGTTCCTGTGTCTGGGTACTGTGTTGTTTGCTTGGAATTCCGCAGAGTTGTGTGAGTGGCCATGGTAGGTGTGTTAATATGGGTATTTTCACATGTTGCCTTTTTGTCTCATATGCCTGTGTGTGTGTCTGTGTTCTCACGGGTGCACATAGGCACACAGGTGTACTTGCATGCATGTGCTCATTTGTACAGAGACCAAGGCTTCTGTGTCACTCCTCCAAAGGCATTCACAGTGTTTGTTTGTTTATTTCTTTGTTTTTGTTTTCTGAGACACAGTGTGTCCATCATTTTTTTTGTGTGTGTGACATGTCTTGTCAGTGTGGGTCCTCTACAGGGCTACCTTTCTGCTTCTGTGACCATCTGTGTTTGACTAGATAATAAATTGCACAAGGACTTAATTCCTTGTGTGTGATGACCATATCTCATAGAGCATAACAGTGAACAGCAGTTCAGCGAGGAACAAAATGAACAAAACTAAATGAGACATTTTACGTTTTATGCTCTAGTTTAATTTTTTAAAAGATTAGCACAGGGTCTAGGCTCTAGAAAGACTTCCAGGACTGAAGAAAGTACAGATTACCATCGTTAAACACCAGGAGATCTAAAGCACAGGAAGAAGTACAAGGAAGAAAACACAATGAAAACCATGATGTGATTTTGTTGACATTGATAACCAAAATATCTTGAAGCTTAGTCCTGTGAGAGCATCGACGAGGACTGCCTTCAAAATGCCATAAATAAATAAATAAATAAATAAATATGCAAGAGCTTCAGAGTATTCAGATCAGGAAAAAAAAGAAGAGTGCCAGAATGGAGATGCTGTGGAGACAGGTGCTGGGTGTGCACAGACTAGAAC
The DNA here is from genome assembly GCF_030254825.1 of Meriones unguiculatus. Classification (NCBI taxonomy): domain Eukaryota; kingdom Metazoa; phylum Chordata; class Mammalia; order Rodentia; family Muridae; genus Meriones; species Meriones unguiculatus. The sequence continues at coordinate 69,073,761 of NC_083362.1, read as the reverse complement.
ACAGGAAAGCCTTAGCAACAAGGTCAGTCTACCTTGTACCACCCCCTGCAGACCACAGGACCTAGCAACAGACTGGTGCTGCCAGCACCTGCTCAGAGGCCAGCTGGCATCCTGTCTAGCAGCAACACTTCTTGCAGCAGCACTTCTTCTGGCAGCAGCACTTCTGCTGGCAACAGCCCTTGCCACAGCCACAGCCACAACAGCCACAACAGCCACAGCCGCCACAGCCGCCACAGCCGCTACAGCCACAGCCACAGCCACCACAGCCACAGCAACCACAGCCACCACAGCCACAGCTGCCACAGCCACAGCCTCCACAGCCACAACCTCCACAGCCACAACCACCACAGCCACAGCAGCCACAGCCACAGCAGCCACAGCCACAACCTCCACAGCCACAGCCTCCACAGCCACAGCCTCCACAGCCACAGCAACCCATGGTTTCAGGAGAGAGGACTCAGGTACAGTGAGGAGACAGACTCAGGACAGGAGAGGGAGGTGTGATGCCATCCTTGTACAGGGGTCCCCCTTTTACACTGCCTTCTTTATTTATAGCCAAGTTTCCATGGAGAGGTCTCCAGGACTTTGTTTACTTCCTCCTCATGTCAGTATGTCACAAGAGCAGGGCTTTTTTTAGCATTACTATCTTGAAATCCCTTTGAGTATTCATTCTGGAGTGGAAAAAAAAAAGAAAAAAGAAAAACTGTGCTGTATATTTAACCCAAGAGCAGAAAAATGATTCACAACATGCAGAGGAATGCACAGGTGTAGTGTTCTCAGATTATTCCTGCATCCAAGACATGGACCAAAGGGGACATTTGTGAGTGTCCTATGCAGGAGGGCACTGGGCAACTAATGGGAGAGGAGCTGTCCTCTCAGCCTCTGGTTGACAAGAAGGAAATCAAGGGAATGGACAGTGATGCTTTTTCTCTCCTGCTTTCCCCCCTGGCTTATTAAGGAGATGCCCAGAGGAGGCTCTGGGACACGGGCTCCCTGGAGTAGGGGCAGCCCCTAAAAAGCCGGGCCATCCACCATGAGTGAGAGCCTGCCAGGTGAGTTCAATAGAGACAGTGGAGTGACGTGCACAGCACATGCACAGATCTCTGCTGTAGCTTCTTGATGCCACCTGAATTAGCCAATTGGCTTAAGTGTGCAGACGCTGAGCAAGAGCATCATCTCATGGACAGCACATGACTGCCACACACACTTGGGACCAGAGGTGGAGGCCTGACTAGGCTGTCAGCTTAATGTGTCCAAACAGCATTTCATTTCAAGGGAGTTTAATGATTTTGAAATAATCCCATAACAGATAAGTGAAAGAGAGGTGTCTTCCCCTTGCAGGTAGCTTAGGAATAGGCAGTCTCAACATCAGACATCACATAATTATTTAGCTGTGACCTTAAAAGATTTTATAGTAAATAAAGAATCCCAATGAGCCATAAAGAGAATATCTGTGCATTAAGGTGAGATTAATAATGTTAGGGCTGCCTCCATGTCCCTTTTGATACCAGTTTTCCCATTAATTCTTCTGAGAACAATGTTCCCAAAGATACATAAAGACTGCTTGGTCTGAGCTCCAAAGACTAGAGTTCAAACAAAAGTTAGAAACACAGAACTTTTATCTGACCCTAGATTCAGTATCCATAGATATAAAAGATTGTGTCTGTAAGAGAGTATCCCAAAACATTCTCAGCATTTATTTAATTGAATCCTTACAGTGTGCCAAGCCCAGTGCAAAGCACTAACATAAAAGAAACACATATGTGGATAGAAAGCTGTCAGGTTCATGCTGTGATCTAAACATAGCTTCAAGACATGAGGAGAAGTTAGAGCTAACTATATGGCCAGGATGTCAACAAGGAAGGATGCCAGAGGCCTCGTGAGGCCTTTCATGGGAATTTAGAAAACAAGAACTAGCTAAATACTCAAGCTGTGTCTCAGGAGTGGGTATAAAAGGAGGCCCCTTGTCAGAAGAAGTATCACATCTCTCTGTCTTCTCCTGAGTCTCTTTCCTCATTGTACCTGAGTCCTCTCTCCTGAAACCATGGGTTGCTGTGGCTGTGGAGGCTGTGGCTGTGGTGGCTGTGGCTGTGGAGGCTGTGGCTGTGGTGGCTGTGGCTGTGGTGGCTGTGGCTGTGGTGGCTGTGGCTGTGGTGGTTGTGGCTGTGGTGGCTGTGGTGGCTGCTGTGGCTGCTGTAACTGCTGTTGCTGCAAACCTGTGACCTGCTGCTGCTGCCACCGCAGCTGCTGCAACTCCTGTGACTGTGGTGGTTGTGGCTGTGGCTGTGGGAAGGGCTGTTGCCAGCAGAAGTGCTGCTGCCAGAAGTGCTGCTGCAAGAAGTGTTGCTGCTAGGCAGAAGAGCGTTCAGGACCTGAACAAGTCCTTTGGGCTGTTGCTTCCTGTCACTAAAGGTTTCTTTCACCCACCTTGGGTCTCCAGCTGACACTTCAGCTCTCACATTTTCCTTTGAACTTTAAGGTAGTCACATGGACAATGTCACACTATCCTTGAGGACAAACAAGGAAACTTCCTGATTGTTCTCTGGGTGCTACATCTCTTGGCAAACATTGCTGATTTGGGATGGCCCTGGGAGCACCATGCCTGGCCTCTCTGCCCTTTGGATCCCAGTAAGTCTTTCGGGCTGTTTTGCCTGCCCCTCATGACCAATGTCCTGCTTATGAGATTGTTCTGGACCCTTGCTTCTGTGTGCTCTTCTCTCTTCTCTGTTTACCTGGGGGACCCAGCTCTCCCATTTAAAAGCCGTCTAAACTCACAGTAGTTGAATGCAACCATGTGCATATAACTCAGGACCTAAAGAGTAGACCAGTGGGATCTCAGATCATGGGACCTCCATCCCATGGGAGTAGATCGTTTGTTATTGATTCTGAACATATGTTCATGTGTTGTCCAGCAAAGTCTATCTTTTCTCCCCATGAGCACAATGTCTCTGCTCTCATGTTGTAGTTATGATCTGTAACACCCTCAATGTCTAATAAACTATACAAAATGTCCTGATATGTTCGACTCACTAAAGCTTCTTGTGTGTGGGAGGGGGGTACTTCTGAGGGAGTATTAATAGATAGATAGTGCTAAGTGGGAGGAGAGAGTCCATTCTGAACTGCTGGGACTTCCTGTGAACTTGAACTACACTCATGACAGGTTTGCATTAGCTAATACTGAAATTATAAATGCTTTATCTGTTCAAAATCTATAGTTTCGGCTGAAATAGCTTTTCTTTTTTTTCTCAAAGTCTTCAGCAAAATGACAGGATACATGTGCTTGAAGGCATGCATGTGCATTTACACCCTAAAATAGTTTTCACACAAAATAGTAAAATAAAAGCATCTTGACAAAATCTGCCTTGGGCCTCATTTCTGATGTTGCTCACCGTACATCTTCTTTATTTGGCAAAATAATTTTGTGAACATATGGATTTCTTATACAATTTTACGTTAGGACTAGCATCTTCTTCAGGAGATTTCTTCAGGTAAAGGTAAAGACATCAATTAGGGCAAATTTCCAGGTTTTAGCCAGGTGCAGATCCACCTTCCATCCAACCATTCCCTCTCAGATGACACACGGCTCCTGTGGAGCTTCTTTGCCCACTTCATGTGTGCCAAGCAGTCCTCGGAGCCAGGAAGCTTCAGGAAAATTCTACCATCTTCCTTACAAGGATGTAACCCAGGGGATTTCACAAACACACAGTCACCAACGTGCACACATATACAGACACATTCATACTAACACAGTCACACTCATTTACACACACAGCACACACACACACATCACATTTCCTTATAACACCACTGGTGTCGGTTTGAATTAGGTGCAGATGACTAGGAAACTCACCCTTCACTTCTTCAAACTTTTTCTTTCAGACCCCACTAGACATTTCAGGAAAAACTACAGAGAAGGAGAATGAGTTATTCTTCTCTTATACAAGCAAGAATGTGAAAAGACATCATATCCTAGGACAACATTCTGCCAGTCTGAATTTTTTAAAAACAATTTTTTAAAATTTCAAAATTTTAAACACAAGCCTTCATGTTTAGAAATTCACATCTATCAAAAAAGAAATCATTGTAATTCAGAATTCATTGCAATGAGTGGGGTAAAAAGGCAAAAGAGGGGGAGGAGGGCTGTAGAGATGTCTCAGTGGTTAAGAACACTGTCTGCTCTTCCCAAGTACCTGATTTCATTCCCAGCATCCACATGGCAGCTCACAACTGTCTGTACCACCGATTCCAAGGGATCTGACACCTTCACACGAATGCACATAAAATGAAATGAAATTAATTATTTTAAAAAAGACAAACAACAACAACAAAAGAGAAAAAACAGCAAGCCACAGGTCAGTGATTTGTTAATGACATCAGATTGCATGATCTACACTTACAAGGGAGCACTGAAAGCTTCAAAAAAAGAGTGAGCTGGGATGCTGTGGATTCAGAAGAAAGGTTTAAAACCTGATGTGGGATGTGCATAACATCATTTATATAAATTGAAATCCACCTAAAGAATTTTAAACACTCACTCAAGGAAAAGGAATTCTCAGTGAGATACACACACAGAATATTGTCCAGGTGCCGGTTGTGTAAAGTCAGCATGAGGGGAGAGTATATGGAGAAGGAAGACCTTAGCGCATGCACCATTGTTATAGTCATCTCATGGTAACATAGCATGGGGTTGGGAAGCCCTCAGCTAAGGAGAACAGTGTTTACGATTCTACTTTGGAGGTAGAGGACTGAAATATTAATATATGCAGCACAGAAACAAGCCAATGGCTGTCTTCACTGTCATGCCTGACCTTCAGTTAGTCAAAGACCTGAGGATTTCAACATCCCTGTGAAACAAATTTTTTTTTTTTGGTCCCAAGAAAACCTAACGAGGAGGAAGAGAGACTTAGCCTAAGACATGTCCACAACAGATCACTAAACTACAGTTAGGAGTAGGTGAGGCCAAGGGTTCATCCCTCACATTCCAGGAGGGTCCAACCTGGACAACAACACTCCTGAGTCATCTATGCTGCCAATTTTAAGAAATGACCTGCAATAGGAAAGGGAGAGGAAACTGGGAATGATTCAGATCTCACTGGAGAAGCTGCTTCTTGCAGCAGATGGGAATTCACACAGAATCGCCCAATGGGCTTGTGTTAGAGCTTGTTGGCTGTGGGTTCCACCTGCAACCAACTCAGAACAACCGCTGACAGCTTCTCCCTTGACCCTGTCAAGGAAGCTCACTTCAGCATTCACTGACTGCCCTGACTCTGATATTGCCACAACCCGCTGCCTTTTTCACATCACCCTTTTGGTGTAGGAAGCTGTTTCAGGTATCCGGGACACACTCTGTGGAGTGCTGAGTTCCTTGGACTGTAATGAAACTATGGTCCTCGATACCCCTTCTCAACTACTACTCATATTACCTGAATTCTTTGTGGCACTCACATCTACCATTATCTGCCTGCTGGTTGGTCATGAATTTGCATGCTGGTGCTTCTTTTCCCTGAGCTGAGGGTGATACACAGAAGAGAGCCCTTACCAATTCCAGTTGTAGACGCAATAGCTGCCCAGCAGGATAAAAGGGGAACTCAAATCTTGTGCCTGCTGGCTGTTGCATGAATCACAGCAGGTATGGAAAGCTGGACGGGGGGACTGGCTACTTCCCTAACCATGTATTATCAGCTTTCTTTCCAGGTCATCCAGGATCTGCAGCAAGTGGCTCACACAATACCAACTCTCCAAGGACACATCAACTTGCTGGCAGCAGTAGTACTTCAAAACCAACATGGATTGGATCTCCTAATGGCCAAAGAAGGTGGCCTGTTCATCTTCCTCCAAGAGGAATGCTGTTTTTATGTCCACCAGCCAGGTATAGCAAAGGACATAATCCAACAGCTCCAGACAGCTCTACAGAAGCAAAGGGAACAGCTCAAGGCCTCTAATTCTTGGGCCTTTGAGAACCCCATATGTAAATGGATTCTGCCCTACCTCACATCTCTTCTGCACATCTTTCTGTTTTTGCTTTTGGCACCCTGCTTTATAAACTTCTTCTCTCCATTCCTCCAACAACAAATACAAAAATTCTCTAACCAAACCATTAATCACTTGCTCTTACAGGATTATCAACCTCTGCTCACAGAACAGGATGACAGCAAATTTCCAATCAATCATAATGGTGGGGACCAACAACACCCCAAGAATGACAATTCTCCTAATCAGCATGAAGCAGCTTGTAGAGCACAAGTCACCCTTATGCCCTCTTCTCCATCACCCCTTTCTACTTTCTCAACTTTTATTTAAACAAAGAGGGAGGAATGCTGATTGGTAAATAGATATCTCTATACCCAGCCCCTGGGGGTCCTGGCAAACAGGCTATCAGGCATCTGTGACGCCATCTCCAGAAAATCAGCAGTGACAGGACCACCTGTGACACAAACACTTGTTTGTTCTGTACATGAGCTGAGTCACCTTATAAGAGGACTCGCCCCTCCTCTCTGTCTCTTTCCTGTCTCACCCAGAGACAGTCTTGTTACCCTTCCCCCACCCCTATGTTTTCGTACCATGTAGAACTGTCACTTGGAATGATGTATGAACCTGCCACACAAGTCCACCACAATCGGCATGAGGAAGAGGCTTTTCATTTGGTCTGTTGCCAACTTCTCTGGCTCATTGGATCATGCTGACCTTTTAGGTTTACTGTGCTCTGATTATCTTGATCCTGAGTAAGTGCAAGGGCAGATGTGCCAAGAGAATCTTGCAGTCAGAGCCTCATCAAGAGGTCTCTGGTGACTTCATTTGAGTCACAACATCGAGGGCATTAGGAAGGCCTTCAGGTAGGGCCAGATAAGGACATCTACCTAAAAGCAGTAGGGGTGGTATGCTCAGGACTCCCCAGGGGAACCTCAGAAGCAGTACTCCTGGGAGAGGGTGTAAATGACCCATAAGATATTGCCCATCAGTCCGATATCCCCAAGTTATACAGGTAATAAAAGCCCCCACAAGCATGCAACACATAGAGATCAAGACCAAACAGTGGGAGACTGCAGGACAGTGATTGCATCACTTGGCTCAGATTTGCTGATCTTTGTCAAGCAGTTGTGCTGGCTTTATGACTTCTGCTCTTCCCATTAGTTATGAGTGTGCCACTTCAGTAATTTTATTATGGAGAAGCTCAAGCAAGCTCATAGAAAAAGACCAAAAATGTTATACTTGGCTGTGGCGGCATGTGCCTTTAATCTTAGCATTCAGGGGACAGTGGATACTAAAAAAAGCAAAACAAAAAGAATCCATGTCAGTCCATCAGTAACTAACATTTCAGCATATTTCCTATTTATTTCTCTGTGTTTGTTTTACCATAATTCCTGCTTATTTCTTTTTAATAATCAAGTGTGTAAATGCCACTCAAGAAAAAAATTTTACCAAATATTTCCCCAAAGAGATACTCTCTTTAGATTCACATGGCAATGATCAGGTCCATGGAACCTAAAAGAGCCATGCTTCTTATGTGCTGTCCAATGAAACTTTCCTTCTCCTAACCACCTCAAGGATGTCCAGGGCTGGTGTTTTATGGCAGATTCAATCAAAGCTGTGCATTCAGTCTGCTTCAATCCATAAAATTCTACTATGTTTGTTATTTTTGTATGAGATAATTTTATTGCAAAATTAGTCCTCAGTAAGGAGTGGTATAGTTCTTCCTCTCCCTGAGCCCTAAGGTCAAAGTGTGATTTATAACAATTTTGCATACCTATTACAGAGTGCATCAAATCAAAAGGTGTGTGATTTAATTTTATTCCATTACTGGTGCTGTCCACCATTGGACTAAGCTGCAATTTTCCATCTTCAGTCTGAATCAGGGTTTTTCTCATAATACCACAACAATATTCAGGCTCTCAGTTATAATTGCAGGGCAAGTATCTACTAAGGTTCCAAGACAACAGGGAACAATTTAAAGACACAGCCAAACAGGCTTGGGGTGCTTGGGCACCTTGGGGTGCCCTGACAAAGGTGCAGACCTCTGTCCCATGTCCTCCCTCCCTTGATGATAGTCTCTCAGTAATAATTTGTTCTTTCTCCTCCCACAGAAATGTCCTCCGTGACCTTTGCTCTCCTGAGGGCCCATCCAGAGTTCACAGTTAAATTGCAATGAAAGGTGGAGGATTTCCACATTTCAGTTCTTCTTGTCTCAGATCCATCTCCACCTAAGACGACAGACACAACATCTGATCCTTCTAAGGCAAAACTCATCCTATTCCTGCAGCTACACATGATGGATTTGCCCTGAGTCCACATTCACAGCTGCACCTTCACTTCAGGATTCGATAAGGCAGTTTCAGTATCTGATCACACTGGCAGTAGTTTGTTCCCAGCATCACGTGTGCAGAATACATCATGGTGCCCTGGGCAGTTAGCCATGAGGCTAATACCTGTGGTACCAGCTACTTTCAAAGCTGATGTGTGATATGACTGGAGCCTGATCCTGCCTCAGTGGGCTCTGAATGCACATGGTGCACAGGCAGGCAGACATGCAGACAAAACACTCATAACCGATAAAAAAAATCTTGAAAATAAACCAGACTACTGCATCTTTTCCAGAGCCTCGAGGTCCATGCTCCAAAACACTCATGAACATCCATTCTAAAAGAACACCTACACACTCCTGTCTCTCATGTTAGGAATCTGAGTCTAAACAGAGAAATGGAGTTGTGTCTGTTCACACAGCTTCATGCCAGAAAAGAAAAATATATTCCATGTTAACAGGACCAAATAGAAAATCCATACCTACCTCTGGGTCAGGTATGGTGAATATTCAGAGAGAGCCACATCTGCAGTGTACTTGAAGCCCACATTCAAGACAGAACCCTGTGCTGTTATATCTCCTCTTTCATCAAGCTTTTACTGGGACACACGATAGGAGGGGAAGAAATTGACAAGGCAATTTCTATGCATTAAACACTCTGATGTCTAATTCTGATGAGCTCTGATGGTCTATTAGCTCCCCACCATTCTCACTGCACTCGTTCATTCCTTTCCTGTGTAGTCATTCCAGGGAGTCTCTGGTAAGAGTAACGCCATCACTGAGGTTGCACAGGCCAAGAAGGAATGGTTGTCACCTTGACTCCAATTCTCTTCTGATGCTATAGGGGCTGGATCCTTCAGCATACCTCGTGGCCTGCTCCCCAGCACCCCAGGTCAGGCCCCATCCTGTCCTCCAGGACTTCCTTAGGACAGATGGTGTCAGTCCCACCTCAGCCACTTGCCAGGCTAGTAGCTCTGTGTTCAAAGTAATCCTTTGACATGGAAAGCTGCAGTGCTCCTGCCCCCCTGGCTTTTCACCATTCAAGCTGACATTTAAAATGAGAGAAAAGCAACTCCTTCCTCATGCTCTGCATGACTAACACTTCATTCAGCTGGTTGCTCTAGAATTTTCTTCTTTTGATTCCTTCATCACTTCCTAGAATTTTACTGTCCCCAAGACTGGACAGTTCATTCCCTTGTCATTCTGTAGTCTGCCCAGACAGCACATTCTCCCTGAATTCTCTTTGATCTCCACAAACACAACCCCCTCCCCCATTGCTTTTCTCTCTCCACAACATCACATTTTAACATTATTTTATGAGGCAGAGAAAACAATGTTGTTCTTGTCATTTCATAAGAAACACTGAGGAACTCTCTTCTTTTTTAATTGTCTACTTTACAAATAATGTAACAGACCAGGACTTTGACAATATGGTCTAACTGACACACAGCCCATCCCACTCCCAAGACAGCCTCTATCCTAAAGCCTACATTCATCATTGCCTTTGCCTTTGTTTTGATTTGGACATAGCGTTACTACAATCACATGCATTTCTTTCTCTAAACACATTTAAATTCCCCTGTTATCTGCTGTCCAGATTATGGGATGTCCTTGCAATTTTGGCATTACTGTCATGAACACCCTTGAATTTCTTTGATGGAACATACATGCAATCATGTATACACAGTTATAAGTGGAATCCATAGTTGCATAGAAGAAGACCAAACTAATGCAGGGAAAGCCTGGATCCAGACCATGGTTCATTTTGGTGCATTTTTCTGCAAATACCTGTGTCTGAAATGAAACTGGTGACTTTCAACTGTTCACTGAAATAAATCCAACTACTTCATGTTACTCTCTGGTTCTTCAGATGCACATGGTAATGCCAAGGCTGGAGGAAATAACAAGTATTAGCACTCTGCCTCTCTCAGAGCCAGCATCCTAGTCTTTAATCTTCTGCTTGTGTTTGAGAAGAGATGGGATAAGGCAGAAAATACCCATTTATTCTTTGTATAGAGTCTCCTGGTACTCTTATTTGTGTTGCACTTTCACCCTGGACCTTCCACTGGACTCGTCTGTGGTGCTATTTAATTCAGTAATTCTTTTTTATTATTAATTTATTTATTTACTCACTGATTGTAGCCCTCCTAGTCCTGCCCTCCCTCTTTCTTCCACCATCCCCCTTCTCCAAATCTTCAGAAAAGGCCAGCCCCCTGCCAACCCACTCCAGCTCACCAAGTCACATCAAGACTTAGCTCATCTTCTTTCCCTGTGGCCTGGAGAGGCAGCCCTGCCAGGGGGATTTGGTCATAAATCAACAGAGACTTTCCCTATTCCCCTTACTAGGTGGCTCACATGCAGTATTTTGAACCATAGACTATCTGAGAGCACTCCTATCAAGAGAAGGGGAGGTAAGAGAACTCAAGTCCAATGAACAGGAAAGCAGTGTGAGTGGTTTACTTCTGAAGGCCAGGGCAAATGTTGAGCTAACGGATAGTTCATTTCCCACCACAGACTTTTTACAGGTAACACTGGGGTGCAGAATTAGAATTAACAGTTTATGGAATCTAGAAAAGATCATTCTGAGTGAAATATCCCAGAAGGAGAAAGACAAACATGGGATATACTCACTTATATAGACCTATAAGATATGATAAACATAATGAAATCTATACACCTAAAAACGATAATCAATTGAGCGGACATGGGGTGAGATGATCAATCCTCGTTTAGAAAGACAGATGGGATGTGCATTGAACGTATGACAGGAGTCTACTGAGCGCATCTGAAAGACTCTAACTAGCAGTGTTTTCAAAGCAAAGACTACTCATGACCAAACCTTTAGCAGAGTACAGGGAATCATAAGAAAGAAGGGGAGTTAGTCTGATGGGGAAAGGATAGGAGCTCCACAAGGACCAAATATATCTGGGCACAGGGTCTTTTCTGAGACTGACATTCAACCAAGGACCATGTATGGATATAACCTAGAACCTCCACTCAGATGTAGCCTGTGGTAGCTCAGTAACCAATTGGTTTCCCAAAGTGAGGGGAACAAGGACTATTTCTAACAGGAACTCAAGGACTGGCTCTTTGGTCTCCCCACCCCCGAAGGGAGGAGCAGTCCTGTTAGGCCACAGAGGAGGGCTTTGCAGCCAGTCCTGAAGATACCTGATAAAACAAGATCAGATGAATGGGGAGGAGGTCCCCCCTATCAGTGGACTTGGAAAGGGGCACGGTGGAGATGAGGGAGGGAGGGAGGGACTGGGAGGGAATGAGGGATCAGGACACGGCTGGGATACAGAGTTAATAAAATGTAACTGATAAAAAAATAAAAAAAAATAAAGTAATAAAAAAAACAGTTTATGGAAGGGGAGGCCGTGCTTCTAGTACATAGATTGATTAGCTTCAACTACTGTATATGTGTTCACTTCCAGGGACTAAATAATGTGATACAAAAGCTGCTTTTTATAACCTCTCAATGTTTATGGCTTGTTGTTGTTGTTGTTTTGTTTTTCATTGCTGTTTTGGTGGGGTTACTGTGCTATCTAGGCTAACCTTGAACTCCTGGGCTCCTGTGATCCTCGCTCACAGGTGTCACACTAGCTTCTCGTGATGATTTTTATCTATTATGGGCTATCACCAAACCTGTTTTAGCAACTTCCATCTCTTACTAGCAGATTTATCTAACTATGACTACCTGTGAGCCTTAGCTGCCAGAGAGATAGTTAATAGAACGGGAACTAAAGATCATCACTAAACCAGTCAAGTATCTGTGTATTTATTTGTTCATGTGCATATTCATGTGTGTGTGTAAATATGTACACATGGGTATGTGATACCAGAGGTCAGCATCATGTCATTATCAATCACTCTACCACATTACATATTTTACATATGTATGCACTCATGTATATGTGTATGATACGTGTGTGTGCATATGGGTACACATTTTGTGTCCACGTGTGTGCATGCATGTCCATGCAGTGTGTGTATGTGTGCCAGAGGGCAGCATTATGGTTATTCTCAATCACTTGCATCTCTTTTTCTTTTTTCATTTTTAAGACTTCTAGATGGAGTCAGAGTGCACTGATTTGGCCAGACTACATAGCCAGCAAGACTCAGAGATCTCTTTCCTTGCCTTCCCGATGCTGGAAATCACTTACACACAAACATGCCTTGCCTTTAACATGGGTGCTTTGGGCAGAAGCAGGCACTTCACTCACTGACACTTCTCCCCAAACCTGTGTGATCAAACATTACCTGTTAGTAGAATGAAGCTAAAATGACCCAGACCCCAGTCTGTTTAGCGTGAGCTTTGGATGTTGAATGTCATCTGGCCTCAGACACTGAGATAAGTATCTGTTAGAAAATGTCAATGCAAGGGCAGAGGGACATTGATAGAATGTGACACCACTGACGGAACACTGGAGGTTTTGTTTTTTTCTTATTATATGAAGGGTAGGTAAAGCCACCAAATCTTTACAACCATGTGAAAACCTTTTAGAGACTTCTACATGTGTCCTGAACAAACAGCAGGAGTTTTACTCTTCTGGTTTAGTTGCATTTTTGGTTACACATGCCAAAATAAGAGAAGAAACAGAAAAATTGACAATTTTGTGTAGTTTATTGGGAGAGGGACATTTTTATTTCACAGAAATGAAAGCCTTAGATGAGATACAGGATGTGAAGCTACAGGGAGAGGGGAAGAGGAGTAGAAAGAATTATTCAAATGGGGAAACATAAAAACATAGCATTGAGAATCATTACGCTATTCTGTAGAATTCATGCTCAGATTGGTTGCTTATAGACAAGCTGCTTGTGGGTATTTTTCACTTGGAGACAGACACTCAGATGCCAAGGGATATGGATGAACTCCTGCAAGCTGAGTCACAGTGGACAGGCAAGAAGAGAGAAAGTCTTAGTGACCAAACAATTACCAGCTGTAGCTTCCCAGGGACCAAGCAGAGTCCTATAGCAGCAGCATTGCTTCTGGCAGCAGCACTTCTGCTGGCAACAGCCCTTCCTGCAGCCCTCCCTCCCTCTTCTCCTCCCATGCCCCTCCCCCAGCCCACTGAGAGGGGAGGTCCTCCTCCCCTACCATCTGACCCTAGTCTATCAGGTCTCATCAGGACTGGCTTCATTGTCTTCCTCTGTAGCATGATAAGGCTGGCCCTTCCCTTAAGGGGGAAGTGATCAAAGAGCCAAACAAGCCTTCATTTTTTAAACTATGGATATCCTAAATGAAATCGGTTATTTCACCAAATGAGAGAGTCAGGAGTCCAGCCCACAGAAAAACTACTGTGGGAAATCTTAGCTCCCCTAGCTGTAAGCACAAGCCATCCATCACCGTTCAACTCTGAATCCTTCCACAGGCTTCTCTACTGTCCTCAAGCCTTTCTCCCTCCACTGTGTCAGCAGCAACAGCACAGTTCAGTGAAGTTCTCTGTGCACAGCATCGTGTGTCATTTTGTCAATGTCATGTCACCTATGGTAGTGGTCCCATGGAAATACAGTAAAGCTGAAAATGTTCTATTCCATAGTGACACTGGGGCCACGGTACACTTGTGGTGGCTCATTGCTCATGTATTTGCGGTATTGTTGGTATGAGCAAACCTACCTTACTCTCATTCATGTGAAAGGGCAGCGTATACAATTACATTCTACATGTAACACTTAATCATAACAAACTGGATTATCTATTTACAATATTTACTACACTGTAATTTTATTGATATTTTGGAGCATATACAGACTTATAAGAGTTTGTTATAAACCAGCAGGTCACCTTTGTCCTGGCATAGCCTCATGCAGCCATGTTGAACAACTCTCTCATTTTCATTTACGATTTGTTGAATCTCATGTTTCTGTCACCACAGTATTAGGAGCAAAATCCTGGTGTGTTTGTGCATGTGTGTGAGTGTGTGTGTGTGTGTGTGATACCTAGGGTTCCTGTAAGTTTATTCTGTAATCTTTAAAGGATGACAAGTCACCAAGTGACACACCCCTTACTAAAAGTTAAAATTCACTACATGCAAAGTTCCTTCATCTTTGCGTTGGCTGGATTAAGTATCTACAGATTGTCTTCACCCATCAGGCAACACTGCCGCCTGCTGGATTAGTCACACTTGGCCCTGCTCTGACAAGATATCTAATGCAGTCAACTTCACAGAGGAAAAAAAAAAACTCATTTAGCTCATAGTTTCTCAGATTTCTGGACACAGTATCAGGCTACATCTACAACAGATAAAACTATGCCCAAACATGGAGCAGGGAGATTTGCTAGGAAATCGTCCTGTGCAAGTATTAGGTGACTCTTATTTTTCAACGCTGTTAACTCTCTCTCTCCCCCCGTACAGAATGGGACACCCTTGTCTAATTGCTGACTACATTTAATATAAAGTTTGAAATAGTCTCCATGTACTGTCATGTAAGAAGAGACCATGGTTTATCATTGTGTCACTATTGTTCTCTGTTAGGTAATTTTTCATATGGCCCTCCTATATTTGATTTTATGTTACACAACTAATTGTCTAAGTACCACTTGCCATTCCCTCTCTGCTGCAGTAGCTGGCACTCATTGCATTTCCACGGGCTCCGACCTGGCTCCATTTCTCCCAGAGAACTAACTCTGCAAGTTGCCATAGAGTTAGAAGTCATCTCTCTAAAGTGCCCCTGTATGCTTGGAGCAAGTAACAAAATATCTGGGCTCTTTTCCCATATATGTAATGGCCATAATAACACAACCTGTGATCTATAACACATGTATGTTCTTGGACTGTTGCTTCTCCTAGTTGTTGTTGTATCTACAGTGTTGTAGTGAAAGGTTCCTGTGTCTGGGTACTGCGTTGTTTGCTTGGAATTCCGCAGAGTGGTGTGAGTGGCCATGGTAGGTGTGTTAATATGGGTATTTTCACATGTTGCCTTTTTGTCTCATATGCCTGTGTGTGTGTCTGTGTTCTCACGGGTGCACATAGGCACACAGGTGTACATGCATGCATGTGCTCATTTGTACATAGACCAAGGCTTCTGTGTCACTCCTCCAAAGGCATTCACAGTGTTTGTTTGTTTATTTCTTTGTTTTTGTTTTCTGAGACACAGTGTGTCCATCATTTTGTGTGTGTGTGTGACATGTCCTGTCAGTGTGGGTACTCCACAGGGCTACCTTTCTGCTTCTGTGACCATCTGTGTATGACTAGATAATAAATTGTACAAGGACTTAATTCCTTGTGTGTGATGACCATATCTCACAGAGCATAACAGTGAACAGCAGTTCGGCGAGTAACAAAATGAACAAAACTAAATGACACATTTTACGTTTTATGCTCTAGTTTAATTTTTTAAAAGATTAGCACAGCATCTAGGCTCTAGAAAGACTTCCAGGACTGCAGAAAGTACAGATTACCATCATTAAACACCAGGAGATCTAAAGCACAGGAAGAAGTACAAGGAGGAAAACTCAATGAAAACCATGATATGATTTTGTTGACATTGATAACCAAAATGTCTTGAAGCTTAGTCCTGTGAGAGCATCGACGAGGACTGCCTTCAAAATGCCATAAATAAATAAATAAATAAATAAATAAATAAATAAATAAATATGCAAGAGCTTCAGAGTATTCAGATCAGGAAAAAAAAGAAGAGTGCCAGAATGGAGATGCTGTGGAGACAGGTGCTGGGTGTACACAGACTAGAACACAGGAAAGCCTTAGCAACAAGGTCAGTCTACCTTGTACCACCCCCTGCAGACCACAGGACCTAGCAACAGACTGGTGCTGCCAGCACCTGCTCAGAGGCCACCTGGCATCCTGTCTAGCAGCAACACTTCTTGCAGCAGCACTTCTTCTGGCAGCAGCACTTCTGCTGGCAACAGCCCTTGCCACAGCCACAGCCACAGCAGCCACAACAGCCACAGCCGCCACAGCCGCCACAGCCACAGCCACAGCCACCACAGCCACAGCAACCACAGCCACCACAGCCGCAGGTGCCACAGCCACAGCCTCCACAGCCACAACCTCCACAGCCACAACCACCACAGCCACAGCAGCCACAGCCACAGCAGCCACAGCCACAACCTCCACAGCCACAGCCTCCACAGCCACAGCCTCCACAGCCACAGCAACCCATGGTTTCAGGAGAGAGGACTCAGATGCAGTGAGGAGAGAGACTCAGGACAGGAGAGGGAGGTGTGATGCCCTCCTTGTACAGGGGTCCCCCTTTTATACTGCCCCCTTTATTTTTAGCCAAGTTTCCATGGAGAGGTCTCCAGGACTTTGTTTACTTCCTCCTCAAGTCAGTGTGTCACAAGAGCAGGGCTTTTTTTAGCATTACTATCTTGAAATCCCTTTGAGTATTCATTCTGGAGCGGAAAAAAAAAAGAAAAAAGAAAAACTGTGCTGTATATTTAACCCAAGAGCAGAAAAATGATTCACAACATGCAGAGGAATGCACAGGTGTAGTGTTCTCAGATTATTCCTGCATCCAAGACATGGACCAAAGGGGACATTTGTGAGTGTCCTATGCAGGAGGGCACTGGGCAACTAATGGGAGAGGAGCTGTCCTCTCAGCCTCTGGTTGACAAGAAGGAAATCAAGGGAATGGACAGTGATGCTTTTTCTCTCCTGCTTTCCCCCCTGGCTTATTAAGGAGATGCCCAGAGGAGGCTCTGGGACACGGGCTCCCTGGAGTAGGGGCAGCCCCTAAAAAGCCGGGCCATCCACCATGAGTGAGAGCCTGCCAGGTAAGATCAATAGAGACAGTGGAGTGACGTGCACAGCACATGCACAGATCTCTGCTGTAGCTTCTTGATGCCACCTGAATTAGCCAACTGGCTTAAGTGTGCAGACGCTGAGCAAGAGCATCATCTCATGGACAGCACATGACTGCCACACACACTTGGGACCAGAGGTGGAGGCCTGACCAGGCTGTCAGCTGGATGTGTCCAAACAGCATTTCATTTCAAGGGAGTTTAATGATTTTGAAATAATCCCATAACAGATAAGTGAAAGAGAGGTGTCTTCCCCTTGCAGGTAGCTTAGGAATAGGCAGTCTCAACATCAGACATCACATAATTATTTAGCTGTGACCTTAAAAGATTTTATAGTAAATAAAGAATCCCAATGAGCCATAAAGGGAATATCTGTGCATTAAGGTGCGATTAATAATGTTAGGGCTGCCTCCATGTCCCTTTTGATACCAGTTTTCCCATTAATTCTTCTGAGAACAATGTTCCCAAAGATACATAAAGACTGCTTGGTCTGAGCTCCAAAGACTAGAGTTCAATCAAAAGTTAGAAACACAGAACTTTTATCTGACCCTAGATTCAGTATCCATAGATATAAAAGATTGTGTCTGTAAGAGAGTATCCCAAAACATTCTCAGCATTTATTTAATTGAATCCTTACAGTGTGCCAAGCCCAGAGCAAAGCACCAACATAAAAGAAACACATATGTGGATAGAAAGCTGTCAGGTTCATGCTGTGATCTAAACATAGCTTCAAGACATGAGGAGAAGTTAGAGCTAACTATATGGCCAGGATGTCAACAAGGAAGGATGCCAGAGGCCTCGTGAGGCCTTTCATGGGAATTTAGAAAACAAGAACTAGCTAAATACTCAAGCTGTGTCTCAGGAGTGGCTATATAAGGAGGCCCCTTGTCAGAAGGAGTATCACATCTCTCTGTCTTCTCCTAAGTCTCTCTCCTCATTGCACCTGAGTCCTCTCGCCTGAAACCATGGGTTGCTGTGGCTGTGGAGGCTGTGGCTGTGGTGGCTGTGGCTGTGGCTGTGGCTGTGGCTGTGGAGGCTGTGGCTGTGGTGGCTGTGGCTGTGGTGGCTGTGGCTGTGGCAGCTGTGGCTGTGGTGGTTGTGGCTGTGGTGGCTGTGGTGGCTGCTGTGGCTGCTGTAACTGCTGTTGCTGCAAACCTGTGACCTGCTGCTGCTGCCACCGCAGCTGCTGCAACTCCTGTGGCTGTGGTGGTTGTGGCTGTGGCTGTGGGAAGGGCTGTTGCCAGCAGAAGTGCTGCTGCCAGAAGTGCTGCTGCAAGAAGTGTTGCTGCTAGGCAGAAGAGCGTTCAGGACCTGAACAAGTCCTTTGGGCTGTTGCTTCCTGTCACTAAAGGTTTCTTTCACCCACCTTGGGTCTCCAGCTGACACTTCAGCTCTCACATTTTCCTTTGAACTTTAAGGTAGTCACATGGACAATGTCACACTATCCTTGAGGGCAAACAAGGAAACTTCCTGATTGTTCTCTGGGTGCTACATCTCTTGGCAAACATTGCTGATTTGGGATGGCCCTGGGAGCACCATGCCTGGACTCTCTGCCCTTTGGATCCCGGTAAGTCTTTCGGGCTGTTTTGCCTGCCCCTCATGACCAATGTCCTGCTTATGAGATTGTTCTGGACCCTTGCTTCTGTGTGCTCTTCTCTCTTCTCTGTGTACCTGGGAGACCCAGCTCTCCCATTTAAAAGCCGTCTAAACTCACAGTTGTTGAATGCAACCATGCGCATATAACTCAGGACCTAAAGAGTAGACCAGTGGGATCTCAGATCATGGGGCCTCAATCCCATGGGAGTAGATCGTTTGTTATTGATTCTGAATATATGTTCATGTGTTGTCCAGCAAAGTCTATCTTTTCTCTCCGTGAGCACAATGTCTCTGCTCTCATGTTGTAGTTATGATCTGTAACACCCTCAATGTCTAATAAACTATACAAAATGTCCTGATATGTTCGACTCACTAAAGCTTCTTGTGTGTGGGAGGGGGGGTACTTCTGAGGGATATTAATAGATAGATAGTGCTAAGTGGGAGGAGAGAGTTCTTTCTGAACTGCTGGGACTTCCTGTGAACTTGAACTACACTCATGACAGCTTTGCATTAGCTAATACTGAAATTATAAATGCTTTCTCTGTTCAAAATCTATAGTTTAGGCTGAAATAGTTTTTCTTTTTTTTTTTTCTCAAAGTCTTCATCAAAATGACAGGATACATGTGCTTGAAGGCATGCATGTGCATTTACACCCTAAAATAGTTTTCACACAAAATAGTAAAATAACAGCATCTTGACAAAATCTGCCTTGGGCATCATTTCTGATGTTGCTCACTGTACATCTTCTTTATTTGGCAAAATAATTTTGTGAACATATGGATTTCTTATACAATTTTACTTTAGGGCTAGCATCTTCTTCAGGAGATTTCTTCGGGTAAAGGTAAAGACATCGATTAGGGCAAATTTTCAGGTTTTAGCAAAGTGCAGATCCACCTTCCATCCAACCATTCCCTCTCAGATAACACACAGGTCCCGTGGAGCTTCTTTGGCCACTGCATGTGTGCCAAGCAGTCCTCGGAGCCAGGAAGCTTCAGGAAAATTCTACCATCTTCCTTACAAGGATGTAACCCAGGGGATTTCACAAACACACAGTTACCAACGTGCACACATATACAGACACATTCATACTAACACAGTCACACTCATTTATACACACAGCACACACACACACACCACATTTCCATATAACACCACTGGTGTTGGTTTGAATTAGGTGCAGATGACTAGGAAACTCACCCTTCACTTCTTCAAACTTTTTCTTTCAGACCCTACTAGTCATTTCAGGAAAAAAGGAGAATGAGTTATTCTTCTCTTATATAAGCAAGAATGTGAAAAGACATCATATCCTAGGACAACATTCTGCCAGTCTGAATTTTTAAAAAACAAACCCAAAACGCAAGCCTTCCTGTTTAGAAATTCCCATCTATCAAAAAAGAAACCCTGTAATTCAGAATTCATTGCAGTGAGTGGGGTAAACGGGCAAAAAAGGGGGAGAGGGGCTGTAGAGATGACTCAGTGGTTAAGAACACTGTCTGCTCTTCCCAAGTACCGGAATTCATTCCCAGCATCCACATGGCAGCTCACAACTGTCTGTACCACCGATTCCAAGGGATCTGACACCTTCACACCAATGCACATAAAATGAAATGAAATTAATTATTTTAAAAAAGACAAACAACAACAACAAAAGAGAAAAAACAGCAAGCCACAGGTCAGTGTTCTGTTAATGACATCAGATTGCATGATCTACACTTACAAGGGAGCACTGAAAGCTTCAAAAGAAGAGTGAGCTGGGTTGCTGTGGATTCAGAAGAAAGGTGTAAAACCTGATGTGGGATGTGCATAACATCATTTATATAAATTGAAATTCACCTAAAGAATTTTAAACACTCACTCAAGGAAAAAGAATTCTCAGTGAGATACACAAAGAATATTGTCCAGGTGCCTGTTGTGTAAAGTCAGCTTGAGGGGAGAGTATATGGAGAGGAAGAAGTTAGCACATGCACCATTATTACAGTCATCTCATGGTATCATAGCATGGGGTTGGGAAACCCTCAGCTAAGGAGAACAGTGTTCATGATTCTACTTTGGAGGAAGAGGACTGAAGTATTAATATATGCACCACCATGGAAGCAAGCCAATAGCTGTCTTCAGTGTCATGCCTGACCTTCAGTTAGTCAAAGACTTGAGGGTTTCAACATCCCTGTGAACCAACTGTTTTCTTTCTTTCTTTTTTTTTTTTTTTTTTTTTTTTTTTTTTGGTCCCAAGAAAACCTAACCAGGAGGGAGAGAGACTTAGCTAACACATGTCCACAACAGATGACTAAACTACAGTTAGGAGGAGGTGAGGCCAAGGGTTCATCACTCACATTCCAGGAGGGTCCACCCTGGACACCAACACTGCTTTTTCCTCTCTCCTGAGACATCTATGATGCCACTTTTAGGAAATGACTTGCAATAGGAAAGAGAGAGGAAACTGGGAATGATTCAGATCTCACTGGAGAAGCTGCTTCTTGCAGCAGATGGGAATTCACACAGAGTCTCCCAAAGGGGCTGTGTAAGAGCTTGTTGGCTGTGGGTTCCACCTGCAACCAACTCAAAATGGCCACTGACAGCTTCTCCTGTGACCCCGTCAAGGAAGCTCACTTCAGCATCCACTGCCTGCCCTGACTCTGATGGTGCCACAACCCACTGCCTTTTTCACATCACCCTTGTGGCATGGGAAGCTGTTTCAAGGCATTGGGGACACACTCTGTGGAGCGCTGAGTTCCTTGGACTGTAATGAAACTATGGTCCTCGATACGCTGTATCAACCCCAAGCCCCTACTGCTCATAATGCCTAAATTCTATGTGGCACTCAGGTCTACCATTATCTGCCTGCTGTTTGGTCATGAGTTTGCATGCTGGTAATTCTCTTGACTGAGCTGAGGGTGATACACAGAAGAGAACCCTTACCAATTCAAGTTGTAGACTCAATAGCTGCCCAGAAGGATAAGAGGGCAACTGAAATCTTGTCCCTTCTGGATGTTGCATGAATCACAGCAGGTATGGGAAGCAAGAGAGAAGGACTGCCTACTTCCCTAACCCTGTATTATCAGCTTTCTTTCCAGATCTTCCAGCATCTGCAGGAAGTGGCTTATACAATACCAACTCTCCAAGGGAAGATCAACTTGCTGGCAGCAGTAGTACTTCAAAACCAACATGGATTGGATCTCCTCATGGCTAAAGAAGGTGGCCTGTTCATCTTCCTCCAAGAGGAATGCTGTTTTTATGTCCACCAGCCAGGTATAGCAAAGGACATAATCCAACAGCTCCAGACAGTTCTACAGAAGCAAAGGGAACAGCTCGAGGCCTCTAATTCTTGGGCCTTTGAGAACCCCATATGGAAGTGGATTCTGCCCTTCCTCACATCTCTTTTGTGCATCTTTCTGTTTTTGCTTTTGGCACCCTGCTTTATAAACTTCTTCTCTCCATTCCTCTGACAACAAATACAAAAATTCTCTAACCAAACCATTAATCACTTGCTATTACAGGATTATCAACCTCTGCTCACAGAACAGGATGACAGCAAACTTCCAAACAATCATAATGGTGGGGACCAACTGCACCCCAAGAATGAAAATTCTCCTAATCAGCATGAAGCAGCTTGAAGAGCACAAGTCACCCTTATGCCCTCTCCTCCATCACCCCTTTCTACTTCCTCAACTTTTATTTAAACAAAGAGGGAGGAATGCTGAATTGGCAAATAGATATCTCTATAGCCAGCCCCTGGGGGTCCTGGCAAACAGGCTATCAGGTATCTATGTGTCCATCTCCAGAAATTCAGCAATGATAGGACCACCAGTGACACAAACACTTGTTTGTTCTGTGCATGAGCTGAGTCACCTTATAAGAAGAGTCGCCCCTCCTTCTCTCTCTCTCTTTCCTGCCTCACCAAGAGACAGTCTCTGTAACCCTTTCTTCACCCCTATTAAAACATCTCATGTAGATGTTGTCATCTTGGAATGATGTATAAACCTGCCACACCAGTCCACCACACAAATCCTAACAATCGGCATAGGAAGAGGCTTTTAATTTGGTCTGTTGTCAACTTCTCTGGCCCATTGGATCATGCTGACCTTTTAGGTTTATTGTGTTCTGATTATCTTGATCCCGAGTAAGTGCAGGGGCAGATGTGCCAAAAATATCTTGGAGCCAGAGCCTCATCAAGAGGTCTCTGGTGTCTTCATTTGAGTCACAACCTCCAGGGCATAAAGAAAGCCTTCAAGTAGGGCCAGATAAAGACATCTACCTAAAAGCGGGAGGGGTGATATGCTCAGGACTCCCCAGGGGAACCTCAGAAGCAGTACTCCTGGGAGAGGGTGTAAATGACCCATAAGATATTGCCCATTAACCCAATATCCCCAAGTTATACAAGTAATAAAAGCCCCCCCAAGCATGCAACACATAGAGATCAAGACCAAAAAGTGGAGACCACATGACAGTGATTGCATCACTTGGCTCAGCTTTGCTGATCTTTGTCAAGCAGTTGTGCTGGCTTTATGACTTCTGCTCTTTCCATTAGATATGACTGTGCCACTCCAGTAATTTTATTATGGAGAAACTCAAGCAAGCTCATAGAAAAAGACCAAAAATGTTATACTTGGCAGTGGTGGTATGTGCCTTTAATCTTAGCATTCAGAAGACAGTGGGTATTGAAAAAAAACAAAAAGAAAAACAAAGAATTCTTGTCAGTCCATCAGTAACTAACATTTGAGCATATATTTCCTGTGTATTTTTCACTGTTTATTTTACTATATTTCCTTTTAATTTCTTTTTAAGAATAAAGGTGTAAATGCCACTCAAGAAAAAAAATTTACCAAATATTTCCCAAAAGAGATACTCTTTTAAGAATCACATAGCAATGATCAGGTCCATGAAACCTAAAACTGCCACACCTCCTATGTGCTGTCCAATGAAACTTTCCTTCTCTTAACCATCTCAAGGATGTCCAGGGCTGGTGTTTTATGGCAGATTCAATCAAAGCTGAGCATTCAGTCTGCTTCAATCCAGAAAATTCCACTATGTTTGTTATATTTGTGTGAGAAAATTTGATTGCAAAATTAATCCTCAGTAAGGAGTGGTATAGTTCCTCCTCTCCCTGAGCCCTAAGGTTAAATTGTGGTTTATAAAAATTTTGCATAACTATTACAGAGTGCATCAAATCAAAAGGTGTGTGATTTAAGTTTATTCCATTACTGGTGCTGTCCACCATTGCACTAAGCTGCAATTTTCCATCTTCAGTTTGAATCAGGGTTTTTCTCATGATACCCCAACATTATTCAGGCTCTCAATTATAATTGCAGGGAAAATATCTACTAAGGTTCCAAGACAACAGAGAACAATTTAAAGACACAGCCAAACAGGCTTGGGGTGTTTGGGCACCTTGGGGTGCCCTGACAAAGTTTCAGACCTCTGTCCCATGTCTTCCTCCCCTTGATGATAGTCTCTCAGTAATAATTGTCTCTCCCTCCTCCCACAGAAATGTCCTCTGTGACCTTTGCTCTCCTGAGGGCCCATCCAGAGTTCACAGTTGCAATGGATGATGGAGGATTTCCAACGTTTCAGTTCTTGTCTCAAATCTATCTCCACATAAGACTACAGACAGAACATCTGATCCTTCTAAGGCAAAACTCATCCTATTCCTGCAGCTATACATGATGGGCTTGCCCTGAGTCCACATTCACAGCTGCACCTTCACTTCAGGATTCGATAAGGCAGTTTCAGTATCTGATCACACTGGCAGTAGTTTGTTCCCAGCATCACGTGTGCAGAATACAACTGGGGTGCCCTGGGCAGTTGGCCATGAGGCTAATACCTGTGGTACCAGCTACTTTCAAAGCTGATGGGTGATATGACTGGAGCCTGATCCTGCCTCAGTGGGCTCTGAATGCACATGGTGCACAGGCAGGCAGACATGCAGACAAAACACTCATAACCGAAAAAAAAAATCTTTAAAATAAACCAGACTACTGCATCTTTTCCAGAGCCTCGAGGTCCACACTCCAAAACACTCATGAACATCCATTCTAAAAGAACACCTACACGCTCCTGTCTCTCATGTTAGGAACCTGAGTCTAAACGGAGAAATGGAGTTGTGTCTGTTCACACAGCTTCATGCCAGAAAAGAAAAATATATTCCATGTTAACATGACCAAATAGAAAATCCATACCTACCTCTGGGTCAGGTATGGTGAATATTCAGAGAGAGCCACATCTGCAGTGTAGTTGAAGCCCACATTCAAGACAGAACCCTGTGCTAACTTTTATATCTCCTCTTTCATCAAGCTTTTACTGGGACACACGATAGGAGGGGAAGAAATTGACAAGGCAATTTCTATGCATTAAACACTCTGATGTCTAATTCTGATGAGCTCTGATGGTCTATTAGCTCCCCACCATTCTCACTGCACTCGTTCATTCCTTTCCTGTGTAGTCATTCCAGGGAGTCTCTGGTAAGAGTAAAGCCATCACTGAGGTTGCACAGGCCAAGAAGGAATGGTTGTCTCCTTCACTCCAATTCTCTTCTGGTGCTATAGGGGCTGGATCCTTCAGCATACCTCATGGCCTGCTCCCCAGCACCCCAGGTCAGGCCCCATCCTGTCCTCCAGGACTTCCTTAGGACAGATGGTGTCAGTCCCACTTCAGCCACCTGCCAGGCTAGTAGCTCTGTGTTCAAAGTAATTCTTTGGCATGGAAAGCTGCAGTTCTCCTGCCCCTGAGGCTTTTCACCATCCAAACTGACATTTAAAATGAGAGAAAAGCAACTCACTTCTCCTGCTCTGCATGCCACACAGCCCATCCAACTACCAAGACAGCCTCTATCCTAAAGCCTACATTCATCATTGCCTTTGCCTTTGTTTTGATTTGGACATGGCTTTACTGAAATCACATGCATTTCTTTCTGTGAACACATTTAAATTCACCTGTTATCTGCTGTCCAGATTATGGGATGTCCTTGCAATTTTGGCATTACTATCATGAACACCTTTGAATTTCTTTGATGGAACATACATGCAATCATGTATACACAGTTATAAGTGGAATCCATAGTTGTATAGAAGAAGACCAAACTAATGCAGGGAAAGCCTGGGTCCAGACAATGATTCATTTTGGTGCATTTTTCTGCAAATACCTATGTCTGACATGAAACTGGTGACTATCAACTGTTCACTGAAACAAATCCAACTACTTCATGCTACTCTCTGGTTCTTCAGATGCACACGGTAATGCCAAGGCTGGAGTAAATTAATAAGTATTAGCACTCTGCCTGTCTCAGAGCCAGCATCCTAGTCCTTCATCTTCTGCTTGTGTCTGAGAAGAGATGGGCTAAGGCAGAAAGTACCCATTTCTTCTTTGTATAGAGTCTCCTGGTACTCTTATTTGTGTTGCACTTTCACCCTGGACCTTCCACTGGCCTTGTCTGTGCTGTTTAATGCAGTAATTCTTTTTTATTATTAATCTATTTATTTACTCACCTTACATTCTAACTGCAGCCCTCTCGGTCCTACTCTCCCTCTTTCTTCCAACATCCCCTTACCCAAATCTTCAGAAAAGGGAAGCCCCCTGCCAACCCACTCCAGCTCACCAAGTCACATAAAGACTTAGCTCATCTTCTTTCCCTGTGGCCTGGAGAGTCAGCGCTGCCAGGGGGAATTGATCATAAGTCAACAGAGACTTTCCCTATTCCCCTTACTAGGTGGCTCACATGCAGTATTTTGAACCATAGACTATCTGAGAGCCCTCCTATCAAGAGAAAAGGAGGTAAGAGAACTCATGTCCAATGAACAGGTAAGCAGTGTGAATGGTTCACTTCTGAAGGCCAGGGCAAATGTTGAGCTAACGGATAGTTCATTTCCCACCACAGACTTTTTACAGGTAACACTGGGGTGCAGAGTTAGAATTAACAGTTTATGGAAGGGGAGGCAGTGCATCTAGTTTGTAGATTGATCAGCTTCAAGTACTGTATATGTTTTCACTTCCAGGGACTCAGTAATGTGATACAAAAGCTGCTTTTTATGACCTCTCAATTTTTATGGCTTGTTGTTGTTGTTGTTTTGTTTTCCATTGCTGTTTTGGTGGGGTTACTGTGCTATCTAGGCTAACCTTGAACTCCTGGCGTCCTGTGATCCTTGCTCACAGGTGTCACACTAGCTTCTCATGATGATTTTTATCTATTATGGGCTATCACCAAACCTGTTTTAGCAACTTCCATCTCTTACTAGCAGATTTATCTAACTATGACTACCTGTGAGCCTTAGCTGCCAGAGAGATAGTTAATAGAACGGGAACTAAAGATCATCACTAAACCAGTCAAGTATCTGTGTATTTATTTGTTCATGTGCATATTCATGTGTGTGTGTAAATATGTACACATGGGTATGTGATACCAGAGGTCAGCATCATGTCATTATCAATCACTCCACCACATTACATATTTTACATATGTATGCACTCATGTATATGTGTATGATATGTGTGTGTGCATATGGGTACACATTTTGTGTTCACGTGTGTGTATGCATGTCCATGCAGTGTGTGTATGTGTGCCAGAGGGCAGCATTATGGTTATTCTCAATCATGTTACATCTCTTTTTTTTCTTCTTTATGACTTCTAGATGGAGTCAGAGTGCACTGATTTGGCCAGACTACATAGCCAGCAAGACCCAAGGATCTCTTTCCTTGCCTTCCCGGTGCTGGAAATCACTTACACACAAACATGCCTTGCCTTTAGCATGGGTGCTTTGGTCAGAAGCCCACACTTCACTCACTGATACATCTCCCCAAACCCGTGTGACCAAATATTACCTGTTACTAGAATGAAGCTAAAATGACCCAGACCCCAGTCTGTTTAGCATGAGCTTTGGGTGTTGATGTCATCTGGACTCAGACACTGAGATAAGAATCTGCTAGAAAATGTCAATTCAAGGGCAGAGAGACATTGATGGAATGTGACACCACTGATGGAAACCAGGGTGGTTTTTTTTTTTTTTTTCTGACTTATATAAAGGGTAGGTAAAGGCACTAAATCTTTACAACCATGTGAAAACCTTTTAGAGACTTCTACATGTGTCCTGAACAAACAGCAGGAATTTTACTCTTCTGGTTTAGTTGCATTTTTGGTTAGACATGCCAGAATGAGAAAAGAGACAGAAAGATTGACAAGTTTGTGTAGTTTATTGGGAGAGGACATTTTTATTTCACAGAAATGAAAGCCTTAGATGAGATACAGGATGTGAAGCTACAGGGAGGGGGAAGAGGAGTAGAAAGAATTATTCAAATGGGGAAATATAAAAACATAGCATTGAGAATCATTACGCTATTCTGTAGAATTCATGCTCAGATTGGTTGCTTATAGACAAGCTTTGTCAGTATTTTTCACTTGGAGACAGACTCTCAGATACCAGGGGATAGGGATGGACTCCTGCAAGCTGAGTCACAGTGGATAGGCAAGAAGTGAGAAAGTCTTAGGAACCAAACAATTACCAGCTGCAGCTTCCCAGGGACCAAGCAGAGTCCTGTTAGCAGCAGCATTGCTTCTGGCAGCAGCACTTCTGCTGGCAACAGCCCTTCCCACAGCCACAGCCACAGCCGCCACAGCCACAGGAGCGGCAGCAGGTGCGGCGGCAGCAGCAGCAGGTCACAGGTTTGCAGCAGCAGCAGCCACAGCAGCCGCAGCAGCCGCCGCAGCCACCACAGCACCTGTAGCACCTGTAGGTGGTGCAGCTGTTACAGCCACCACAGCCTCCACAGCCACAACTACCACAGCCACCACAGCCGCCACAGCTGCCACAGCCACCACAGCCACAGCTGCCACAGCCACAGCCACCACAGCCACAACTACCACAGCTGCCACAGCCACCACAGCCACAGCCACCACAGCCACAGCTGCCACAGCCACAGCCACCACAGCCACAGCAACCCATGGTGTCAGGAGAGAGGACTTAAGTGCAGTGAGGAGAGTGACTCAGGTGAGGAGATGAAGGTATGATGTTCCTTCTGCTGGAGAAGCAGCTTATATACCTGCTCCAGGGGAAACAGCAGCACACATGACCACTTCCTTGTTTGGCTCAGTTATCATGAAAGAATCTCAAACACGTTATTTACTTCCCTTTCAAATGCCAGCTAGATTTATTAGATTGCTGTTTGTGTTCCTTTTCCTGGGTTGTGTGCCTCAATTTACAGAAAAGTGGCCTCCGTGGGCCGACTGAGAAGGCCCCCATCGTACCACGCACAGTGTTACCACTGGTGGTTGCACATCTGAAGGACACGTGACTGTTATCTGGAGACTCTCCAGTGTCTTGCTTCCCCATTTTTCCTACCCAAAACAGGAAAAAATGAAAGGTCTCAGGCACAAATGTCATTGTCAAAGATCCCTGCCAGAGCTGTCCCCTGATCAATGGGAGATCTGCCCCCCTCCTCCTACATGATTATGGCATGAGGCACTGTTTTAATATTCAGCGTGTTTAACACAGTGTGATTGTCTAAAAAGCATAGGGAATCAGGAATCCACAACAGTCTATGATCTATTTGATTGATTCATTCATTGATTGGTTTTTCAAGACAGGGTTTCTCTGTGTAGGCTTTCAGGCCCTGGACTCACTTTGTAGACCAGGCTGGCTACGAACTCAAAGAGATGTGCTTGCTTCTTCCTACCGAGTGCTGGAATTACAGATGCATGCCACCATGCCTGGCTTTATTTTCTTTGTATAAACTCCCACTGAACTTTAAATAGCTACAGCCCTTATATTAGAATGGAAACTTGGAGTATTTGAAAATTGTATCAGTTATTATCCAAAAAGAAAATATACATATCAAACTATCAGTCCACAATGGTAGACATATAAGGAGAAGTAGACAGACACAGGGGTGGGAGAGAGAAATTACCATAGTTGGGAAAACTTCATCACAATGGACTATTTAATTCTCTAGTGAGTGATATTCACAAAAATCAGATAATCTTCAATTTCAGCTTTTACTAAAAATAGTGATACAGGTATGTCAAAAGCAACACAGAAGAATTAAATTGCCACCTGAATATAAACTAACATTGCCCATCAAAAGGGAACCCTGCAGAGGGATTCATAAGAAAGATGGAGACGGCTAGAGATAGCAACACCTTTGGCTTCTGTGAATTAGAACTGGGGAGAGAGAGGTAGTAGAAAGGAGCATGGAAATAATGGAAACATGCAGACACGTTTCGTTACTTAATGTTTCAGCCATGCTCAAAATCACATCACACCTGCTCTGATACAGGCAGCCCCACTACCCAGCTTTAAAGCCCACGCCGGACAAGGAGCGCAGTTCAGCCTCAGGACCACGCAGCAGGAACTCGGTGGGACCTGTATGTCATTGTTACCTACCTGAGAAATACTCTCCCTTTCGGTAAGTCTCCACGAACCACACTGCCTTGAAATGATAGAAGGCAAAATGCTCTGGGAAGATTAAACATGACAGCAAGGGTGTTCGTTTGTTCATTTGTTCATTTGTTTTTTACTGTGATGCTACTGACATTTTGAGCCAGAAAAATTGCTTGTTATGGAGGACAGCACTGCCTCTTGTAAGGCGCTGAGCAACATCTCTGGCCCAAGTGTGGAGGGAATACAGCCTCTCTCCCGTGCGCAACACCTGAAAACGCCCTTGCCAAGTGACTCCTGAAGGCAAAACAGTCCCATGAGATTGCGATCCAGTGTTTTGTGCCTGTGTGATGGGAACAACCTAAGGCAGAAAGTGGTATTATAATTAGCCGTTAGAAATATGCATCTGAATTTGGGATGAGAATTCTTCTTTCTCTTCAATTCTCGGGGAGGCTTCCTGGGGTCTGTGATCCTGGTGTCACGGGAAAGGAGGTGAGAGAGAGGCCCCAATCTTACTTGCATTTGGCCCATCCTCCCCTCCTCACAGACAGAATGTGTCCTGTAGAAATTGATCTCTGCTGTCATCTGGATTTCCTTTTCTTCTCCTCCTCCTTCTCCTCCTTTTCCTTCCTCCTCCTCCTCTTCTTTTTCTTCTCCTCCTCTTCATCATCATCACCTTCTTTTTCCTTGCGCTTTATGGGAACTCAAGTTGCAAGGAACTCCGGTTTATTTGGAACATGGAGCCAGCTGGTGCTGGAGGATCTGGACTCTGTTGCTCAACAACCCTCAAAATACAGGAGGAGAAAGGTGGTGGGGGGGGGATGTTTGAGCAAGTCTGAGAAGCTCACTTTGAAATACATTGTGACAAGTTCTCCATACCCACAGTGTCCTTGCCAGGCTGTCCTGTGAATCAGGGAAAAAACAGGGAGCCATTCCAACATCCTAACGTGGAAGCTGGAGTGTGTGAGGAGGGTTACAGGGCTTTGCCTCTTTGGAAGGGGGCAGCAGCATCTCTCTACTAATGAGAGAGGAGGTGAAAATAAGGACAGGATCCTCTGAAGCCCAGGGAGAGACAGCAGAAGGAGCTGAGGAATCCTGATGAGTGTCCAGGAAGTGTGTTCTCACCAAACAGGACTACACAGGAAGGTCACATGTGAGCTTGAAAACTGATGGTAAATATTTCAGAAATGTGTTTTTACCGTAAGCATCATGGGAAGTAAGCAAGCCTGTGTGGTGAGGCGCATTCCATGAGGAAATGCGTTCAGGGTCTTGTGAATACTCACAGGGAAGTTGGTAGAAACAAGGAAGTGTTTACTTGTCTGCATGGGTCCACAGGTATATAATAAGGGCTCCGTGAAACAACCGCCATCACATCTCCTCTCCTCTCCTCTCCTGAGTCTCTCCTCACTGCACCTGAGTCCTCTCAACTGATACCATGGGTTGCTGTGGCTGTGGAGGCTGTGGCTGTGGAGGCTGTGGCTGTGGAGGCTGTGGCTGTGGTGGCTGTGGCTGTGGTGGCTGTGGCTGTGGAGGCTGTGGCTGTGGTGGCTGTGGCTGTGGCGGCTGTGGCTGTGGTGGTTGTGGCTGTGGAGGCTGTGGCTGCTGTGGCTGCTGCTGCTGCAAACCTGTGGTCTGCTACTACTGCCGCCGCTGCTGCTGCCGCTCCTGTGGCTGTGGTGGCTGTGGCTGTGGCTGTGGGAAGGGCTGTTGCCAGCAGAAGTGCTGCTGCCAGCAGAAGTGTGGCTGCAAGAAGTGTTGCTGCTAGGACGGCTGTTGACTCTGCCTCTGAGCTAAGAAATGCTTGGGGCTCTGCTCACTGCGTTCGGTAAGACTCCTGGCCACCTTCCCTCACTATCTACTCATCTTGCTGCCCTCCCTGTTTCTCATCCTCCCATTCTGCTGCCTTCCCTCCTCTCATCTGCTCACTGGAGATCCTTTTTCAGTCTTTTGTACTCTGAAGTTTCAGGCTTGTGTCCTGACCTTTTTAGTGATATCAATGTTCCTACAATTTCTTCTTCCTATTTTCGAGGACTAAATACTCAATGTGTATGTGTTTGCTCTAATCTTCCCAATCTTGACTAGCATATACTCTCAACATTATGGGTAAAATAAAATCTGTCTGTGTCGGGGGGATACAAAGTGAATAAAGTGTAAAATAATAATAATAATAATAATAATAATAATAATAATAATAAATAAAAAAGAAAAAATCTGTCTGTGTCAAAAACATATTTGTGTTTATACCTAATACGTCATTCTGTTGAAGAAAACAGTCATGGATAACATTTTACTCTTTCATAAAATGTATTCGCTCACTTTTTTCCTGACGCTACAGCTTTGCTTAAAAGAAAAGCAACTCATTGTCAATAAATAAAGCAAAAATCTAACTGATTCTAATGTGTCTGTCTGGATTATCAAATGGGCTCCCTGGCATGGGGGAAGCCAATGGAACAAAAAGAGGTGACATTCCGACTTCAGGGAGATTTAGTTGGTGGTTGTCTAGTCCTTATCATGTCTTGGAATAAATTTTACAATGAAGATAGAAACTGGGAGAGCATTTCCAGCTTTTGGCATCAGTGTCATAGAGAGAAATGCTGGCCCTCTCCTGTGGGGACTATCATGACCTACCTGCATCTGAACAACAGCTTAGGTATTGAACAAGTCCCAGCCTTACCCTTCCACCACCATCACCAACACCAGCCAACATGTGGTGAGGGCTAGGTTAGGCCAGGTATTCAACAAAGCACTGGATAACCCAAGTCAGCATCAAAGAGGGAGAGGAGTAAATCAGACTCAATTACAGCAGCTTCCCAGTGTCTCCGCTCCAATCCTATGTGATTTTTGTGTACTTTGAGGAGTCATATTGCAGACTACTGACAATACAAGATTTTCATTTCACTTGCTAGGTGAGTTGAGCACACTTTCCACAATGGGAGAACAAGTCAGAAATCACCCCATTCCAGCCCCCTCCCCTTCTTTGATTACACTCTACCCTGAATGGTCCCCTCCCCCCTGCAGCTAACAGTGGCCATTCCCACACACCCATTAACACGGCCTGGCCCTGGTGAAAACCCTAGCCTGGGTTCCTCTGATGAGAGCCCTTGTCAGGTTTATTCTTAGATTAACTTTCCCTCCCCATAGAACTGCATCCTGTCTTTCCCTCCTTAGACATAAAAGTTTCATTTTTCCCACTAACTTTTACCAAACTGTTCACTGGGCAGAACTGACCACTCCTGCCCCCAAGCCCTCCATCCCAGCCTTCCTGTGCCCTCTCTAATAAGCTGTTGCTCCTTGTCATGGCTGTGCTTCTGCCTGGCCTCTCCTTCTGACACCAGACCACTAAGTTCCAGACCCCATCTAGTTCCTTTCTCCCCATTCTTACTCATCAGATCAGCATTCTCACATCATCAACTCTTTCTCCTAATTTTTGTTTCCAAGGAACTGAACACCCTCTAACCAACTGTAAAATTCACTTACTTACCGTGTTTATGACTTGCTGTTCCCCTCACCAAACCCCAACTCCAACCACAACATAAATCCTCCAAGAAAAAGATTAGTATTGATACAGCTAAAGCACCTACAGGAGTGACTGACAGATACATGGTATATGTAATTATATTTCATATATTTTTAAATATATAATTATATGTAATGAATGACTTCTTAATAAGTGATCTTTTAAAATGCGGCTTTCTTATATGCAAAGGTAGAGAATAGTGCCAAACTTGCCAGGAGCCGTCAGCAATTACCTAAGCACGGCCAGCCCCTCCTGTGAGGCTACTCTCATGCCCTCCAACACAGGATCCAGAGGTCATCAGCAAATACCTTACATTTCTGTGAAGGAATCCAGATCAATAACAGAGAAACAAAATAACCTCTCAAAAATGGGAGGTCTTCTTTCACGAATGGGTGCGGAGTAGACCGAGACACCTTTCACCTTCCAAAGTATGTCAAACCTCTCTGGGAGAACCAGTTTTGCAAAAAAACAGTGTGTTGCACAATGTGACTCTCCCACACTCAAGGTGTGGCTGCACACTCGCAGACAGCCTTGTCACAAACCATGGGGGCGAGGCGGGGGGTTGGGAAGGAGGGGAGGCAGAAAAATTCAAACAGCGATCCAAGACACCTGCAGGACTGTTTGACTTCTGCTTTCTGGGAGCTCCTTAAAGTCAAGCAGTGTTTCTTTGGGGGACTATTTTTTTTACTTCCATAAATTACTTTTTTTTTTTATTTTACAAAATAAGTATTTCCATTTTAACCAGCAGGAAATCTATGGTAAACGAATAAATTTAAAAGCGTTTAGGAGTCGGTGTGCATAGCTCAGTGGCACATACCTATGGCACAAGGACCGGGGAAGCATTTGTGTCAAATATGAACTATTTGTACCAAAACACCCTTAAAGCACCAGGAAAACACCCACCCACCCCCTTGGGGGCCTGGAAGAACAATGCCTATAGAAATGGCTCTGAAGCCAGGATGTCCCAACTGAAAGCTGTGCCTCTCTAACTTTAATAGTTCTGCCTCTTTAGTAGTGGTTTTCCTCATTCACAAACTTGGGGTCGCGGCCAGCCTTCCAACTGATTCTTAGTTGAAATAAACGAATTCATTGGAAAAGACAAACAGAGCAGAGGACCAGCCCTGGTTTTCCTTCATCTTGCCCGGCTGCGCTGACAGGTTGCTCTCTGCAGGTACTGGTTTCAGTCCTTTACAAACAGGTCAGGGACCCGGGGGCTTCATTAGCATATGCACAGTTAGGCGTGACCTTCAGCTCGGCCGGAGTGACCGGGTGGCCAAGTCCACCTTTACTGGAGAGCGTGGACGCACAAAGCTGAAAGTGCTAGATGTCCGGGGCAAGTGAGCAACACCGGCTTCCGTAGGTAAGACTTCCCACGGAGCGTAATTAATTCAAGAAACTCCAGAAACCCGGGGTCGCCTGCTTTTCCTCTCCGCGCTCTAATTTGAAGGGGGGGGGCGGCAGAGGAGCGTGCGCCATGCGCATGCGCAGCCTGCGGCCCAACCTCCTTAGGTTTCTAGTAGCTTCTGCAGGCTACTGCTTCCCTTGCATGCTGGAACCCAGCCGACCCGTCGAGCCTGGATTCCTGTACGGCCCTCTGGAAGAGCGGATTAAGTAAAAACCACCATTCTTTCCTAGTGCCAGCAGCTGCGTGGTGACACCGGCCTTCCCAGGTTCTGACTAAAAAAAAAGACAATTTTAGCCAAATCCGAAGCCAAACAATAAAAAGTTCCCTCCAAAGGAGAAAGGAAAGGTGAGCTTTAAAGTTAAAAGAACCAAGACTGTTGAGAACTATTGTAATGGAAACGAAACCAAAACCATGCAGCTCTCAGGGCAGTGTTCTTGGGATAAGGAAATATTTTGTAAAATTGGAAAGCGCCCTGATTCTACCAGGATCCGCAGAGACTGCTGTCTCCCAAGGCGAACGGCATTTTCGCATTAAGCATACATTCTAAATAGACCTGGACATGAACTAATTTTCCAAATATATTTTCCTTCGTGTTGCCTCAGTAGTAGCAGAAATGGAATACATACCAACTTTGTTCAGTCACTTTTGCTAATGGTGCAAATTCTGTAATGGAAAACACGACTCGAGAATTCAAGAATGTCAGAGGACACCATTTGAGCAACTTAGTTTAATGATCCAAAAGGGTTCTAGAAAGGACCCTT
The DNA here is from genome assembly GCF_030254825.1 of Meriones unguiculatus. Classification (NCBI taxonomy): domain Eukaryota; kingdom Metazoa; phylum Chordata; class Mammalia; order Rodentia; family Muridae; genus Meriones; species Meriones unguiculatus. The sequence goes on along the minus strand of NC_083362.1, from coordinate 69,038,065 downwards.
TTTTGCATAAGGTAGTGCTCCCATGGGCTGGGCAAAAGAGGCAGTTTTATAGAGTGAAGACTGTAACTATCATTTCAGGATTATTATCTTTATGTGGCGGTGACAGGGGCTAAAGAATAGGAAATAAGTGATGAGTTAACTGTAGGTGACTACTTTTCTGTAAGAATTAACTCTGAGGGGATTTTGTGTTCAGCAAACAGCTTAGCTACACGACAGTAACGCAGGACTTTGGCATGAATGATTCTTGACTTTTAGCCAGTCTGTGGGGGCCAAGTGCTGGCACTTTGTACGAAAACAATGGCTTTCTTTAATTTTTTTATCTAACGGACATCAATAGTCAAAGAGAAATTATTGTTCTGCCCCCTAGCCATTAATGTAACGTTTTCTGCTGTCAATCCATTTGCAATCTATCCTTATACCATAAGAACCCAGAAACATCTACATTTCCAGTAGAATCTGTTACAGGTGCTTGCAGCGGATAGAATGAGAGATAGGCTTAGCCGTCATGTACCAAGAGCTGGATGGAATATTTCCAGGGCATATGCTCTTGCCTGAGCAGGCTTACTGAGCCAACCCTCTGTATTTTAAGAGAAGATATACACAGGACTGAAGCAAAGCCTGGACCAGGAGAAGCATCAGGCTCAAGTTTCAAAATCAAGCTCTTTCCCCTGAACCCACATTGCCATAGCAGACTCAACCCTAATGAAGAAGGAATAAAACAAACAAAACCTAAAAGCCCTGGCTTGGGAGAGTTTGCAGTAAAGAAAGGTTGGTTTAACAACTGCTAGCGAGCCATGCTGAGCCAAGGATAAATAAGATAAACGTGTTAATGATTGTAAGTCACTAGGGAGGACGCTGGTTAAAAAGAGAGAGAGAGAGATAGTCAGAAAGAGATTCCAAAAAATGGGTACATTAACAGGGCAGGAACATTGACTATTGAGTGGGGAGATATAGATTGGCATAATTGGAACTGATTTCTATGAGAGAGGAGTATTGTCCCTTCCCTAGGTAAAGCATATTCTCATGCCTATTGACAAGAATGTTTTTTCACAAAGCTAGCAGTCGCTAAATACAGAGTTATGAACTAGATGGATAGATCTATACTTTATTTCACTCCTGAAACATGATTTTCCCCACCCTCATTGTACATTTCCGGCCAGGTCCTCACACTGACACATACATGGCTAACCCGTTCACCACTTTTATAATGTTGTTCGTCAGGTATCTACGTGCAGTCAAACCATAGACATGTGGAGAAGAAACGCATGTGACTGGGGAAATGCCAGACCCAATAAAAAGAGTAACGCCGTACATGATAAACTAGAACCCGAAGCATGTGCTTCCAGTATCACGTGCACTTTGACAGTGGCTTTGAACCAAAGTAGAAACACTTGTTTTTATTGAGTTTTTCAATTTTTATTGGTTTTATTTTTACTAGTTTTTTTTTTTTTTTTTTAGTTTTTAGTTTTTAGTTTTATTGTTTATTGAGTATCTGGGCCCAGTTCATACATTTTGAATCTGTGTGAACTGCTTCCCAATGGCTAAGACTGGGAGTTGGCATGAAGGTTTGCCAATGAGTTTGGTCTCCTTCGTAGTTTTCTTAGTGTTTATGTCATTTAGTACAGTGTTGTTCTTAAAACAGGTTACATTCAGAGCAAAGTGGCATTGTTTTGGATTTGTTGACCTTTCTAATGATTTGTGTTTGGGGAAGATCTGAGCCTAGGCACTTGTTTTATTTACCAGGATTCCATAGACAGTGAGGGGTGTGGTCTCTGGAGCAGTCAGCCTTCCGGAAGGGGCCAGGACCATTGCCCTGGCTTTTAAGGAACACCTTCCTCCCAAGTTGACGGGACATGCAGCTGGCTGTGCTCTGCAGCTCCAAGGAACAGAAGTAAGCCTAAGGCAGGAAGCCAGTCTCAAAGGCAGGACGCTGAAGAAAGAGGTACTTGGTCTATCTGAGTTGATCTGAAGGCTGTTGAGGGGCCGTTTTTAGTCTTCCTTATATTACCTGGGCTACTATTTCCACTCTACATATTCTAGAACATACCCAGACTCAAAGATAGTTTTCAGTGGCCCTGGCCTCATGTGAATTGAAATAACTGCAGTCTCTGTACCCGTAAGAAAAACTGAAAGCCTCTGTAAGTGCTTTGGAGGAGGGAGGGAAAACTGCCTTTCACCACGTTAGGTGCAATTTACTTTCAACACAGAAAACAGATTTAAGTTTCCTTGTAATTGTACCCGTGCGTGTAGATACCTCATTGAGGTACATACAGGATATTTAATACCCCAGAAACTGTGGCCATGTAGCCGCCTCCCCCTTCCCAGCTCCCCACCTCAAAGTTCTGGTTCCAGTCAACATGAAGCTTTGTCTGTAAATGGAACTACTCAGCATGCGCTTTTCATGTCTGGGTACCTTTGTGGAGCATAAGGTTGAGGTTAACTTACTTTGTTCCTTATATCAGTGAATCTATGTTCGGGTACGGCCTCCCTATGCTAAGTTACACCTTATGAGTCTGTCCTGCGTAAATTTGGATAAGAACTTACAGCCATCACCAAAACCAAGCTGCAGAGAGAGCATTCTCTTCAGCATATTGCATGTTCTCTATTTGTCTTCTTCTCCCCCCTCACCCCCACCGCAGGCAGCCACCACTGTACTTCTCGTGACCTAAGACTCTGTATGTGCTGTGGTGGGGCCCTCGGAAACAGCATCATGATTTACTATCCATCCTAGTCTTGCCATAGTGGTCCTTTGAACGGTCAGATGCTATTGGTTGATTAAGTAGAGAGTATTGCGTATTTATTTCCCCATTCAGTGAGCACTTAATGCTTCTCACTCTCCACCACATTATGAAAACATGAGCTTTCTTGGACAGCTGGCTGAATGATGTTCCAAGAAGCCAGTACTGCTGGGTCTTTCCGCAAAGCAACACATACAAATTCATTAACCTCAAACCCTTCCCAGCATCCGGTATGCTTGCTCATCACTTTTTACTTAGCCATCCCAGCAGCCGTTTTGCCGTATGGTTTCTGAGAACTTCTGAGGAGTATCTATCCCTCTGCACTTCCGGACAGCCACATTTTTGCAAAGCCTTCAGATCGCCTGCTTGTCTTTTTGGTTTGTCAAGACAGGATTTAGAACAGGCTGGCCTGGAACCCACAGAGATCCACCTGCCTCTGCTTCTCTTAAAGGCACGCACTACTGCTCTCTAGCTACTTGCTCATCTTTTATCCCTGAGTTGTAGGAATTCATTACACATTTTGGATATCATTCCTTTGATAGACACTGGTATGATGGCTGTTTTCTCTTGAATCTATAGCTTCCTTTTCCATTATTTGAACAGTTTTTCTGGATGAGCAAATATGTCTGGCTTTTGCTTTTAAAAATTCTATTTCTCTCCAAGGTTAGTCTTTTCTTATTATATCTTTGAAATATTTACCAGTCCCTTGGTCTCTAAGATTTGTTTTCTTCTGGGTAGTCCGCAATAGGGTTATACATTATATATCAAACTGGTTTTTACATACAGGGAAGTGAAAGGTATTTTTAAATTTGACTAGTCACAGCCACAGTACAGTAGCTGAGGCAGCAATGGGTGAATTCATGCTCCAGTTCTGATTTTGCATCACAGGAACATACTGTGGAAGCAGCCTGGCATCCTTTGTCCATCCTTTGTCCTCCAGCAGGTTTTACCTTTGCTTAACTTGGCATTTGTTTGCTTTTCTACCTATTCTAGTCAAAGTCAAATTATCTCTGGCTTATGAATAAGTAGAAGGAAAGCCATACTTAGCTTTTATGATTTGGTATCAGTTCAAAGTCAATATTTTAATTTTTTGCTAATCAGACTTCTAACTTGTGTCTGTCCAGTGAGAGAACTGACCGGCAGTGTTGAAAGCTTGGAAGGTGAAGTTTTTAGAGAACATAGCTGGGAGCAAAATATGCATTGCTCCACCATTAGTGCCCACTTCCTGTATTCTTAGGAATCCCTGAGTGGTAGGACTGTGTGTGTGTGTGTGTGTGTGTGTGTGTGTGTGTGTGTGGTGTTTGGTTTGATTTTTTGTTTTGTTTTTGTTTCAGCAAGCCTCTTGATAACACTACAGTTTATGCTAATGATCTTACGGGTAAAGTGGCTCCTTAGATGACCTCAGGATGGTGGTAGTGACCAGGGAGACCAAGGGTTTCAGGATTAGAAGGCTGGGCCTTATTGTCTCCTACCCTCAACCTAGCTGTCATGGAACTACCACCGGGAACCTTTGTAATGTTCCCTCACCGTCAGCCAGTGACCATGTTCTCCTGCGCTCTGTAAGCCATCTGTGAGGTGGGATTGGAGCCCCAGTAGATCCGTGAACATTACATGAAATTTTCTCTGGGTGCCTGTGTGGGAAGAGTTTAATCCACCGGTTATGGCAGAGGAGAGTCCAGGGTAACTGAAAGAGCAGCCGTGGAATCAGGAAGCAGCTCCTAGCTTTCCCTGGTAACCAGCCCACTGCTCGTGGGACCCTGTAAAGGAAGTGGGGAGTTTTGCTTTGTGCTTCTGAAAGAAGGAAGACCTTCCTTTCTGGAATGTCGTGGAACTGAGATGTCAAATGAGTCTATCTTGAAGTCAACGTGAAAGTGGAGAATTTCAAGTATTATTTCCTGCTTTTTAAGGCAGTGGTTAAAAGTGGAAGAAATCAATAACAGAGTAATGAGTTGAAGAAGACAGCAGCAGACTCTGATGCCAAGGAGTGTCAGCCTGTAAGAGGCAGCATAAAAAGACGTTTTCTCTAAGCACTGAAACAAAAGTTGTGACGAGGCTTCCACCCAGATGTGATCACTGTCGAAACACAAGTAAACCTCACATCTTATGAGAGATAAAGTTATGGGGTTTTTTTGGATTTTATTTTTTGGGTTTTTTTTTTTGTTGTTGTTGTTGTTGTTGTTTTGTTTTGTTTTGTTTATGAAGTAGGATTAGATTTGCTAGCAAGGGAATTCTCATTTCACATATCCAGGAGCAGAAACCAGTAAAATACAAGGACTTTATGAGTGAATGTAGAAATGGACCCAAAACAGAGACAGAGTCTGGGGACGGAATGGTCCAAGCGCTGCAGCTGCTGCTTTCTGTACAGCCCAGCACAGGAGACAAGAATGACTTTGAAGGTAACTTAGGTGGTCCCTTTTGTTGAGAATGTGTTGGTGGACTTTCTCAAGGTCACACAGGCTGCCTTGTTGTAAGAGCCCAACAGTACGTGGGCGGGTACAGAAGCGGGTGTTCTTTTTGTAATCTGGGTGGGTAGAACAGGCGAGACACGCCATATGAAATGGGTCGTGACACCAGCTGGTGTCTGGTTTGGATGGGAGTGGAGCTGAGGCCAAGTCTTACTATTTATTCTTCTGGTCCTTTTGCCTCCTCCTCCTTCTTTCCTTTATTCCTTTCCTCCTCCTCTCCTTCTCCTCTTTGTCCTGCTTCATTTTTCTTTTAACTATAGCCCACACAGTATTGTTGTACACACACACACACACACACACACACACATATATTAGTGAGGACAACTGCTATGGAGCAACTCTTTAAAGGATTATTGGATTTGGAAAGCAGTGGTGTCCTCGTGTCACAAGAGTAAAGAAAGCAGAACTTCAGATGGAATCTTAAGGATGGGATGGTAGAGTGGTCAGAAGAGAATGATAAATGGAAATAGGATATAACACTGCAGTTCATAGACTATTCTAATAGTGTGTTTGTGTGTATGAACACACTTAAATACCCCCCCAACACACACAGCCTATGTATAGAGGTTAGAGGATAATTTTGTGGAGTTGGTTCTTTCCTTCCACCTTTATGTGAATTTGAGGGATCAAACTCAGGATGCCAGACTTGCATGATAAGTGCCTTCATCAGTGAGTCTTCTCACAGGCCCCCAGATCTAAAGGAGTGTCTGTATAGAGGGGGTGGCTCTCCAGGACCATATAGGTGTTCTAGGATGACTTGCCCTGGTGTGCTTTTGAGGGATGTGTGTACATACCTACATCTCTTTCCTCTTCCACTGCTGACCCCTGACTGTCTCATGTTAGTCACATTTATAATCGTGTTTGTGCATTTGTTTGTTATTAAAATAAACAAAAGTTGCATAGGGAAAAACCCTCATTGATTCTGCAGTGAACTCATTTTAATATTTTTTGCATCTTTTTAAAAAATTCTGCTCATAAGCATTAATTTTTTTTTGATACTACATTCAGAAAAACAGTATCCTGAAGTAAACTGGAATTGAAGTTTTGGAAATATATCTGTGCTTTCTCAACACAGGGATGAAGAAAGGTTAGTCAGGTTGGAATTTGAAGAACCATGTCCAGGTTCAAGTTTTAGCCTTCTGTTTCCCACCTATAAAATGAGGACAAAAGTCTGGGGCTATACATCAGTTGGTAGAGAGCTTGGCTGGCATGCAGGAAGCTCTGAGTTTACGCCTAAGCACTGGATAAAGCCAGACAGGTTAGTACTCTCAAGATGTAGAAGCAAGAAGATGAAGTTCAAGGCCATATTCCATACAGAGTTGAGACCAGCCAGTTGAGACTCTCTCAAAAGTTAAAAACTAAGTTAAATAAGACAAACATTACCTTTACCTCCACAAAATTAATTTCCCAATGTAAAAATCATTGCGAGAACTGTCCTTTTGCTGATACAACTAGGAAGTGGGGTGCACCAAGAAAAACGAGACTGTACTTGTATGTATTCCCATGCCCTGTATCTCTTGCTTGGTCCCCACATCTTCCCTTTCCACCCAATTTGTCCACATGGGTTATAGTTGCTTGCTTAAAATGTTCATTCCATATCATCTTTGAGGGCCTACTGACTGTGAGGAACTTTCTAGCCACTTAGGACAGAGCAATGAACCTCACAACAGGCTCTGACTTTGGGGGACTTACACTTAGCGGCATATTTTCCACTGCCTTCCCAACTAAATGATAGGGACTTTATTCAACTTAACAGAAAAGTCATACCTCTGCTTAGAGCACTTTGCAAAAGGTTAGGTGAGTTCAAGATGTGGTGTGATGGAATAGACTTCTCTGCCTAGACAGCTGAACATCTACCCAGGTAGCCTACCCTTCTGGGATAAATGTCCACATGAACAACTCAAAATTCACATTTGAAGGTTTTCTGTATTAAGCCATAGTGTCTCCCATGCATTTGTTTTTGAAAGTCCATTCCTCCTGGTAAAGCAAGGTTGTCATTATATTATACAAACACTTTATTTTCTCCTTGTGGGGAGGTAGTAAGTCAATAGGGCAGTATAGGGGAAAGCATGACCACACTGAGGCAGAGGGCAGTGGATAAAAGGATCCTGATGGGAGTTAGGAGACCATGATTCCAGCCTTGACCACGCAGTGACCACGTGGCTTCTATCCAATGGTTGTTTTTTTTTTCATGTAGTCACCTTGGAATTATAATTACCATGACACTTGAATGAGAAAATACACAGAAAGATGTCATACCCATAGCTGCCTGCCTTCCTATAGACCATCTCAGAACGTAACCGAAATGGAGGCCACCAAAAATGTCTCTTAATATCAAAGTTTGATCTCGAATACGAAGGTATAATAAACTTCTCTGTGCTCACTGAAATCCACAGGGGAAAAAACCAAACATGTTTTCAAGCACAGCCACCGTTAAATAAGGCGATTGTGTTTGTCGTCCACCTTCTGGGCAGTGACCAAGAAGATCTTCTAGTGCTTTGTGTCTGAAGTTTGAACTTCAAGCAGTTTTAGCATGAGGAAAAAGTGTGAAGAGTGAATGACCCCTCCCCCCCCAATAATCTGCAAATAGGCATTAAGAGAAGAGCCCGCACATAATGAAAAAATGGAATGATAGGCCTAGGGGCCACTCCTCCCGTTCCCAAATATAATTGGCATCAGTGGAAAACATGAGGGTAGTAGGGAGGATATGGGGAAAAATTAGAAAGGCAGATCTTTATCCAATGATTTCCTTAAATGTTTATTTTATTTGTTATTATCGTGGTGTGGTGTGGAGACCCACTCTTACATTCTGCGGTGCCCTTGATGAGTCTTGAGGTCAGAGGGCAACTCTCAGGGGACAGTTCTGTACTTGCAGCTTGCTAGGGCTGGGTCCCTCTTGTTTCTTCTGGGCTGTGTACTACAGGCTTGCTGGCCTGTGAGCTTCTGGATAGTTCTCCTGCCTGCTTCCTATCTAACAGTCTGCTTCCTGTCTAACAGTCTGCTTCCTATCTAACAGTCTGCTTCCTATCTAACAGTCTGCTTCCTGTCTAACAGTCTGCTTCCTATCTAACAGTCTGCTTCCTGTCTAACAGTCTGCTTCCTGTCTAACAGTCTGCTTCCTATCTAACAGTCTGCTTCCTGTCTAACAGTCTGCTTCCTATCTAACAGTCTGCTTCCTGTCTAACAGTCTGCTTCCTGTCTAACAGTCTGCTTCCTGTCTAACAGTCTGCTTCCTGTCTAACAGTCTGCTTCCTGTCTAACAGTCTGCTTCCTGTCTAACAGTCTGCTTCCTGTCTAACAGTCTGCTTCCTGTCTAACAGTCTGGGATTACAGATGTTCACCATCACTTGCAGCTTGGTGTCACACGCCTTTAATCCCGGTACTCGGGAGGCAGAGGCAGGCAGATCTCTGAGTTCAAGGCCAGTCTGGTCTACAGAGTGAGTTCCAGGACAGCCAGGGGCCACATAGAGAAACCCTGTCTCCAAAAGCCAAAAATAGGGTGGGGTGGGGTGAGGTTGGTCTAAGGAAATCAAACTCAGACCATCAGCTTGCTTGGCTGAGTCATGCAAATGGCTCTCAATCAACTTTTCTAACTGAAGAATTAGAAACTCCTCAAAGATGGAGAAAGCAAACAGATATTTCAGTTGTTTATTATACAACCAGTGAGACTTCAGACAAGGGACAGTCTGGTGGAAATGTACATTTACAATAAACGAAGGCTGGTCAGTGTTTTACAGATTCTCAAATCCATGCAGAGAGGAGTGGGCAGGTACCAGAAGGCTTGATTAATCCAGTCTGTTCATCTGGAAGCACTTTGCCTGCCACAACTCCACACAGACTCTGGTCTGGATCTCACTTGGAATCAAGCATGCTCTGGCCCACACCACTCATGCTTTAGCAGCAGCTGCCCATAACTGTGTTTGAGAAAACACTAGAGAAATTCAGTTTCCTCCAGCGATGACAAAAAGGAGGAGAAAAAAAGAGGGTTCATCCACAAAATGTGTGAAAAGTAATTCACCATTCACTTTTCCAGCTCCACAGCAGATGAACAAACATCATCTTTTGGTAAAACGTGTAGAAATACCCAGCTTCTGATGCTCTCCAAGATGCCAGAGAAGGCTGAGCATGGCTTAACTTTCTCTTTGTTTCCCTTTGACCAGCCATGAATTGTTTCAGATCTCCTCCAAGCAACTCTTGGGTTTATCCCACTGTGATACTCTGCTTGTATGGATTTTTCTCCATGTTCCGGCCCTCAGAGTCATTCTTAATCCCATTTTTGTCTGAACCCAGTAAGAATCTTACCACCACTGAGGTAAGCTAATGGGTACCTTTCTTAATAGGGGTTAATTTCATAGGACTTGCTCAAGGAAATAGGGACATCATTCAGCTTACAGAAAGGGAAAAAAAAAGCTTTGGGGTCCACTGAGCCCCCATTTTCACAGAATTTATTACATGATAGAACTGCTCTGTCCTCCTCACATTTGCAAAAATGTTAGGCCAAACACTTAACATGTATGAAGAGTATTTTAATTTTCAGAGTCTTGTCATTAGCCTGAATCCACAGGAGATTTTCAGGTCTCTGTCGGGTGCATCACAGTTACCCTAAAATGAAGTTGCTTTCTGCCACAGGATGGCCTTCTGAGAAACCAGCAGGCCGCCGCGGCGTAAGCAGGATGTGATAAGAAAGTGTAATACATGTACATGTCACATAATGACGAATGGTGGGCGGGATGTGTAATTGTGCCCCCAGAATTGTAACCATAGTGAACGTAACATTGCAGAGAATGCCTGTCCTTGAGGAACAGTGCAGCCAGCATAAAGTCACACCTCGATGCTCATGCATTCATGTAATATCAGTGTAAACAAACCTACTGCTCTGTCACCAATAGAAATACAACACACACATCTATATGCAGTATGCAATGTAAAACCTGATAATGATGATAAATGGCTGTTCCTGTCTAAGCATTTACTGATAGTTTTATCATTGCCTTAAGGTATCTTTCTACTTAGCAAAAATAAAAGTATCACAGTGTACCAGCAGCAGTCCTATGGTTACTGTATCTTTGGATTGCACCTGTTCTCTTGTGTTTACGTTAGCCTCATGTTTTATTTATCATGTTCCTATTTATCACACTACTATATAACACATAGCTGGGCTGCATAGTGGATTAGATCACCTAAGTTTCTGATTGTATACTGTATAAGATTTGCACAATAAGCAAAATTAGCAAGAGACACATTTCTTAGAGCATATCAGCAGCATATTGTATTTCTCTCTTACTCGGTTTTGAAAAATTATTTAGCAGCAGATGTGATGTAAACAGATTTATCTCCCTGATAAGCTTCTCTTTCTGGAAGGCCAAATTCTCTTACTTAAAAAGATTTTTCTTACTGGATGTGGTGGTGCATGTCTTTAATCCCAGCACTGCAGAGGCAGGGGGATTTCTGTGATATTAAGGTCAGCCTGGTCTACATAGCGTGTTCCAGTTTAGCCAGGAATACATCCCTCCATTCCTTTATTTCTCTTTATATAGAAGGTACAAGAAGAAAATGTACCAAGTCAACTAGAAAATCACCCTGGACTGATTTACTGTCTCCAGCCACAACCATGAACATACAGTGTGGAAGGTGATGTCACCTAGAAAGATAATTAGTCAATTAATTAATTGGCTAATTAATTAATTAATTGGTTAGTTAAAAAGTTAATTCAGTAGGGAATTGGCAAAGACTAATTTGGCCAAGCAAAACATAGTGGCTTCAGTGTTTCTTAGACTGAAGCATGTCATATTTGAGACTAAGGTCAGAGATAGGCCAGAATCAGCTTAACAGGCCCACCAGGCTTGCCTCTGAGTGCGTTATGGACAAGTGAATAAATCCTCCTTCAGATCCACAGGTTAGTGCTGGGCCTTCCTGAGACCTCGGTGGGCCCACGCGTCAGTGAGGGCAAGTTCACTGATTCAAGAGACTGCACTCTTTCCCATCACACTAAAGATCATTTACAACCTTTTGAGTCCTTTCTGCCTATGAAACTTCAGTGCCCCTGTGCTTGTCACGACATAGTGATAGGAGCCACATTAAACTGAAGCAAACAGTGACAGCTATAGACACAGATATGGTGAGAGGAGCTCGAGGGCCCTGCAAAGTTGAACAGGAAGGAAATGAAATGCATTACCTGTTCTCACTTGGTAATTTGACAAAACCGTTTGCTCTTGCTACCATTGTGTGTGTCCATCCAGATTTCAGACAAGTGGAAGGCAATGGTGGATCAAGTAAAGAGAGGTTGTTCTACTTTTTACATTGGGAACTCTATACCTAACATTGCTAATCATTGTAGAAGAGTAGATTGGGCTTTTTTCAATGTATTCATTTTTGTTTCCTGTACATTAGTATCTTGCTTGCATGAACATCTATGCGAGGGTGTTGGATCTCACTGAAATGAAGTTACAAACAGTTGTGAGCTGTCATGTGTGTGCTGGGAATTGAACCCGGGTCCTCTGGAAGAGCAGCCAGTGCTCTTTAACTGTTGAGCCATCTCACCCAGCCCCCTAGGTTAGGATCTCTGAAGTTCTTGAAAATCTCTGAAGTTCGGAGTATTTAAGTTTAAGCTTAACTTGAAAATTTTTATAAACTAATCTATTCAACCATTCCATACTACTTAAACTTAAATTTGTTAGATAGTCCAGGGGACGTATTAGCTCCCTAGAACTCTCCTACTGGGATATTCCTAACTATGTAAATTGCTTGGGGTTTTGGTTTTCTTTTTCTTTACCTCCTCCCCAACCCCATATTGGTTTATTGTTGTTGTTGTTGTTTTGTTTTCATTTACTTTTTTCTTAGTTAACTTACCTATAGATGAGGTTTCTATGATTTTTTTTTTCCCGTGATATGAAGAATGTTTGATTAGATGTGACTTTGAGGTGTGGAGATAGGCTGGGCTTCAGGTCACACCTGTGCATCACCTCCACAGATAGCAAATGAGGTCCTCCCCGTCTGGACGTACTCATACCTGGCAACTCTGCCTCCCGTGTTTGTCCTCACCGACTACCTGCGCTACAAACCAGTCATCGTGCTGTATGTTGTGGCCTTCGCTGTTAGCTACCTGTTTCTCTTGTTCGGCCGAGGTGTGGTGCTCATGCAGGTGGCTGAGTTCTTTTTTGGGATTGTCTCAGCCACGGAGATAGCCTACTTTGCCTACATCTACAGCATGGTCAGCCCAGAGCACTATCAGAAGGTGAGCAGCTACTGTCGGAGCGTCACACTAGTGGCCTACACAGCAGGCTCGGTGCTAGCCCAGCTCCTGGTATCGCTGGCGAACGTGCCATACTCTTACCTCTTTTTCATATCCCTGGCCTGTGCCTCTGTGGCTTTCTTTTTCTCACTTTTTCTACCAATGCCTAAGAAGAGCATGTTTTTCCACACAAAGTCTGACAGAGAAGCCTGTCAGAAGCCGCTAGAGCAAGGCACTGTCCTCGAGGAAGCTCAGAACCACGAGAGAGCTCACCCAGAATTGTTTGCCAATTCAAGGAATCCAGGGGACAGAGAGCTGAGCAATTCAGCACAAGAGAAAACGGCTTTGAGACTCTTTGTGCATTGGCTTCAAGATCTGAAGGAGTGCTACTCCTCAAAGCACCTCGTTTACTGGTCCCTGTGGTGGGCTTTTGCCACAGCAGGTTATAACCAAGTCTTGAACTATGTCCAAGTCCTTTGGGAACACAAAGCACCCTCCCAAGATGCCTCTATCTACAATGGAGCAGTAGAGGCCGCTGCAACATTTGGAGGTAAGTAGACATCTGAAGTTCATTGTTCTGGATGCTAAACTTCTGCATGGTGGTTAGTTAGCTGTGACCAGAAAGTAGAGTCATCTTAGTTGGGGGAGAGGGTGTGTGTACCCATGTCTATGCGGCTGTGGTGTACAGCAGCCAGAAGAGGGCATCAGGTTTCCCCTAAAACAGGGTCTCTCACTGACCCCAAAGCTAGGCTCGTGGCCAGCAAGTCCCAGTGATCCTCCTGTCCCCACTCCCTGCAGCACAGGGGTTACAGGCACTCACAAGGATATTTAACATTTTGCAGGTGCTCTGTGGATTTGAACTCAGGTCATCATGCTTCCATGGCAAGACCTCTTACCCACTGAGCCATCTTCCCATTCAAGGATAGAAGGCACTGGAAAAATAAGAGTACAGTAACTTTTTATGCTCTATGTGACAGTTACAAATAACTCAGGAGTACAAAGCTGTGACCATGTATTTCAGGTAGAATCCAGAGACCCCATTTCATGATTAAGGTAAATGTTGATAATGTTCCTTCAGTATTACGTTCATATGTTTTAAAGTTTGATAATTTGTCTTGTTCTTAGTTTAAAGACGAGTGACATCAATGTAACTTTTTTTTTTTTTTTTAGTCTTTTTGGTGTGTATGTGTGTTCACATGTGCCTGTGCGCATACAGGTACATGTGGAGGCCAAAGAGCAACTTCTAAGTGCCAGTCATCTGTTTCATTTATTCATTCATTCATTCATTCATTCATTCATTCATTTTTAGACAGGGTTTTTCTCACCTGTAACTCACCAAATGGGGGCAAACTGTCTGGCCAGTTTCTTCTAGGAAGCTGCTTGTTTCCTCCTCCTCATTACCAGGAATAGAACACACTGCCATGCCGAGCTTTTTATGTGGGTTCTGGGACTCAGACTCACGTCTTTGTGCTTGGAAGGCAAGGACTTTACTCACTAAGCGAACCCAGCCCTTTGTTGTTTTAGTCTTCTGTGTGTTTGTCTTTTGGTTTTCGAGACAGGGTTCCTCTGTGTAACCTTGGCTGGCCTAGACTCTTTGAAGACCAGGTTGGCCTCAAACTCACATTGGTCTACCTGCCTCTGCCTCCAAAGTGCTGGGATTAAAGGTATATGCCACCATTGCCTGGCTGTTTTAGTCTTTTTAAACTTGTGTTCAAGTATATGTTGTGTGCTGGGAATATACTTTCTTCGGTGCCTCTATGCCCTCCCTTTTCATTCTTCTCCTAGTTGTTTGATTTCTTGTTGTTTTGGATGCAGTATATTGTAGATATGGGTCCTCTGTCTGCTGTGTAAAAGCAAAGACTTTCTTCCCATGCTGTAGGCATCCTCTTCACCCCACTGCTTCCCTTCTCCATACGAAAGCTTTCAATCCCACATACCCTCGTTTGGTGATTGTTGATCTCATTTCCTGAGCTACTAACATCAAGACTGTGCAGAATTCTTATTATTAACTCTAGAAAATACATGAAGGTTCCAGAGTCTTCTCGGGGGCCTTCGCAACTCTAGGCTGCACACCAATGTCCAAAAGGAGCTTTTTTGACATAATTTCCATGATGTTACACTGAGGATTTCAATATCAAAAAGAAATTTGCCTTTGAAGCAAACTCTGAAATAAATATTTATATATTCATAAATGGAAACGTGAATGTTGCATGAGACTTTGAAGTTGTGCTTTAGGAAGTGGGATTTTTCCACAGCTTCCTTTACAGGACGCTTCAGAAACGCACGTAGCCTCTGTTTTCTTACTGCTTCCCTCTTGGAAGACTTCGGCTAACTCCTTGAAGGAGCCAAGGCTCCTCCGCAAGAATCAGATCATTGAACTTATTGTACTGTGGCCAGAATTCTTGGGGAGTGCTGTTCCTTTTCAGAGACAGTTCCATCACAGCTCACCTATGAAAAAATAACTGACCAGTTGTTAATAATTTGAGCCCTAAATAACTTCTGTTCCGTTAAAAAGTTGCTAACTGATAATAGTCAGGTGTTCGCCTTCTCCAATCCTATACGTCAGTACAGGTCCTTTTTGTCCAAAGCCTCAAGAAAATCAGGCCAGCGGTAGCTAGAGCCCAGGAGTTCAAAGGCAATATAAGGAGACCTCCAAGATACCCCTTGAGCGCAAGAATTCAAGGGTAATATAAGGAGAACCCCTCTGGTCTAGGAAGGAAGGAAAGTAGAGGAGGAAAGAAGGATAGAAGGCACGAGGAAAGGCAGGAAAGAAGGAAGAAGAAAAGAAAGAAGAAATAAAATTAGGACACCCATTACTCCAAAACATAAAATTGAAAACAATAGAACAACTTTACTTCCAAGACACTATATGCCTGCTCTCCTGAGTGTTTTTTAAATAACTGGGTGTTGCTGTTCCCCACAGTGTATTTAGGACCTTTCTATTCCCTCTGACTAGTGCGTGCCTGAGACATAGTTGATGCTAATTAAAAGTGTAACAGCAAAGTGGGTTGAAGACAATAGGAAATAAGAAAACCTATTTTTTTAAATCCCATTTCAAAACTCTTCATTTAAGTGGATCACATAGTATTTGTGAAACAGTACCTTTAGAGTCCCTCATGATCTGAATTTTCTTTCCTGTTTTCTTCCTGTGAAGTCGTCAGCTTGATTCCTCCCTCTTTGTCCGTCTGCAGGAGCTTTGGCTTCGTTCTCAGTGGGCTATGTGAAGGTCAACTGGGATCTCCTGGGAGAGCTGGGGCTGGCTGTCTTCTCGGCTGTCATCGCAGGCGCTCTGTTCCTCATGAATTACACACTCAGCATCTGGGTGTGCTATGCTGGCTATTTACTGGTCAAGTCCAGCTACTCGTTTCTTATAACCATAGCAGTGTAAGTATCACCCACCACTCCTCCCTACTCTTTTCTGGATTGCCAAAGACTCTCTGAGAACTTCAGAAAGACTTCAGTCAATTCCAGTGTTAAGTGTTAATTGCACATTGAATGTAATTCAGTGAAGCCATCCTTTCATTTAGCTGAATTTTGTTGAGTCGTCAAAGGGAAAAAAAAACCCTGGGATACCATGTGAACCAAAAGCAAGGATACGTGATTTTAGTTTAATTAGTCAAACTTAAATGTCTAGCTTTATTTTTTTATGAGGATTGAAAGATAGAACTGTTATTATTCCTTTGATTTAAAAAAAACATTCAAAACCCAAAGCTTTTTATCTGCATTCTAAAAAATGTAGGAAGATTTTGAAATCTCTATAGTTAAAAATTAATTATGGATTCAGTCAGCTGTGCAACCAGCCATGGTCAGAATGTTCCAAAGAATAACCACCTACCATGCTTTCTCACTGTAGGACATTGACAGCAAACTGAATATATATTTTTAAAAGTCCTCAGGCTGGATGGTGTTTGCATTTTTAATAAGACTTCATTACAAACATGTATAAAACCAAGTTTTATTCAATATTTACATTCAATGTTCTGAAGTTATAAGATGTTAACATTTAAGTTTAATTCCTGGAAAATGCTAGATTGTGCCAGAGGAACTTTATCATAGTGTGTTTAATCCAGCCTTTAAGAATATTTAACTCTTATTCTTTGCTCTGCCTATTTGTCTATACTGGATACCAGTTAGGTAAGACATGCCTTAATAACACTGTTTTCAACTCTCTTCTTTTGTACTAGTTTAGTTTGCTTTTAACAAAAGGTCTCAAGTACCCTCACGATGGCCATGATTTGCTCTATCGACAAGAATGACCTTGAATGCCTCCTGAATGCTATAATTATAGTAATGCACCACTATGCCCAGTTTCAGTTTCTGTTCTTTATATAAGAATTTTATATATGCTATGATTTGATGCTAACTAGACGTTTAATGACAGCTTTCAGATTGCAGTTAACCTGAGCTTAGAACGTTATGCCCTGGTGTTCGGCATAGACACCTTTATTTCCTTGGTGATTCAGACCATCATTACTGTGATTGTGGTAGATCAAAGAGGGCTCAACTTGCCAATCACCACTCAGGTAAGCCGCAGGAGTTCTGTTACTATTACTATGTTACAGTAACTCTGAATAGGTAATAGGTATATAAGTAATGTACCTATATAATATTCCTATATCTATATAATACCTACCTGTACCTAACTCTGTATAGGTAATAGGTATATAGATAATATACCTATATGATATACCTTTATCTATATAAAATTTCTGTTATAGTAACTCTGTATAGGTAATAGATATATTACCTATATACCTAATAGGTATATACTAACTGTATGTATATATTATTCTATATTACATTATTATATTTATATAACTCTGTTACTTATTACTATGTTAACCTAATACTATGTTTCTATTGATATAATAGCTAGGAATATAGAATAACTAGATTGCCTCCAAGATATCTTAATCTTTTTTCGTTTGTTTGTTTTCGTTTTTTCAAGACAAGATTTCTCTGTGTAGCCTTGGCTGTCCTGTACTCACTTTATAGACCAGGCTGGCCTCGAACTCACAGAGATTCGCCTGCCTCTGCCTCCCTCAGTACTGGGATTAAAGGTGTGCACCACCATGCCCAGCTGATGTCTTACTTTTAAAACTAGCAATGTTGAAGGGTTTTTTTTTTAATTATTTGATTATAAGTAATTTTAAGTATGAAGTCCTAAATTATAACACCAACTAAGTTTATAGCAACTAGATTCATATCCACTTGAAGAAAGTGGGTAAGAAGGAACCTCAGCACTTAAAAGTCATTATTAGATGCAGTTACATAACACTGAACAAGCTTTCAAAGACCGACATATGGACAGAACTCTGGGATCTCCTGTGGTTTCCCTCCTCCATTGCTGAAGTAGCTAGAATTTGAACCCAAGCATTTTGCTACAAAGCCTGACCTTTAGTCGCTACATCACATGCTTGCATTCTTATCCTTGGTTCGTTTGGTATAGAAGAGGGCTTTCTCCTGTCAGAATGACCAGTCGTAAGTTCTGGGTCTCAATTACCCCATAATCCAATCAAACAAGGAAAATTGTTATATCTTGTCAATGACGTGAGTGGTCAGGTTTTATAAATGTCTAATTGTTTGTTTTCTTCTAGTTTTTAGTTTATGGGAGTTACTTCGCGGTCATTGCTGGGGTCTTCCTCATGAGAAGCGCATATATTCTCTTCTCAGCCAAGAGCCGAAAGGAAGTACAGAGCCTTGCTGCTACTCAGAGTCTTAATGAGCCACACCCGCAGGAGCCCAGAGATGTATCAACAAAATTCTAACCCAATTAAATCAACTCCAGCTGCAAAAGGGCAGGATTTTGAGAAGGGCATCTAGAGGTGCTTTGCCACACACAGATGCACTCTGCCAGGATGGGTTCCAACACCACGACCAAGCGTCAGCCTTGGGCTAGAAGTCTTTATGCCCCGCTAATGGCAAGCGCTCCATATAGGCCATCAGCTGTATTAGTTACTTTCTTGATGCTATGACAAAATACCTAACAAGGAGCAACTGAAGGGAGGAACTGAATGCTTCAGTTCACAGTTTTGGGGGTTGCCCTCCACTACGAGAGGGAAGGCGTGAGTACAGGAGAAAGAAGCTACTCCACACGCCCGTTGCACTCAGAGTACAGAACAATGAAAGCTGGGGTTCAGATCGCTCTCTTCCTTTCGTTCAACATTCCACTCCAGCCTCTGGGATGGTGCCCCCACAGTTCAGGTGACTCTTCCCGCCTCAGTTAACCTAATCCAGATAACCCCTTACAGATGTCCAAAGAGGCTTATGTCTTCAACTTCTAGATCCTGTCAAGTATTAACAGTGTTAACTATCACTATTAAAAGCTGAACAACCCATGTTGGGAACACGTACACACACACACACACACACACACACACACACTCACACTCAACTGTGAATAAAGCTGAACAACTCTTGTTGGGGATCCCCCATGAATTGCAATAACTTGGAAATCCTAGCTCTGATTTGAATTCTAAGAACAAGCAAAGGGCATGGAAACAAGCCATGAAGAGACTCCAGCCATCCAACAATGATACAACAATGATTTGCCCCTATCCCCCCACCCCCAAGTGAGCACAGATACCAACAGGACTGACCCGTAATTGGCTTATGTACTTTGTGGAGCTAAAAAGGCAGCACGTGGGAGAGTTTTGTCTCTCTTCCACTAAGCATACTTCTGTTTCAGCTCCCAGCTCTCTCAAAGAATGACTCAGCTTGGTCCCATTTCTGAGAGTTGCTCTTCAAATCTACAAACACCATCTTTCTGTTAGCAAGTTTTTACTGGATAGTCTCAGTGCACTCCTCTTTTTTTTTTTTCATCGTGTGATCCCTTCTGGACTCGTGTTGGAACTCTCCCCCAGGCATCACTCCCGATGCTCCTGTGTGCCCATGGCATGCCCTCACCTTCGTTCCCAATGGTCTGGGAGAGATGATGAGCCCTCTTCCCATCATGGCCTTAGATAAGTGTTTGATTGATGAGTGCGGAACACTTCTGAAGAAAATTCCAGCTTTCCAGCAATCTTAATACGTAACAAAACACTTGCAGAAAATAAATACTGATTGTTTCATTTATTACTACGTTTTGTTGTGAAGGATCAAACCCAGGTCCTCACACATCTCAAATAAGCTCTCTGCTTAATTGTTAAATGTCAGAGATTATGTTCAATAAAATACTAAATTTTTTAAAGAATTCCAATTCATGAACTGCTCTGAGGGTTGGGTTGCCTAAGAATTTCTGCCACATGAAACACATTGGAGTGTTTATTGAACAGTCTGCTACAGGGGGAAAATACTGATTTAGAATTTTAATTTGAATATATTTTATTCACAATTCCATTCAATAGGATAATAAGTAAAATTTATCCCAAAGGCCAAAAACAGCAGTATCTTCTTAACTGCTGTTTTGCTTTTTTTTTTTTTTTTTTAATTTTAGTACCTGTAGTCAGCAACAGTCCAAAACTATCAAGTGGAAAGTTCTAGAAATGAACAGAATATAAGCTAAACTGCCTCCTGTCCTGACAAGTGCAAATTGAAGCGCATTGTACACTCTGTCCTGTCTGTGATGTGTCCTGCTACTCAATGGTTGCATCATGGTCTCCTCAGTTTTCAGGTCAGCTGTGGTCCTGTCTCAGTGCTTGTGTTCAAGTGAACTTTATTTTTCTTAAAGCTAAAGTACCGATGCTGGGAGTGAAGTCATGCAGAAGATACACTAACCCATCATAGGTGAACAGATAGGAAAATACATGGTAATATGCAGACTCCATTACTATCCATCACTGCGGCTTCCACTGGAGCTCATGGAAAATGTCTCAGTTAGGGTTTTATTGCTACGAAAAGACACCATGGCCATGGCAACTATTATAAAGGTAAACATTTGATTGTGGCTGGCTTACTGTTTCAGAGGTTTGGTCCTCGATAGTCATGGTGGGAAGCATGGCAGCATGTAGGCAGTCATGGTGCTGGCGAAAGAACTAAGAGTTCTGCATCTGCAACTGCAGGCAACAGATGGCGACTGTGTGTCACACTAGTCATAGCCTGAGCATATGAGACCTCAAAGCCCGCCTCCACAGTGACACACTTCCTACAAGAAGGCCACACCTCCTAACAGTGCCCCTCCCTATGGGCCAAACATTCAAACACATGAATCTATGGAGGCCATTCCTATTCAAACCACCACAAAAACTAATAACAAACCTACCTAAATGCAAAGTGTGGGCTCTAGTTAACAAACTTCTACTGGAGATACTAGCCAGCACACTGAGACCAAAAAACAAAAAAAATCAGAAATGAAACACTAAAAAAGAAAGGTGTGGTGGTGAGTGGTGAGCACCTGTAATTCAAGCACTTGGGCAGGAGGCAGAGGTAGACGGATATCTGTGAGTTTGAGGCCAGCCTGGTCTACAAAGCAAGTTCCAGGACAGCCAAAGCTGTTATTCAAAGAAACCCTATCTTGAAACAAAAAAAAGAAAAAAAGAAAAGAAAAGGGAAAAAGAAAAGGAACAAAATTGCTCAATAAGCTACAAGAATACACCCAAGGGCCTGAAGTGAAAACTGTGACATCAACAGCTGTATTTATGACATGCTTGAGAAAGAGCTCATTTATAGTGCAACAAAATCATAAATATGCATGCTTTCATTTTCTCTATTAAATGTATGAAGCACAGGAATAAGCTTAGAAGCACGTCAAGATTGAAGAAATAACAGCTAAATTATAGAAAGTTTTCCCTTGTTCTTTATTTGGAAAAAAAAAAAATAAGAAGATATAAGACTTGACTAAACCAATTCATAAACTAAATGCCACCCTTAAGGAAAAATACAACACATTTTACCCCAGAACTAGTAAAGGTAATTATTTGAAAGATAAAAATAGAACTAGGTCTCAGCCCTAAGTGGGATGTCTCCATCAAATCCCTCCTCTCAGAGTTCAAGAAACCCCTTGGAGGAGGAGGCAGAAAGAGTGTAAGAGATGGAGGGGATGGAGGACGCCGAGGAGGCAAGGCCCTCTAAATCAACACAATAGATGCTCATAGGAACTCCCAGAGACTGAGGCAGCATGCACAAGGCCTGCACAGGTCTGCACCAGGCTCTCTGCATTTATGTTACAATGTCCAGTTTCGTATTATTATGGGATTCTGAGTGTGCAAATAGTGGGTCTTTGATTCTTGTGCTTTCCTTTCTCTTGGGCTCTTTTCCTTCCATTGGTTTGTCTTGTCCAACTTTGACATGATAGTTTTTGTTTTGTCTTATTTTATTTTATATATTTTTAAATGAGTGCATGAAAACCTATCCACTAGAGCAACCCCATTGAAGAGAGGCTAGTAGCTACAGCCTCGTGGCAACCTCACAGTACCCATAAACCTCCATCCAGTTGAGGATTTGACAATGGCAGTGATTCCTGCATTGGGAGATTGACAGAGAGGAAAATCCCACTATGAAGCCACAGGAAAGGGACAAAACCAGCCAACTCCCAGGCTTGCTGCACTGCTCATCCCGAGCTGAGATCAGCCCCTTGCAGACATGGATGCCACAGGAGTGGAGAGCTGGAGGCAGACGAATGGAGCTAGCGTGTCATGCCCAGATAGGGATCCAGACTCGGGCTTCCTACTTCCCCAAGCAAGTACTGTGCCCATTGACCTGTCTCTCTTTAGCCCTCAGAACAACTTTTATCCAAGCATTTCATGGTGCAGTGCCCAGTATCACGATTCAAATAGGATAATGCGCATGTGTCTCAAGCGAACCTAGGCATCTGAGAGGACTTACTGAGGTATTTCCTTTTTAAAAAAATGTTTATTTTATTTGTTGGGGTTTTTTTTTTTCTTTTTCCTTTTCTTCTTTTTCTTCTTTTTTTTTTTTTTTTTTACATTTGCTGCTTGTAAAATTATCTGCTTCTTGAAACTTCAATTAGTTCTTAGGAAAAGAAAATCAATAACTAAAGTAAAAAATGCTGTCCTTGTGCTTTAACACTAAGCGGAAATATTTGAAAAGAATAGAAACTATTATGTGAGAGGAATGGGACTTTCCTTACTGGTGCTCACCACAGGACTGAAGTGAGTCAGAAATGGCCTTTCATGTCTAAGCGTCTAAAACCCTAAGGATTGAACCCAGGGCTCTTCACATGTGCAGGACAAGCTCTGGCAGGCCCACTCTTTTATTTTGACACAGGTATCACAAAAGTTGCCCAGCGTCACTCTGAGCTCACTCCGTAGTACAGGTAGGCCTAGAACCTGCAATCCTCCTGCCTCAGCTTTGCAGTAGTTGGGATAAGAGCTCTTGTTTCTACATCATTTTTATGATAAAGGAAGTCAATACTTTTGTACGTGTTGAGTGCTCAAGAATGAAAGAAACATTTGTACTACAAGGTTCGGCGACTTCTGATATAAAAATGTGCAGGGAGAGCTGGGTGTGGTATAGCACACATGTGTAGTCCCAGCCCTTGAGAAGTAGAGGCAGGAGGAGCAGGAGTTTGCAAGCGTACTCAGCTTCATGGGAAGTTGGAAGCCAGCCTGGATTGCATAGAGCCCTGTCTCAAATACGTGCGCGCGCCCATCTCCAATTCCAGTGTTCAAGAGTGGAAAAGTGGATCCTGGGGCAAGCTGGCTGGTTAGACTTGTGAAATTGGTGAGCTTTTGGGTTAGAGTAAGAGACCCTGATGCAAAAATGAAGTGGAGAGCAATTGAGGAAGACACCCAATGTCAATCTCTGACTCCTGGATGCTTGTCCCACATACATGCAGGCACACACACCACACACATACACATGCAAAGGAACAGAAATGAAGACAGAGAAATGGCGGGAAAAATCATTTCTGAGAAAAAAAAAATCAACAGGTCATACATGGCTTCAGTTTGTTTAGACCTGCTGTTTGTTTAGATTTAAGCTGTGACTTGTGTGAAATATTAAGATTTAGTTTTAGAAGCTGGAGGTGAAGAGGCATGTGAACTGGGTCTTCAGAAGAGACATACATGATGGTGGGGTTGGGGGCTAAGTCAGGGAAGCACTAATCGTGAGAGATGGAAACACGGCAGGTGGCTATGGAGGGGAACAGGTTCCCAGAGGGCCTCCCTGTGCTTACACTGTAGTATTCTGACATCTATCTCAGGGCAAGACCACTGGTGTCTTCCCCACCACAGCCCCTCCCCGTCCACCATGCCATCAGTGCTCAATATCTTCCAGCATTATGTAAGCAAAGAGAAATTTTCCTGTTCAGCTTGAGATAGACTTCTCAGTGAGCAATCAAAGTAGGTGCCACATTTAACAATAAGGTCCTACCATTTACTTATGATGGTCAACCAAGGGCAATGAGAATCACGTGTGTTATTTTTGGTTCCTCATGGCCTCCTTGACCAACAGGTTGCATGGAGATAAGACATGCCTGGTACTGAGAATTACTTTAAATAATCGATATCTTCTGGGAATAATGATGTCCACCAATGGGGAACACACTTACTATTCATTAACCAACACCTTTTTCTTGGTCTGCACCATCTACCTATCTTATTGTATTTATACAATAGACATCAGATATTGTCACAAGAGGAAATACGAAAAGCTTAGGGATGTAAAGAAGGTTTATTTTGCTCAGATATTCTGGAGAGATGAAGTGCTCGCTCACCAAGATGTGGGTCACTCCATAGGGCGCAGCAGGAGAGAAAGCCCAGCCAGCCAGGCTGAAGAGCAGGTAAGGGAGGGGCATGGTGCAGTTTACAAACAAAAGGGGCCAGTAGATTTTTACCTGTGTCTCTAAGAGCTCGTTCTCAGAGGCAGACAAAGAGAACTTGTGTGGCCAATGCTAACTTTACAGAGAGGCCCATCTGACTACCTGGAAGGGATGCTCAGAATGTCCAACATGGTGTACCGTGGCCATGTAATGAACACGTCTATGTCAGACATAGTGCAGGGCCCTCTTGAAGAACATGAGTTTGCTCTGGAAACAAGATTTAAGTGCAAATGTATAATGGCCACTAAAACAAAATAAACAAAAGCAAAGGGCATGCTAGACTGAGCACAGGTCACCATCAAAATTACCCAAATAAAGGGTGAAGCATGCAGAGTCTGTGTCTTGCTATTCTTCTGCTATGGGACTGACCTGTGGCCTCTCATCCATATACTGATGCCTTAACTCCCAAGACCTCAGAAAGTAGATATTATCTGGAGATAGCATCTTTACAGTAACTAAGAAAAAGTAGCTAGGTTAATGTAGGATCACTCAGGTAGTGTGCTGGATAATTTTATGTCAACTTGCCACAAGCTGGAGTCATCTGAGGAGCAGGAGCCCCAGCTGCGAAAATTCCCCCCTTGGCCTGGGCTGTAGAGCTTGTAGAGCATTTTCTTATTAGTGACTCAGGTGGGAGTACCCAGACCTTTGGGGGTGGGGCCATCCTTGGATGGTGATCCTGGGTGCTGTGGGAGAACAGGCTGAACTAGCTATGGAGAACAGGCCAGCAAGCAGCACCCCTCCATGGCCTCTTTATCAGCTCTTGCCTTCAGGTTTCTGCCCAGGTTCAGTTTCTGTCCTGACTTCCTTCAGTGATGATCAGTGATACAGAAGTATAAACCAAATAAACTTTTCCCTCCCCAAGTTGTTTTGGCTTTGGTGTTTCATCACAGCAATGGCAGACCCAGTGAGGACAGGAAGATTTACATTCATCATGACTGAGGTGTTTGAGAAAGGAAGAAAGGAAGCAGACATGAACCCCAGACAGACCCTGTGAAGAGAGTTTTCCAAGTCTGCTAATACCTTGACCTGGACTTCTAGCATGGGAAGTTATGAGAAAGCACCCAGGTACTTGATGGAAGTAGAGAAAGGGAAATGGCGACACTCTGCTGGTTTTCTTCTTTCCCCTTTTGTTCCGTTTGGACCCCAAACCCGTGAGATGGTTCATGGTGATTCATGATCTAGGGTGATTCTTCTCTTCCAGTCCCTGCTCTCCTCATCAAACACCACACAGACACATCAGAGTTTGCCCCTCCATCTCCCAGGCCTATCTAAATGCAGGCAAGCCAACCCCAGAGAAGAGCCATCACTGTGATTTGGCCCAGCAGCTTCAGGCTTTGGTGAGGCAGCAAGCTCCAGCAGGGCTCTCCTGGAAAAGCAAAGCTGCCAAGATCATGGCCAAGAAAAGGAGGGAAGAAAAGGAAGATTCTCAGGTGGCTCCATGACTCACTGCAAGAGCCTGTCCCCAATACCAGAGGACCATGCCTAGGATCAGCCATCACTGCCTGTCTATGTACATCACAGTATGTCTCACCTCTTTTCTAGTGCTACTTTTGCACATCTAGAATGTCATGTCTGATGAGACGGAATTTGTTTCTCCCCATGGATAGACAGTTTAGAGACTAGAAAGCAAATGAGACACACAGGAGTCAGCTGTTTGAGAGGGTTTTACTGAAGTTTATTAAGCAAGAGTAGTTTTGTGATTACAGATATGGCAATGCCAGGGCGGGTCATTGGTGCAGAGTTAGAGAAACTGTAGGAAGTCATAGCACAGCCTAGACAGACTGCATCTGCCCCAGTCATGATTGCATGGTAACTGACAGAGAAGGTCTAGAATTCATTCATTTGCTTGGTGCCTATCAAGTGATAGCAGAGTGATAACAACTATAAAAATGCCAGGCTGCAATGGCCATAAGCTCAGTTCATGCTGGTGACTCACAATCCTAACAGGAACAGAGAGACAGACAGACAGATGGACAGACTCACCTCTATCAGTTACCTACAGCAGAAGCCTAGAGGCCAACAGGCATCCTAGCAGCAACACTTCTTGCAGCAGCACTTCTTCTGGCAGCAGCACTTCTGCTGGCAGCAGCCCTTCCCACAGCCACAGCCACAGCAGCCACAACAGCCACAGCCACCACAGCCACAGCCACAGCCGCCACAGCCACAGCCGCCACAGCCACAGCAACCACAGCCACCACAGCCACAGCTGCCACAGCCACCACAGCCACAGCAACCACAGCCACCACAGCCACAGCCACCACAGCCACAGCTGCCACAGCCACCACAGCCACAGCAACCACAGCCTCCACAGCCACAGCCTCCACAGCCACAGCCTCCACAGCCACAGCAACCCATGATGTCAGTAGAGAGGACTCAGGTGCAGTGAGGAGAGAGACTCAGGAGAGGAGAGGGAGATGTGATGCTCCTTCTGCTGGGGGAGCCCCTTATGTACCAGCCTAGGAGGATAGTAGCTGTGTGACTCAGGACACATGACAGTAGATGCTTCCTCATTCCTATTTATTCTAGGACTCAAAAACAGTGTAGAGTCATTTCCCAGACATATCCCTACTAGAAACATTTGCTTTAATAAGGAACTAAATGGTGAAGCTCCATTTACATGCTAAGAACTGGGCCTAAGAACTGTGTGTGTAAACAAATGAACTACAAAGGCCTTCAACTCAGTATGATATGGGAAGAAGAGAACAAGGAAGGATAGAGGCGAGATCTGGGAAAAATAATTCAGCACTCATGTATGCTTTCTTTCTGAGGAAACTCTCTCAGCTTAAAAGCATGCCCCTAAGCACTGGCTGGCTCTCACATGTAGGGGGAGAGACATGCACATCTCCCTGTGCTGTGGAGGGAGCAGCGGTATGGATGATGCTGTCCATGGAGCGTGCCAATGGTCAAAGTGGCAAAAGCTAAGTGACGAAGGAATTCTGGGCTTAGGGCAGCCAGTCTGCAATAGCCAGTCAAGATGCAGCCGTCTTCCAAGTCACTGGCAGCACCAAAGTGAGCCAGCTGGGGGCTGTGTCCAAGCAACAAAGCAGCGCTGGGTCTTGCATTGGGCTCAGAACAGATTCTACTTCTGTGGGGCACTTAGCTTACGTCATTGTGTTCACAGACTGCCTAGAGCCCTGTTTCGTGAATGTATAGCACAGGCTGGCAAAAGGACAAGAAGAAAGAGCACCTGTTACTCACAGGAAATGGTCACCATCTAGACACACCATGGAAAGCACACGTTCCCCCAGCAGTCAGTACATGTAAATGTCATTCATTGCATCATCCGTACCTGATGGACGTATTGACAAAGACAAAGGTAGTACTGTGGATGGACAGAACAAAATGGCTGCAGTAATGAGAAGCGTGTGCAAGTGAGCTTCATTGCATGGTGTCCCCACTACACTTGCCTCTGACTGTTGATTATATTAGAGTCGGTATCCATTATGGTCAGAAGGGTGTCCTTCCAAAACTCAAAACCCCAGGGTAGGCCTGGAGACTGTGCCTTTAAGGAGATGATTAAAATTAGATAAGATCATTGACGTGGGGCCAAAATATGATGGAGATAGTATCATTTCAAGGGGAAGAAAATAAAACACCAAAGCTCTCTTCATGTGCACAGGAAAGATCACGTGACAGCACAGAAGGAAAAACCTACAGTGCTAGAGGGAGCCTCGCCAGATACCAACCCCAGAGGTCCCTTGTCTGGGACTCCCACTTCTGGAACTGTTGGGAAAATGGCGTTCCTATGGATTTAGCTCTGCCCTCATTCTGCTGCGTGTCCTCACTGCAGCCCAACCGTACTGGCGTGTTCTTTGTTTCTCTCACTATCATCCTTGAGGTTAGGTCTTGATTTGGATTAGATGGGGAAATCTCAAGGAATAAACCCTGTTTGGCTTCTAAAAATAGAAAGACTGCAGAAGAAAAATATAATTCTATACCAGAAGACTGTTAAAACAAACAACAAAAAGTCTGACAGTCAGATTTTTTAGTCCTTCCCTTTTCAGGGGTTTACTTTTAGTTTTTAAGTGTGTGTGCAGGCATGAGTGTGTGTGTGTGTGTGTGTGTGTGTGTGTGTGTGTGTGTGTGCGCGCGCATGCATATGTGTAGATGAGTGTAGGTACCCTTAGAGGCCAGTTTGCCCTTGAGTGGGAGTTATAGGTGGTTGTAAGAAGCCCAAGGTGAGTATTGGGAACTGAACTCTGCAAGAGCAATATGTGCTCTTAATTACCGAGGCATAAGCAAGAGATGTTACTTAGAATAGCTGGTAAACTGGACTCAATAAAATATAAAAAGATAAAATGGCTCATAAATTTAAGTAAATAACAGAAAATTTAAAGGATAGACTTTAATCATTAGTTTCATAGATGGCTTAATAAAGTTAAGAAAAAATATGCAGAGAATGGTAAAGATGCAACACTTAAAGATAAAGGCTGGTAGCTTTCTGTAGTGATGAAGCCATCTGTACTCAGATTCAAGAGTCTCAACAAACATCCAATTCAACAAAATCAAGTAAATTCAAATGGCAAACCTGATAATAACACGAAGGAACACACACACACACACCAAAATGCAAAAACAAAAACAGCCAGGAAGAAAATAGAAAGCTGTACTCTCAAAATATGACCATTGAATCAGGGCAGATGTTTCCGGACAACGGAAACCAGAAGGTGAGATGTCGTACTGGAATTGAATCTCCCTTTTCAAGGGTTGAATAAAACAAGAAAGTTCTTGGACAAGTTAAGGGGAACACTGACCACAAGCAGACCTCAGTGAGGAATTTCATCAGAGTGTACTCAGAAAGGACATGTCCTCCGGAAGATCCAACATCTTTTCTGAGAAGAAAAGGGCTGAAGAAGCCTGACAAGCATGGGCTTATCTGAAGCCAGCGCAGAACAACCTCGGCCATGGCCTCTAGTGGAAAGCCTGTGACGCTGGCCAAGGACGCGATGTAAGCTGGCTACAGAGCGACCCGAGTGAAAGTATCCTGAAGTCTCTGAGTTACTCAGGAAAAGGAAAGGCATTCTGTTACTTAAGCTTCCGCAGTGAAACAGACTTGTGATTACTCCAGTGGCAGCTGGAAACTTGGGACTTCTGCACTAGGGGAGATGGAAAAAAGGAGAAAGAGAAAAACCATAGCGAAATGGAAAAAAAAAAAGAGACTTCAAAAGCAGTAGCAATGACTAATTCTGAAAGGAGGTAAAAATGAGAACAGGAACATAAGATTAAAAAATATAAAAATGATTGTAATAAATAAAAAAAGAAAATGTATAAATGAAAATGTGTGAATGAAAATCTCTAATACAATTAAAAAGTGTGGTCTTTTCAAGTATGTATATATTTGCAGAAAATGAATTTATCCATTATCCACTTTAAATGACTATCCATTAGCCACTTTAATTATCAAAATTTTTAAAAATGTATCACGGAGATAGACTATATATTAAGATCACAATGGGACGGAGTTAGAAATAAGTAGCAAAACATCAAGTCTATAATCTCAGAAATAATATAATTCTAAATAATGAATTCTAAATAATTCATTAACCAAAAAATAAGAATTACAAAGCTAATGAACCTACCCTATAAATCAACTCATGTGGCATAATTAGAGAAGGACTTACAGGGAAACGTATAAACCTAAAATGTGCAAATTTAGCCTCAGAAAGATGTTTTCTCTCGTGTGGTTTCTAGATTTTTATTTTATGCAAAACCTTGTGAGTAAATACGTAAGAGTAGAAATGAATCTAGGAAGCAAAGGGGACTAAAGCAAAGGATGGAGGAGGAGGAAGGGGGAGAGGGGAGAGGAGTGTGAAGAGCAAAAGCCTCAACAAGATGTATCCGCATATGAAAACGGCCTACGTGAGAGCACGATGAACAGTGAATATAGGCAATGGAAGTTTGGAATTGCCATAAAGCTGGTTACCATTAACTCGCTCATCCAGTTTAATACATTAGGAATAAAAAAAAAAAAGGAAAGAAAGAAACAAACAAACAACCCAAGTAAAAGTAATGAGACCCAGTAGGGGGAAAAAAATAGAAATCGAGCATACAATGTAAGAGTCAACCAAGCCCAAAGTACCCAATCAAAAGTAAACAGCACTACTGATAACCGTGAGGGTGGCGGCTCCCTCAGATTCCTTCCTGGAACCTCCTTTAGATACGTAATCTCTGTTGCCTGGAGATAATCCTGAAGCGTTGGGTGAGGAATGTGAAAATCAACCTAATTTTGAATTCTCTCCATTTTTGATGAGGAGTCAGGGGAGCCTTTGAAAAGGCTAACTGTACTACCTAGGCAAGTGAGGACACCGCAGGGAAAAGAAATTCCTGCGTCGCTTCCTTCCCAACCTCAGGAACTTGGTAGTTCCAGTGCACTCCTAGGTATTCATAATGCTAAAGCAGTAGTTCCCAACCTGTGGGTCATGACCCACACAGGGATTATCAGAAAACACAGATATTTGCACAATGACTCACAATGGTTGCACAATTACAGTTATGAAGTAGCAAAAGAAATAATAGTAATTTTATGGCTGAGGTCGCCACAACATGAGGAACTGTATTAAAGGGTCCCAGCATTAGGAAGGTTGAGAACCACTGTTTCAGAAGGAAAGACGACATTAGATAGTCCTCAGATATTATCTCAAGAGGCAAGGAAAAAAACTACAGCTATTTGAATCTGGATGAAAAGAGGCATTTGTGTATCGTGCCGATCTGATTTTCCCCTCTAAATTGTCTCTTACAGGTATTGTAGAGGATAAAATAAATATGGATTCATTTACACCATCAGGACAATGAAGTACCAACTGCTTGCTCAAAACAGAGGAGTAAATCAGTAAATCCAAGGAGGACCAGAAGACAACAATTATATGGATTTGATCCTTGCTGTATACATTACCCTCAACTAATAATCAGTTTTTAAGAACATTACAGGGATCCATGGATTTTCAAATTTCACTTGCAGATTACTGTAGAAGGATAGGAAATTATTATCCAGCTGGCAAACTGTGAAATTTTCTCATAACAAACTGAATTTGTGATTTCAGAAATTGTCCAACCTTCTCCCATTCCACAGGCAAATACTTGATTTACTGATGTCTCACCTAAGGATATAGGGGGGACCCATGGTCCAGATATTCATCAATAAACTTCTTTTTCTTGAACCCAACAGGGGGAACTGGCTGTTTTGATTGGTCTATTGCGGTTATTGCATAAACCTTTAACTATTGTTTCAGATTCTGCTTATGTTGTAGGATTATTTCCAGCAATAGGCTCATACACGCTCTAACCTCCCTGATTTTGTCGATCTGCCGTCACAGACGGATCCACTACAGCACTGTGGATTCCTCTTCAGCTACTCTGGCTCCGGGCTGTCAAAGACAGTGGTGGGGGCCGAGGGGACAGCAGAAGTCAACAGAAAAGGAGATGGTGACCATATCATCCGAAGTCAAGTCTGCCAAGTTAAGGCCCTGTGCACCAAGGGAGAAGTTAGTCTACAAAGCACAGAACTCCCCACGTCATGGGTATACTAAGCTTTCATCTGTGCATCTGCCGTGACCACCTCTGAGCACGTGTATTGGTCTTATGTTCCTCGTCCTCCTTTGCCTCAACTTATAGATCGGTCGGATCCAGCTTCTATTATCTTTACTAATGACTTCATGTCTATCACTGGACCTTGGAACATTAATAGACTCATAAATTCATCTGGAGAAGGGACTGTGTTTAATTTTTCTTTGGGATTTAAATCACTTCCCATTTGTGTTGGACATCATAACATTTGTATTCCTATTAAAGGCAAAAGTGGGCTGATGTTCTACTGGAGACCAGAACTACTAATCATATGAGTCTCTTTTCAGAATATTCTCTAGATTTTTCTGACTAATACAACAATGTAACCAAATGCAACTGAACATAGTTTGGATCCCTGTTCTTGGTAGAAGAGTATTACATACAATGCTTTCACTGTCCTGATATTATTATGTTTATAGTTTGCTTAGGGATAGTCTTACATCAAATGACAATTAGATGTATTTACAACATCTCGATTCAAAACTACTCTGGATATCCCATTAAAAAAATTAAAAGGTGGTGGGAGATGTTAGAACACAGTCCAAGAATGGAGCCACGTAAGAAGAGAACTCGGAGTGCTTGGGACCTCAGTTTCTTCAAGACACAGACTAGTTCTTGAAATGGGTCTGCATGCCCCGCCCAGGTGAGTGGCTAGGAGTGAGTTTACTTCAGATAATCTCTCACAGCTGGCTGTTGTTGTGTGTTTACCTGCCTCTATGGAAGAACACAGGTTTCTGCCTCCTGCGGTTTGTGTGCCTCGTGCAGCTTGCCCTTGTGATTGTACCCTGGACTCATGAGATACTTCTTAGCCATCAGAGCATAAGCTGTCTGACGCTCTGAACAAAGTTGGCTAGTGCATGAGGCTTTGCTTCATTTTCTTTATCGGCTCCATTTTTCCAGGTCCCACCACCTCGAGGGCAGCGGCAGCCCCGGAGCCAGCTGCTGACGGCATGTTGAAACGGCTGTCTCACAAGCAGGTCCTGAGCTGCATCACCAGAAAAGTCCGTTATCGAATGCAATAAAATAAATGGGGTGACTGGACTTTGATCTAAAAGATTAAATTGTACTTGAGGTCCAGGAAAAGGAGACTCCATATAGGGAAGTAATGGGGTCAAAGGGTGGTGACGAAGCAAACTTTAGAGCAAAGAATTAATAAGCACGTGTCACAGAAGGAAAGAGGAATGTGCCAACCTTGCAGACTCTCGCAGTGTACCATACCAGGAAGAGTAATGTGTCCTTGGAAAGACCCTGGGCATGAGGCCAAAGTGGAAATCTAGTGGTAGACCACAAATGTGAGACTTTTTTCTGGTCACTAACAAAATTGGATAGTGGGAAAAATTGGATAGTGGGAAAAATTCTCCCAGAACTGTGGATAGGAGAGGAGGAATTTCATACATGGAACCAATAATGGTTTCCTCCACAGACCCACGGAGCCACAGAAGTTTCACTAATGTGGAATGTGGAACTCCGATTTGATCTCCCCTGACTGTAGAGTGAGGAACGCACGCTGGGTCCCTCTGCCCCTCGGAGGTTTAAAGCGGGTGTTACCTCTGTGGTCTGTCCCAGGAACAGAGACGCTGACATCCTGGCTGATTGTGGCAGCCTCCTGATGTGGCCAGAAGCTTAGACTCACGCGATGGACTCCTTTTCTCGCCAGTTGACGCGCCATTCTCCATCTGTGTACATGTAGCTCCTCTGCTCCTGCCCACTGCTCCTGTCCCAGCTACCGTAGGACACATCTGGGGAGAGGAAATCAGCTTTCAAGTCACCTTTACATGCTGGCTTCTCCAAATACGGAGATGCGGAGATGCAAGGCTTGGCTGGTTCCAGAGTGGGGAGCTGTGCAGGGAGATGTTTCATCTTTACTAACTGTGAGTAGATACTAAAAAAAAGTTAAAAATAAAAACATTAACTTTATGACTTTTTTTTTTTTAATGGTTCATCAAAATACTAGAAGGCACTAGAAAATCACCCAGGATCCCCGGTCTTCCTGTCCTTCACTCTTCAGCCCCAGTTTCTCTCAGTGGGTGTAACTTAGGAGACAGTCTGTACAAAATATATCCATATTCTCTCTTCTTGCTATTCCAAGTGTTAAGACTTATCTATTGATTTACGGTTGTGGTTGTGGCAGATTTAGTTAACTTCTCTCACGGCTCCCTAACAGGAAGAGCTCATCTGTGTATCACACACCAGCAAGTCACTCACTGTCCTCTTTACCTCTTGCATTAGGAAGACATTAGCCTTTTCCATCCTGTGTTCAATGAAGATGCTGAGGCCCCCCTTCTTGCCTTTCCATAACCTCCTCTCCTCTAACTGCTCTTTGGAGTCTCTTCATTACAACATTACATTGACATTTTACTCCTTTCTGAAACTACTGGGAGACCACCCACGATTTGACGACTGAATGATTCGAATAATTGAAGAGCTACAAGTGCTGTTTACATAATCACCTGTTCCGTCCCCTGGCTGGGAGCACGGGGATTACATGTTTCACAGCTGTTTACGTAATTGCTGCTTATGAACACTGCCCCAGCCGGGCACACAAGCTCTGTATTCCACACGGCTTTTTTCCGGGAGCCATCTTCACCTCTACTGCTCTCCCCTGCTT
Source organism: Meriones unguiculatus (assembly GCF_030254825.1). Taxonomy (NCBI): domain Eukaryota; kingdom Metazoa; phylum Chordata; class Mammalia; order Rodentia; family Muridae; genus Meriones; species Meriones unguiculatus. Next base: position 69,003,741 of record NC_083362.1, on the reverse strand, counting down.
AAGAGGACAGTTGCCTCTACTATATTAAGCCAGGATGCCCGTGCTTTTTTCTAGTGTGACTAGAATTCTGTGCAGATCCTTGGTAATACAACTCTGCCGTACCACAGTGTGTGGGGGTGACTGATCACTGTGGCAAAGTTTGACACATCAGTGTCTTATTTTCCTTGCCGGGAAGTACAGATGCGAAGTCGTTCTGAAGTAGGTTTATAGGGTTTGCTAGGTAACCAGCCTTATCCAGAGCAGACAAGGAAGGAATGAGACTATATGAGTCCTAATAGGATAAAAAGGAATCTAGAACATCATTTTTTCCAAAAGGAGATTTTTTTAATGCTATATCAAAACAGAAAGGGCAATAGTAAGAATAGCATGTATGGAATTCTTCTTATTTCTGTTTTTCGTGGAATATTGTGGAGGGAAAGACAATTAAATCCAGATTGGAGGCAGGATGAACATTTGCTCAGGACTGTGTACTGGGAGATGCTAAGGTGATCCATCTCCTCAGTAGAAACTTCCTCTGTTGACAGCATCCACAAAAGACAGCGCCTGAGCAGCTGAGGAAGGGACAAAGAAGGCAAGGTGTCACTCAGCACAGGCCACACAGGAAGAGCAAGACCCCTATCAAAGCTGCTCTCGCCCTGTCTCTGGATTTTGAGTTCAGGGACTTTCGCAAAAGATTTCCTCTGTAAAGCTTAAGGTTGGTATCTAAGGCAATGAGCATCATTAAATAGTAACCGTCTTCTTAAGTGATAAGGAATGACGCATGTGTTCCTAAAAATCACCAGAATGCGGGCCTTTCCAATTCTGTCCAGTAGATGGCGCGAGTAGCAAATAGCACAGGCTCCAGTTGATGGATTGAACGGCAAGTATTCATGCTCCTTTTATTAGCAGTGGGGAAAATAAGTGGTCATTTAATGATACTCAGCCGTGTAGATGTCAAGTTTATTCAAAGGTTAATCAACCTGTAGGGGTAGCCCTGAGAGGTGGAAGAAATAAGACCGTATGGGACGACTTGAAGGAAATGGAGGAGAGAATTCAGAGCAGCACTCTCCAGCCCAGTAGGTACAGGGCAGAGAGGAATGCTCCACGTCCTTACTAGACTGCACCCTGACTACGTGACCTTTGACTTTCTGCATTCCCAGCCAGGTGACGTGTACCATGTGAAATCTGTACATTCTGCAAAAGATTAGGGAAAAAAAAAAAGTCTCCTGCATCAATCTATGACTATCAGGAACACCAGTGCTTGCTGAAGTCATACATTCCCAAGCGTCAAATCTGACCCATTAAATCAGAAGGTCTGAGGACAGCCAGAGAGTCGGCTGATTACATTCATCAAGTTTCTCGTGTGACCTGAAGATAAAAGCTGTTCTCTCAGGATAAGCATGAAAGACACCGAAAGGAGAAAGGTTTGTAAGTGAACCAACAGGGACGGCTGCACAAATACCAGACTTAAGGTAGAGCAGGGGTAGCGTCTCCATGGGAACATTAAAAAAGCAGGACTCAAGCATCAAAAGATCATAGCTTGAAGATCAGCCCTGGTGCTGGGGGCGGAGCCACGAAAGACACTTCTGGAGAACCTCAGAGTTTTCCTCAACTCCCAGACTCTGGACTTTTGGACCGTCCTTTTAAAAACAAAGGCCTCTACATGAAAGCAGTTCAGGAACTTTTGTGGGACAATAAGTCGGCCAGTGGATGGAGAAAAAGGATAAAATACACACACACACACACACAATTGTGCAAGAATAAATACTTTATACAAGAATAAAGGTCTAGCTCAGTTCTGAGCAGATGGCTTTCTTGTCATTTCCTGGCAGAAACATTAGCTTTGGGCACAGACAAAGTCAACTATGTATCTGAAAAATACAACCTACTTGAGATGCCTGTGCTAAACATTCAAATGGGGTATCAAGAGAAACTAATAACAGAGATGAAACTGCCTCCAAAAATGTGTAAATTGAGATGAGAGGTGAACCAGTCATGGACCTCTGAAGAACTCCAAATACGGTGAATTGTTTAGGGAGAAATGACCCTGCATACTGACTTCAGGAGAGGTCAGGAGAAAAGCAATTGTGTTTGTGAGGGTAGCGATCAAGGGACCAAACTGTTTGACATGGGAAAGAGCAATCAATAATGTCAGTTAATATTAATATTGGAGGGGTTGGAGAGATGAATCAGCAGTTAAGAGTGCTTGCTGTTCTTGAAAAGGACCCAGGTTCAATTCCCAGCACTCAGATGGTGGCTCACAACCATATGTAACCCCAGTTCCAAGAGATCCAACAGGTATTCACCTGGTCCTTATGCATGAATGCAGGCAAAACATTCATGTACATAATATAAAATAATATTGGAAAGTCAAGTAATACACTGCTGAAACATTTTAATTAGATTTGCAAACATGGAAGTCATTTATTATTATTATTATTATTATTATTATTATGGCAAGTTGATACTGAGGCAGTCAATCCTGACAGCTCATTCAAGAAGATGGTTTGTGGTACAAGGTTGGGAGAGACAACCATCAGTGAAGTGGGATGTTGGTTAAAAAGGATACTTCTGAAATGGAAAGTTGAAAAAACTGGTCATGGTGGCCTTTAATCCCAGCACTCAGGAGGCAAAGGCAAGCAGATCTCTATGAATTTGAGCCCAGACTGGTCTACACAGTGAGTTCTAGGAAAGCTACAGTTACATAGTGAGAGCCTGTTCCAGACATAAACAAACAAACAAACAAAAAACAAAAGCAAAACAAGCAAACAAACAAATAAACAAACAAAGAATACCCTGTCCTAAGAAGGACTGGTCCAAAAAAGAAGACTCTCCAGTACCCCGGAGCCAAGAGGTAGGATGAGGCAGTGTGTTCATGGTTTTTCTGTTTCTGTGATACAACACCAAAAGCAACTTACAGAAGGAAAAGTTTTTTCCGGCTAACTCTTCCTGAGGGAGAGTCCATAGTGGTGAGGGAAGACATGGAAGCAGGGAGCTGGAGCAGGAAACTGAGTGACCACATCTTCAACCACATACAAAAAGTAAAAAGTGTGGACTAGAAGTGGGGCAAGGCTATAAACTCTCAAAGCACCTCCCCTCCCCCCAGTAATGTACTTCCTCCATCAAGGCTTTATGTCCTAAAGGCTCCATTACCTCCCCCAAACAGTACCACCAACTGGAGGCCAAGTGTTTGAAACTCTGAGCCTGTGGAGGACATTCTCATCCAAACAGCCACAGGCAGACTTAGAATCACTTACATGCTGCTGAAAGTATGAGGGAGGTGGCATAGGTCGCTTCCCTCTGCTCCGTGAAATAGGGGCTATATTCTCTGAGAATGAAGGAATAAGAGGGAGGGGCTACTGAAAGTGTGATAAGGCCATGTATGAGCAGAAGGCCTGGCTAGGTGGAGAAACCTCTCATGACTGCCTTATGCTAAATCCTACTGAAGGTGATGATGGTGAACTCATAATGTAATCATTCTATGGGATGTTCACCAGGAAAAAACAAATGAAACAAACTGAAGTGCCCCCCCCCACCTCCCCCGGAATCAGCTTTCTTCTACAGAGCTATAACCGAAACAGGGACCAGCCATGACAATACATGATTGTTTAAAGCAGTGGTTCTTAACCCACTTAATGTTGCTACCCTTTAATACATTTCCTTATATTGTGGTGACCCCCAACCATAAAATTATTTTGCCTGCTACTTCATACTGTGATTTTGCTACTGTTGTAATATAAATATATCTGTTTTCCAGTGATCTTAGGCAACCCCTAAAGGACCCTAATCTGATAGGGACAGCTGATAACTGCTGGGTTAGATACAAAAAGAGAAGTAAAGAAAGGAGGAGGAGACTACAGGCAACCAGCACAAAAGACATACAATAAAATTTGAACAGGAATGAAAGGTTGCTGAAGACCCAGCCTGATGACTGACTCCTTGCATCATGAGAAAAACCTTGTGACCATGAGAAATGATAGCTATGGCAATGAGAAAAGCTGAGGTAGAGAGGGGAAGGAAGGACCTAGAGAGACATGATACATATTGCAAGACAGTGGCGGGGCTTAGAATGAGCCAAGGTGTCTGATGACTGAAGAGGAGAGAGCAGGTGGGTGGCTATCAGCTGGGAGAAAGGGACCTCATAAGAGGAACTTCACAGAAGTGAACGTTCCCACTTTTCTCCCATGTGGCTGCATCTAGGATTGTTTAGAGGCAGGGCTGAAAAGTGGAGATGATGCTAGTGATGCTGCTGGTTGCTTTGCATGATCAAGGTCACAGCTAGACTCTGATGAAGCTGGTATTTTGAACCTGGGAACCCGCTCTCAGTGAAGAAGTCTACAGAGAGCAATTTACCTCAATATAACCAATAGTAAAAGCTTTTCTTGTTGTGGCATAGCTCTTCACTGATGTAATCCATGTTCTGGTTGTCTTTGGCACTGACTGTTTAAACAAGAGCGTGGCTGGTGTAAGATGGAGTAGTATTTAGTACAGATCAGAGGAAGATGCATGAAATGCACCTCCAAAAGAGGCTGTCTTCCTCTGGGCCCTCCTTGGGAAGGGCAGAATTCGTGGCAGATTAAGGTGTGGTATGTGTAGGGGTCACCCGTCCACAGTTCTTTCCCCCACTGAGGGCCAGATTTCTGCCCGTGCTTACACACTTGCTGGTAAACAGAAGTATCTCCAGCTTTCTCTCAAAGTGAACTCACTCAGAGGGCAGGTTGACCGTTACGATGAAGCACAAATATATTCATGGAAACACTTTAATTCCTCACTGTAAGAGAACTGACTTCTGAATAAGTTGTCCAGACACAGACACATCGATTCTTTAACACTTTACATTTTCCTTCTGGCTTTCTTTCACATTGAAGAATAAACACACACACACACACACACACACACACACACACACACACACCTACCCCTCACTCCCTCATAGTCAGACAGAAAGTGCTGTGATTCAAGGAAAGAAAAGGAAATCCTGTGATCCTCAGCAGGAAGGGAATACAGACTTTATGTAAATTAGTAAACGCCAAGCCCCTCCCTTTTGTTCCTCAACTTCACTGTCCACTGACAGTTCAACATCCTGATCAACATCACCACCTTCCAGGGACTCCTCTTCGACAGCCTCCGCCCAGAAGGTTCCCAACCACTAGTCGAGAGACCATCCAGAAAGAAGCCTGAATAATTCTAACTCTGTGTCCCTATTCCTAACATTAGTAAGACTGAGGTCATTTAAAGCCATTCAGAGACGGTAAACTCAAATCAGACATAGCTCAACTCCAAAGTTCCATGAATAATGAGCAATAAAACTATATAGTCCCAGCAGCATAGAATAAGCCTGGGATGACATCATCCTTGTCTCAGGTAAGGCTATATGGTTATAGGTCAATCTGCCAATTAGAGGCACTCCCATGAGATTCAAAGAGCAGAAAATGTTTAAATGGCCAGTGTCCTCAAAGGCAATTATCTCAATTACAGTCAAACCCACTGTAAAAATTTCTACTCAGAGAGGCCGCTGGACAAATACTTAACATTATTTAAATGCAAACAACCTAAAGACTAAAAGAATATTCTCTAACATAATTAGGGTATATGAAAATAAAATACCATTAGATATAAACAATTTCTAGATGATATTGGATGTTGTGCCCACCATTATTTTGAGACAGAGCCCCTGGATGGCCTGGGACTTGCTCTGTAGACCAGATTGCTCTAAAACTTACAGAAATCCACCTCCTGAGTCAGTGGGATTAGGGTGTATATACCATCATGCTCAATTAGATGATACTATGCTTTTGAACTCAAAAATAAAAATGATTTTTTTCTATGAATTCATACAATTTGAGATTATTAGGGTACTGTTAAAACCCTTCATAAAAGACACTGGTGTCTACCATTTTAACATATTTAATATTATTTATATGTGTCTGTGTTCGTCTCTTGTTGATTCTGTTTCTCTGCAGAAACAATTACCAATCTCTTTGAGAACTCATAGACTAGGATCAGTTGGAAAGGGAGAAGGACCTCCCCTATCAGTGGACTGGGGGAGGGGCATGGGAAGAGAAGAGGGAGGGAGGGTAGGATTGGGAAAGGAAGAGGGAGGGGGCTACAGCTGGGACACAAAGTGAACAAACTGTAATTAATAAAACAAATTTAATAAATAAAATAAATTTAAAAATTTTAAGTGGAAAAAAAAAGAAGTTTTCATAAAATTTTTTAAAAAGAGCAATTGCCAATCTCGTGTCCTATATTTCCACAGCATTCATTAACCATCTGATATATGTAGCGGAGCCCAGCGAAGTAGTTAGAACATACCAAGTATCACAGTGACAGTCCTTTCTAGTCTGGCTCTTCTCTTTTAGGCGTGAAGAAAGAAACTAATAATGACACATATATAATTGGTAATAATAATAATAATAATAATAATAATAATAATAAGGTGCAGAGAGAGTGTCAGAAAGAGGGTCATTTTGGACAGAGTAGAATGGGAAGTCCTTACTAACAAGGTGACAGGTGAGCAGGATCTACAAGAAGTGGTCAGGTAACAACTTGTGGGGACCAGAAAAAGAGGACTCCAACAGGTGAAACAGGTCCACCCAGGGTCCTAAAGGAAGCACCCACCTGACTGCCCTGCCTTTGTTGTTGTAGCTAATTCCATAGTGGTATTTGGACCCTACAAGGGCACCGTAAGAGGAGTCAGGTCCTATTGCTTCCATCAGCCACTCTGTCTTCCAGCCTCTAATTCCTCATGGGGGAAAAGTGAAGAAGCAGGACCAGACATGAATTCCTTCCATAGCAGCCCTCCTTTCCACAGCCCCCTCACAGCGTTTCCCACAGAGCCAATCGGTGCTGCAAGGAACATTCGAGTAAAGGAGCCTGGAAAACATTAACTGCATGTCACTAAAAATATTTGTTCTCAAACCTTACATTCGTTATTAATAGAATTGAGGCCATTGAAAACACATTTAGAAACAGTGAGTTTAAAAAGCAAAGCTCTCTCTCTCTCTCCTCCAAAGTTCTCTGAATAATGAGGATCCATGAGAGCTCAACAGCCCTGCTTTCTAGCTCGTTGACGTGTAACTGAAACTAGATAGGAAAGAGAAGAGCTTTTAAACTTCTGTTCAGCAATGGGACTTTTCTTACCTGCAAGAGACTATGTGGAACAGTTATAAATAAAACCAAAGGTTCCATGGGCAGAAACAAGCTCGTGAACACCACCCAGAGGATGAGTGTGGAATCCATGTGATATCAGTGAGCTTCTACTGCACGTACCGCACTCACAATACCCTCTAGCGAATTTGCCAAGGTTGAGTAAAAAACAAAAAGCTCAAATGACTGCAGAAACCTCTTATTTCAAACATTCATCAATACACGTTGGCTCTGACTGCTGTTTATTGAGTGGTGGCTTGCAAAGTGAGGACCCCGGGCAGCTACAGTATGAATGAAGAGGAAACTGGCCGGGAAACTGTCCAGTATGAGAGAAGAATCTATTTTCTTTTTTCCATTTTTTAGTTTAATTTTTATTAATTACACTTTATTCACTTTGTATCCTCCCGTGGCCCCGTCCCTCCTCCCCCCCAATCCCACTCTCCCTCACCCTTCTCCACGCATGCCCCTCCCCAAGTCCACTGATGGGGGGGTCTTCCTCTCCTTTCTTCTGATCCTGATCTTTCAGGTCTCCTCAGGACTGTCTGCATTGTCTTCCTCTGTGGCCTGGTAAGGCTGCTCCCCCCTTAGCGGGAGGTGATCAAAGAGCAGGCCAATCAGTTCATGTCAGAGACAGTCCCTGTTCCCATTACTATGGAACCCATTTGGACACTGAACTGCTGTGGGCAACATCTGTGCAGGGGTTCTAGGTTATCTTCATCAATGGTCCTTGGTTGGAGTATCAGTTTCAGAAAAGACCCCTGTGCCTAGATTTTTTGGTTCTGTTGCTCAGCAATAAAAAACAAGGAAATCTTGAAATTTGCAGGTAAATAGTGAGATCTGGAAAAGATCATCCTGAGTGAGGTATCCCAGAAGCAAAAAGACCCACAGGGTATATACTCACTCATAAGTGGATATTAGACATATAATATAGGATACACAACTAAAATCTGTGCACCTAAAGAAACTAATCAAGAAGGAGGACTCTGGCTAAATGCTCAAACCCCTACAGAAAGGCAAAGAGGATGGACATCAGAAGAGGGAGAAAACAGGGAACAGTACAGGAGCCTACCACAGAGGGCCTCTGAAAGACTCTACCCTGCAGGGTATTAAAGCAGATGCTGAGACTTATGGCCAACCTTGGAGCAGAGTGCAGGGAATTTCATGAAAGAAGTAGGAAATAATAAGACCTGGAGAGTCCAAGAGCTTCATGAGAAGAATCTATTTTCAATAATAAATAAATAAATACATTAATAAATGAGTGAATGAATAAATTAATAAACTCATGAGTGAATATATGAATGAACAAACAAATTTTGGTCCCAACCCCTCCTCACAAGTCTCCGTGAGTTGGTAATTGGGAGGGACAAACAGCTGGTTTTGAGACAAGCCGCTCCCAGCAAAGAACCAGAATCACAACTCAGCCTTTCACACACGACCAGGAGTAGACATTTTTGTGACATATTCCATGCAGAGCAAAAATAAGTCTGGAGACGGCCTGTTGGGATGCAGAATGTTCAGAAAAGAGGATTTCTATACTTAGCATTTGCTCATCAGTTTTTACCTCGTAATTTGCTTTCAGGCTCACTATGAGTTATATCTATGCCAACAACACTACCAGAACAATTTCTCTGCCAAGAGAAGATTCTAGAAGAAACCTAATGATGAAGCTTAGATCTTGAGAGTCTCCCAAGGCCTCAGAAGGCCTTGGGATGTGCAGAAGGCCCAGCTGTCAGCACCTGTCCTGGGCTGGAAATACAGCCCATGTCCTTCCCTTGTATTAAATGCATTTGCTCCATCCCAGCCTCAAATGTGGGACAAAAGATGTCATCTGAATGTTATCCTAAGTCCTAAATCTCATCTTCTAAATCGCTTATAGAGGAGACTTCCTGGCTTCCTCCAGAGCCTTCTCCAGATCTGTCACTGAAGTCCACCAGTCTGCCAACATTACCTTACAGATTACCTAGTGTTTCAAAAACACCTCTGCCTTCTGCCTGTTATCAAATCCCAAAGCCGCCTCTACATTTTACACCTTATTACAGCAATGCCACCACTGTCTAGCACCAAAACTGGTATTGAACAATTTCTTGCTCCCGAGGAGACAGAGAAAATTTCCATTGAAATGAACTGTCCTGTCCAGAGCCTAGATCATGACATCCAACTAGCAAGCTCAACGAGGCAACTAAAATCCCAGAAGATCTGTCCCAACATTTCTAAAAAGACAAGGCCGTGTGGTCAGTGTGTGTTAACCAACACTGCTGGTAAAGAGAGAGAGAGAGAGAGAGATCATTTTGGCTGGATTATATGGCAAATGTCACAAAGAATGCTGACTCAAATGAGGGAAAAAAGAAACGCTGAACTACAGACTTCTTTCAGCTCTCTTGAAGGTACATCCAGCAAATGTACACTAATATAGACCACACAGAGAGGAATCTAAATGCATTTGTAAAGTATCTAAATGAGGAAGTCAGTAAGCACGTGGACAGAATGTTCTGTGAGCAGGACCTAGCTGACCGCATGTTCCCTGTAGTAGACAACTGTCAGAAAATTGACCCTGAGTTTTCTTATGCAAGAGAATATTGAGAGAGGACTTCCAGACAATGTGATCCCTTATTGCATTCATTCTTTTTTGCCACCCTGGTTAAACTATAAACAGTTTTCCAGTCACTTCATCCTTGTGGTGGTTCAGCCTGGCTGTCAATTCATGGATTTTATTTAGAATCGCCATGAAAACAAATGTCTGGGGGGCATTTATAGAGAGGCTTAGCTAAGGTGAGGACACAGCCTGAAAGCAGGGAGTAACATCCCCTCTGCTGGGGTTCCAGATGGAATGGGAGGGACAGGGCGATCTGAGCATTTATCGTCCTCCTTCCTGACCCAGGGTGCAGTGTGACCAGGCACTTCCTGCCTCTGCCACCCACCATACCCCCCCACCAGAATGGATTTTACCTCCCTCAAACTGAGAGCCAGGGTAAACTTCCTTAAGGGACTCACCAGGTATTCTGTCACAATAACAAGAAGCCTAGCTAATTATATTTCTTATTCTCGTAGTATAACCTTGAAACTGATTACACACTTTGTATTATCAATAATTCCAATTTTTCGGGTGTGGTTGGCTTGGATGCATTAATATAAAACTCAGAGTCGCCAATAAAGTGTCGGTGTCACTTCAACTTTAAACAAGAAAATCAAAGCACTTCCTTCTCACGTCATGGAACAAGAGGAAGCGGAGGTTTGAGTTCTCTATCTGGCTCTCTCTGTGTCTTCCATCCTCTTTCTGTACCTGTGTTTGCCCAAAGGCTGTCCTGTGAATCTGTCCCTATGTCTATCTGTCTGTCTGTAGGAATGTGTCTCTCCATGTGCTGTCTGTGAGTGTCCATCCTTAACAAAAGGCTTCGCTCTATATTTATTGGCCATCACAGGAAGCACCACATGGGAAAGGAATGAGGGATACGCTACAGAAATCTTTAACAAAGTTCACCCAGGGATTGTCACTGACCCCAACTGGTCCAGAAAACAAACAACACTATAAACATCGTTGTTTACCAAGCAACACCCAAATGTTGTGCTCAACATTTGTGGAGGATTTTCAAATAGTAAGACTGCCAGTGGGCAGCTCGATCCTCATTTGGGTTCCCAAGTAAGAAGCATGGGGGCTGCCTCTGATCTGGACTCTTTGGCTGCTTTTCGATCACTTTCCCCTGGTGGGGCTACAGTGCTGATTTGACTTGATATGCTGGAGGAGAAGGGACTCCCTTTCTCTGAGGATTAGAGGAGAGGGGATGGGGGGGAGAGGGGATGAGAGGAGGGACAGGGCTATGCCCAAGATATAAAATGAATAAATTTTTAAAAAAATTTTAAAAATTACTTTCAACATCTAGTGTTGCTGCTTTCTGCAAATGAATGTTAGAGCTGACATGAATTACTCTGGGTTGGGGCATGGACGAGGACGCATCTTAAGGTGAAAGCTATACAGTAGCTTAGGGTGTAAGAGCCGATTACCTGAGAAATATAAGGAAAGGAAAGTTGGTTGTTACATTGTTCTCTTAAAAACAGGTTAAAAACAAAAACAAAAACAAGATGAGTACAGAGTAGAATATTACTACTTTGGCTATGATGTTTAGCAGAAGTCCTAGTCTCTTGGAAAGTAGGGGATATTTTTACCCGAGTGTGTCACCACAGCTGGGTCACATACTGTGAGATTTTGCTCTACCAGCAATTCATTGGTTCTTGTAAATTCCCGGGTAACCAGGCCTACACCATAGAAAGACATCCCCAAAGAGAGACACAGTATTACTCAGGCTACGTGGCACCCCAAGTCTTCTCCATTTAACACCATCTGCTCCATGCATACAGTAAAGAGAATGATTTTTATCTCTAAATCAGTAAGACTAAAAAATGCTAAGGAATTTGAGAAAGGTGTGGTAGCTAGTAGTAAGCACGGGGGGCGGGGGGGATCCTGTTGGTCCAAGTGATGGTAACATTGATAGCTAGAATGTTTACGAGCCAGATTCCAGACTATAGGACAGTAGCCCTAAGCAATGCTAGGGTAGGTGACCAGCCCTCGAGCACAGTTTTCCGTGCACCCTATCTTATCTTCAAGATGAAGAATTTGCAGTAAAATCTACTTAAGGAAGAAAAAAAATCCCAGCATTTGGCAACATTTTAACTACATTCCCAATGACCTTTGTAGAGAGAGGTTTAAAATTAACTAATATCTGCCACCTGCTTGAAATGTAACTCATGACACTCAAGTGACCCCAGGTTGAACATTCGCTGTTTGAATTTTTTTCGCTGTTATAATTCCCCATTAACTTTTTAAAAAGAGGAGGTGCCTCGGGAGCAGAAACAGAGCCCTGAGAAAGGATTGTTTGAATCTTTAATGTCCAATTTTTCCACTCCATTTTATTTTACACAGACCATAAAATAAAATTTAAAAAAAAAAATCATGTTTTGGGTGTCTTCCTAGAGAGTTTTCCGTAGATTAGAATGAGTGCTCTGCAGTTCCGAGAGTCTGTGCCCATAGGCAGAGCCAACCATGGCAGATAAAATGAGCCCATGCTGTCTTTTGAAAGTTAATAAATACACCAGCCACCCTTCTAACACAGGTACAAAAATCCCATTGACAGGATTGCTATACCAGCGTCATTTGGTGGAAGTTTTGGTGTCTTTAAAAACTCAGTTGTGTTAGGTAAGCATATTTTTGTTTTAGTCCCAGATGTGAGGTATGAGGCTGCTTCAGATTGTCCACAGCAGTAGACTATTTGTCTCTGAGAGGGGCAGGGTCTTTGCCGGCTGCAGGTGGTTTTATTCTAGGACTCTGAGAGAGTATGAATGCCGAGCCCAGAGAGTTGGGGGACTGGAAAGGTGAAGGCTGCTGCCCACCCTGTTGCTCCTGGTTGCTCTTTGTTGCAGTTTGGTAAGAAGTTGGAGATAACCTGAAACTAAGATCCAACTTGCCCCCAAGGAACCCAAATGTTCCTTTCCCCACTAACCTTCTATCTCTCTTACCTGGTGGTGGGGTGGTAGAAGAAATTGGGGTGGAGAAGGGAGGTAGAGGCCTTAGGAACCCCAATAAAATAGCTAAAAAATTACAGCGACAAGTGTCCCCACATAATCTTTTATTATATGCATCTTCCCTTGTGGTAGGCTGGATTCCCTAAGCTAAAATCCACAAATCTGGGCATTTTGAGGTAGACATTTGGCTTTGACAAATGGGCTGCCAACCTTAAAGTAGAGTCCAGGGATTTCCAACGTCAACATCCTGAAGCCACCACCTCTCTTCTCTCAGAAATGATGACTGAGGTCTGGGAAGGTAGCGTACTGTACAAGCCTGAGACCGGAGTTAGGATGCCCAGCAACCACATGGAAGGTGGGAGTAACAATGAACCCGTGACCCAGTGCTGGAGAGACAGGAACAAGAGAATCGGGGCTGACTGACCAGCCAGTCTAGATTAGAGAGTAAACTTCTGGGTTTGTTTGTTTGTTTTGTTTTTGGATACTTTTTATTTTAATTTTATTTATATATTTATTTATTACAATGTATTTGCTTTGTATCCCCACTGCAGCCCCCTCCCTTTTCTTCTCCCAGTCCCACCCACTCTCCTTCTCTCCCTGGTCCCCTGATAGGAGAGGTCCTCCTCCCCTTCTACCTGACCTTAGCCTATCGGGTCTCATCAGGACTGGCTGCACCATCTTCCTCTGTGGCATGGCAAGGCTGCATCCCCCAGGGGGAGGTGATCAAACAGCCAGCCACTGAGTTCATGTCAGAGATGGTCCCTGTTTCCCTTACTAGGAACCCACTTTGAAACTGAGCAGCCAATGGCTTTCTTTCATCTAGGTCCTCTCCATGCATGGTCCTTGGTTGGTGTATCAGTCCCTGCAGGCCCCATTAGATCCAGGTATTTTTGCTCTGTTGTTCTCCTTGTAGAGCTCCTGTCCCCTCCAGGTCTTTCTCTCTCCCTATTCTTCCATAAGGATTCTGGAACTCGGGCCAAAATTTAGCTATGAGTCTCAGTATCTTCTTTGATACCCTAGTGGGTAGAGTCTTTCAGAGGTCCTCTGAAAGGCTCCTGTCCTCTTCCTTGTCTTCTCCTACTTCTGATCTCTATCCTATTTGAACTTCTGTTTTAATGAGAACACTGATTGAGGGAGCACCTGACATTGACCTCATCCTTCATTCCCACCCATACAAGAGAACACACCCTTTCCTGCACATAAACCACACATGCAAAACAGAAAGGGAGGTGTCTTAGTTAGAGTTTCTATTGCTGTGAAGAAAGACCATGACCACAGCAAATCTTATAAAGGCAAACATTTAATTGGGGGCTGGCTTGCAGCCATGGACAGGATATCATTCCCTATTGCTTACTCCTTTCCTTCTCTTTTCCTTCCTTCCCTTCTCCTGTGGTGAACAATGACACTCCATATAACACTCTGTAGAAACACTCAGAGGTTTAGTCCATTGTCATCATGGTGGGAAGCATGGTGGCATGCAGCCAGATATGGTGCTGGAGGAGGAGCTGAGTTCTACATCTTGAAGCGCAGGCAGTGGAAGTAACTGTGAGCCATACTGCACATAGATTGAGCATATGAGACCTCAAAGCTCGCCCCTACAGTGATGCACTTTCTCCAACAAGGTCACATCTACTCCAATAAGGCCACAAACCCTAATAGTGCCACTCCCTATGGCCAAGCATGAGTGCATGAGTCTTTTGGGGCCATTCCTATTCAAGCCTCCACAGGAGGAAGGAAGGAAGAAAGGAAGAAAGGAAGGAAGGAAGGAAGGAAGGAAGGAAGGAAGGAAGGAAGGAAGGAAAAAAGCAATGGGGAATGATATCCCATCTATGTATCTAGGATACACAGAATAGCACAGACACTGTGCTATGTGGGACAAAACTTATCCCTGCTCTCAAAAAGTCTTCCAACTAATAGTTACACATATTGAAATATCAAAGCCTTCCAAAGGCTTCCAAAGAACAGCTACGCTTACTGATGGAATAGTGTGTGCCAGGCAACGTTTTGAGATGTGTTAACTTCTGTAACCTGCATAGTATGTTATCATCAGGTACAAAGAGAGTCAGGCATTGGACCTGAGTCACCCGATGGAGTGCCTTGCAGTAAGATCTTACGGCTAGAAGGAGGTGAGTCAGAACATCAGGAGTGGGAAGAGCTGGAATGGCTCAGGGAGGCTCCAGGAAGGAAGTGGTCAAGGACTGAGTGGGTGACATTTCTCCTGAAGCTGTTGCCTTTCTATGCAGTGTCTGTTCTCCATTTAGCCAGAGGCTGAGGCCTGTCGCTATAACCTCTTACTTCTCAGTACTAGCAGAGATGAAAGGGGGGGGGGAGGATGAGGGCTAAGCAGCAAGTTAGAAAACTACGTTTTAAAATATTTTTGTGCCAGATAGAGTTTACTCGGGGCTGTGAGCCACCTGGCATGGGGGTCTTCTGCAAAAGCAACAAGTGCTCTTAATCACTGAGCTGTACTTTAATTTCTCCCAAGACTCACGCTTCTTTAGATGCTGGGCAGTTCTCTTTCTAGAAAAAGGGTGTTAAAATCAAAGAGATGCACCTAGATAAGAAATTATTAAATTAATTTAGATTACTGATGCTGAGCCAATGTTTGCTTCTAGTTGAATGCTTAAGAAGAACTAAGGGGCCTACCTGCCCTGTAAATCTTCATTTCCAAAAGCTTTTTATTCACATTTAAATACTCATTAAAATGTTTCTGTATCGTCAACAGCAATATGTTAGTGAGTTTCTGAAAATGACAGGAAGCTGAAACTTACTTAGAAATGTCTGCTGATTTTATTATGTATACAGTGCTCTGCCTGCAGGCCAGAAGAGGGCACCAGATCTCACTACAGATGGTTATGAGCCACCATGTGGTTGCTGGGGATTGAACTCAGGACCTCTGGAAGAGCAACCAGTGCTGAGCCATTTCTCAAGCCTCTATCCTCTTTAAAATCTCCAAAGTCCTCCCCCGTACTAAAACTTCTCCATCAGGAAACACCGCTTGTTTTTGTCTAACTCTAAAAGAATAAAAGAGGATTTGATTGACTTATCTGGACTATATTTAAGAGTTATTTTCCCTCCTTCTCCTTTCTTCCTTCCATCCCTCCCTCCCCAACTCCCTCTTTTTCTCTTCCCCACTCCCCACCCCCAAACACAAACTCAAACACAGAGCTGAGATGAAACCTAACTCCTCCCACCAGGTTTTCAAGTCATCTTAATTTCCCTCATTGAACAAGAAATCCAGAATCACAGGGTTAAGTTCCTGTGTGTTGACCTGGAATGTACTGTCACTGTCTCAAGGATTTTTTTTTTCATTTTTCTGACTGAAAGACAAAAGGTACAAGAAGAAGGAAATGTATGTTTTATGACGTGAAAAACATTTGGTTGATAGTCCTCCTAATTGCTTTTTTTTTTCTGTGTAGTTTTAATAAATATGAATTGCTAGTATAGTTCAATGAGCCATTCCTGGGGCTGTTTTGTTGTGTTTTTTTTTTCCTCACAGTAATTCTCTGTTTAGGGCCAATAGGATGGATCGTGGGGGGGGGGGGGTGTCAACTGTGCAAGCTTGGCCATCAGAACCCGTGTGAAAGGTGAGAACTAGCTCCACAGGTATCTTCTGACACAGACATCATGGCATGAGCATGTGTGTAGACACATTATCTTTATCGCCATCATTGTCACCATCGCATCATAGTCGTCATCGTGGTCATCCTCATCCGTTTATTTGGATCTGTCTCCATGATAAATCCAGCAGAGCCATTTGCCTTACCTTATTTCTCAGGACCAGACAAAAATACGCACCTCAGTGTGAGTTAACTGGCACGGTGGTCCTACATGCCGGTCCAGGTGCTTGTCTCGCACTTCTTTAGATGAGCTGAACGCACCAGCACTTCCACAGTCTCTGAAATGAACTAGTGAGTCTGAGCCCCAGCACACACTTGCAGGTGTAACTCTTGTCCTCAGGATGAGAGACAGAAGGATCCCTCTCCATTGCTCTCATTACCCTAAAATAAATTCGTTCCTACCTAAGAAGATCAGCTGCCTAACGTAGCTGCACAGATCGCAGATCTTGAATTCTCCTTAGAGGGTTACCAGACAGCTCGTTAACATCGCAGAATGAACAGAACAGGATGAAGTGGGATGGGCTAGCCGGGGAAAGAGGACAGTATGAAGAGGACACAGGCCAGTAAGAACATACTGGCTTTACAAAAATCTCATTCACACACATGAGGAAGTATACCAACATGCACATTCCCCCCTTCAGACTGTAGTCAAGGAGTCAGCGATTCCTCCTCCTACAGCAACTGTATCACTGCAATCAAGGTAGTTTAAACAATATACTTCCTTATTTTTAACTCTCTACCCTTAGGGATTTCCAGTTTGTTGCCTTCACATTTAAGAGAACTCTTCTCTAGTCCCAGACATATCTGTGAGAAGAAAAGGTCATTGAGACTGGTCTCCCACCACCTGCCTCCCTCCTCTCCACAGCCAGGCGTGGTACCATCCTACATCATTTTCTGTCTAACCGCTCATGCATCTCACACGTGTATTCCGTTTTCATTGGCAAGGACCAAGGACACAGTTCTTCCTAACAATCAGCCATCTTTGGTTATACAGCCAGTGAGTCCAGTGAAGGGGAAAGGCTCCATGGGAGAGGAGCAGATCGACGATAAACACAGATGTTTATGCAGCTCGCGCTTTGTCGGTTTGCCTGGAGTCAGCTGGTGATTGCTTCATCCCCATTACTGACAGCCGGGTAACCGGTACTCAGTTTACCTCACAGGAAAAGGTGGAGACATCGAGTGACCGATGCCGGCCTCGAGAAGCTCTCTGGGGACTGACGGTTTCCAGCTAGCTGCCGGCTTTACTCTCCGATCCCCTTCTGGGTTCAGCTGGGTCAAATATCCAGCTGAAAAGGCCTGGTCAGGGAGTTGAGACTTTACATACTTGGCCATACACTTTTTCCCTTTCCAAGAATACATTCTGTCACCTTTGAAACTTTTTTCCAAAGAAGGTGGAGCAGGAGGAAGGAGATGCAGGCGCAGAAACAGTAGCATGACCTGATGCTCACGGAGCTCTAACGGAAGAGAAGGCAGGGCTGGGAGCCTCCTTTGAAGTGGCCCCAGCAACGAGCACGTGTTTTCCTGACATCAAATGAAACTTTGAAGTTATTTATTTTAACGCTGAGTTGTCTCACGCCCACTAGTTATTGACATTGTCAGGGCCCATTGTTGAGTTGCTGTTCTGGTTTTCCTTTCTGAACCACTTGACTCCTAGATCCCATTTTAGGATTCGGTTCGTACTGAACTTGTTAGCATTCTAAGTACCGGCTTCCAGGGAAAAGAAAAGAAGCCTCCTCCTACTCACATAGCAGGCGCTCATCTCTGGGAAATATGCAGAAAAGGTGGACTTCTCAGAAAAGCAGCTAGCTAAAAACTTTTGATTCAAATTTCTTGTTCTCTCTTTGCAATACTAAGGACCCAGATTAGTATCGACTTTTTAAGCTGACCATTAGCCTCATACATGAAGCCGGAACTTCAGGAGAGCTGACAATGGCCTGTTTGGCTCAGAGGCAGGAGCACTTTATTCATAAAGCTACAGTGTACATTATAAAAGGAATTTGTCCAAGGGAGGTGTCGTAGAGCTAGCTACATGTTTTAGCAAACGTGTGCCAGTCAGATCAGAACTGAAAGCAATGTCTCCTATCCTCACACACTGCCATTCCCGCTGGAGAGGCCTTCACTTTGAGGGCTGCTTCCTGTCCTGAGAGCGCTAAAATCACTGGATGCCTGCATGTGCCTGGTCATGACAACCAAGTGTGTCTCGGATATTGCCACGAGAAAAAGAAAAAAACAAGTGACTGACAACCATGTTATTAAAGTTAGGGTTAGACTGGGTTTACAAACTGTTTTTAAGTAACCCTTAATAACCATTATGATAGTAAAGTAAAAGTATACATAAGTTTATCAAAAATTTCCCCAGCAAGATGAATAAGTTTTTGTTTGTTGTTTTGTAATTGTTGTTGTCTTTTGCTGTTGTTATCATTGGTGTGTGTGTGTGTGTGTGTGTTTAATGCACAGCAGACATGGAAAAGTCAGAGGATCTTTAGAGGGTTAGTTCCTGCCTCCCACCCCACTGGGGCAGTGTCTCTTGCTTTTTTTTTTTTTTTTTGTGAGTTTGTTTTTTTTTTTTTTTTTCAATGCAGTTTATTCAGGAACATTGAACAATCCTCAGACCCCGGGGAAAGCCAGCCCACAGCTTAAATAGCCTCTGGGTAGCCAACCCAGGCGTGCCACGGGGGCAATGCAGATAGGTCCACCTACATGGAAGCAAGCCAGATCCTCGGCCTTAGCCAAATGTGGAGTTGTTCGTGACAGAGAGCACTCACCATCGGGAAGGTGGAAGGCGGAAACCAGCTCCATCTTTAAGGCATAGCATTCCGCAGCTCTCTACAGTTCCCCCTTTTTGTTTTAGGCGCATCAGGCAAGAGTAGAGGTCTGATCTCTGATATTAGAAATAGTCCAATTGGGTTACATAGTAATGTGAAGAGGGACTGCCTCTGACATAATCTGATTGGCCTGCTCTTTGATCACCTCCCTCTGGGGGGAGGAGCAGCCTTACCAGGCCACAGTAGAGGACAATACAGCCACTTTTGATGTGAACTGACAGACTAAGATCAGAAAGGAGAGGAGAACCTCCCCTATTAGTGGACTTGGGGAGTGGCATGCAAGCAGAGGGAGGAGGGGGGGTGGGATTGGGAGGAGAGGAGGGAGGGGCTTATGGGGGGATGCAGAATGAATAAAGTGTAATTGATGAAAAATTTAAGAAAAAAGGGAAAAAAATAATTTAAGAACCTTAAATGACTTTCAAAAGTGGAGGAAAACATGGAGTTAGTCAATTGGCATGGAGCACGTCTCGCCCCTGGGGGCAATGGTCTCCTGAACCTACTCAGACCTCGGACACCACC
The DNA here is from genome assembly GCF_030254825.1 of Meriones unguiculatus. NCBI lineage: Eukaryota > Metazoa > Chordata > Mammalia > Rodentia > Muridae > Meriones > Meriones unguiculatus. The sequence goes on along the minus strand of NC_083362.1, from coordinate 68,984,135 downwards.
ACTGCTAGTTCTAGAACTGACGCAGGATGTTCCAACGAGGGGTTAAGGCTTCTCATAATATTTCCTATAAGCCCACACCTGTTTGTCTATATCCCCCATTTTTATTCATTATTAGCCAGATAGAGCCAAGTAATTGTGGTAATGATACTTGCTTTTTTGCCCAATGCTGGAATGCTAGTAAATTTAGGTATGCCCTGGTTACTCGCATGCCTCACTGGGTGCCTGTGCCCATTGATGCCCCTCACGCTATGACTCTCTTCAGACAGAAAAGGGATCTTGGAACTACAGCCACCATTGTTACTACCGTCTCTTGCTTTTACATACTCTGCATTAGCTGTTCTGAAACGTTAAAGCAGTTCTCCCATCTCTGCCTGCCGAGATCTCCTCTCGCTGTAAGAATGCTGGGGTTACAGCACTACTCCTGGGGATCAAGCTTAGGTCGTCAGGGTTGTATAGTGAGGGCTTTTACACACCGGGCTGTCTTGTAGGTTCTGTTTGTTTCTAGGAGGGTCTTTCTCTATGGCTGGAACTGTCCTTGAACTCATGATCTCCCTGTTTCAGCCTCCCAAGTTTTGGGATTACAGTCATACGCCAGCGTAGCCATTTTAGGCAGGGCACTTTTGAAAATCAAGGAGTCTGAAGTTTACCAGCATGCTGTTCCATAAAGAAGCTGAAAGTCCTTGCTAAATGAATAAAGGAACAAAGAAGAGAACAAACAAACACACACACACAATAATGAAGCATGCAGAGAGAGAGAGTTCTTGAAAGAAGCTCTTTCAGGGAACTTGAAGGCATGTCATTAAATGATCCCACAGAGATGGAAGGAAACGCAAGAAAAAGGGAAAGAAGACCATTTTTGCTAGACTTTCAGTAATGTCACAAGAGTGGGACAGCATCAGAAAGAGAGAAGACTACAGATTAGGGATTTCTAGCCTAAAGATCGCTGGTGGGTCATACGAACACCAAGTGTTCACAACTCCCATTCACACCCTCTGTTTGGTGTTGTCCAAACCTTAACAGGGTATTTCTCTTCACCCCCAAGCTCTGAGTTCCCAAGCCTGAGCCAGCACACAGTTGCGGAATGTGCCCTTATCAGCGCTTTCTGGCTACTGGCTGCCACAGTGGAATAGCTTCCTGTCTGTCCTCACCCAGCCTTTCCCCTCTATTGTCCAGCTTCCTCTGCCAATTCTGCTTATCTCTGCTCTCCCCTCCTTCACCCCAGGAAAGAAAATCCTGTTTCTCTTTGATTGTGAAATACTTGTCGATTTCTCTGATGTGTTCTTCCTATTGCCGCAGTCTGTCTTTCAAATAAAGCCTCTTCCAAAACCCAGATTTCCTTTTATTTGACACCAGCTTTTTGAGCCTGAGTTTTACCATCTGCAAAGGGAAGGAACAAATGAAAAAAAAAAAGTGCTTCCATAGCCCCTTTCCAGCCTGTGGATTTAGAGACACCAAGTACTCTTAATTTGTTTCCAACATAAAAAGGAGAAGACATGCACACTTCTCAGAGCTGGATCAAGTGTGATGCCCTAAGTGTGCTGGAACATTGTTATAAGCCCACCTCTCAGGAAGATAAGGCAGGGGGACAACAAGTTTCATCTAGCCTAGGCAAACACTGCCACAAAAGAAAAAAAGAGAATTCAGTGAGTCACTATTCCTAACCATGAGGCATCTCTCTAGCCTCTGTCACTATTCTTTTAAATCAGAGCCTGGATGTTAGGAAACCTGAAGGCTGTTTCTTACATGGTTTAACATGATAGACTAATGTTAATTCCCCTTTTCCCCAGAGTGGCCATGGCAGCCTTCACATTGGGCTATGTGAAGAACAACCAGAATCTTCTGGAACAGCCTTGGAGAGCTTCTCCACAGCAGACATGCACGCCCGGCTTTTTATGTATTTTCCAATAAATACTTGGGTGTTCTTTGCTGACCCTTGGATATTCACTCAAGATTGCAGGCATCATAGCAGCTGTGTGAGGATTTATTGTTTCCTCCTTTTAATTAGCCAAATCTGAAGCAACAGAATGTTCTCACTTATCCTTCCTCTTCCTCTGAAAAGCATTTTGTCATGTGATGTCCAATACTGCCCACAGGAGACAATCAAACTGGATTTCTGCTTCGATCAACTTTCTCAGGCCTTGTTTAAGATTACTCTGGGGTGGGGGCTGGGGAAGTGAGATGCTCATAATTAATAATCAATGGTTGTTTTAGAGGTTGCAGATTGTCTTATTTAACAACATAAGATGATAGTATGTGACTCTAATTTTGACTAAGTTTAGTTTCACCCCAAATTTCCCTTGCCTGGTTGAATGATCTGAACATAGCACAACTAAAAAAAAAAAATCTAGATGAAATTGATAAAATCCTAGGTGTGTAGGACCCACCAAAATTAAATCAAGAGGCTATAAACAACTCAAACAGATCTATGATGAAAAACAAGATGGAAGAGCAACAAAGAGCCTCCACAAAGAATGGCCAGAACCAGATGGGCTCACTGCTGAACACTGCCAGATTTTTCAGGAACTGACATCAACACTCCTCAAACTAGTCCTCAAAACAGAAAGGAAAGTAGCACTTCCAAACTCGTTCAATGAAGCCAGTTTTCCTCTGATACAAAAACCAGATAAGGCAACAACAATAAAGCCCGATTTCTCTGATAAGCATAGACATGAAAATTCTCAATAAACTGAATCAATGAAACATAAGATCATAAGCCATGATCAAGTCAATTTCATACTAGGGATACAAAGCTGGTTCGGCATATGCAAATATCGCCAACAATAGTTGAGTACAGGCTTTTGTACCTTAACAGATGTCTCTGCTCAAAACTGTATATAGTAACATAGGTATATATGTGTAATATGCATTGTATTCTCACATACACTGTATTCATATGTACACAAACATATATGATTTCTAAAATCATATTCTTGAGAGTACATTCATACTTTATTATATATAAATTGAGAATGTGAGAACATATGTCTATATAACCATGGCTTCAAGGTAGCCAAAGAACTGTCCTTTCACACCAAATGATGCTCCTGATGTCTCTTTCCCATCAGCCTTTTCTCCTCATCCTGGTCCACGGCAGCCATTGATTGGTTTTATATCAGTATAGTTTGTTGTTTTAGGAAACCATACAAATGTAATCATATTGTACAGCCCTTCATTTCTAGTTTCTCTTGGTTAGCTTAATGTCTTCAGTGATATACTATTGCATTGAGAAATATAAATAATGTGTAGTTAATGTGTTTTCTGTTTTGTATACAGTGGAAAGTGTGAGACAGAGCCTGTGGTCATTCCCAGCGACACTAAAGTTTCTCCCGAGCTGTAGCTAACATTTTGTCTCACTAAAGGTGAGTTAGCAAGTTCCATAAGTCTATCTTCAGTCTTAAAGACGGTAAATGTGACCTATTCTATACACACTTAATGAAAATTCCTTAGAATATTGAGATTTTTTTATACACTTCCTTTTAAATCTGTTTTATCCTTATACTAGGTCGATTCATGAAAAGGTATCTTTATTTAATAAATATTAAAATTTCCAGGCACAGTAGGATACACTTATAATCTCAGCAACTGAGAGGGTGAGACAAGAGAAGCATCATTTTAAGGGCAATCTGAGCTATGCATTGAGAACCTGTATATGTATATATGTCTCACACATATATATCTACATACATATGTGTATATATCATATATATGTATATGTCTCCATATATATGTTAAAAATGATATTCACATAGATTCAGTACATTTTGAGGGTATAAAAAAAGCTACTGTTACTTTCTAAAATTAAATTAAACTCAAAATATGTTTTCTGGATTCCAAATTACCCTCCAGTTTTTCACAAATTATTTTTTTATATAACAGGAAAGCATGGTTGAAATTAGCAAAATTTGGGTTTTAGTCTGGATATTTATTGATGGATATTTTAGAGACTTTTGATTTTAATAAATTTGAAATGCACAAAAATTAGAGTGAACAATGTTGTTATAAAGCTCCAACTTTAGCCATAATTTGTGTATGGCCAATCTTGTCCTATGTGCATTCCATATTAAATTATTTACCCCTGTTCCTAGATTACTTTGAAGTAAAAAACTGTTGTTAGTATATCAGTTATCTTATTAATGCAACAAGCATGTACATTCTGGTTCATGAGGTCCTAAATAGGTTAGACTGCCTTCTAAATCACACCATTTCTGTGTGGTATGGTGGTCCGTGCCTGTAATCCCAACACTTAGGAGGCAGAGAAAGGAGGAACGCCAAAAGGTCAAGGCCAGCCCAGTTTATACAGTGGGTTCCAGTTCAGCCGTCTCTATTTGCATGGCAAGATCTTTTCTTAAAAGAGAAAGAAAAACAAAAAACCAAAAGCTATTCCTGACCCTCGGTGTTCTCAATATGGGGAGGTATCTTTCTCTTTCCTAAATAAATAAACAATGCCTATACAAGTTGTATAATGGTTGGTTTAATTTACATTCTCTAAGGAATTTCACATTAATCATCTCCAGATGGCTCTTGTTCTTTCTGCAAACCTGTTATATATTTATTTGAAATGGGTAAGTTTCTATGGATAGGATAGGCAAGGGGCTTAGGTGAGTTAGAAGATTAGAAATGAGACTGAGGCATCAATGTTGTAATGGCTACTGTTGTCTACTTGACGGACCATAGAGTGACAGAGGATGGCCATGGCTATGGGGGATTCTCGTGATTAGGTTAATTGAGGTGAGAAGATGAGCCTACTGTGGGTAGCGTCATGCCTTGGGTGGCAGTGCTGCGCTGTGTGAGATGGAGAAAATGATATGAATATAGCCGTCATCTGTGTTCTCTGCTTCCCAATATGGATGTGATGTGACCAGCCTCAGGCTCCCGCTGTCTTGACTTTCTTCACCATGGTAGGCTGTACTCTTTAACTATTAGTCCTTAATAAATCAGTTCCCCATTGAGCCATTTTTGTCATGGTATTGTATCACAGCAACAAAAATATTTGCTAGGAGGCTATCTGTTCTTTCTATATGATTCTATACAACCTGGTTTAAATATCTTTTTATGACTAGTTTATACATCTTGACCTTTCATCAAATAAAAGGCTTATATCAAATAAGTAAGGCTAAGCAGAGAAATCTGTTGTTTAACAGTGAAGTTCGTTTTACTTTTGGGTTTCTAATAAATCAAGAACTCCCCAATAGCTCTAGCCTTCAAACTTTAAAGCGGTCTACTAGAAATCTTTCTTTGTGTTTCTACCATGTCTTCTAATAGCTTCTGGTATCTTCAGATTTATAGCAACTTTCAATTAACTTCTTTTAGTGAAGGGTATTTTAAATGTCAGCTCCTAGAACAAGACCAAAGCAGGGTAAGTAAGCAAGCAAATAAAAATAGTTCAAAAGATATTATAGAAAATAAATACTGTGTGTCAGTTTTTCCCTAACTGCCTAAAACTCCCTGGCTCGAAAATGTAAGCTTCTTAAAAAGCTGATTTTGAGTTGGAATTTAATTAAGCATGCTTAATTAAGCATACTTGAATTAAATGTTTAGAAGCAAAAATATGAAAGTTTATTGGCTGATGAGTCCCAAGTCCTAATCATAAATGTTCGTTTATCATAAGCTACATTTATAACTATATATCCTGTGAATATGGTGACAAGCGACACTTCAAAAAAATGGATATTTTTAAAAGATGGAAAATATTAACTGAATCAGCAATTTTACATGACATAGAAATTTGTCAAAGGGAAGGCTGCATGAAATAGTTCAAAAATATTCTCAGCATTTCTCAAACTGTTGTTATAACATTGGCTGTCTGTGGGTCTCCCAATTTAAAGATGGTTAAGGTGGATTTATAAGGAGATTCAGGACATACGTTCAGAGGTATTACTGGGGAATTAGGGGAAAAATTAGAAAAACTAAAAGGAGTGGGTTTTATCCGACCTAGAAAAGGCGGAGGGGCCATTTAGAAATAATGTCTGGGTCGACCCAAGGCGCTGTAACTCCGCACAGTTTTACTGAAGGCCGGAGAAGGGATGTGAAATACTGATGACATAAATTTTCTATGAAAATCTTAATTTATAGAAGCAGATGAAATTCCCTATACCCTCACATCACACACAGCCACACATTTCAAAATACATAGGTTCAACATTTAAAACGATCGTTTAGTTGGATAAATGAGGGCCGTCGTGGTGGAACATGAGACACAGGCTCTTAGCTTCCTCCATCCTTCTCCCCGCAGAGCCACACCCCGTTTGCAGAGAGACCTTTGGGAACAGGGGACAGAGGAGACATCTGCTGTTGAACAGATCCCTCCCCCACTTGGTAATCTCATTGCTTTCAGCTCTCCTCCCTGGGGGATAGTGAAGTGTAAAATACAAACAGTGAGAAGCACAGATGAAATAGATGCGGCCGGAGGGGTCAGCTGTGCTTGGTGACGCCTTCATCTCACAACGCCCACAGCCCTGCCTCTGCATCGCCAGCCCCAGGCAGACAGACGCTATTCTCCGCTGCTCTGGGACCAGCTGATGGTCCCTGATTGCACCCTCCATTAGATTATCTGACTAGGATGACTGGTACATTAGTCTACTTTTAATTAGATCAAAATGGGCATCGCGAAAATGGAGTTTTAGTTGTAATTCCACGGAGCTTAGGGAGGGGAAAAGGCACTCTGTGAAGAGCAAAAGAGGGACGTGATCATTTTAGGGGCATGAAATGGGGATTTGTTTCGAGTTTAGACAGACGCATGTATGCAGAAATTGAATTTTTGTTTTCAGTTATCTCTCTGCGTGTGTGTGTATGCAAGCGTGGCTCATGGGGAGGTCAAAGAACACCTTTCAGACGCAGGTTTTCCCATGCCATCTTGTCTGAGACAGGACCTCTATTGATGTGCTGTGTAACTACTCAAGACTAGGCAGCCTGCCTCTCCGGGGAGTGCTGAGGTTGTAGATGCACGCCACTGCTGCCAGCTGTTTTATGGGGGCTTCAGCTAGCGCTTTTACCGACTGAGCTGGCTGTCTCATCTTCCCAGACGTGGTGTTCATCATTTTATTTTTTAATTGAGATTTGCACCTTAAAATAAGGGACAGGCTATCACTCAGGGATTCAGAGCTTGCCTAACATGCATGGGGCTTTCAGTTCCATCACCAACATCCGACAAAAAATATATATATATATATATATATATATATATATATATATATATATATACACACTTTGTACTGTGTTGCTATTTTGATGCATGGCCACGATGTACAGTGATCAAATTACTAGCATTGCCAGCCCCACAACTGTTAACATTTCTGCGTATTGGAAACCTTTGAGCTCTTCTCTAGTGGTTTGAAGCACGTTTTCGATGGCGGATGTCCTACTGTGCGGTACGACATTAGAGCTACACACCCTCAGCTCTATACTGGCATCCTTCCTGCACCCTCTGTCATCCTTCTCTCAAAACGGTATTTGCAGTATGTGTGGAGCCTGTGATACTGGAAAGTCCAGATAGCTCAAGCAAGTGCATTTCATCGTGATAAACATGCGAGTCGGTGCGGTCTGTCGGCCTCAGGCTCCACCACTTCATGGCTATTTGAGTGTTTTGTTTCAAAGCACAGGTACAGTTGAAGACCAGATTTTCTGCTATCAGGTGAAGTAACTTTTGAGACAGAATGAATAAATACTGCATACCGGGTTCCTCCTCATGGCTGGCTCAGCCTGTTTCCTTAGGCAACTCAGGACCACCTGCCCAGGAGTGGCACCACCCACACTGGGTTGGACCCTCCTGAATCAATAATTAATCAAGAAAATACCCTCACAAACAGTTGAGGCTTCCTCTTCCCAGATGACCCCAGTTGGTGCCAAGACAGCAAAGCGACGAACAACCAGAACACGTGGTAAATGTCTTTACTAGTGTTTATCATTCTCCTTCAAGGTAAAAATTCTTCAAAACTTTCTCTGTGCACTGTTGCCCTTTTCCCAACCCTCCATCCATTCTGAAGTACGTGTTCAATGAACATCCCACTGCTGAGCTACCCACCCCCCTCCCTCATCTTGCTTCCCAGGTTTGTTTGTTTGTTTGTTTGTTTTTTCCCCCAATACATTCCTCTTTAGTTTTGCAGTCCTCTGCCTGTCCATCAACAGCATGGCTTTAGCTAATGCATTCATTCGTCATCAGCGGTCATCTTACTGCACCTGTGGGTAGCATTGATGCTGTGATCACGCTGCCTGGAAGAGCTCCTTAACGGCTTCTAGGACACCATGCAAAGTGACTTTCCCTCCTTCACTACTGCTCCATCCTGTTGCCTCTGCTGCCTTTGGAAAGCCCTGATGCTCTCTTCTCTGTATGTTGTGTGATGACATCCTGCAATCTCTTTTTTTGCACACTGATGACAAAGCTCAAGCCTTGACTTATATTGTTTCAGATCCTCTGCAGACTCTGTAGTCCTGGGGCCAGCCACTCTCCACCCTTGAGATGTTAGCATTTTGAGTGTAGCTACTGAAAACCAAACTTCAATCCTCAGCTGCTTACTTACCATTTCCATCTGGATGCCTACTAGGTATATTGGTCCAGCATGCCCAGAAAGAACCTCACTCTTGCTCATATACTTATATTTATTTGTACTCTATAAATAGATGAACTATATATACTTAGACTATACAAATACAATTGTATGTGTATACTATACAAAAACACTCATTCTTATGGCTTGCTCTATAAATTTTGAACTGATTCGCCAGCCCCCAGAATCATACAACCCATGATAAAGAATCCCTTAACCCTTATCTCTCACAGGTTGACCCCTGACCAGCATAGATTCGGTAGCAGTCATAGTTAGAGGAATAGAATCTTTAAAAATTAGTTTTCTGGCTCTCAGCAGCACCAGCCTGGCAGTAGCCCTGACTGACCAACTCAACTACCACCCAGGGCCAGATCCAGGGCCCTGAGCTGCCCCAGCCCAACATCTACTCCATCTACAAGCTGCTGGAGTGTGTGAAAAGGCCAGTCCTGCAGAAGCAGAGCCGAAGGATCTCCACAACTCTGGGCAACAGCAGGATATCTGACAGTAGTCTCATGGAGGGTCCATGTTGATGGTTGGCAGAAGCCAGAGGCCTTGAACCAGACCAAGGACTCACTGCAGTGAACGTTTGCGTGCAAAGCTGTTTGAGAAAACAATATATTGTGTGGTACACTGCAGCTTCCAATGCCACTACAAGGAGCAAATGTGTGATGGAAAGGCAGAAATGAGGGCGGACCAGAGAGGGATGTGCACAGCGAAACTGGAGATCCCACAGCCGTGACAGGTGTGAGGGAAGGCTGCAACCAATGGATGAACAGGTCCTTACACAGTACAGTGGCAGGATGGTGTGCAGCAGCCTGGAGCTTGTGCAGACACACACACACACACACACACACACACACACACCAGCCTCACAATCGCCCTGGCTCTGAACAGTGGCAGGATGTTTGAGCCGAAAAACGATCCATTTAGTGGGTTGGAGTTCCTCCAAAGACTCCCGTGGTCTGTACTTGCCCCAGAAGCCATGCTGGTCTGTGGCTGTGCTTCAGCAGAGGGCAGGCTGAACTGCCACCAGACACCAAGAAGAGGTTCTTGGCACATGCTCATGCTGGAGAACAGCTGGTCCGTGCTGTTGCCTGAAACCGTACAAAGCCCAGGATCCGTGCTCCCACTGACCATGAGGAGCAAGAAAGCCACTCTTGCCGAAGTAGCTCCGACGAGTGCAGACACACATTTGTGAAAGACGGATGTAGAAAGCTGACAACCCCTACCTCCACTCTAACCCCCTCCCCAAAGAAACTGCCTAAAAACAAAGCCATCAAAGAGAACCCTTAAAATGTTTGATAAGGATGCTGAAGCATAGCTCTCTACAACTGATGACTTCTGGCTGGGATACAGGCAGAGAAGGACTCAGCTTTCCTTGGGAGACTGGCCACTGGCAGTTTGACCATGCTACAGTGAGTATGTGAACAACACAAAAGGGACTTGGCTTTTTTCTTCTTCTTCTTTCTACTTTTTCTTTTGTTGCGGGGGAGGTGGGTCACAAGGGTTGGGGAGTAGACATAGGAGGACTGGCAAGTGAGTGTGACTGAGATGCAACAAGAAAAATATTGTGTTCGGGAAAAAAAAATAGTTTTCTGAACTATTTCTGGGTTTCCTGGAATTGATTAGATAACTTGGCTACATTTAAAAAAATTCATTTTATATAATTCCATTGTGTAAATGTACCACAATTTCTGAATCCATTCCTCAACTGAGGGACATCGGGGCTGTTTCCAGATTCTGCTTATTACAAATAAAGCTGCTACATCAGAAATTGTGGTAAATTTACACCATGGAATACTACTCAGCTATTAAAAACAAGGAAACCATGAAATTTTCAGGCAAATGTAGGGAACTAGAAAAGATCATCCTGAGTGAAGTATCCTTGAAGCAGAAAGACACACACAGTATATACTCACTTATAAGTGGATATTAGACATATAATGTAGGATAAACATACTAAAATCTGTACACCTAAAGAAGCTAAGTAAGAAGGAGGACCCCGGGTAAGATGCTCAATCCTCATTCCAAAAGGCAAATGGGATGAACATAGGAAGAGGGAGAAAACAGGGAACAGAACAGGAGCCTACCACAGAAGGCCTCTGAAAAACTCTACCCAGCAGGGTATCAAAGCAGAGGCTGAGACTCATAACTAAACTTTTGGCAGAGTGCAGGGAATCTTATGAAAGAGGGGGGAGATAGAAAGACCTGGGGGGACAGGAGTGCCACAAGGACAACAACAGAACCAAAAATTCTGGTCACAGGGGTCTTTTCTGAGACTGATACTCCAACCAAGGACCATGCATGGAGATAACCTAGACCCCCTGCACAGATGTAGCCCATGGCAGCTCATTCTCTAAGTGGGTTCCCTAGTAATGGAAACAGGGGCTGTCTCTGACATAAACTCAGTGGCTGGCTCTCTGATCACCACCCCATGAGGGGGGAGCAGCCTTACCAGGCCACAGAGGAAGACAATGCAGCCAGTCCTGATGAGACCTGATAGGCTAGGGTCAAAGGGAAGAGGAAGAGGACCTCCTTTATCAGTGGACTTGGGAAGGGGCATGGGAGGAGATGAGGGAGGGAGAGAGGGTGGGATTGGGAGGGAATGCAGGAGAGGGCTACAGCTGGGATACAAAGTCAATAAATTATAATAAATTAAAAAATAAATTTAAAATATATTAACTTTTTCATTATATATATATATTTCATTTCTTGTTGTTTTGCTGCTCCTTGGAAATTTCATGTTTATACAGTGAAATATGATCATATCCAATTTCCCTAATTTTTCCAACCAACTTCCCCACCTCACATCCCAATTTCATATCCTCTTTTTCTGTACCCCCTCCTCCCTCCCCTCCCCTTCCAACTCCCCTCCTTCTAATTCATAACTCATTAAGTCCATCTAAAGCTTCCCACGTGTGCATGAATATAGGCCATCCACAAGAGCTTGGGCAAACTATTAGTGGTTACGACCCAGAGAAGAATGACTCTCCCTCCCTTAACAGCTATCAGGGCCTCTGAGCTCCCTGAAATCTGCATCTACACTGGTCTGGGCCCATGAAGACCTTTTGCGAGTAACCACAAGTGCTGGGTGTCAAAGCTAGGTCGGATCCAGAAGAGGCATTCCGCAGCCATACTCCCCAACCTCCACCTCCACCATTCTTCCCACCTTCTCTTCTGAGATGTTCCCAGAACCTTAGCATGGGAGGTGGGGGAGGTAAGGATAAGATGTCACATTTAAGGCCAAATACCCAGAGTCACTTGTGGCTTTAAAGTCTGTAATTTGGACTTGATAGGACGCCATGTCACATGCACCAGAAGGCATCTGGTAGTAGTATACATTAGAGTCATGAGACAGGATCATTTAATATTTCATTAGGAGAAGGACTGGTCTCTGAAGACCTGATCATAACCTCCTATGCAACCCTCTGTAGGCGTGCTATGATGGCAAGTGTCTCAAGAGTCTTTGTTAAGCAATAAAACGCCCTCTCGAGTTTTGGAATATATGAACAGAGATTGGTCAAACAGACACAGAGAAGGAGATTTTTGTGGCATCTTTTACTTTATTAGGAAATTTTGAAAGTATTATACGAGAACTCTAAATGAAAAGGAGAAAAGAAAGGGTACAGTGTAATAAGGGGTGGAAGAGCAAACAAGGGGGAGAGTGAAGGTAGTAAGAAGCACATGGACCTCACAGGAAAGGGGGCCATAGGATGAAGAGGCACATGGGACCTAGGCTCAGCAGATGTCTTTTCCCTGAGAAGGTTCCTACCCATTCGGATAGAAACTCTCCAGATGGAAAGACTGGAAACACCAAAGACAGGAAGAATCCATGACCAGAGGGAGATGGAAGAACTGAGAACCAAAACCAGAGTGACACAGAAGCCAAGGTTCTGGAAGGATCCTAGCAGCAGCACTGCTTACAGCTACACTTCTGCTGGCAGCAGCCCTTCCCACAGCCACAGCCACAGCCACAGCCACCACAGCCACAGGAGCGGCAGCAGGTGCGGCGGCAGCAGCAGCAGACCACAGGTTTGCAGCAGCAGCAGCCACAGCAGCCGCAGCAGCCGCCACAGCCACCACAGCACCTGTAGCACCTGTAGGTAGTACAGCTGTTGCAGCCACCACAGCCTCCACAGCCACAACCACCACAGCCGCCACAGCCGCCACAGCTGCCACAGCTGCCACAGCCACCACAGCCACAGCTGCCACAGCCACAGCCACCACAGCCACAGCTGCCACAGCCACAGCTGCCACAGCCACAGCTGCCACAGCCACCACAGCCTCCACAACCACAGCAACCCATGGTGTCAGTAGAGAGAACTTAGGTGCAGTGAGGAGAGAGACTCAGGAGAGGAGAGAGATGTGATGATCCTTCTGCCAGGGGAGCCCCTTAAGTACCATCTTGGGAAAGGGGAAAGGGAAGGATGAAGGACACATGACCTGTAGTCACTTCCTTGTGGAGCAGCTGCTGTTCTCTTAACAGGGTCATCCAAGGTCTTCCCTTGTTTGTGACCCATGCACTTCATGTGACCTCACACACTTGCCAGAAGTGACTTTTCCTTGGTAAAAGCTCTGTTAGAAGCAAGTCGAGAGATGCTGGTGTGTGGGGGTGGGAAGCTGGAGGAGGAGGGGTCATTCATTTCCGAAGCAGCACACAGCATCTTTCAGATTTTGAATGAAGCCCCAGTCACTGGCAGCCACTCCCTGTTTACCACCATCATCCATTTGAAATCTTGCTGCTTTAGCAAGTACTCTCCCAGGGAAAGGACAAGCAGGGCCACCCACACAGCATGCACTAAAGGTTCTTGTGTCTTCTACATCATTTTACCTTTCTTCTCACCAAAAGAGGAACTCTTTTCAAGACTTTATACAGTGGAGGCTATACTTCAAAATATTATAAATGTCACTTTTCCATTTTTAACTCACTAAATTTCCAACAAAAGTCCTGATGCAATCCTCCTCATGATGGACCCCTTTCTGGCCTGGTCCCATTTATCACCCTGGATTTCATTTCCATATATAATTCCAATGCTCACACTCACCCCCAAACACCTAATCCGTCAATGATCAAGTCTTTACTCGTCTTCTTCCCCTGAGACTTATGGAACATCCGCAGTGTCCATGCCCCACACTTACTCAGAATTTCCCCTGCACCAAGACAAGCGAACAAGGTGGGTCTCAGTTGGGCTAGGGCTCCATGGGAGAGAGCCAACCCCTGACACATTAACTATATGCTGTTATGTTTATAGACAGGATCCTAACTTAACCATTCTCTGAGAGCCACCGCCCCGCCCCCAGCAGCTGATCAAAGCAGATGCTGAAACTAACATCCAAGCATCAGGCAGAGCTCAAAGAGGCCTATGTAAGAATGAGAGAGAAGGATAGAAGGACCTGGAGGGGACAAGAACTCTGCAAGACAGAATCAACTAACTTAGACCCATGGGAGTTCACAGAGATGAAAGCACCAACCAAAGATTATACATGGTCTGTTGTTTTCCTTGTGAAGCTCCTTGTCCCTTCCAGGTCTTACTATCTCCTCCTTCTTTCATAAAATTCCCTGTACTCTGCCCTAAGTTTGGCTATGAGTCTCAGCATCTGTTTTGATAACCTGCTGGGTAGAGTCTTTCAGAGGCCCTGTGTGTAGGCTCCTGTCCTGTTCCCTGTTTTCTCCCTCTTCCAATGTCTGTACCATTTGCCTTTCTGAATGAAGATTGATCATCTTAACCACAGTCCAAAAAATCTGGGCAAAGGGGTCTTTTCTGAGACTGATATTCTGACCAAGGACCATGCATGGAGATAACCTAGAACCCCTGTACAGATGTAGCCCATGGCAGCTTATTCTCTATGTGGGTTTCCTAGTAAGGGGAACAGGGACTGTCTCTGACATGAACTCAGTGGCTGGCTCTTTGATTACCTCCCCCTGACAGGGGAGCAGCCTTAACAGGCTATAAAGAAAGACAATGTAGCCAGTCCTGATGAGACCTGATAGGCTAGGGTCAGATGGAAGGGGAGGAGGACCTTCCCTATCAGTGGACTTGGGAAAGGGCATGGAAGGAGATGAAGGAGGGAGGGAGGGAGAGAGGGAGGGAGGGAGGGAGGGAGGGAGGGAGGGAGGGAGGGAGGGAGGGAGAGTGGGATTGGGAGGAGACAAGAGAGGGGGCTACAGCTGGGATATAAAGTGAATAAACTCTAATTAATAAAAATAAATAAATTTTAAAAAGAAACAAAAGAGTATACATGGATTGAACCTAGGCCCCCTAAACATATGTAACCTATGGGTGGTTTGATCTTCATGTGGGTTCCCTAGTAAGTAGCAGGTGCTGTTTATGACATGGACTCTGTTGCCTGCTTTTGATCACTTTGCCCTAGCCTGGCTGCTGTACTTGGCTTAGTAGATGAGGAAGAGCTAAGTCCTGATTTAACTTAATGTGCTGAAGTGGGTTGGAAGAGGCTTCCCTTTTCTGAGGACAAGGGGATAGGGTTATAAGGTGGAAAGGGTAGGAGGGAGAGACCTGGAGCAGAGGAGGGAGGGGGCTACGATTGGATGTAAAGTAAATATATAAATTTTTTTAAAAGACAAGCCAAGGGTTCCTAGCATACCATTTCTACACCTCATTGCTATCTCCTCTGCCTCACCAGATTCAGCTCGCTCAGCACTGTAACACTTTCACACTTATCCGGACAACTCTAGCTCACTTAGATCTGCACATAACTAAAGCTACACCCACCTCAAAGCCTTTGTGAACGCCATCTCTGGATCAGATGTCACCCAAGTAGGCTGGAGTGGGTAAAGGGCAGCACCAATAACCCTAGGAATGTTTCAACCCTTCCTAGTGCTTGGATGCCTAAGGAGCAGTGTTACCAAGTAAGAAAGCAGGTTCTGAGCAGTGGGCTTCCTAATTAAATGAACAATAATGGGATGTATGTTTCCAGTGAAATGAGCACTTTCTAGAACTTCCACTTTCTGAGATGGGTGCTCCTGCACATTTGGATAAAGAAGAGGCTTCTTCATGATGTCTTTGTTGGTGAGTAGTCTTTAAGCCTTGCCAGGATCAAAGCCATATTCTGATCCTTCCATGTAAATTCCCCTCCTCCTCTTGTCCATGCCCTGGTGTGATACAATAAGAATCCTGCTGTTTAGGGAGGTAGGATGGGACCAGGAGAAGATGAGGAAGGGGCCTATGATCAGGATAAAAAGTGAATCAATTTAGAAAAAAGGAAGAGGTCATATAGCCCATTCTTCTGGAAACCTGAGTCAAGCTAGAAAACATAAATATGTTGTATACAGGTGAATTTATATTCCATAATCAAAGACTAAACTTAATTCCTGACTGAAAGTAGAAGATAACAAAAGTCACATCATTATAATATTGATGGCTATGAAGATGGAGTGCTGCATTTAAGCCTGTCATTTCATCCAAGGTGCCCCATAGATGAATCACATGGTAATGCCTCATCGGCCAAGGTGCTGATGTTGATGGCAGCCTCAGTTGACTCCATTACTTGTGAGGAAGACAGTGGTGTTTACACTTGGCAGTGACCTTGGAATCTGTTCCTGTTTTCTCATTCAACTCCCCAGACTTTCCTTCTGCTTCAAGCTCTCCAAAGGCAGGGTCTATGCCACCCCTTCACTTGTGCACATCTCTGAACCCACAGGACATCTGGACCAGGGCCACCCTGAACATGCCTGTGCTATGTGAGCACAGCCTGCAGCTCACAAAGGCCATGCTTTGAACACTGTGAGAGAAGGTGGAAGACCACCCATTGCTTGGACAGACTTCTCAGGTCCCTGGAGCCCAGAATTCTTCCCAGAAATGTTGGGCCCTTTTGATTCCTCCTGGAGGGTAGCTTTAGGGAGAGCAAACACAACTGCAGTGTGCAGAAGTCAAGGATATCTGAGAAAAGAGGTAAATGAGAGCTGGTGAGATACTCATGTGAACAGCAAGTCACATGACAGTAAGGAAGTGGTCAGGTGGTCCCTGCTGGACTCCCCAGCATTGGTATTTAAGGGGCTCCCCCAGCAGAAGGAGCAACACATCTCCCTCTCCTGTTCTGAGTCTCTCTCCTCACTGCACCTGAGTCCTCTCTACTGACACTATGGGTTGCTGTGGTTGTGGAGGCTGTGGTGGCTGTGGCAGCTGTGGCTGTGGCAGCTGTGGCTGTGGTAGCTGTGGCTGTGGGAGCTGTGGCTGTGGTGGCTGTGGCAGCTGTGGCTGTGGTGGCTGTGGCGGCTGTGGTGGCTGTGATGGTTGTGGCTGTGGAGGCTGTGGTGGCTGTAACAGCTGCACCACCTACAGGTGCTACAGGTGTTGTGGTGGCTGCGGCGGCTGCTGCGGCTGCTGTGGCTGCTGCTGCTGCAAACCTATGGTCTGCTGCTGCTGCCGCCGCACCTGCTGCCGCTCCTGTGGCTGTGGTGGCTGTGGCTGTGGCTGTGGGAAGGGCTGTTGCCAGCAGAAGTGCTGCTGCAAGAAGTGTTGCTGCTAGCATGGCTGCTGGCCTCTGGGCTTCTGTTGTAGGAAACTGATAGAGGTGAGTCTGTCAATCTGCCCGTCTGTCTGTCTGTTCCTGTTGGGATTGTGAGTCACCAGCATGAACTGAGCTTATGGCCATTGCAGCCTGGCATTTCTACAGTTGTTATCGCTCTGCCATCACTTGATAGGCACCAAGCAAATGAATGGATTCTAGACCTTCTCTGTCAATTACCATGCAATCATGACTGGGGCAGATGCAGTCTGTCTAGGCTGTGCTATGACTTCCTACAGTTTCTCTAACTCTGCACCAATGACCTGCCCTGGCATTGCCATATCTGTAATCACAAAACTACTATTGCTTAATAAACTTCAGTAAAACCCTCTCAAACAGCTGACTCCTGTGTGTCTCATTTGCTTTCTAGTCTCTAAACTGTCTTTCCATGGGGAGAAATGAGTTCCATCTCATCAGACATGACATTCTAGATGTGCAAAAGCAGCAGAGAACCAGAGGTGAGACAGTTGTGATGTACATAGACAGGCAGTGATGGCTGATCCTAGGCATGGTCCTCTGGTGTTAGGGACAGGCTCTTGCAGTGAGTCATGGAGCCACCTGAGAATCTTCCTTTTCTTCCCTCCTTTTCTTGGCCATGTCTGGGCAGCTTTGCTTTTCCAGGAGAGCCCTGCTAGAGCTTGCTGCCTCACCAAAGCCTGAAGCTGCTGGGCCAAATCACAGTGATGGCTCTTCTCTGGGGTTGGCTTGCCTGCATTTAGATAGGCCTGGGAGATGGAGTGGTAAACTCTGATGTGTCTGTGTGGTGTTTGATGAGGAGAGCAGGGACTGGAAGAGAAGAATCACCCTAGATCATGAATCACCATGAACCATCTCATGGGTTTGGGGTCCAAATGGAACAAAAGGGGAAAAGAAGAAAACCAGCAGAGTGTCGCCGTTTCCCTTTCTCTACTTCCATCAAGTACCTGGGGGTGGCTGGCTTAGATCAGAGGTGTTTGCTTTCTCATAACTTCCCATGCTAGAAGTCCAGGTCAAGGTATTAGCAGACTTGGAAAACTCTCTTCACAGGGTCTGCCTGGGGTTCATGTCTGCTTCCTTTCTTCCTTTCTCAAACACCTCAGTCAAGATGAATGTAAATCTTCCTGTCCTCACTGGGTCTGCCATTGCTGTGATGAAACACCAAAGCCAAAACAACTTGGGGAGGGAAATGTTTATTTGGTTTATACTTCTGTATCACTGATCATCACTGAAGGAAGTCAGGACAGAAACTGAACCTGGGCAGAAACCTGAAGGCAAGAGCTGATAAAGAGGCCATGGAGGGGTGCTGCTTGCTGGCCTGTTCTCCATAGCTAGTTCAGCCTGTTCTCCCACAGCATCCAAGGATCACCATCCAAGGATGGCCCCACCCCCAAAGGTCTGGGTACTCCCACCTGAGTCACTAATAAGAAAATGCTCTACAAGCTCTACAGCCCAGGCCAAGGGGGGAATTTTCGCAGCTGGGGCTCCTGCTCCTCAGATGACTCCAGCTTGTGGCAAGTTGACATAAAATTATCCAGCACACTACCTGAGTGATCCTACATTAACCTAGCTACCTTTTCTTAGTTACTGTAAAGATGCTATCTCCAGATAATATCTACTTTCTGAGGTCTTGGGAGTTAAGGCATCAGTATATAGATGAGAGGGCACAAGTCAGTCCCATAGCAGAAGAATAGCAAGACACAGACTCTGCATGCTTCATCCTTTATTTGGGTAATTTTGATGGTGACCTATGCTCAGTCTAGCATGCCCTTTGCTTTTGTTTATTTTGTTTTAGTGGCCATTATACATTTGCACTTAAATCTTGTTTCCAGAGGAAACTCATGTTCTTCCAGAGGGCCCTGCACTATGTCTGACATAGACGTGTTCATTACATGGCCGCGGTACACCATGTTGGACATTCTGAGCATCCCTTCCAGGTAGTCAGATGGGCCTCTCTGTAAAGTTAGCATTGGCCACACAAGTTCTCTTTGTCTGCCTCTGAGAAGGAGCTCTTAGAGACACAGGTAAAAATCTACTGGCCCCTTTTGTTTGTAAACTGCACCATGCCCCTCCCTCACCTGCTCTTCAGCCTGGCTGGCTGGGCTTTCTCTCCTGCTGCGCCCTATGGAGTGACCCACATCTTGGTGAGTGAGCACTTCATCTCTCAAGAATATCGGAGCAAAAGAAACCTTTTTTACATCCCTAAGGTTTTTGTATTTCCAATGTGACAATATGTGATGTCTATTGTATAAATACAATAAGATAGGTAGACGGTGCAGACCAAGAAAAAGGTGTGCCCACTAGTGCAATAATCGAATTATGGTTACAGAAATAACCACTTTGTGCTATGATCTGAGGCCTACTTCACAGGAAGCATTTTATGTCTGGTACAATAAACTCATGACTAGGTAGGCTCAAAGGGAGAAAATACTGCTAATGTCCCGCTAAATGCCATGTTGTCAAATTACCTTCTTAATATTTACATTTCTACCCATAGATTTATTCTGCTCTCATTCTTGGACAGAAAAGCTCCCTCACTACCAGTGGGAGTATTTAGTGCAAAGATTTATAATTAGTCAAAGTTCTGAGAATCAGAAATTGTGAGTGTTCAACTGAGGAACCTCCCCACATCCAAGGTTCATTCATGAAACATCATGAAAGAGTGGGGAGAAAGTACGCAAGAGCTGGAGGATAGGGAGGAGAGCTGTGAAATGTTGCCTTCTAGATACGGCACGGCTCGCACACATACTGACTCACAGTAGCTGTGATTGCTTGAAAAAGACCTGTACAGAATCAAGCCAGTCAGCCCTCCAGCAGGGATCAGGGAGGGAAGGGGGGTGTCCTAAGCTCCAGCCCCTAGCTGAGGAGCAATGGCTGTTAATGGAGACTCACTTTTCTTCGTTGGTGTGGCTGCCAGTAGATTGCCCATGTGGATGGCCCAGCATTCCTTTGCATATGGTTAGCACCAGTTGAATTCAGGAGGCAGTGGATAATGTTTTTTAAAAGGATATGAATCAGAAGGAGACAGACCAGTGGGTCCTGGGGGGAGTTTTCGGGACGTCATTGGGGTGGATAATATTAAAGGATGTTGTGTGCAGGTATAAAATTTTCAAAAAAAAAATTAAAGTTGAGAAAAACAAAAGGAATAAATCTGAAAATCAGTATGCTGAGTGAAAGAAGCCACCTGCGTAAGTCCATTTATAGAAAATTTTAGAGACTGCAACCAAATCATATGGCAGAACGCCTATAGCCATGGCAGCAATCATCCAAGGGAGCAGGGATTGTGGAGACTTATCTCTTGTGAGGTAGTGATGGTCCTACAGATGTAGACATTTGTCTAGGCTTATCATATTGTATTAGTCCTGTATGGATTTTATGTCAATGCTATCTCAACAACTTTTTTTTTTAAAGAAGGCTTTTTCTATCAATCATTTCTTTTCAGCCAAATAACATGCTGTGTCCTAGTGAGTAAAATTAGAGTTCCTGACATCACTGAGAGAGAACTGAAGATAGAGAATAATGATAATGTGAGCCTCCCCTGAGCCCATCCTATGTGCTAGGCCCTCTAAAGTAAATCTCCTAACTTGTCCCAGAAGTGTGAACCTCAAGTTTCTTAGGAAGATCTGATATCCTAACCCAGGCAAGTTTTCATGAAGCACATGTCCATGAACTAGCCATCACTACCATCTGAGACATGAGGTACCAACACAGCGCTCAGTTGGTTGACTGTGGCGCCAGGATGGCTGTGGTCCGGGAGGAGCAGCAAGGAAGGTAGCAAGGCTGTGGTCTAGAAAGCCCTGCCGAGACTGGGATTAGGGAAATGTGCACCAGTGCCTGCTGAGCGGTGGGTGTGGATGTGTGATTGAGCCATATCATCTTATCTAGTCATTCTCTCCATTTCTCTTTCTGCTCTTTTTCACTTTCTGAATCCTTTTCTGATATGCATAGAGATGGAAAACTGGTGTGTCCATTGTGCTTGATAGTTCCAGAGTGGAGCTGAGCCTTGGACCTGCAAACAAACCAACCCAAGATCAAAAAGATTTCTTCCTCTTTTGACTTGTTTCCAGGGGTTGTCTAGCTTTGCTTTCTATGTGGTTCTACACTTCATGTCAAAGAGAGGTTGACATGTCTTCAGGTTCACTGATATTGGTGTCTTTGTGTCTTTGCAGTGTCAAGTATTGATGGTATAGTGTAAGAATAGAATCTGAATTATTTTAAGAAGGGAAAATACTGTGGTTTGAGTTGGCCACTTATAGGCTCACTGATTGGCAGTTTGGTCTCCCAAGCTTGACAAGAGATATTGAGACCTTGTGCCAGGTGGAACCCAATGAAAGGTCATTACTGACTCTCTCACTTGGCTCCCTGTCTTCTTCTTGTGCATGTGATCTCTCCCTCACATAAGTATCTCTCCATTGTGATGAATGAATAGAGCCAGTGTTTTATTGTTTTGTATATTTGGCCTGTTAGGACTATGAACTAAATAAATCTCTTTTTTTATATACAATAAAAAAAATAAAAGTTTGTTTTAAAAGATAAATAAAATAATACACACATTCTTTCATGTGTGTGATTGTCTATTTGTGTGTGTGTGGTGTATGTACATACGTATGTGCAAACGCATGTGGAGGTCAGTGGGAGAAGTCCACTGTCTTCTTTGGCCCCTCCACCCTATTTTTTTTGAAGCGAGGTCTCTCATTGGAGCTGGAGTGGAAATTCATCGAACTCACTATCCCTAGTGCCAGGGTTACATATGAAATACTTCTACCTCTTCTCTCTGTCTCTGTCTGTGTATGCGTGTGTGTCTGAGAGTTTGCATTGGTGTGTCCATTGTGCACAGAGGACAACCTTGGGTATTGATGCTTTTGTTCCGCTTTGTGTGAGGCAAGGTCTCACAGCTGTGTCTACCTGTCTATTTGGTCCATGGGAATCCAAATGCTGTCCTGTTTCTACCTCCCATTTCCTTAGAGGGGCGTGCTGGGATTACAGAAACTCACATTCTGCCTCTGACTTTTGCATGGCTTGTGGAGATCTAAACGTAGAGTTTTGAGTTATACTCTGTGCTGGCTAGTTTTACATCAACTTGGCACAAGCTAGAGTTATCTGAGACGAAGAAACCACAATTGAGAAAATACCTCTATAAGACTGACCAGTGGGCAAGTCTGGGGAAAGGGGGGTCTTGATTATTGATTGATGTGGGCATTTCCAGCCCATTGGCGGTGGGACCACCCCAGGTTAGGTTGCTCTAAGAAAGCAGGCTGTACAAGCAATGAAGAGCAAGCCAGTAAGCAGTGTTTCTCATGACCTCCATATCAGCTCCTGTCTCCAGGTTCCTGCCTTGAGTTCCTGTCCTTAATTCCCTAGATGATGGATTACCAGCTATAAGATAAAATAAGATCTTTCCCCCCAAGTTGCTCTTAGTCAAGTTGTTTTACCACATAGACTAAAACCCTAACTAAGACACTCACCATGCTTACATATGGGAGCTGGGGGATCTAAACTCAGGTCTTTATAGTTGTGAGGCAGACACATCACTGACTGCAACTCTCCAGCACCCTTCTTCTTTGTTCTTTTAGTCACAAATATATGTGCTATATAATGCTATAGATGAAGGACAAACTGATTTTCAGATCATGGGACAAGGAGAGCCAGCACCTAGAATGAGTTGGGTCTTTGGCCCTACAACAGGCTAAATGTCCCAGAATTCTTCTGACCACTAGCAATGCTCTTTCAAGAGACTGGCTCCATGGTTCTGAGTGACAAATAAATTACTTGAAATCAGATAGATAAAACTGACTCTGCTCTCACTCTCTCTAATCAAACAACAGGTACCATTGGAAGGGCCAACTCCAAGTGTAGCTATGGGGAGAGAGGATGAGTCTGACAATGGATCCACTCTGAGGGTTGACTGTACGTAAAAGGGTTCTGGATAACCTGAGGCTATCAGAGGCTGAGGGATCCTGCAGATAGACAAGGCAGCAGAGACAGAACTAGGTGATACTCAAACCAATTTAATTGCTTAACTTCTGGAGGCTCATCCACACACCATCAGCGCCACTCCTGATGACCAGGAGGAGGGAAACTTGCCATTGGCTCATCTCTGAAGTCTTAGTCTATGTGTTCTTAGCTGAATAGAACTCATGATTCCTTTGGATGAATCATTCCAGTGTTTCAGATAGACCTGTTTGTTCTCCTGTTCTTTTCCTGGCTCTGCTCAGAGAAACAAGGAAGACAAGCCTAAGGGGTCCACTGGAGACATGATCACAGAGCTGGTGTGTGTTGATCCAGCCTTATAGCCCAACCCCAACTGCTAAGCCTGCCCTTCTTGTTCTTCCCTTTCCTGCTAAATGAAATAGAATTGTATTAGAATCTGGAGTCCACGCAGAATAACCAGGGAGCACTAAGGAAAACCAGCAAAGATTTGGGACCACATTGCTTTACGCATGAGGACACCCATGGTGGTTATAGGTGAGTCAGTCTTCCATTCCTGTAACACAGGAATCCAAGACATTCAGCTTGTGAAGACAGAGCTAAAGTTCATTTTGGCACATAGTTTCAGAAATGTTAATTCACACATCCTGCATTAGTTACTTTATATTGATTCAGAATTGTCACACTAGCCACTTTATATTAACTCACACATTTTACACTAGCTACTTTATATTAATTCACACTTGTTGCATTAGCTACTTTAAGTGTCCTGTGATAAAACACCTGCCACAAACAACCTAAAGAAAAAGATTTCTTTTGGCCTACAGTGTCAGAGGATGGAACCAAGGGTTTTTCATCCCCAAGTGTGTGCAGAAGACACATGGCACAGAGGTGCTGTGACATTTGTGTCCCATAAGGAAGCAGAGAAAAAAAGTGGTGCTCTGCTGCTTTCTTTTCCCCTGTTACTGCCCCTTTTGTTCCATCTGGACCGTGGGATGGTACCACTCATCTTTAGGGTGAGTGGCCAATCCAAATGCAGACAAGCCAACCCCAGAGAAGAACCATCACAGTGATTTGGCCCAGCAGTTTCAGGCCTTGGTAAGTCAGCAAGTCCTGGCAGGGCCCTCCTGGAAAAGCAAAGCTGCCCAGATCACGGCCAAGGAGGGAAGAAAAGGAGGACTCTCAGCTGGGTTCATGACTCACTCTAAGAGCCTGTCCCCAACACCAGAGGACCATGCCTAGGATCAGCCATCACTGCCTGTCTATGTACATCACAGTCTGTCTCACCTCTGGTTCTCTGCTACTTTTGCACATCTAGAATGTCATGTCTGATGAGATGGAACTCAATTCTCCCCATGGAAAGACAATTTAGAGACTAGAAAGCAAATGAGACACACAAGAGTCAGCTGTTTGAGAGGGTTTTACTGAAGTTTATTAAGCAATAATAGTTTTGTGATTACAGATATGGCAATGCCAGGGCAGGTCATTGGTGCAGAGTTAGAGAAACTGTAGGAAGTCATAGCACAGCCTAGACAGACTGCATCTGCCCCAGTCATGATTGCATGGTAACTGACAGAGAAGGTCTAGAATCCATTCATTTGCTTGGTGCCTATCAAGTGTTGGCAGAGTAATAACAACTATAGAAATGCCAGGCTGCATGCTGGTGACTCACAATCCCAACAGGAACAGACAGACAGACAGATGGACAGACTCACCTCTATCAGTTACCTACAGCAGAAGCCTAGAGGCCAACAGGCATCCTAGCAGCAACACTTCTTGCAGCAGCACTTCTTCTGGCAGCAGCACTTCTGCTGGCAGCAGCCCTTCCCACAGCCACATCCACAGCAGCCACAACAGCCACAGCCACCACAGCCACAGCCACAGCCGCCACAGCCACAGCCGCCACAGCCACAGCCACCACAGCCACAGCAACCACAGCCACCACAGCCACAGCTGCCACAGCCACCACAGCCACAGCAGCCACAGCCACCACAGCCACAGCTGCCACAGCCACCACAGCCACAGCAACCACAGCCACCACAGCCACAGCAACCACAGCCACCACAGCCACCACAGCCACAGCAACCCATGATGTCAGTAGAGAGGACTCAGGTGCAGTGAGGAGAGAGACTCAGAATAGGAGAGGGAGATGTGATGTTCCGTCTGCTGGGGGAGCCCCTTAAATACCAATGCTGGGGAGTCCAGCAGGGACCACCTGACCACTTCCTTACTGTCATGTGACTTGCTGTTCACATGAGTATCTCACCAGCTCTCATTTACCTCTTTTCTCAGATATCCTTGACTTCTGCACACTGCAGTTGTGTTTGCTCTCCCTAAAGCTACCCTCCAGGAGGAATCAAAAGGGCCCAACATTTCTGGGAAGAATTCTGGGCTCCAGGGACCTGAGAAGTCTGTCCAAGCAATGGGTGGTCTTCCACCTTCTCTCACAGTGTTCAAAGCATGGCCTTTGTGAGCTGCAGGCTGTGCTCACATAGCACAGGCATGTTCAGGGTGGCCCTGGTCCAGATGTCCTGTGGGTTCAGAGATGTGCACAAGTGAAGGGGTGGCATAGACCCTGCCTTTGGAGAGCTTGAAGCAGAAGGAAAGTCTGGGGAGTTGAATGAGAAAACAGGAACAGATTCCAAGGTCACTGCCAAGTGTAAACACCACTGTCTTCCTCACAAGTAATGGAGTCAACTGAGGCTGCCATCAACATCAGCACCTTGGCCGATGAGGCATTACCATGTGATTCATCTATGGGGCACCTTGGATGAAATGACAGTTTTCATAACAGGACAAAATCATTCTGGAATATGCATTTTGATGACATAGTGATTTGTACAGCTTGATTTGGGGAAAGGAAGAAGGTTTTTCCTGTATTTGCATGTCAATTATGAATGAAAGACAGCTAAGACCCTCACACGGCTTCTTCTTCCTTAGACCTTGTTCTTACTGTTTTGTTTCATAGAGAAACTGAGAGTGAGTGAGCAAGCTGGGCATAGCACAGGAATAACAAGGGTTGAGGAGAACTGATCAAGGCCAGCGTAGCACAGAAAATGCATTTACTGCTATGAGATGAAGGGCACTGCTATGGGGTTCAGTGAGGTTTGAGAGGTGGCAAGAGTGAGGCTACTGTACAAATATATACCAAAGCATCGCAAAGGCAAGGGAATGCTTTTCTCCAGGAATACACAGAAGAAGCCTTGCTGTTGACCGCTCAGAAGTCAGGACAGCAGCAAGGCTAGGGAGATCCCTCTTCTTTTGTGTGGCAAAGGCTCACTGCCCAGGGCCTGTTTCCTGAACCTGGGGAGGCTGTTCTGTGGGGATCTGACGCTGGAGCTTTCATGGGCTAATTGGCTCTGTTCATTTGTGACACAGCCTACTTGGGTGGTTCACAAGGGCTTGGACTGAGTAGAACTAGAGATGAATGATCAGGTTAGAGGTGTTGAAGAATCTAGTAGAAGACTGGACGTTGACGTAAGAGAAAAGAAAACTTTACCTGGGATTTTTAAGCATCTGCCTAAGGAGTGTTTGCATGTAGAGTGGAAGGTTGGAAATTTAGAGGAACGTTTGACCTAAGCTTAAGACTGAGACAGTGAATGTACCTCAGGGGCCTCAGGGCAAGAAGATGGAGTCAAGAGCTGAATATTGGGTGGTGAAGACAAGTATGACCTGACATACATTACAGGATCTATCTGCTCAGGAAAGCTTTATATGGAATTTAAATCCAGGCCAGTGAATTGGACCAGTAAGGGAGTCTAGGGACAGGAGAAAAGAGATGATGGAAGATTTTATCAGGGCTTAACACACAGTTTAATGAGTTAAGAAAGAGGAGAATCATGACATTCTCTGTAGTCTCTCTTTCTCTTTTAATTAAGTAGGAAGCATGCAAACCCACGAACCTCTAACTGGGCAGTTAATGGTGTGAAAATCACAGTAATGTAGATGTAACCATTTTTGGGAAAATTCTATTTAGATGTTCCTAATTTGCCTTTTCCTTTGAGAGTTCCTATTAAAGCCAGGAGATTTCAAATACAGGATGCATAGAAAAGCATTGAAGAGGAACAGGGAAAGGCTGCTTTCAACTAAGTGTCTACTTCCCAGCTAATCTGAAAGATGCTGTGTGTACAAACACACACACACACACACACACACACACACACACACACCAGCATCTCCCAACTTGCATCTAACGCAGCTTTACAAAGGAAGTCACTTCTGGCAAGTGTGTGAGGTCACATGAAGTGCATGGGTCACAAACAAGGGAAGACCTTGGATGACCCTGTTAAGAGAACAGCAGCTGCTCCACAAGGAAGTGACCACAGGTCATGTGTCCTCCATCCTTCCCTTTCCCCTTTCCCAAGATGGTACTTAAGGGGCTCCCCTGGCAGAAGAAGCATCACATCTCTCTCCTCTACTGAGTCTCTCTCCTCACTGCATCTGAGTCCTCTCTACTGACACTATGGGTTGCTGTGGTTGTGGAGGCTGTGGTAGCTGTGGCTGTGGCAGCTGTGGCTGTGGTGGCTGTGGCAGCTGTGGCTGTGGTGGCTGTGGCAGCTGTGGCAGCTGTGGCTGTGGTGGCTGTGGCAGCTGTGGTGGCTGTGGCTGTGGTGGTTGTGGCTGTGGAGGCTGTGGTGGCTGTAACAGCTGCACCACCTACAGGTGCTACAGGTGTTGTGGTGGCTGCGGCGGCTGCTGCGGCTGCTGTGGCTGCTGCTGCTGCAAACCTGTGGTCTGCTGCTGCTGCCGCCGCACCTGCTGCCGCTCCTGTGGCTGTGGCGGCTGTGGCTGTGGCTGTGGGAAGGGATGTTGCCAGCAGAAGTGTGGCTGTAAGCAGTGCTGCTGCTAGGATGGCTGCCAGGTCTCTGCTTCTGGGTCGTGGGTGCCAGGTATCTAGCTTTCCTTCATCCTCCACACCAGCTTTACCGTCCTCTGCCTGCCCTGGTATGTCCCCCTAGACTATGGCTTTGCTTCTGGATTCTGGGTTCCTTACTTTTCTGCTTTATTTCCAGCCTTCCTGTCTGAGGTGCTAACTTTCCAGTAACAAATAGCCAACCCTGCAGAAGTTACTCCACTGTGCTCCTCCAGGACATGGAATCAAGTAGCTTTTGATGTATAGGACAGGTTCCTCCCCATTACTTTCCTGTCTCTACACCTCTCTTTATTTGTACTTGTCCAATATTATTATTTTTTGCCTCATAATAAAGTATAAATAACCACTGAAAGTTTCTATTGTCCCTTCTTTGGTGTGACCACATTCCCGATCCTAAAAATTCATTTATTTCCAAGTAGTATCACTTAACTACAATGTGTCACTTAGCTTTCTGTCACTGTGACAAAATATTTTTGAGGTCAACATAAAAAAACGGAAGATGCATTTAAGCTCAGAGCTTCAGTGTTTTCAGCTCATACTTGCTCAGCCCCATTCCAGAGGACTTGTACTGATGCAAAAACAGTATTGCTAGAAGTACATGATAGAGCAAAGATGCACAGCTCATGGCAATTGGGTATAAAGACAGAAAACAAGCATTAGGAGAAGTAGCTGGGAACAAGGACCCACCTCTTCAACCAGGTCCCACTCAAGTTTCCATCAATTCTCCATGGCCCATTAGTGGCTTAAGACATTGATGAGGTCAGAACCCTCAGGACAAAGCCCATAACTGAATACTGCTACATCAAGGCCAAGCCCTCACCACCTAAGTCTCTAGAAGACATCTCAGCTCCAGACTGTGAAAATCAAGTTCCATGACCTTGTCCAAAACCTTGTTTTACATACACACACACTCCTATTCACACACTCACATACATGTCGCCACCATTAGCTGCTTTCCGGGCTCTTCTTTCTTCCACTCTTCTCCATCTCTTTTCTTCCACCCTTTCAAACCCTTTCAAATTCTAGATAAGAAAGAAATAAAGGATATGAAAGGAAATAGATTCCTGAATAAAGTCAGGGGTCAGAAAGGGGCCGGCATTCTCATGACTACTCCCTGCTGGGTAGAGGTTCAAACCTTGTTCTTTGGGACAAGTTTTAACTTTGCTGTCCTCTGCCATTGGAATATTTAATTTATTCTTCTTGTTTTTGTTTCTTCTTTGCACATGACTACTTAACAAACCCTGATTAACAGCAGCCAACAGCCAACCAACAACCCACCCCAATTATCAGGGCCCTAGCATTCATATACCCTCTGAAAAGTCCCCAGAACTGCAAAAGTCAAAAAAATCACAGAAACTATCTGCAGCTGGCAAAATTACATCTCTACCAGAGCACAAGACAAATCATAGTCAACTGCTAAGAACAGCTCCATATCCCCACACCTGGGATTAAAACAAAAACATATTCTTACAGTATTTCTGTGTTTTTAAAGAAACAAAAATTCCAAAATTCTCACTACACAGATACACTCACACTCACGCACACTCAGAAACACACACACACACTCACCACAAATAATTTTTCAGAAACATTGATTACTGAAATACAGGAACAATTTTCTTTCTACCTATTGAGAAGACTTACCGTTGGCCTGAAAGACAGGTGACCGGCTTCTGTTTTGTCCTGGTGTTTGTATTTTCTATAACTCCAGCTGTGACACGTACTAAAATTTCGACATTGTTCCTTTAGCTTCCCTGGCTTTCTAACTACACATCGGTTTCCAAACCCACTGCTGGTGAGCATTGGCAGACAGGACTGACTACTCAGCAGAAATTATTAGGTTCTAATGTGCTGCGGGGGGGGAGGGGTGCTGTTCCTATAATCACTGCTCAAAATCCTTCAAGGGTTTCTATTGGGTTTGTTTCAGGTAATGCTGGCCAGAAAAGACCACAAAGATGGTGTTAAGTTGGTAGCTTCTCAACTTGTCTTCAGGGTGACCTGGCGTCACCTTTGCTCATTATAATATCAGTGCAGTACTGGATTCCCCTCACGACAGACTCTGCTGCCATGTATGAAGTGTGGTCTAAGTTTTCTGATGCTGAAGACCGCACCCCAGAGAACAGGAGAGAACAGACCTCTCCAGTATGAACACACCTAAGTACCCCCAGTTAAATTTCATTGCACCCTTCCCTCAGGGAGGCCCTCCATGGAGGTTCTGTCCTGCTCCCTCTTCTTGCTGTAGATGAACACCTTTTCTCCACTCTTTCTCCTCTGGTCATGTGTACTGGCTTCGTGTTCATTTGTCTCTGGTCGAAACCTGAGTTCTCCTGAAAAGCCCTGAAATTCCATTGCTGGTTTTCAGAGAATGACTCTTTTTGCCTGTCATCTACATTTTAACTATAATGAGAGCATTGCTGAGATTTTGGGTTGCTGGCAAAATCGTTTGAGATCATCCTTAATGATCTGTGACTTGTTGTTGTTGTTGTTGTTTGTGTGTGTGTTTTTGTTTGTTTGTTTTTTTATTAATCCTTTCTATTGTTTTAGGCTTATGAGCCTAGAGGAGACCTGATATTTGTATAGTGTTCAAAGCTGGGTCCTGAGAGAAATACTGCTCTTTGGGTAGACATTAGTCAGGGTTCTCTAGATGAATAGAGACCAAATACTTATCACAAAGGGAATTTGTGAGACTGTCTTATATGATGAAGATATGGATTCAGCTGTCCAAGTTGACCGTTTGCACACTGGAGAGGCCGGGAACATGGCTGCTTCGGCCAAGAGGCTGGTTGTCCATCTATTCCAGTCTGCTGTGGAGAGCTTAGAGGATTCCTGGAAAGCTATTCATCTTCAGTAGATGTTAGCAGGCCGACAGGATGTGTTCTGATGTGATCTGAGGATGGAGGCTATAGAAGCAACAGAATACCCTCATGGACCTGCCCAGAGGCATGTTTGTTATTTAATCTGAGATGTAACCGAGGCAACAACCGAGATCAACCAATGCAAGAGCTATGTTTCTCCCACAGACAAAAGGACCCCAGACTCAAGTTACCTCCAACAAGTCATTTTGCTGATGAAATGGAAAAAATGATGGGTTTACTCAAACCGCACATCTTTGGAAGTTTTGAGAATTGCTGACACAGGCTTTTCTTTCTGACGATGAAAATTCATCGCAAGACTCTCAATCACCCAGGTGAGCTTGGTAGAGCGAGAGCAGGTCAGTGATTTGATTTCACCAGCCCACGGTGCAGCCGCAAGTCGGGGTGAATCTTCCTACCACCGTTACTGTAATGTAGACAATCTCTCGCATCCACGCCCAGAGGCTTGCGCTCTAGCCGAGTCCACATCTCATCACGCTCACCAGCAGAATTACACGTCACGGCTTCCTGTTTCTTACGGCCTTGGCACTGTTTGCTCTCCCTGTTACACTCAGGACTTGTGAGCCTGTGAAGCAGGTGGACCCGTGATTCAGGCAGAGCTGAGGTGCAGGGAGGTTCAGGCTAAAGACTGTGTGGAGGAGGCTCTGGACCGAAGTGTGCGGGTCAGCTGACATGGCCTCGCAACCTGTGTGTTCTCTGTGTGCTCACCAGTCCTTCCCTCGGAGTGTGTCTACATCAGGACCTACTGTTATGGCCTCATTTTAATGTAACTACACCTTTAAATATCCTAGCTCCGATACTACCCCTTTCTGAGGTATTGGGGATTAAGATTTCAGCAGACAATTGGGAGGAAGCACATTTCAACCTGCAATAGAAGTGCGAAAAAACACAAGGACCTTGTCTGTGCTGTCCTTCCTTCAGATCGCTCTGCCGGTGATGCCGCATTCACTGTCCCACCTTTCCCCAGGAATCATCATAGGTTTCCGCTTATCTTCCTTGCCACAGCAAATGGCCACCTATCAACACCACGCCTAAATAAGATGGCCGTCAAATGGCAGTGGTGCACTGTCTTGTAGATTTTGAGCATCCTTCCTAGCTAGTTAGGTGCCCCATCATAACAAAGTTAGTTCTGGTCAAATGTCCCCTCACGTCCACCCCTAGATGTTACCTCGCAACACTCAGAGGCACTAATGAAATCTGCTGGCAACTTCTGTTATAAACTTCAAAACAGCTGCACATAAGTCCTCCCTCATTCTGCTCCTCACAGGAGTGACTGATTTTTTTTTTTTTTTTCGGAGACAGGGTTTCTCTGTGTAGCCCTGGCTGTCCTAGACTCGCTTTATAGACCAGGCTGGCCTCGAACTCACAGAGATCCAGCTGCCTCTGCCTCCCCAAGTGCTGGGATTACAGGCGAGCGCCACCATGCCCAGCTACCTGACTGATTTTTCCCTTGCTATTTACTCCCATGTGACCCCCTTCTTAGCACGTGTGGATTCGTCTCGCCGGGGCCTCTTAGTATAGTAATCTTTGCTTCTCTCTCCCTCTTTTTTTTTTTTTTTTTTTGAGTCCTCAGATTAATTCTTCATTTATTTTATTGTTATGTATTTTTTAATAATTATTTTTATTATTAATTAGTTTATTCACTTTGTATCTCCCCCACCACCCCGTACCTCCCTCCTTCTTCCCCATCCGTTTCTCTCTCTCAGCCCGCCGATAAGGGAGGTCCTCCTCCTCTTCCCTCTGATCCAAGTCTATCAGGTCTCATCAGGAGTGGCTGCACTGTCTTCTTCTGTGGCCTGGAAAGGCTGCTCCCCCCTCAGGGGGAGGTGATTTGTTCTGTCTTCTCTTGTGATGGTCTCTGAGGTCTGTTTTAAGGATAAGGTAGTCCTTGCCTTCCTCACAAATCTATGCTAATACTGAGTGGTGACAAACCTCCACTCCCTCTGCTCCCATAGGCCATGTGCAAACTCTTATCAAGGGAATGGGGCAAGGAGAGCCAGCATCTCAGAGGAGTTGGCTTTTAGCTCCTAGATCAGAGGTCTGATCAGCGTTACTGTTCAAAAGGCTGGCTCAAGGGCCCTGAGTGAGAAATAGCTGCCTTGTCATCAGATGAATGAACCTCAACTCTCTCTTCATTCCTCCCTCTCAGAAGACAGCAGGTCCCGTGGGAAGAGTAGATATGGGAGGAGGGGAGGAGTCTGACAGTAAGTGGGTCCAAGAATGAACCCTGCAGGCTGAAAGTAACTAAAGGGCTCTAGGTAGCCTGAGGCCATCAGAGGCCCAAGGATCCTGCAGATCAATAGGGCAGGGCAGCAGAGACCGATGACATAGGTGATATCCAAACCACCCTGACCTCCCCTGGAATTGGCAGCCGGCTTCCCATGGGCGCTTCCTAAGTCTTGTGACAGGTCGTTGCTTACTAGTTCACCGAACTCTTGTTTCCTTTGGTTCTATCCATTAGGTATGTCATAGCTGCCATGTAAGGTTCTGTTCTGCCCTGGGTTCTGCTTAGAAAGCATCCTAAGTAGACCTAGAGAGGTTGTAAGAATGTCCTCCTGGGGAACATACCGAAGAAGCCAGGGTTCCCTTGGTTCAGCCTGACCACCCAATGCTTGCTGGAACCTCCAACCAACTCCCTTAATTCTCATTCTATTGTTACATGAACCCCCAAAGAGCTGGTATCTGTGGTCTAGAGAGACAGGGGACACGAGAGGAGTTTAAATAAGGAGGCATTTGAGGGCATATTGCACTGTGCATGTGGACACCATCTGAGAGTGCTTTGGGGTTTTTTAATTATTATTATTCTAATGTTGATTTCATGTCACAACATTGCTGATTTTCATTACAACAAATTGACCTGTGATTCGGAGTGGCAGCTAAAAGTTTCATTGTTCATCGTCCAGACTTTGGACAGATGAATCAGAGCAGATTTTGTAACATGTAGCAGACCATGAGAAGTATGAAATAGACTGCCGAGATCAGGGACAAGAAAGGCAACTAGGCCCAAAAGCCTTTGGAGTGATCTCAGTATTGAGGCCATGAACAGTAGGATCAGCCTGAGGTAGAAAAGGACTCTAGGAAAGGGCAGAAAGCAGCCTTCAAAATGAGGATCCTCTAAATCAGTCAGGCTTCACACTTGAGCATTTGGAAGGTGAACTAATATTTTCGAGTCAGACTTTGGTTGCTGTCATGTGAGGGGTTTGTGGCACATTCTAGTTAACAACATTGAAATGCCAAGATTAGGAAGGTGCCCCACCCCCACACCACTCCCTTCTCCATTTCACAGAGGGCCAATTGTCTATAAGTCTCTATCTACTGCAAACCATTTGTCTCACCTCTGATTTTCGTATATTGATCTTATGTGCTGAGATAAAACTCATGTACAGGGAAGTTTAGAGAATGGAAAGACGAGAGAAAAAAAAGAGAGGAATCTTTGAGGCTGGTTTAGTGTAATTTATTAAGACAGGAGTTGCATTGTATACACAGATAAGCTTTGCAGAGCACAAAAACGGATGATTTAAGAAGGTATGTCATTACTTTGACTGCATTTTGTCACAGTTGTGATTAGAATGTGGTGATTTATAAAGAAGGCTACATATTTATTAATTTCTACAATTGTTCATGAATGGCAATGAGATACAAAAACTACAAAGTGCCAGATTTCCACAGGCCAGTGATAGATTCAAGTCACAATTACAGGCAAATGGGAGCAGATAGACAGACTAAACTCACCTATTGCAGTTACCTGTAGGAGAGGTCCAGAGGGTAGCTGGCTAACTTAGCAGCAGCAACATTTCTTGCAGCAACACTTCTTGCAGCAGCACTTCTGCTGGCAGCAGCACTTCTGCTGGCAGCAGCCCTTCCCACAGCCACAGCCACAGCAGCCACAGCCACAGCCACCACAGCCACAGCCACAGCCACCACAGCCACAGCTGCCACAGCCACAGCCACAGCCACCACAGCCACAGCCACCACAGCCACAGCAACCACAGCCGCCACAGCCACAGCCACCACAGCCACAGCCGCCACAGCCACAGCCACCACAGCCACAGCCACAGCAACCACAGCCTCCACAGCCACAGCAACCCATGGTGTCAGTAGAGAGTGCTCAGGTAGAGTGAGTAGAGAGACTCAGGAAAGGAGATGGAGATGTGATGCTCCTTCTGTTGGGGGAGCCCCTTATGTACCCCCTCAAGAGAGGAAGTGAACCTTGAGTCAGTCCCACTTCCTGGTTGTTATACAAATATCTTCCCCAGAAACCTCACCCACCTTGGACCCTTGTGTACTTCCTTCAAGGAGTCTTCTGACTTGAGGGAACTTGCTATGTTTAGCTTTTATTTTCTCTTTAGAGCTATCATTAGTATAAATCAGTAAACAACCTTTGATCCTCTTCCCTCTCCTCCTTCTCTCCCTCTAGTCCTGGTACCCCTGATGGTTGTGAAAGACAGGGTGAAACTATACTCCTCACAGATACTTTTTCCTTCCCTGCCTTAGCTGTACAGGGTGCCATACACAAATACCAGTCACTGATCATCGCCATTTCTATCCATCATTGATCCTTCTATCAGAACGTCCTCCGGCTAGAGAACACTTTGTCCCCTGAAAGGGCGAAATGCTTGTGTACCATGTGATCACATCCCGCTCAGGTGAGTTCTTGGGATGTTTCTCATTCCTGTGATATGAAGCTAGACTCCGGGGGCTGCTGCTCTCCTCAGCACATGCCATAAGAAAGACCCTGAAGGCATGATTCTGTCTACCAGTTTCTGGGCACCTGGGTGATGGTTGACAATCAGGCCCCCGCTCCCCATGGATAGATGCTGTGGTAAAGAGGGCTTGTAAGGCACAGTTATTTGTTTGTTCTGCCACATGAGGGCATCTGTTTTGTCTCTTTCTTACCTTTTCGGTTTCTGGTGTGGCACAGAGGTTCTCACAGATGACAGTTGACAATCTTGGACTTCTCAGACTCAAGGACTATGACTGAATAAACCTTTGTTTTATAGTAGTACAATGGACTAAATCAGGCCATCATCCAGTCTATTAAAGACCTGAATAAAACAAAAAGACACTTAGTTAATTCTCCCTCTTTTTGCGCTGGAACATCCACCTTCTTCTGCCCTTGGATGTTGTCCCTACTGGTTCTTGGGCCTTTGAATGCTGGGGTTTATGCCAATGGCTCCTCCAATTCTTAGGTCTTTTTATTCAAAAGCAACCATATCACCAACTTCCCTAGTTCTGCAGCTTACAGGTGATATACCACAGAACACATCAGGTTCTAAAATCTGTTACCCAATTCCCATACTAAATCTCCCTTTGCATGTGTATATAGAGGTGACCTTCATTCACATAATATGAAGATGTTTCTCTTCGACTGTTAGTTGCTGGACCATCAATGAGCTAATTGCTAATAGATTCTGGTATTGTCAGTCCTTATTGAGGAATTTTCTGTCTCAATGTTGTGTAAAAATTACTCCCAAATTATCTCTAATTGGTATAAAGAAGCCAAAAAGCCAGTGACTGGGCAGAGGAGACAGCAGGTGGGACTTCCATTCCTAGTATGGGCATCCCAGGGAGGGAGAGAGAGAGAGAACCACAATAATAAACTACACTGCCAACAAGAGCCGATCTCAGATCTAAGATCTCAGATCTTAGAAGTTTCATAAGAATTTTTACCAGGTGGCAAAATAAAAGGCAAAATTAAAACATTAGTTCTCATGTCTTTTCATGTCGAAGAAGCACGAGAAGTTTGGAAGTCAGTGATTTGTGTTTCAGAAAGACAGCTAAGAAGAAACCAGCATTTGGAATGTGAGACACAAAATAAGAATTGGGTTTGTTTGTTTAAAGAAAGGGGTTATGTATTGGCCTGGTAGAACACAGACCCCACTGGGCCAATGTGTCCATCAATTGGTCGATGGATTATGCTGACCACCATTTCTGTGCTCCAAGCCTTCTCTCCCCTTCCTCAGAGCCTTCCTGCTCTATGCTTCCTCATTCTGAGGGCTGTGCAGAGGGGCCCAAATGCTCACAAACCCAGCACTCTCTGCTTGGGTACCCTGTGATCAGCGCTGTGGTTTGTCACTCTACTCAGTTGTCTCTCTACCCTGGCTGCCCCCTCAACCCTCCTGAAGCAGGAGAGGGAACAGAAGTACCTGATGGAGTACGGCTCCTGCAGGTGCCAGATGGAAGTGCCATGCCAAAGCTCTGCAGTGACAGAGCCCACCCTAGTCACCAGCCACCACACTGCCCTGTGTCTGCTGTCATTTTTAACGTTCCTGGCCATGTGTGTGTCAATGGCAACCTACCCTGACATCACTCTACTGAAATGGAAAGACTGTCTTTCCACTGCCTGGCAACATGTTGTCACTGTCCCAAAGTACTACCCTGGAAACTTTTTATGTACTTGTTTGTTGGTCTCCACATGCCTTAGACACAAGTCTACAATAGAACAATTGTTACATCACAGCTTATACTATTTAGAACATGTAATTTATAAGTGCATACATACTACTCAAAATATCTCTAAGAAATGGGGCATTCTCATAGAGATAAACATCAGTGTTCAACTCCTTTACCTGAAAGTGACTTTATTAGTTTTTGTTTCATTTTTATGAGGAGGTCCCTTAGTCTTTTTTTTTAAAATATATGTGTGTGTGCATGTACACACACACACACGTGCACATGTATGATATGTGGTGAGTGCTGGCAAGCTCATGCCGTAGTACACTCGTGGAGGTGTCCTAGCCAGTGCTCTATCGCTGTGAGGAAACACTTCGACCAAGGCAACTCTTAAAAAGGAAAATATTTCACTGGGGCTGGCTACAGTTCAGAGATTTGTCCATCATCATCATGGCGGGGGTGGCGTGGAGGCAGACATGGTGCTGGAGAAGGAACTGAGAGTTTTCCATCTTAATCCGCAGGCAGCAGGAAAAGAATACCATACTGGGTCTAGTATGAGCATTTGAGGCTTCAAAGCCCACCCCCACGTGAGCACACTTCCTCCAACAAGGCCACGCCCACTCCAACAAGGCCACGCCCACTCCAGCAAGGCCACGCCTCCTAATAGTGCCCCTCCCTATGGGTCAAGCATTTAAACACATGAGTCTATGGAGGCCCTTCCTATTCGAACCACCACAGGAGATCAGAAAACAGCTCTTAAGAATTGGTTCTCCACCAGCAGGCTCTAAGATCAACAGTCAATAAGTGGGACCTCATGAAACTGAAAAGCTTCTGTACTGTCATCACAACAAAACAACAGCCTACAGACTAGGAAAGGATCTTCACCAACCCTATATCTGACAGAGGGCTGATATCCAGAATATATAAAGAACTCAAGAAGTTAAAAGGCAACAAATCAAGTAATCCAATTAAAAAATGGGGAACAGAGCTAAACAGAGAAATCTCTGTAGAGGAATATCAAATGGCAGAGAAACACTTAAAGAAATGCTCAACATGCTTAGTCATCAGGGAAATGCAAATTAAAATGATCCTGAGATTTTATCGCACACCCATCAGAATGGCTAAGATCAAAAACTCAAGTAACAACACATGCTGGAGAGGATGTGAAGAAAGGGGAACCCTACTCCACTGCTGATGGGAATGTAAACTTGTACAACCACTTTGGAAATCAATCTGGCACTTTCTCAGACAATTGGGACTAGTGCTACCTCAAGATCCAGCTATACCACTTCTAGGCATATATCCAAAAGATGCTCAAGTAGACAAGTAGACTTGCTCAACCATGTTCATAACAGCTTTATTTGTAATAGCCAGAATCTGGAAACAACCCAGATATCCCTCAGTTGAAGAATGGATACAGAAATTGTGGTACGTTTACACAATGGAATACTACTCAGCAATTAAAAATAAGGAAATCATGAAATTTGCAGGCAAATGGTGAGAACTAGAAAAGATCATCCTGAGTGAGGTATCCCAGAAGCCAAAAGACACATATGGTACATACACACTTATAAGTGGATGTTAGACATATAATACAGGAAAAACATTCTAAAATCTGTACACCTAAAGAAGCTAAGCAAGAAGGAGCACCCTAGGTAAGATGCTCAATCCTCATTCAGAAAGGCAAACAGGATGGACATTGGAAGAGGGAGAAAACAGGGAACAGGACAGGAGTCTACTACAGAGGGCCTCTGAAAGACTATACCCAGGAGGATATCAAAGCAGATGCTGAGACTTACAGCCAAACTTTTGGCAGAGTGCAAGGAATCTTATGAAAGAGGGGGGAGATAGAAAGACCTGGAGGGAACAGACGCTCCACAAGGAAAGCAACAGAGCCAAAAAATCTGGGGACAGGGTTCTTTTCTGAGGCTGATACTCTAACGAAGGACCATCCATTGAGATAACCTAGAACCCCTGAACAGATGTAGCCCATGACAGCTCATTCTCTAAGTGGGTACCCTAGTAATGGGTACAGTGGCTGCCTCTTTGATCACCTCCCCTTGAGGGGTTAGGGGAAATGCAGCCTTACCAGGCCACAGAAGGCAGACAGTCTTGATGAGACCTGATAGGCTAGGGTCAGAGGGAAGGGGAGGAGGACCTCCCCTATCAGCAGACTTGGGGAGGGGCATGGGAGGATAAGAGGGAGGCAGCGACGGATAGGTAGAGGACAAGAGAGGGGGCTACATCTGGGATACAAAGTGAATAAATTGTAATACATAAAAAAATAATAATAAGGAGTTGGTTCTCATCTTTCATCTTGCTGAAGCAGTCTCTGTTGTTTCTGCTGCCATGAGTATGTATTGGAGTATATGGCTGGAGTATATAGCTGACCCTCATGCTTCCAGAAGATTCTCCTATCTCTCCCTCCATCTTACTGTAGGCGTACTAGGATTACAGATGTGTGCCAAGGCATTTGGGATTATATGTGGGTTCCAGGGCCCAAACTCAGATCATCAGGCTTCCAACCTGGGGCATTAGGCTGGTACAGTTAGCATTTTTACCCACTAAGCCATCTATCGTGCCCAGGTCCTCTAGCCTTGATCCCAAGAAATGCTGACGCACCCACTGCACTATGTCTCTAGAGCTAAGCAGACATTTGAGAATCCCCAGACTAGCAGAGCCCAGCCTCAAGGTGAGCCAGTTCCTTCCTAAATGTAAATGACATCACGGAAGAAGTGACAAAATTTGTGGCCAGCCTTATGGCTCTCCGATTCCTCTTCCTATTTTAATAAGTTAATTAACAATTTTAATAACTTTATACTTTCCTCCTTGTGCTTTTGTCACGACCTCTCTTTTGTGTCAGTCTCCCATACAATTATTGAAAATGTCCATTTCTATGGGTCATATACATGCTCTAAAAATATTTATGAAAAGTTAAGTAGAGAAAAAGTATAGAAAATGGTATCACCTGGTCCCCTCCTTTGCATCGTCTTAGTTAATTACAAGTATCTTGACAGTGGAGAAACTGCCATTCAGAGACTCTGCCTTAGATTAGACTGCTATGGGAACCACACATTATGTTTTTTATCTTCAATCAATAACTGTGTATTTTTTCCCTTATACTTTAGAAGTGAATGACTGAAAGAGCTCTTTTGTTTAAATTAAAAAAATAAAAAGTGTTCTGCTTTGCCTCCCTGTACTTATGGGAAAGGACAGAATGTCCTGTTTGCTAATATGATGCCCAGAAAAAAAGAAGAGAATATGAATATGAATTTCATATTCAATGAACATGACACAAGGATGTATGTTAGAGACACTTCACAGAGCTGATGGGTAATGGAAAGCTAATAAAAGACAGATAGAAATTACAGAGTGTACAAGATGGAGTACGCTCTGAGGCCACCCAGAGAGCCCAAACTACCCATGCTTTCTCCTAACAACAATGCCTTCCCTTGGAGGATGGTGTGGGTGTCCCTATAATTATCCAGAGTATGAAACCAGACTATCACATAAATAGCATTTTAAAATACCTTTGATTCTATTAATTTTATTTTGCTTTATTTTTCAGACAGGATCTCATATAGCCCACAGAAGACTGGTCTCAAACTCACTTTGTAACTGAGAGTGACCCTGAACTCATTCTGTCTCCTGGGTATTGGGATTCAAGTGTGAGCCATCATGACTGGGTTTTTAATGCAGAGCTGAGGATCATATTCAAGGTCTCATGCATGCTAAGCAAGTACCCCATCACATGAAGTATGGACCCAGCCCTAAATCTTTAACCAAGATTCTCTTTAAAAATAGCATTAGACTTTAGTAGGTTTATCCTATATTATATGTCTATATGAGTGAGTATATACTGTGTGCGTCTTTCTGCTTCTGGGATAGCTCACTCAGGATGATCTTTTTCAGATCCCAAGATTTACCTGCAAATTTTATGATTTCCTTGTTTTTTATTGCTGAATAATATTCCATTGTGTAGATGTACCACAATTTCTGTATCCATTTCTCCACTGAGGGGCATCTGGGCTGTTTCCAACTTCTATTACAAATAAGGCTGCTACAAACATGGTTGAGCAAGTGTCCTTATTGTGTATTTGAGCCTCTTTTGGGTTTATGCCTAGGAGTGGTATAGCTGGATCTTGAGGAAGCGCTATTCCTAGTTGTCTGAGGAAGCACCAGAACCTACTAAAATCTGTACACCTAAAGAAACTAATCAAGAGGGAGGACTCTTGCTAAAATGCTCAATCCCTATCCAGAAAGGCAAAGAGGATGGACATCAGAAGAGGAGAAAAGAGGGAACAAGTCAGGAGCCTGAAACAGAGGATCTCTGAAAGGCTCTGCCCTGCAGACTATCAATGCAGATGCTGAGACTTATGGGCAACTTTGGGCAGAGTGCAGGGAATCTTATGAAAGAAGTGGGGAACAATAAGATCTGGAGAGGACAGGAACTCCACAGGAGAGCAACAGATCCAAAAAATCTGAGCACAGGGGTCTTTCCTGAGACTGATACTCCAACCAAAGACCATGCATGGAGATAACCTAAGACCCTTGCACAGATGTAGCCCATGGCAGTTCAGTATCCAAGTGGGTTCCATTGTAATAGGAACAGGGACTGTCTTTGACATGAACTGATTGGCCTGCTCTTGAATTACCACCCCCTGAGGGGAAGCAGCCTTACCAGGCCACAGAAGAAGACAATGCAGCCACTCATGATGAGACCTAATAGACTAGGATCCGAAGGAAGGAAAAGAAGATGTCCCCATCAGTGGACTTGGGGAGGGGCATGCATGCAGAGGGTGAAGGAAGGGAGGGATTGGGATGAGAGGAGGGAAGGAATCACAGGGGGGATACAAAGTAAATAAAGTGTAATTAATAAAGAATTAAAAAAATTAAAAAAAGAAATAAATGAAGAAAATTCAAATGAAAAAAAAATATGACCAAAACTCATTCAAGTGTCTCTGCCCTCAGAATCATCTACCTGTGAGCAGTCAACCATCTTGGTATGGCCATAATCAAAATCTCAACCTCCAACCAGACAAACGTAGATCCAAGGTCACTGGATGCCATTGGTTATCTGAGCGTGCAACCTACTTGTCTGTAGCACA
The DNA here is from genome assembly GCF_030254825.1 of Meriones unguiculatus. Classification (NCBI taxonomy): domain Eukaryota; kingdom Metazoa; phylum Chordata; class Mammalia; order Rodentia; family Muridae; genus Meriones; species Meriones unguiculatus. Next base: position 68,941,915 of record NC_083362.1, on the reverse strand, counting down.
AATACCTCTATAAATCACGGCTCAAATGCACCAACATGCCAGCTAAAAGCAGCCAGGTGTCCCTGCTCTAAATACATAAAGGATGCTATTTGGGGAACCTATCCATTAACTTCCAACCTACAGTTCTATTTCGAAAGATAAACATCCGGGAAGCGCCAAAGCCACCCGACAAGCTTTGTCAAAACCTCATTATATGCAAGGTTGTGGGGGGGGGGCAAGAAATTTGTCTCAGTTACTCTAAACTGATAAGAGAGGTGAAACAAAATAGAGAAAAGGAAGAAAAGATGTATAGTCCAAGAAGCCAGGAGTTGCCTCAAGATGATGGCTAGGGAAGTCATTGGTGACTATTAAGGCTTAAAGGTGACAAGTTTCTTCCAATTACATAATCAGAAAGGGGAGCCTTTGCAGAGAGCAGGGGTTCACTATGCAGCCCCGGCTGGCCTGGAGCTCGCAGAGATCTGCCTGTCTCTGCCTTTCGAATGCTGAGACTAGGGCTGTGCACCCACTGTACCTGGCCCTGGAAGGCTCTGTGAAGAAGAGCTGTGATTGGGTCTTGAAAAGAAAACTGGGCGTGTGTAGGTAGAGAGGAATTAGGTGCCAAGGGTCTTCGACAAAATTTGATACCATCCTGCATTAATTGACCTCCCACCTTCAGACAGCTGTGCTTCCATCTTTCTATACCTTAATCCTCTGACAAAAAATAGCTTGATTCAAAGAGCTGCTGTAACATGCACAGGAAATAACACTTCTAAAACACCCACAGGGGGACAGGAGAGACAATGCCTTAGAGTTATTACTGCCGTGACAAAACACCCTGACTAAAAAGCAAGCTGGGGTTGAAGTGTTTATTTGGCTTACACTTCCATATTGCTGTTCATCACCAAAGGAAGTCAGGACAGGAACTCGTGCAGGGCAGGGACCTGCAGGAGATGATGCAGAGGCCACAGAAAGATGCTGCTTACCAGTTTGCTTCCCCTGGCTTGCTCAGCCTGCCTTCCTATAGAACCCAAGACTACCAGCTCTGGGATGGCACCGCCCACAATGGGCCTAGCCCTCCCAGTCACTAATTAGGAAAATGCCTTACAGCTGGATCACATAGAAGACTTTTTCTCACCCAAGGCTCCTTTTTCTTGATGACTAGCTTTTTCGCGTCAAGGTAACACACAAAACCAGCCAGTACAACCATTCAACTTAGCCATTGTTAGTATTTCAAAGTAGATCTCATAAAGAAAGCAATTTGCCTACTGTGCCAAGTGTATTTTAAAACTGAGTAGACAGTCAAGCTGGAAAAAAAGTCAAGGCTAGTTATAACCTTTAGGTAATTGAATTTTTATATTTTTTTAAAAATTTTGTATGCATTTGTATTCTGCCTGCATGTGTGTCTATGTGAGAGTGGCATATTTGGGGGTTATAGACAGTTGTGAGCTGCCATGTGGGTGCTGGGAATTGAACCTGGTCCTCTGGAAGAGTAGTCAGTGCTCTTAACCACTAAGTCATCTCTCCAGGACAGGTTATTGAAATTTTGATGCTTCTTTTGAAAGTAAGTTACACATCGTGATAAGAATGCTATCTACCTGACTCAACCTGTAGATAAACTAGGACAAGAACTAAGAGACGGGCTAGCCAAGTGGCTATGGGTTCATAATTTCATACCCACCCACAACTCTCAAGCACAATCAGTCTTACTGTAATTGTTGTTCATAATAGTTTACATTTGCTTGTCTTTCCAACATATTGTAAACATGGCAAGGCCAGGAGCCAATATCCACAATATTCTACCTGCTGCCTCTGCCCACAGTGAACACAGGTCTTCAGACTTATTCTAGAGCTTGAACAAATAAGCGCATCAGTGGAAGAGAGCAAGGGAAAATATCACATATACACACACGTCCATATACATATCCATATATTATATATGCAGACATATTCATGTGTGTGCGTGCAGAATGTCTATAAATCATCTACCATTTCTTATTCATAAAAGCAGTAATAAAAGAATACATTACCTTGTGTGATGGTAAACTTTTACTTTTAGTTGTCAACTTGACACAATCTAGAATAAATTCCTGGGAAGAATGTCAGTAAAGAATTTTCTCTATCAGGTTGGTTAGTGGACATGTCTGTGGAGGACTGTCCTGGAAAAGAAAAACTGAGTAATATGTGTGCATGCCTTCATTTTTGTCACTCTTGACTGTGGATGTGGTGTGACTAGTTGTTATAAAGTTCCTTTCACTTTGACTCTCCTACAATGATAGGTTGTATGGGAGTTTGAATGAAAATGGCTCCCACGGACCCATAAGGAGTGACACTAGTAGGAGGTATGTCCTTGTTGGAGTAGGTGTGGCCTTGTTGGAGGAAGTGTGTAACTGGGGGCGGCCTTTGAAATTTTAGAAACTCAAGCCAGGCCCAGTGGCTCACTGGATCTTATTGCTGCCTGCTGATCCAGATGTAGAACTCTCATCACTGTGTCTGCCTGTGTGCTTCCATGCTCCCACCATGATGACAGTATATTAACCTGTGTACTGTAAGCCAGCCCCAATAACATAGTTTCCTTATAAGAGTTGCTGTGGGCATGGTGTCTCTTCACAGCAATAGAAACCCTAAGACAGGTTGAAATTTAGAATTGTCAGCCAAAATAACCTTTTCTCCTCTAACTTGGTTTTTGTCATGATATTTTATCACAGCAACAGAAATGAAACTAGGACATCTTGTTACTATGGAAACCAAGTGAGAGAGCACTTCTGTGGGGTAGTCAAAATAGAGGAGGTTTTAAAGAGGACGATGGGATGCTAGCTAAAATCATGCCACCTCTAATGGTCTGTTCAGGAGGCATGAGGAGAGATAGGCCTTGAAAAGTAGCTATAGTCCCACTATCTCAGGAATGTCTTCTATGTATCTACAATGGAATCTAGAATAGCAACTTGAAGAAAAGTCTTGTGGCTAGGGCCATGGCTCAGTGGCCAAGCATATACCTAGTACATGCAAGGCCCTAAGTTTCATCCCTAAACCATTATTTTGATAGGAAAAGATGGCTCTGGGATCCATCTCTTAAGAATCTCACTAGCCATGGTGGTGTATCTCTGAAATCATAGTACTTGGGAGTTAATGGCAGGAAGATCAGGAGTTTGAGGCCAGCCTCAATCATATAGGGAGTAAAGGGACCAGCCTGGGCTACATGAAAGTCTGTTTCAACAAAACAAAACCAAAAGACTCTCTTCTTCCTTTTAAACATTACACTTATGAGGTGTTGATAACACAGCTCTCACCTGGTAAGTCAAAAGCTGTAGTGTGTGGACCTCCTGGGTGGCCTGGGCACAACTGTGCCCAGAACTGTCTCAGAGATGAGAAGGAAGGAGCTACAACATGGCTTCTACTATAGGGAGATACCCAAAGGTCACATTGTACAGTAGGGAAGGGAAATATGGCAGCATGTGCATGCATGAAACGTAAGAGGATGGAAAATGGGGAGGAGGAAGTGAAAAGTGGAAACACCGCTCAATACTCAATATAGTATAACAAGCAGTGTGGGCAGGGTTTGGAGCAAGAGAAACCTGGGATTCAATCAGGCTTTCTTAGCTAATTCTTGTAGTTTCTTCATGGGCCCAGCTTCAGCCTCTTTTTTGTTTTGTTTTGTTGTTTTGCTTTGCTCTTTCGTTGTTGTTATTGTTGTTGCTATTGTTTGGTTTGGTTTCATTTCATTTCGTTTGGTTTTTTTTTTCAAAACAGGATTTCCTGTGTAGCCCTGGCTATCCTGGAACTAGCCCTATAAACCAAACCACCTGTTCAGAAATCCACCTGCCTCTGTCTCCCAGGTGCTGGATTATAGGTGTGCCACCACTGCCCATCCAATCCCCGCCCCTTTCGTCTTGTTGGAAGGAACAGAATCATTCATACAGAAAAAGAAGGGTCCAAGTAAACTCTACTCTTTCTTTCCGAACTGTACAGAATTAGGGTGCAAAAGGGAAGAGGAGCCCCTCTATGGCACGGTTGTTGGGTTGGGATGTAAATGAGGATTTAGACTGACATCAAATCACGGTTCCACTTTCTGGATGACCTCAGAGAGTATGTGGGTTGGGAAGAGATGAAGGTCTTTCCATCTGAGACTTACCTTTGAGGTTTGCCTGTGAAGTCAGCAGACAAAAGAGATGATCCACAGATGCCAGCTAGAACTAGAGCCATGTGACATACCACACAGACACACACACACACACACACACACACACACACACACACACACACACTGCCATAACACCTAAGCTCCATGGCTAGCCAAAGGTTCTAGTCTCTTAGGAGACTGCTGTCAAAGCCACACATGTTCCCCTTCCTACAGCCCCACTCTTCATATTTTTGAGGCAAATTAAGAAGCAAAACCCCACCAATGCCACCAATTCCCACCTCCTTTATCTAGAAAGAGTCAGGGGAGATCCTGCAGGGTCACTGACATTCCAGGATGACAGCACATGGGTTGTTCCTTTCTAATAAATGGTTATGGGTATCAGGGACCAGGGGCTAGTGTGAAGAGGATGCAGGAGTGAACCCACCAGAGTGTGATTGACAGTGCAGGGAATAAAGAGATGGCAACACGGCGGATGAAAACAAGACTCATGAAGAGGGTTTTAATGCATGTCAAGTTATTTTATTAGGAAATTTAAGGAGTGAGTATAGAAAACATTATGTACAGGCAGGTAATATCAAAATGACTAAACATAGATCTGAATATTCTGAACATTTAAGGAAACTGCAGTGCAAGAGATCAGTGTTCCTGGTTGGCTCTGGCTGTACCCAGTCATCTTACCATCAGGACTTTGGTTAGTATCTATTTCATGTGATCTGGGTAGATGCATGCAGAATCCACACAAAGGAAGAGTTCAGAAAGTCAGAGCATGGGGTTCACAAAGCAGGAGATGAGCTGGTAATGGGTGAAGGGAAGAGAAGGGAAGAATAGGGTAAATTCTTACCAGCAGGACACAGTGTGGCCTCCCTATCCTGGGTAGGAGCAGAGCAGCAGGCTCTCCTAGCAGCAGCACTTCTTGCAGCAGCACTTCTTCTGGCAGCAGCACTTCTGCTGGCAACAGCCCTTCCCACAGCCACAGCCACAGCCGCCACAGCCACAGGAGTTGCAGCAGCTGCGGTGGCAGCAGCAGCAGGTCACAGGTTTGCAGCAACAGCAGTTACAGCAGCCACAGCAGCCACAGCAGCCACCACAGCCACAGCCACCACAGCCACAACCACCACAGCCACAGCCGCCACAGCCACAGCCACCACAGCCACAGCTACCACAGCCACAGCCACCACAGCCACAGCCACCACAGCCACAGCCTCCACAGCCACAGCCTCCACAGCCACAGCAACCCATGGTTTCAGGAGAGAGGACTCAGGTTCAGTGAGGAGAGAGACTGAGGAAAAAGAGGGAGGTGTGATGCTCCTTCTGCTGGGGGAGCCCCTTAAATACTAATGCTGGGGTGAGTTGAGGGGAGCACCTGACCACTTCCTTGTTAATGTTTCTTAGTTTCTACAGGAAAAAATATTGGACTCCTGCTGTTTATTTTTCCTATCAAACAACCTGGTCATTAAGTCAGTTGTTTTCAGTTTAACCCAGCTCATCCCTGTCCCTCTCCGTGAGCACATTTGGAGGAACCTGTATCTGTTTTGAAGTGCCGCCAGTCTTGGAGTAGCCAAGCCAGGAGGTACATCTTCCCACAGTCATTTTCCTCACTCAGTACTGTTTTCCCAGGCCTATTTCCCCTGACACCTATAAGGTAAGGTTCCTAGTGGCCACGTCAGTGGAGAGAGACAGAACTTGTCCTAAGGAGGTGGTTTCCACCCTCTGCTGAGCCCACCATTGGTCTGCATCTCGGCTGAAAGGGACCCTGGGTTTCTAGGTCTTCAGCCTAAGAGTGACGCTCTGAGCTCAGAGAACTCATCAGGAGAACTACCAAGTCACCCTCAGTGGAGAGGTCCACCATTCTCAAGCCCATCCTCCTCCCTATGGCTCACTCTCCTCATAGGGCTGAATGTTTCTAGGTCCTGTCTTAAGACTGGCACATACCACAATAACCATGGAGGAGGGTCTCAGAGGGCTCAGGAAGCTCCATTGCTCCACAGATAAAGGGAGGAAGGGAGGGAGAGAGAGAAAGAGAGAGAGAGAGAGAGAGAGAGAGAGAGAGAGAGAGAGAGAGAGAGAGAGAACTCTCTGCTTGCAGAAAGGAGATAATCACTCTTAAGCCTCCCAAACTTTGTTGACAGAACACTAGCCCCACAGGGCGTTGTACTACAGAGAAAGGGCCCAGTGCTTGAGAAATAACTCCTCTCAATGAAGCCACACAGGCTTTCTGGCCCTGGTTTTAGAAGTTCTCATTTGGCCTGTGCTCAGTGACTCCAGGGAGAAAGGGTAGGGTGGGGCTGTGTGCCCAGACCCTGCAACCTCTGGGCTTGCCTTCAGTCTAGAGCAGTTCTTTCCTCTTAGGGTGGCCCTACATTCAGATTTTGAATGGATTTGCAAAAGCATTTTGCATGGTTGCCAAAGAGCTGAGGGGCTGGGGGAAAGCTATCTATCCTCAGAACCTCCAGCTTCAGGGTCTGTGACCTTAAAAAACACTGGAGACCCCAAACAGTGTTTGGTTTATGGCTTATACCTACGGTTGTTTACTGTAATGGAAGTTAAAACTGAGGGCAGCGGAGAGATGGTTTCCCAGTTCAGAGCACATACGGCTTTCGATGAAGATCCAAGTCCCTAGCACCCACAAACATTTATGCACTCAGTCCTACCCTTTCCATGTCCACAGCGCCTTCTCACCCACTGCTTTCCCAATCCCGGTAAAATTACAACCAATCTCTCTGCTACCTGTAGACTCTGCCATGCTGTCGCTTGTTATAGTGAAGTCTGTAAAACTGCCCGCCATCCCTCCTCTCACCGTGGACCAGCACTGTCCGTGGGTGAGTGCCTCCCAGCTACCGCCGTGGGAGGCTGGCCCCTCTACTTATTCACTCAAAGCTTCCTTTGAAGCTCCTTTAAGACCTTCCCCTGCATCTTCCTCCCTTCCCTACCCACTGTGCACCTCTCTGGTCTGCTCCCTGCAGAAGCTGCAAACCCAGCTACAAATTCCTCACTCTTTCTAGATTTTCATCAGCATCAGGCCTTTTAAAACGCCATTTTTTTCCTACCTTCAGGAAAACGTCTATTAAGTCCAGCCCCCCTCCAACAATTGTGTTTTGTCTGTCTTTTCCTTATGCGCCACGTTGCAGCAGGCATTGTCCGAAAAAGAAATAATGATGTTCACTCTAGATGACAGAAATTAAAGTGGTGACCGTTAAAAAACAGGGGTCACGCTGGGAAGTACGAGTGCGGAAAGGGGCAGTTTGCAAAATGCATGTGGTTATGGGTGGTAGAAATGCTGTCTGTGTTATAGGTACTCGACACCCACAAAAAAAAAGTATGGGAATTTCCTAAAGTCTTAAAGTTAAGGCTTGAAACTCTGAACTCACTGGAATAAAAGAGGATAGTTACAGATGTTAGCATTTTAGGAACAGTCGTCATGTCTCCAGAAGAGAGAAAATAGCGCAAAGGCGGCAGCACAGGCCTTTAATCCCATGGCAGAGGCAGGCAGATCTCTGAGTACCAGAATAGCCTGTCTGCAGAGAGAATTCCAGAACAGCCAGGGCTGTGCACAGAAACCCTGTCATGAAAAATGAAAAAAAAAAAAAAAAAAAAAAAAAGGAAGGAAGGAAGGATGAAAGAATGAGTGAGAGAGGGGGAAAGAGAGAGAGGGGGGAGAGAGATTTCCAGTGTTCTCCATAGAATTAGAATTATGTCATCAGCGGCTTTGGAAAGAAAGACACACTGAGACAGTGGGCTTCCCACCCATGGGACTAGTCATGGCTTATTTCTCGAGTGCCTTTCAACGCAATGCAATAGTCTTCTCCACGTGTGTCCAGCAAGTGTTTTGATTTTCATACTGCTTTCCTCTCGCTTTGAACAGCTTTTTTGGCATGTTTATGTGTGATGTGTGTGTGTGGGGAAGTGTATGTGTAACTGCATGTGTGCATGTGTGCAGGCGCATGTGGAGGCCAGAGGTTCTACTGCTGTGTGAAACACCAGGACCAAAATTAGCTCAGGGAACAAAGAGTTTATTTCATCCTACAACTTGTAGTCCATCAATCAGTGAAGTCAGGGCAGGCGGGAACTGATGCAAAGGCCATGAAAGAATGCTGCTTATTGGCTTGTTCCTCGATGGTTTGACTACTCTGCTTTCTTATAGCACCCAGGACAACCAGCACAGGAGTGGCACTGCCTGCAGGGAGCTGGGCCATTCCACATAAATTATCAATCAAGAAAATGTATCACAGCCATACCCATGAGCCAATTTGGTGAAGGCCTTTTTTTTTTTTTTTTTTTTTCAGTTGAAGTTTCTTATTCTCAGATAACCTCAGTTTGGGTCAAGTTTACATAAAAATTTGCCAGCACATTCTATATCTTCCTCAATCACTTTCCACCTTCATTTCAGTGTAGAGTGTCTCACTTGAACCCAGACATTGACAATTCAGCTAGGCACCTTGCTTAGGGGATCCCCTATAACCTTCTCTTATGGGCTAGAATTATAGGTATGCCACCCATTTTTATGTGGGTGTTAGGGAATCCACACATTGATTCACCGTTTATCCTTAAATGTCTTCTTTTTAAAATATTTTTTTCTATTTAATATATAGATTGTCTTTCATGATGAATTGACTTTAAGGCTTTCCTTCCCCTCCAAGACTTATTACCATTAATATGCAAATTTCCCAAATAAAGATGCACTATGCAACATCCCTTCCACTAGTTTATTTTAAATCCCATTTTAATAGACTCTCTGGGTAAAGTCAGAGTCTAAGTCGTATGTATGTAATGAGAGTAGAAGAAAAAAATAAAACCAAGGCATGCCACCTTCCATCTGGGATGTCAGCCCCGACTGGCAAGGATGATGAAGATGGTTGTCTTCAGCTGAGGCCATACACTGCCAATCAAAGAAGTCTCATTCTCAAGCAGGCAGAATAACGCATGCTTATTAAATATTTTAGACTGTTCACGCTCCATTGTTGGAAAGGAAGTCAATCTACCTAAAACTGAAGTTCAAGTGAAGCTACGTGCCCTCGTGAGATGAGGAAGTAGCCAAGAGAGTAAGTGTTTACCACAGACACCAAAGCAATAACAAGGAAGTGACCGCCAGCCTCGTGCCAGGCCTCCTGCAGGAGTATTTAAGGGTCCCTGGGTTGGCAGAGGCAAACATTCAGACCTCCTCCTCTCCTCAGGCTCTCTCCTTAGCTTACCGGAGACCTCTCTACTGACACCATGGGCTGCTGTGGCTGTGGCGGCTGTGGAGGCTGTGGAGGCTGCACCAGCTGCAGGTGCTACCGGGTCGCCTGCTGACAGCATGGGCTGCTGTGGCTGTGGCGGCTGTGGCGGCTGTGGAGGCTGTGGAGGCTGTGGAGGCTGTGGAGGCTGCACCAGCTGCAGGTGCTACCGGGTCGCCTACTGTGGTGGCTGCTGCGGCTCCTGTGGCTGTGGCCGCAGGAAGGGCTGCTGCCAGCAGAAGTGTGGCGGCGAGAAGCAACGCTCTTCTGGGGCGGCTGGTGGTCTTTGCTGAGATGTCTCGTCTGTTGGCTAGCCTTTTCCCACACTTTCCTACTTCCTTCCCACGAGCCAGAGCTCATCCACACGCATTCAGCTGCTATAGGGGTGTTACTCTCCTGTCATATCACAAATTAATAATTTCAAAATATTTACAGAGATTTCTCAGAACAATGAAAGCAGGCAGCAGGGCTGACAGAGGCAGGTGCCATTTTTGAGAGGTAGGAATGGAATCATAGTTACTGCTAAATGTTTCAGAGACCACTTCAGGTAACCTTCACGTCTGTGCCTCTTTGGTCATATTCCACACCACTGATACTATATTCTTACAGCCACAGCTCCTGTAATCCTGAAAACTGAATGCACAGAGGGTGCCATACTTTATTAATTTCCAAGGATGTCTTCTGTTGCTTTCATCTACTATCTTGCTATAACAACTATCTGTAGTCTAAATATTCATCCACGGTAAACACAGAGCCCTCATCAGGAAGATTTCCCCCTCTGGGAATTCCTCCTTTACTTCTTTTGTGATCAGAGTCATGCTGAGATACACGGTGGGTCTAATTCTCAGGGCAGAAACACCTCCCGTGTAGGAACATGTATGAGAGCAGCCTTGCTCCACGTTCAATGTCCCTGTCTCATAGCTTCTGACACTCACTTCTCTGAGGTCAACAAAAGTGTGGTTATTCATTCCAAAATGTCCACACCTCACCTCTACCTTTGGGTAGCACTGAAGGAGCTGGAACTCAATTTGGGCTGCTACTGTTCAAAAACTAGAGTGACTAGGCCGTAAGAGCACGCACGCAGGCTGAGGACTGGAATTCGGATGTCCAGCACCCACATAAAGCTGAGCATGCCCGAGTGCACCTGTAACCCTAGCATAGGATTGAAGACCAGAGAATCACAGGGCCAGCCGGTCTAGCTGAAGAAAAAAAAAAAGCAAGCTCCAGGTTTAGTGAGAGAGCCTGACTCAAAAGAACAAGGGAGAGCACATAGAGCAGAACACTTGAGAGCCTCCTCCGGCCGCCGCGCGCGCGCATACAGAGCAGATGTGCGTGTTCACCTACGCACACATACCGCACACGCTAGGCAATCTCTGTCAGCTTCTCGGCTGTGGCAGTTTACCGTAGCTGCGCAAAGGGCTTACCCTCGGGAGGAAGCAGAGCGAAAGGTGTTCCTCAACGCTGCGCAGAAAGGGCTAGAGAAACGGTCAGTGGTTGAGAGTGCTTGCTGCGCACGTCTGAGGGCCTGAGTTCAGATCCGAGCAGCCGTGTAACCAGGCACTGGAAGCCCAGCACTGAGAGGAACACAGGTGGATAGAGCATCGCAGGGGCTAGCTGACCGCCTACCCGAAACTGGAGTTTCTGGGTCAGAGAGAGACCTTGCCTCAAGGGAATGAGGCAGCAAGCGATAGAGGAGGTTTCCCAAGATCCCCCTGTGGCACAAATGTGCACAGGAGCATGGATATTCCCTGCCCCCACATACCATATATATATATATCCAGAAGTAAATAAAAACAATTTAATTTTAAAATTGCATAATGTATATATATTTATATATACATTTAAACAATTTAAATAGTTTTAAAATATACGTGAGTCTATAATGTATCAAAATTAAAAGTTTAAAAGAAATCAATCTAGGGAACCATAAAGAAGTGCTCACTAATACAGTATGTAGATGAAGAAAGACACCCAAGTCCATCTCACCGCCATCTCTCCGGCCACCCCATGGCTCAGTGTCAGCTCTGATTTTGACGCGCCTGTTCTTACTTCTCTGTCCTCCACCTGCGCACTTCTGAATTCCTCTCTCACAGCAGCGTAATAACAGAGCAGGATGCTCAGCACCCTCCTCCGGTTTCCGTGCAAGCAAGCATCCGTGGCAACACGGGTATGTACGCCTCTGCCCGCACGCCGGCCACACTAACGCAGTAATAGAAATCTCTGCGTCAGTTTCTCGGTTGGGATGTTCTACTGTAGTAAGATAGCTACCGTCCACTTCTGACACCACCCGCCCCGTCTGCCGAGCGCTTAGGGCCCCACCCCCACTGCCCTTGTTGCACTCTCACTCAGCAGCTGCCGTGTGGGCCACGTCACACCAGTGACTTCCTTCTACAGGTGGCATTTACTGTAACTTTAACATTTTTGCCCAAGCTGCTTCCTCTGCCTGGTGTAATTTTCTACGCACACTGGTTCCTGCTTCACTTGATGATTTAAAAAAGATGACCTATCATTGTCTCACGGTCACCTTCCTTGTCCCTCTCATTGACCTGAGGACTCTGTATTTGTCTTCTTATGGGCTCTTCTTCCTTCTGTGATAGTGGAATCCTGCCCAGTTATCAGCCCCGCTCACCGTCTCCCTGGCGCCTGGACGCTCTGAAGGCTCTGCAGATCCCTATTGACCATAGGGAGGGATGCTCTGAGAGGCTTTTTCACCAGCTCTCTCCTCTTCATCCTTCACACCCAGTTGCCCACTCCCGGGCTAGCATCTTCTCTCAGACGATCCCAGTGTAATTCTTGATTCCAGGACCGTGGCGTCTCAATCAAGGAGCCACCATGTGCATTAGTCTCAAATTCCCAGCCCCTTTCACAGTAAATGAACTTCACAGTAAAGCCATTAAACTTTAATGAGTGAATGACTTCATGCGCTTTCTAGAGAATGACACCAACTGGTCGCTGTCATCAAGAATGCACTTAAAGCCATTTACGATGCCAGTAATGAAGGGTTCTCAGAGTGTCTTATGGGATGCATGCGGGTCAGACACAGAAGACCTCATTAAGCATGCGGCTCAGCTGTATCGCTAGGCCTCGGCAGAAGACACTCTACACAGGGAACTCCCACAGGCAGCACAATGGCAAGTCAAACCACAGCTCTGTGTCTTCCAGAAATACTTAGAATGCAAACGTTTTGCAAAAGGCGCACTATCTGAGCCAACAGTCTCACAAAACAATGCAATGAATTTCATTCAAAAAATATTTCCAAAGGAATGAATGGCCAGCCTCATGACCTCTGGGCCTTCTGGGGGTGGTCAGCAGAGCAGGTGGTAAAAATTTGAGGAACAAAGACCTCCCAAAAGTCAACGTGCCTTTTTCTTGATTCCTGATACTGTGATGTCACACATTTAAAAAAAATAATCATTTGTGTGTGTTCCTGAATGTATTTATGTGTGCCATATGAGTGCTGGTGCCTACACTCCAGAAAAGTGTGTCAGAGCCCCTGGAACTGGATATGCAGGTGGTTGTGAGGCACTTCATGTGGAGCTGCTAATTAAACTTGCCTTCTTTGTAAGAGCAGCAACTACTTTTGAGGCCAGTGTCTCTCTTGCCCTACCCTGTTGCTCCTAAATATGAAGGTGGTCCTCCAATTCATCTCCTGCTTCTGCAACTGTTACTGTTTGCTATTTTTTTTAAAAAAAAAAGATGATTAGATACAAAGAAAACTAAGCCACAGGACATGCACAGACACAAACACATACCACCCTCCAACGACAGAAAATGAGTTGGGAAATGGAAAGACAAGGTTTGCAGTGAGAGTCTGAAGTGCCGATCAGTGTGGGGTTTTGTCACTCCTCATCTGACCGCCCTATCTAGTTTCTGCAGGCCTGACACTCAGCCTCCAGAGAAACATGCCTCTCAGCCAACATGCATGTGCAGACGATGGATGGATAGGCCAGGCCATTCAGCTACACTAGCCCCGAGGGCCATCTTGGTTCTGAACCACTAGACTCTCAACACTGGTTAGAAAGTTTTAGCAGAGGGACCAAGGCAAGAACAAAGAGACATACCCATTTCCTGAAACCTAAAGTCTTCAAATGGTTTCTATTTTTTCAAGAAGGATGTTAATGGCATATTCTTTTTTTCTCTTTGGGTTATTCTGACACAGAATAGAAAGAAAGAATTAGAAACTAAGGGCTATTGAAGGGAACATAAAACAGACATCTGGGCAACATTGTTAACACAGCAGGTAGGACCAAGATCTTCATCAAACAATTCTCCACAAGAGCCAGAGGACATGAGGATGAACGCTCTTCCCCAGAAAAAAACAGTTGGAAATTGTTCATAAGACTGTGGGAATACTGTGTGGAGAGTCTAATTACCACCGGAAGCTGTCTAAGAAGCCCTTTGAACCTGAGGTTATTAATCAGGCTGGGCGTTTATCGGGTGAACAGTCTAGAAAGGGTAGGGAACTATGTCACAGGGGTGGCGTCCTGGAAAAGGCAAACAGATCACTAAAGGGATGACATAAAGCCCCTGAGATAAGTGACCCATCTCATTGTCCATCTTTTCAACGCTGGTGTTCATTGGTGCCTTGGAGGAAGCCATCGGTCAGGGAGGGGACAGTGGTGAAAACACTAGGGAGAAGTCTGCTCATCGGTGGTCCATAAGCCCAAGTCTTTCCTTGGAAAAGCCGAAGCTCAGATTTTTTTTTCCAAGGGTCATTTAGTTTTTAAATTCCTGAGTTCAATGATACATAGACTGACCCACTTAAATGTAAAAATGTAGCCCCTAGATGTACACTCATTAAGGGAATTATGAGTTTGCCTAAAAAGAACAGAAGTGGGTTTTCACTAACTTGGTAAACTAATGTGTGATTTCAGTGAAATCTAGTTTCTTCATGAAGAATCAAGCAGAGAATGCTAGAATTCTAAAAGCAAATTAATAAAAATATACAGGCTCAAACCCTACTCTTAAAATGGATTCTAACCTTTTCTTCCTGGGAAAAACTTGAAAATAAAAACCATGTTAATCATTTAAACTAGCTAAGTAGCTAAATAACAGTTCTTAGATTGTAGTTATCCATAGTGCAGACCATCCATCCATCCGTTTAAATTAATTCTGACAGCCATAAAAGATTGATATCATGATCCACATCTTACAAACAGAAAAATTTACAGCTGGGAACTTACATAAGGCATCAAAGGCTTGAGCTTCCTGAGGTGCACAGCTAGAATTTGAATCCAGATTTAAGAGGTTCAAGAGTCAACATCAGTCAGTGTACCACAAATACCAGCAGAGCCATGAAAACAGGGTGAATCGAGGTCAGTGACCAGAGGGAGATGTCATCATGTATTTCAGCAGTGACTACCAAACTTGCTTGTTTTTTCTGGTCAAGGAGAAACATCCTCAGGATGCAGGTTTAGTTGAAGTTGACAATTAAACCCTTGGTAGGGTCAGATCACTCAACCAAAAGACTAGCAAAGAATTTCAGATACTGGGTTCTCTCTTTGTTGAAATAGAATGTTTTCACAAGTGGATTTTGGACAGGTTTTTTGTTTTGTTTTGTTTTTTTCTCTCTCTCCTTTATCCTCACTACCAATTATATCATTGCTTCCTTCTCCTTACTGAGATGTGAAAAGTGATTGGTTTCTATCATTATGACCACACAAAGTCCCATGTGGCTTGTTTGATCTGTGTTATCACCTAGAATGGTTCCTATATGAAATCACCATCAAAGTACTGGGATGCAGTCACTGTTGGCTGGCAGCCCACCTTATTATGTATGGACATGCGTCATGATAGGCGAGCAGCTGACTGACAAAAGCCCTTATGAGGGGAAACAGAAGGACTTACAAGAATGGCAGTGCGTCACAACTGGGAACTGAGTCACAGTGCCCCAGTTTCCCCAATCTCATTATCCCAGGAAACGAGACAGAGAAATTTTATTTAGATTATTTGCAATTAGCTTCTTAGCCATCCTCTTGTTCAAGTGCTTAAAAATGTATATTAGAGAGTGCCTGCCACTTGGTATGAATTGACCTCATGTCAGAGATTCAAATAATTCTGCATGCTTCAGCACAGGAGAATAAATATTGGAGTGTTCTATTCATATATAGTTATTTTACGTTTGCGCTTAAAAGTGAGCTACAGAGCCAGAGACGTGGCTCAGTGTTTGCTGCCGGGCTTAATGTGATCCTTATGGTCAAAGGAAATAACCCACTCCTGAAAACTGTCTTCTGACTTCCCCATAGGTGTAGCATGGCAAGTGTGTATTCACATAATGGGCAAATGTAATAAAATGAGATATAATTCTTATACTATAAATATTTCCTTTCAATTACAATTAAAATTGTTACACAAAATATCTCAGTTTCAGTCTAGTCACAAAATCTATTTAATTCCAGACTATTTTAGCATCTTCCTATGTCTTAGTTAGGGTTCTATTGCTGTGAAGAGACACCACGAACAGAGTAACTCTTACAAAGGAAAGTATTGAGGGTTGGTCTGGTGCTATGTATTTTTTTTCTTTTTTTATTATTATTATCATTTATTACAATTTATTCAATTTGTATCCCAGCTGTGGCCCCCTCCCTTGTTTCCTTCCAATCCTACCCTCCCTCCTTCTTCTCCTCCTATGTTCCTCCCCTAGTCCACTGATAGGGGAGGTCTTCCTCCTGACTCTAGCCTATCAGGTCTCATCAGGACTAGTTGCATTGGTTGTGGTGGTTCTATGTATTTTAATGCTAATTATTGCCCCCTAAAATCTGGTCCCTGCCTGGACGCACACATTCTCACCTATGCCTGTCCTTGTGTAAACCTTGCCTAAGAAATTACTCCTGTTTGACCAATAAAAAGTTGACACCTGAGCTGGGCAACAGTGACGTGAGTGGAGCTAAGGTTCGAGGGCTTGGAGGATTTTGGGAAGGAGACAGACAGGAATAGAGAAGGAAGGAGGAAGCCGCGATGGGTTATCGCAAAAAAGGAACCACGTGGGCCAGGAGAAAGGACTCCAAAAGGACGTGGAAAAGATGGACCCAGATGGAGAACGTTAGCAAGTATTTGGGATTACGAATGGGAGGTAGCCCAATTAGGAATGGTTAAGATAGAAGGTATGGGATGAGGACTGGAAGATAGGAGATAGTGTAAGTGAATTACCTGCCCAGCCCAATAAGGCAAATCTAAAATGTAAAATCTGTGTTTTATTTGATTGTGATAGCAGGTTAGATAATACCACCACAATAATCATAGGGCTAATAATAAACATAGTTAGCCCGATACCATTTATTTTCAGCAATGAAAAACATTTAAATTGGGGCTGGCTTATATATAGTTCAGGGTTTTAGACCACTGTCGTCACGGCGGGAAACATGGCAGTGGGCAGGCAGACATGGTGCTGGAAAGGTAGCTGAGAATTTTACGTTTGGATGGGCATGTAGCAGGAAAAGAGTGAGACTATGGGCCTGGCTTGAGCATGAGACCACAAAGCCCACCCCCAGTGACACACTTCCTCCATCTAGGCCACACCTCCTAATAGAGCCACTCCCTATGGACCTATGGAAACCGTTTTCATTCAAACCATCATACTCCATAAAACATAACTGTATCCATTAGTGGCCATTTCTCTATGCCCATCTAACCACCATTCACCTGTCTCTTTGGTGCTTTGTTCTTGGTAGTGGTCTATTGCTGTGATAAAACACCATAATCAAAATCAACGTGGGAAGGAAAGAGTATATTTACCTTACACAACTCAATCGCAGTCTATCATGAAGTAAAGTCAGGATAAAAACCTGGAAGCAGGAACTGAAACAGAGATTACACAAGAATGCTACTTACTTGTTTTGTTCTTATTGCTTGCTCAACCTTCTTTCTTAGACCACCTGCCTATGTGTGGCATCAATCCACACTGGGCTGGAGCCTCCCACATCCATGCTAATCAAGAAAAATGCCCCAGATGCACCTACGAGCCATTCCGGCGGAGGCATTTTCCCAGTTGAGGTTCTCTCTTGTGTTGACCAAAAAGCCTACCAACACAACCCTCCTCTTTCCTCCCTCCCTCCATTTTTTCCCCTCCTCCTCCTTTTTCTCTCAACCCCCCTGCCTAGGCCTCCACCACACCCAGCTGGATTTGCCTACCTTGAACACTCCATAAACAGAATCATAAGTACACGGTCATTTGCATCAGGTTCTTTCACTTTGCATAATGCTTGCAAGGTACATCCACACTGCAGCATGAATTAGCACTTCATTCCTTGAGTGAATGAATGATGTTCGACTGTGTGAACAGATCACACTTGGCATTTTACCACCTAGTGGACATTTGGGTTTACACCATTTGGCCCTTAAAAACGATGTGACCGTGACCGTCGAATACCTCATCTGTAGACATACATTTGTATTCCTCTGGAGTCTACTGATCTAGCAATTAACTGGGTCATATCAGCATTGTCTACTTAGATGTACTATTGTGTTGCAAAGCAAGTGCATTTTCCACCCCAGCAGTATGTGAACTTCTAAGGCCTCCCCTCCCTTGCTGACACTTGTTATTGCCCAGTGTCTTGGTGAGAAATCAGAAGGTACAAAGTGGTGTCTGTTATGATTCTGGTTTGTTTTCCCTACTGACTGAGAGGTACTTAGGTACTGAGAATTTCCCTCACGTGCTTACTGGACATTTAGTATCTTTTAGGGGAAAATATTCAGATTATTTTGCTTGGTTTTTTTTTTTTTGTTTGTTTGTTTTTTATCTAATTCACTACTCCTTTTACTGTTGAGGTTTAAGAGTGGTTCCAGCAAGGCATGACACTGCACACCTGGCACTCCAAAGTGTGGGACACTGAAGGAGATGAATGGCACATTGACGTCAGACTAAGCTACATAGCAAATTCTATCCTAGCCTATGCCACAGAGCAACACTGGTTTTTGTTTGTTTCTTCACAGTTTATTCATTATATATCCCGACTGAAGCTCCCTCCCTCTCTCTTCTCCCTACCTCCTTCCCCTAGTCCACTAAAAGGGAGAGTTCTCCACGATTGCCATCTGCCCATAGCTCGGTGAAGTCTCATCAGGACTACCTGGATCCTCTCCCTCTATGGCCTGGCAAGGCTGCATCATCAGCGGTGAGTGACCAAAGAGCAGTCCACTGAGTTCATGATACAGGCAGCCCCTGCTCCCCTCACTCAGAGATCCACATGGAGACTGAGCTGCCAATCAGCCACATCTGAGCAGGAGGTCTAGGTCCTCTCAGTGCATGGTCCTCCGTTGATGCATCAGTCTCTGCAAGACCCCCTGGGCTCAGATCTTTTAGTTTTGTTGGTCTCCTTGTGGGGCTCCTGTCCCCTCCATGTCCCTCTATTTTTATCCCTCTCTTCCTCCATAAGACTCCCTGTGCTCTGCCCAAAGTTTGACCCTGAGTCTCAGCATCTGCTTCGATCCCCTGTTGGGTGAAACCTTTCAGAGGACCTTCCATAGAAGGCTCCATAGCAACACTCTTAGAAAAAAAAAAAAAAAAAAAGGAAATAAACAAAACCCCAAAGTTGTTCCATATAAAGGCTTAAGAATATCTCATTCATTGTTATCCCATCTCTGAATGCACACTAAAATAAAATATGAACATAATCTTATATTTTTCTATCATTTTAAATTGGTACTAAGAAGTTCGGCTCTGAGTTTTCATACAGAGAAAAAATGTAAGGAGTGCCAAAAGGTCTACCAACCCGTAAAGAGCTAGCAGCAACAAAAGTGAATTTACATTTTACGATAGGATATTTCTCAACAGCTCTGATAACTGTGTTAAATTCTTTATAAGCTGGTCACACAACTCTTCTCCACTGACAACTAATTAAATGTCTAACAGCTGTGAATTTCATTAATAAATCTTCATAAAATCTGAGCCACAAATTGTTTTAAGTCAAGTGCAATGAAACTTACCGTTCAAGATGACTATACAAATTACCGTGCACATGCGTTATATTAAATGGGTGTCTCATAATTTCATAATTAAGTCATATCTATGGCTAAAAGCAAATGTTACCCTTCCATTCTTAGATTTTCCTTCACTTCTCTTTTCAGACTGAACTAACTAGTTCTGTTGTCTCTGCAACTGCACCCATATGGTGGCTTCTGCGTCAGGGTCGCTGAGTCTGCTCTTGCTAATATGACTACAAATTCCTTGTCTGATGCAGTGGGCACTTGTTACGTTTCACTGGTCACTTTACTTTATTTGGGAGGTGGATACAGTTCACGGCACCTCCTTCCATCTTCGAGTTTTCTTCCCTTAAGTTCTGTATCATTAATAATTTTTGTATAAACCCTCTATCCACTTGTTACTTGATGTGGTTCTCAAACATGCCACCACTGATCTGCTCGCTTCCATATACCTGCTCCTTTGAGGCCTAGAAAGTACACTCTCTCAAGTTTATCTTTACACAATCTGGCTCCCTGACTGCCCAGGCCCAAGGCTTCTGAAGTCAGAGGTGACGTTTTGCATCAGCACCGTCGCTTTCTCCTGGTCCTTTCAAGATTCGTTTTCATTCGTTTGGTTTTCAGCATGACCATGAGGTGCTCAGGAACCTTTAAATTACACACATTTTAGGGGGGACTCAGGTTGACACTCACAAATGAGAAGCTACACAGGTTTCCCATCAGAGCCTCCTTCACTCCTCACACCCTCCATTTGAGTGCTATTTGTTATAATCAGTGAGCTTACGGCAATTTCTGTAAGTCCTTAATTCACATCAGCTTCACCCTTCGGTGTGGCAAGGTTTGTGTTTGAAGAAATGCATAATTATACAAATCTCACAACGTAACTTCCTTGCTCTGAGGGTCTTGCAATGGGCCAGAGGGATGACTCAACACGTAAAGATGCTTGCTGTCAAACCTGACATGAGTTCAATCCCCAGGACTCATATGATAGAACACACTCAAAGCATTGTCCTCTCACCTCTAGATGCCTGAGGTGGCACACATTCACACATGACCAAATGAATAAATAAATTTAAAAAGAAAAACCCACATCCTTCCTGTTCATTCTTGGGCACTGGCAAGGAACACCTTTGGAGTATGCCTATTGAGTGTCTCCAACAGGTGACTGAAGAGGAAAGACCTGCCCTGAACGGCAGCTGCACCATGCCGCTGGCTAGGCTGAATCAAGAGGAGTACTGGGCATTGGCATCCCTTTCCTTCACTTCCTGGTTCTCTGACATGAGCAAACAGCATCCTGCTGCCACAGACAGGCCAGTTTCCAACTCCATTCCTCCCTACCTTGAAGAGCTGTGCCCTGAACTGTGACCCAACACACACACACACACACACACACACACACACACACACACTGCCCCAGGTATTCAGCCATGACATTGAGAAAAAGTATTGAACACATTCACCTCCTCTAGCTCCCAGCAACTACTGCTCTTTTGCAGTAGTGTTCAGTTTTATTAAACTTTTTAATTTACCTTTATTGGGAGATCTTCAAAGATTCTTGGGTCATCCTTTTAGGGCTTTGAGCAAATGTTTACCCATTGCTTCCTCAAAACTTTTTTCCCCTTAAAATTCAATTATTCTTAAATTAGATCTTTTGATGTTTTCTGAATAACTCTGTTATCTGTGAATAACTTACACTTGGAGGGTCTTCAAGATCACAGACCTTCTGTCATTTCCAGGGTGATAATGGATTTATCAGATTTAAAATTCTATTTTTCTTTAGGTCTGCAGATTTTAGTATGGCTATCCTATATTATACAGCTAATATCCCTTTATAAGTGAGTGTATACCATGCATGTCTTTCTGCTTCTGTGTCACCTCACCCGGGATTATCTTTTCTAGTTCCATCCATTTGCCTGCAATTTTCTTGATTTCCTTGTTTTTAATAGCTGAGTCGTACGCCATTGTGTAAATGTGCCACAATTTCTGTATCCATTCCTCCGCTGAGGAACATCTCCATTTGGGTTCCTGAGTAAGCGGGCTCAGTTGCCTGCTCCTTGAGCACTCGCCCCTGGTGATGTGGCCTTGCCCAGAGCACAGAGGGAAGAGGATCCAGGCAGTCCTGATGAGACCTGATAAGCTATGAGCACATGGCAGAGGAGGAGAACACCCCCTATCAGTGGACTAGGGGAAGGGGATGGGGGAAGGAGGGAGGATAGGACTGGGAGTTGTTGAGGGAGGCCTTCAATTGGGATATATAATGAATAAATTGTAAAAAAAATAAAATTCCATTTTTCAGCTCAATGTATGCTTTGGGCAGTTTCCCCCTCATTTCTGAAATGGGGTCGTCATTCTGTTCTCCAGGCTGACCTCGAACTCATGGCACTCTGCCCATCTTGGCCTCCCAAATGCTTTGACTGTAGGCATGAGCCACCACCCCTAATTTGCTTTTATATACTAATGATGTGCACATCCAAATGTCTCTCTAGCTCAGACCTCTCACTTGAATCTTTTTTTTTTTTTTGCATTTTTTTGTTGTTGTTGTTTTATTTTAAACAAATAAAACATGCAAGCCATAAGCTAGCCATCTCCTCATTTTCTTTGCTGAGCAGTCTAGCATTAGGATTGGTGGCTCTGATGGCCTGGTGTGTTGCTCTTTCTAGATGGCTTTTTGGTTCTTAGGAGACACATTGTGAGCAATCTCAGCACAGTAAGATTTGTTGCCCAGCAGCAGCACTTCCAGCTTCTTGACACTGTGGACCAGAAACTGTTGGAAGCCAGTAGACAGCATGTGCCTGGTTTTCTTGTTGTTTCTAACCAATGCTGGACATCAGGATCTGGCCCTTGAATCTTCTCTGCACCGTTGTCGATAGCTCTAGGTTTCCGCCAGTTTTTTTTCTTTTTTGCAAGAGATAGCACCCATCTCCAGTCTCACTTCTTTTTTTTTTAAATAAATAGGTCATTGCAGCTTTATTAATGTAATGGTTTATCATATTAAAGCTATGGTTTATATATATGCATATATATATACACATATAATTCTATTTTTAGTTTTTTTAATTACTTTACTTTGTATCCTCCCTCTAGTTCCCTCCCTCTTCCCCTCCCAATCCCTCCCTTCCTCCCCCTTCTCCACATATGCCCCTCCCCATGTCCACCGTAGGGGAGGGTTTCTTTTTCTTCCTTCTGATCCTAGTCTGTTAGGTCTCATCAGGAGTGGCTGCATTGTCTTCCTCTGTGGCCTGGTAAGGCTGCTCCCCCCTCAGGGGGAGGTGATCAAAGAGCAGACCAATCAGTTCATGTCAGAAGCAGTCCCTGTTCCCATTACTATGGAACCCACTTGGACACTGAACTACCATGAGCTACATCTGTGCAGGGGTTCTAGGTCAGTCTCACTTCTTAATGAGCATATCTACTCGTGACTGTCCTGGACGTGTCTAAGCTGAGCTCAACATCTTCCTATGAACCAACTCCTTTCCTAAGCCAAGAGCTCGCACCACTCTTCATCCAACTTCCCAAGCTTATCACCTGAGCATGACTGCGCTCTTAACCTTCTGTATAGATTCAATGTCAAGACACTCACAAGTTATCGCGGCCTAATGTCTAGCCTCATTGTGCTTCTTTTTAAACTCTCCTTATTCTGCAGCTAGTCATAGCTCAAGGTTGTAAACTGGGCTATATTTAACTCTTTTAAGTCAGAACACGGCCTAGGAAGCCTGTTTCCTGCCAGTTCAGCCGGGCCCCATAATTTGATCTCTAGCCTGTTTTCTCCATGCTTTACACCTGAAGTTTCTACAAGTCCTAGACTTTTGCACTACCTCAATTGCATGCTTGTGCTGCTCTTTGAACTACATCATTCTTCCTTGACTTCAAGTCTCAGTTGGACATCTTTTTCTAGAAGCCGTTTGTCAGTGCTGTATCCATGGCACCTCAGCTTCCATCACAGCTTCTGTTTCCTGTGGATTTGTCTGTATCCTCACTGTAGTCTAACTTGAACACAAATCCATGTTTGCTACTAGATTTTTGGACCAGCACTGCATATTACATCTGGCTATGACCCAATACCAAAATTAGTACCTGGCTCATGGTACATTCTAGGTATCTGTGCAGATGAAGATAATTTAGCCACAATAACTTTCAAGGACTGTTACTTTCCAATGTTAGCTCTTATTTTTTCTATCAGTGAATCCAAAAGAACATTCCCTGACTTAAGCAACACTGAGTATTAAGCATATAAAGCCGAGGAGATGTCTTAACAGTAATTTAGTCACCTATTGTAGAGCTACTCTCATGGATGTCTCAGCCTTGTGGGCAAAGCAGAAAATAAATTATAAAAACTATGCTACATAAACTGGGCATCATGGGACATAAATATAACCCCAGCACTCAAAAGACAGGTTAAGAGGCTAGCTAGCTAGAGCCTGGTCTACCTACATATCCAGGATCAAAACACTTTAGACTAATCTAACCTAGAAGCAGGTACAATGTATATTAGAAATGTAAGTGGTAAGCTGGGCACAGTGAACCCATCTGTGTAAGTGACCTAGAGGGGCAGATAACAGAAAAGGCAACAAACAGATCAAACCTTATTGGCAGAAAAATCTGTATGTTCCAGTGTTGATTCCCATGTCCATTGGGAATTTGCTAAGATAGAGAATAAGCAAACCAAAAAGAACGAGACTAAGCAAATGAGGATTTAGAAAACAGGAACTAGGATCACTTTAAAATCTTACGGAGTGAATATCAAGAAAAATAAACACTCCTTATCTTAAAGGCAAAAGTGAAACCCAGCAAATACCTTTTAGGTAACTGGGCCTTACAAAGGAACCATTAAAGGTGAATTCCAGCAAACACACACTTAGAAATGGATCTTGAAAAAGGCTTCACACACAAGGGTGTATAAAGGTATCAACTACAGTAGCCTGTAGATATTGGTCAACTGCTTCCCTGGCATGCATGAAGCACCGAGTTTAGTCCCTAGCACCAAAACAATAACAAGAATAGACATGGGAATTCAACATCTTCAGCTACCCAGTGAATTTGAGGCTAGCTTGGGATATATCAGATCCTGTCTTTAAAAAATAAATATAAATAAATAAATAAATGTCTGGAAACAGAGAAAGGTACCTACGTTATAAAGTACTATGTGGGTGCTCTTATTTTAGCCAGATGTGGTGGTACACAAAATTCCAGCACTACAGGGTAGAAGTAGGTGGATCTCTGCATTCAAGGCCAGCCAAGGCTACATAGTGAGACACTGTATATATATATATATATATATATATATATATATATATATATATGTCTTTTTAAACTGGGGTTGATCCTCAGGGTCACGGGTGCAAGGCCAGCCTTGTCTTTTGGCTCACACACAGCACCACCACATTTTTTCTTCTCAAAAAACCAAACCCAAGCCCTTGTACAATTATGCAGAATCATTTTACATTCTGGTGGGTAAACTGAGAACATGTAAACTCGAGGAATAAAACTGTAGACAATCTGGTTTGCTCATCTTCCCACGTTTATCTGA
This sequence comes from Meriones unguiculatus, assembly GCF_030254825.1. Taxonomy (NCBI): domain Eukaryota; kingdom Metazoa; phylum Chordata; class Mammalia; order Rodentia; family Muridae; genus Meriones; species Meriones unguiculatus. The sequence continues at coordinate 68,917,143 of NC_083362.1, read as the reverse complement.
TAACTTAAGCACGTCAGTAGCTTTTCTATAAAGTATTTTAAGTTCTGCTGACTGCCAAAACTACACAACCCCCACTCTAAGGTCAGAGCAACAAAATTAAAAAAAGGATCTATCACAATAAGATTTTGTTTACAATAACTGAGCAGAGTATCAGATTTACTCAGCTGGCTGGGAGTGTGCTGTTTGCTGACCTCTGACCAAGCAAAAAAGTGCAACTAGTCTTTGTAATGGACCCACAGGACTAGGAGAAATCAAAGGCAAGCTTTCTACTTCATTTCTCATGTCAGTTATTTTCTGTGTTCAGGTGTTTTGACTGCATGTGCATGCCTGGTACCCAGAGGCCAGAGAGGCACTGGATCCACGGAACTAGAGCTACAGATGGCTGTGAGCCACCACCTGGGTGCTGGGAATTGGGCCTGGTCCTCCCCAAGAGCATTTGGTGCTGTTAACCACTGTGACATCATCTTTCCAGCCCCTTAAATGCATTTTTAATTCTAATAGCAAATTTATCTTCAGTGTTCTTATACTTTAGCTGCCTAATCTCACTAGTGTTTGTAGCTTTCAAGAAACTATTATTTTCTACTTATACCTTAACCCCTAAGATTAGCAAGGGCAGTCTGATGTACATCTCTGAAGCCCACAGGCTAGCATTAAGCATATGAAGAAACTGGCATTTTCCGTCTCTGAGTGCCCACAGCAGCTTATTGAGAAAAGAGATTCTATGGTGTATGCCCTCCCATCCATGCTGTCTTTCTCACCAACCAACTCCTGCAGTAGCTTTCCTATCTTTTTCTCTCGCTGGCTTTCCTTTTCTAGCTGTCCTTTACATATCTTTTGGGGTTTTATAACTTTGAAGCTGGGCTCAATTTATGTATCACTGCAAAGTATCACAGGCAGTGTTCCTGGGCAGCTTTCTGTAGTGACAATTCCTGAGTTTTGGTTTCTTTAAAAAACAGAGAACTACTGTACAAATGTGCTTTCATCTTCTTCCCAGATGTAGGATGTGGCACTGCTTTGGACTGTCACATGATTTACCTCGTGTTCTAGCAGAAGCATGGTTTCATCAGCTGCAGATAATTGCTGCAACTATGTGACGTTTGGAATTCTAGAAATTTTTCGGAGGGTGTAGAAATGCTAGAGCCCCAACAGGCATGGTCAGTGGTTGCTGGTTAGGTAGGGAGGCTGGCTGCAGTTTGTCAGTAGCGGGAGTCAGAGAACAAAAGGAAAGAAATTACATTCAGGGATCTTTCTTCTTCTCTCGTTTCCCCTCTATTCTTGTTTCTCTCCAATCTAGTGGAGTAAAACTGGGGGTGGGCGTGAGGTGGGGATAAAGGGTGGGAAAAGGAAGAACCCAGTAGCAAAGCCAGCTACAGACTTCTGTGAACAGCCTTATATCCTTGTGTACACTTCCACAAGAATTAGATAATAACTATGCAGGCAACACAGAATTTTTTTTCTCTCCAGCATCTTAAGATTTATCAACCCTGAATTATTTAATCTAAAACTAACCACAAAAGTATAGGAGCACTAAGTAATGTTTGTATAGCATTGGCCTGATAAATGGTTTTTAGCATAAAGTCAAAGTTTAAAATTATAGAAAAGACCAACAGGCATGACTTTAGAAAGACATAAAACATCTATGAAAAACACAAAGCAAAAATATTTACAAAATACATAATATCACTTTTACTAAATGTTAACATAAAAAAAAAAAGGTTCAAAGTCTGTGCAACCACAAGGCTTGAATCCAGGTCCTTACACGTCTGACGTACCTGCTCTTCCACTGAACTACGCTCCCAGGCTTATAAAAGATTACAAAAGGGCATACTAGAAAAGAGTACAATGTCATGAGACGTTAATTTGCGAAGAAAAGGTGGCCAATCTCATTATAATCCAAGAAATATGAAGTATCAGATAAGACAAATATCAGCTAACACCGTCAACCTAGCAACCTGGCAAGTGTACACACTCAGAGTTGGTAAGCCAAAACATTTCAAAAGCCCTCGGCCGTGTCGCTTTGGCTACTGAGATTATCTCGACAGCTCCATTCAAAGAGGAGAGAATCACTATCAGCTGGGCTAGGAGCAGTCGGAGACCCGCACGCTCTAGCGGGCTCTAGTATTTCTTTCCTATTTAGGAAGACTATGTTAAAGAATACAAACGAAAACTGGAGGGTAGCTCAGTGACGGAGGAACTTACTGAGCAGGCCGAAAACCCTGGGTTCAGTTGTAAGCAGTGTAACCAAAAAGAACGTTTTGCTATGTGTGTTTTAAAGTCTTGACAGCATTAAAACAAACAAAAACTAAGAACTGAGGGTTGTGAGTGTTTGAAGCACAAACTGTCAAAACTAAATCTAAAAATCACAGCTAATATGTGTCACTGTAAGCTGTTTCCATTGTGTTAATTTGTAGATATTTTTCTGTAAGTCTTTTAAATACCATGAAACTTTCCTAAGAGAACTTTATGGAAATTTTGTGTGCACCGAAAGTGATAACCACATTTAAAATGATAAAAATCCTTTAAAGATTCCAAGAAATTTTCCTTAGTCCTTTAAAACTTGTTTTGTTTAGTTTTTGAGAAAGGCAGGGGGCACACATCTTGCTGTGTGGCCAGGCTCCACAGGGCCAGAAATACAGCTGTGCACCACCACACCTGGTGCTGTGAATTCTCTACTGTGTGCAGGGTTAGTACAAGAGAACAGGATAAAAACAACTTGGCTCTGGGTTGTCTTTAGGAAGGATTTTTTTTTTTTTTTAAATCAATACAAACTCAATGAAGAGATTAGATCTCCTTAACAAACATTCTCTATCCAGGTATGTGGTGAGACTATGCAAAGAAACGCCACTTCTGTAGACACAGGAAGACCTCAGCCTGGGTCAGACAGTGAGCGGTCCTCTCTTAGCAGAGAGCTGCAACGCAACTTAGCAGCTCTAGTTTACTTATTCTCTGTTGCATGTGTGTTACAGGGATCTGTGCTATGATGGAAACGAGGTGCTTCTTTCAATCTCCAAGGCATCTGTTATGTTATGACGTAATTGAAGAGGCCATCCCAAATGGTACACAAATTCATGTCTTTATTTTTAAAAAGTTCTTTCAACAATATTTCACAATGACAAGAAATTAGCTAGACTCAGTTGTAGAGCATTGCCTAGCATGTGCAAGACCAAGACTTTACTCCTCAGCATCTCCAAAAAAGGAAAGAATTATCAAAATTATTACATTTCTAACCTAAAACCACTTCCCCTTAGAATGTTAACATTTCCCATATGCAAGCACCTTACTACTGTTCTTCACACTTCCCTCACTCTGCTTCTACCCTTCAAATGCCCAGATACTTTTGATCAGTTATTAGGTAAGTGTTCCTTATTAAAAACAAACTTTCCTAGGAAGTAAGTCCTATGCATAACGAATACTAAATGCATGTTAATTTATGTAAGCAGAGTTGTTCCTCAATTTGTTTTCCAGAGTAAAAAGCTAATTTTGAAGACAACAAGTAAACACTAATGTGAAAAAAAAGACTTGTACTTTCTTTTCATAAATATAAGATTCATTCCAAGCTACAGTAAATGAGGAGATAATACTGACAAACTTCGAAGAACGTCTTCAAGCCACTCTGAGAAACTGCAGGATGAACAGGTAGGGTGACAAAAAGAGTAAGGTGTAAACTAAGACATGGGTTTCCAAAGTCTCTCAGTGAGTGCACTGAATGGTCTCGTGGTTTAATTTAAATGCTGGGATTTTCCAAGTATTTAAAGATAGTTTGTTTGAGAGATCTGAAAAATTTCTAAGATGGGAATACAAAAACATTTAAATAGCTGGTGAGCCTCAAAATAGAATTATCTGTTTTACTGAACATTTCCTATCAGGCAAAAATCGAGAATTTTCAAATAAGTATATATATGCATATACACACATATACATATGTGCATACATATAAACACACATATATAAATGTTCCTGCAAAGAGACACCCAACCCTCGATCCTGATACCAGTCACACAATGGGATAGGGCTGCATGTGGCAAAATGAAAGGTGTACAAGTTTAAACAACAACAACAAAAAAATAGGTTGCAAAATCCTGAAGTTTTAAAAGAAGAACCATGAAAAGCATGCATAGATTTGTGGACAAGACATAATAAAAGACAGCATTCCTGAAAACGATCAAAAATACAAGGCAGTATTTCTTTCCCCTGGAGTATGAAAAATCAAGCCGCAGAGGGAAACATTATTTTTGCACCTTATACCCTGTGTACACTGCACAACGGTAAAAAGTCCTAAGCAGATGTTATTTAGAACATATAAAAACCTCTAAGTCTGTAAAAACCTGGCCCTACTCATCACATTCTAGGAACACTATGTAACATTAGTTTACAACCTTAGCTGCCTCAAGTCACTGACTCAAATGTCACAGTCACAAGGCTTTTGGAGTATTTAGACTGTGGCTTAGATGACATGATGCAGATTCTGAAGCACAAACCAACTTAAAAAATTAATTCAATAGGCATATTTATCAGCAATTAAAATATTCTGTCTAGGATTTTTTTCTTTTTGCAAAAAATCTGAATCAAAACATTCTGTTTTCATTAGCCCCCACAGGTCTAGGTGCTGGCCACATACACACTTCAGAACAATGGATTCTAACAATAGGCATAAAACATTCAGAATGGACAAGATATTAGATGCACCTTCTTGGCAGAAGTCTTCACTGGAAAGAGCAACAGAGTCCTAAGTTGGAAGAAAAGGTGTCAGAGAAAAGCTCTACCTACTTTTCCTACCTACCCAGGATCTACCCATTGAAAGACTTGGTGGAGCAGTGGAATGTGGGAGACCAGGAGCCCTTTCTAAGTACATGCTCCCCTGTGGGATTCAAACCCAAGTTCTACACACACACATCAGCAGACAGCACAGTGCCTGTACACCAGGACAGACTATCATCTTCTCCAAGCCTTCACAGCACTTGGACATTTTCAAATTATAGGGTACTTTCAGAAGTAAGCTACTGTCCAGATGCTTACAGAATGAATCACTGAAAACACAAACCATGGCTTTTCACAGCCCAGATACAATCATCAGGGACCGATAAAGCTAGTCAATCAGTTCTGGGACCACACATCAGTGCTGTGCTGCAGCTGTCTAACCGGGTGCTTAGGAGATCCACTCATGCTTTTTCCAAACTGTATTTCATGGCATTCCGTAGACTACTGTTAAATGAGCCTGAAGTTAGAAAGCAGGGTCCTTGTTCTTTTCTTCAGAGATGGCTGTCAAACACTCAGCAGCACAGTCCTGGTTACACCCGCCTCATCTTCACTTGTTCAAATACAACCACACAAAAAGCAAATTAATGGCACTAGTTTAAAATACACAAAGTTCAACTGGCTGAGGGTAAGTTCAATACAATAAACCCAATTCATACAAATTTTTTATTTCCTTTTAGGCTATATAAATACGTATGTAGTGTCCCACACAATGAGCCACTGTCAACTTGAGGTACAAAGCTGTTCAGTCACTAACTCCACTGCTCTACAGCCTACTAAGACTCTCGGGGATTGATAGGTGTGGTGAAGGACAACCTTTAATCCCAGCACTCGGGGTGGTGGGTGGATCTATGTGAGTCTGAGGCCAGCCTGATCTACAGAGTGAGTTCCAGGATAGCCAGGGCTATGCAGAGACTCTGTCATTATAAAACAAACAAACAAACAAAACAGACTCTACAGAGCAAACAGTCCTTATTTCACCAAAAAAGAACTGATGTTAAATGATTTAAGTGTTTTTGAAAAATATTTGAAGTTACTTGAAATTTCAAAATTAAGCGAATCTAGTCACACCTAAATATCAAAGTACAATTTAATCCAACAGTACTTGCTCCCAAGAATAAAAGCTGTTACCAGCTCACCTGTTCTATGCCTTGTACATTTCATTACATGAGCTGATAGAAGAAAACCACACAGTGAGTGCCTGATATACTCAAAGGGTGTAGAAAACACCACACCCACAATATCACCATTACTATCTTACAGAAATTAACAATGAATTCAACTGGAATTTCATGAAAGGAAACAAACAACCCCTTCAGTTCAGAAGGAGCAAGGTTTCTCACAGGGAGACAGACCAGAAGCACACAAATAGGACTGAGTTCTCAAAAGCTTATCTGAGGACCCTGAAGAGCTGCATCAGGTCAAACTGCTTCTCTATTGATTGTAAGGGGTGTGTGACTTTCTCACCATCTGGACTTCACAAGAGCACAATGACGTTTCCAGTGCCTTCCTGCTGTGCGACATCGAGTCTGAATGCAAACAGTATGAATATCTCAGTTTCTATTAACCCCAATATTGAAAAGGTAGGCAAAACATAAAAGTGTTTTCATTCTGGAAAGGTTAGTTTACATCAAATATCTATGTTAACAAGTAATAGGACTACTGCAATCATATTTAAAAGATGTTTTTAAAATCCTCTATACTCATATGTAACATACTAATTATGAAAGACTCAAGTTTCATAAACAAAAAGCTCTTTGGGGGATCTTCAGCAGTTATTAAAACTCTGAACATAAAAACAGCATGTTTCATAAATGCTGGCACAGTGACAGTAAGAAGCCAGTTACTCTCTGACTTTGCAACTAACAGGGACAGTCCCAAGTACCTCCCATACAAAGGGTATTTAATTTATAAAACAAATGCTTTTAGGAAGAAAATGAAAACCTAACTTGTATTTTCAAAATCTAAAGTAAAACCTTCCTTGTGTCATAAAAACAACAAATGTTTTAAAATTTATCAACACAGTTTTTGCTACCCTAAAACGGAAATTCATTTCTGATCAAAGACAGAACAGGAAACATGCTGCAAGCAGTAAGCCAGCAGTGTGAAGACCCTCAGCCATTACTCCGTGCGCTGACCTTCAAATGGGCAACTGATGCCTAAAACTAAGAGGAAACCCAAATTTAAGCCTAAAAGGTGGGGAGTTTTAAAAAAAACAAAGGTCATGAGAAAACTGACTTTAACAGTGGAACTATTCTGAACCTAAGTACGTTGTATTTTGAATACAGGCCCTTACTGAGAGTCAAAACTGGTCCCCCATTTAATAACATATCTCAAAATCTAGAAAAAATAGTCTTTAAAACTATTTTGATAACAACTGTTTAATTTACTTAATAGATGGAAAGCCGGTTGGGTTATTTGGGTAATGGCCTATAATAGTATAACTTGTACATAGAATTGATTTGAATCTCATACAATCTCAAACAGAAGTTTAAAGACATTTAAGTTCTCCTTCCATGAAAACAGATGACGTCCCCCAAATGTACAAAGAGTTCAAGACTACGCCCAGAGTGCAGCTGAGCCTGAGCAACAGTAACTGGATTCTAAGTGGCAGGTTGTTCAGAAAGGACCAAGTCACAGGCTTATCTCTCGTCAAGTACATAGAAACCTCACCCCCGCTGAGGAGGGCACCTGACCGCAGCCACCTCAAGTAAACACCCAGACTTTAAAGCATGACGTAATAGCCATCACTGCAAAAAATGCATCCAATATAAATAAAATGTGGGGAAAGTGATGCTTACATTGCCTAAAAACAAAGCTTTAAAAAATGTTAATTTCCTTTCATACAGGCATTGCATACTATTTTGATGGCACAGAGTCATTACCAGATTACTAATATGGCTGTCCTTTAGACTGGGCTGTCCCTACGGCCTTTGGCAGTGTGTGATCTCCATCATTGCTCTGGACTCCTTCCTTTCATCAACACTAATATGCTATGGATTAATAAATCAAATTATCAAATTATTAAACTCTCACATTCCGAGAAACACGTATGTTCTACATATAGAATTCATGACTTAGGGGTATTGTTCAAAGCATTTTTTTAATCGTTTCAGCTCTCTTAGTTGTGTTTGGTTTTGATGAGAGTGCCAGATTATCTTGGGATGAATGAGGCCCTGCTACATATAAATATGTAAACAAGTTCATTTGAATATTAACAAAAAGATAAAACTAAGCTTAGTATTGCTACCTTTTTACACAAATTATTCATCACTGTAAGGTAACAATGGGTTCCTGTTTATCTCCAAAACAAACACAAACAAATGTTCTATAGATAATATCAGTCTGTCTGGAAAATGAGGGGGGGAGAAAACCTCAGGTGCAATCATGTCACAGTCAATGCACGTCTGCTTCCAATACATTCAAAGACAATTAAAATGGAGAAAAAAAAATAGTTAAAATAGGCCATTTGCAGTCTTGAGAATTCAAGATCTTTAAAAAATATTTGTAAATACACATACATGCAAATTCTCCATATTTACAAATTTCACAAAATTAAGAAGTTGCAGAGAAATGAGAAGTAGCGTTGGTGAATCTGATAAGCTACATTTAAATGCTTTTCCACTGTCACATTCCTGAATATAGCAGTCCTAGTAGTTTTAATAAATTTTCTACATGGCCTTTTTTAGAAAAGTTAGTCACTAGAAGTCTTTAAGAATTCAAGATGTTCTCAACTCACTACTCATTATTTAAGGCCACTTTGGTAAAGGCATTGCAGCAAGAACACAAAAACAATAGCATATTTTCTAATATTTATTTTGTTCACCTGCAAACTGTAGCAAAACATGATCAGCTTTATTCCGCAGACAGGTGTCTCCACATCTTTAAAGAATTTAGCCGTGAATAAATAGAAGAGCTCTTTAGAAGGGAAAATTCAAGAATGAATAAAACCTTCTGATTTTGACTTTGAACTTTCCAGAAGCAATGCTTCAAATGATTTTAATCATTCATTCCAAGATATATGACAGCACCTTAAAAGTGGCTGATCTATTTCCCCAGTAACATTTCTCACATAACAATGTGTTAAAGTTACAAATACTGATATGCACAAATAGCTAATTTCTAAGAAAAATATGTACAGTACTGCAGCATAATGAATGTGGGATCTGCAATAACTTAACATTAGCCAATTTTTAACGTACATGATGCCGCTACCTTTTCTGCCAATTCGCAAGTAAAAAGTTGTTGCTGAGCCCTCTGTTTTGCACATATTACCTGGTGTTTAATACACAATGCAGGCTTTTTAAAGACTTCTCTCATGTTTAAAGCTAAGATCAGTGAAACAAGACAACAGTGCAAGAGGCGGAGAGATGTAATATGATCACATAAAAGTTCGTTCCAGTATAGTGTCTCTATAAGGCTATAAGAAAGGATTGGTTGATGAGCTTCCTGTTGGAAATTGTCCTGTTGGTGCACCAGTCTATCAGAAAAAAACACAAGAACAAAATAAATAAACAGAAATGATATTTGTTTGAGATGAAAGCATTAAGTTGTGCTTTATTTATAACTTCAAACTCTTAAGAACTTACTGACATTTATTTATCATTGTTTTCAACAAACTACAAAACTACTTACTACATGTTATTTAGACTATACTGTGCTTTTTCATCTACATTTGTTTATACAGTGCTTGAATACTGCCTAAGAGAGAACTTAGCACTTAAGGAGGTACTTGTAAGTTCAAATTCAAAAAAAAAAATCTCATTCCTAAGACTCCTTTTCCCCTAAATCCAACGGTTTCTCAAGTAAAATTTTGACAAGAATGCATGCATTTCACATTATAAAATAGCTACTCTGCTATCAGCATTTTCATCTGCAACTAACGTCTGAAATGTCTTGTCTAGGCCCCGCATAATCTATATCATATTAAAAGAACACTAAGTTGTATGCAGGACGTCATAGTTCTAATCACACTCTGTTTTCCCTAGTTTAAAAATAAGACATAAGTCCTCTTTTAAGATTCTAAAATTCACTTACCATAAAAGGATTACTAGACACTCCAGCAGCTGCAACTTGACCAAAAGGGGTTACCACTGGTTTTGTTTGTCCAAATGTGGCAAAACCTGCACCTTGTTGAGAGAAAGAGAGAGAGAAACAGAGAGAACCACAGTTGTAAAATAGACTTTGTTACATTAAGACTAAAGTGGCAAAATAAAGAGCAAGATTAAAACATTAGCTTTCATGTCTTTTCAGATACCAGAAACAAACATCCTCTGGCATGTATTAAGAGCCCCAGAGCTATGAAATAATCTACTTCCACTCAGAGTAGGTCATTGACATTCAAGGATTTAACAGACAACCGTGTGAATATTTGGCAGGGGTCAATTTGGACAATACAATGGAATCTACATAACACCACTGTATTTCTCATGAAACGTCATCATTTATGACTATTCTACACACTGTATTTCCTAACTATTGGATGTATGTGATCCATGAACATTCTTGAAATGTATGGATTTCAAAGTTCAGCAAGTAAGAAATTAGGTAAAAAGAAAGGCTGAGTGAATCTTTCGGCCTGAAAGTGCAGCACTATCAACTCTTTATAGAGCACTGAACAAAATACACACTCCTACCCCAAAAAGTCATACCAGCAATCATTTGTCATGAAAATGAAAGACAAAACTCATACTCCAGTCCTCCAGGACTATATATATGAGAACACACAGGGTGGACTTATAAGACAAGCGTGGGGGATTCTGAGAAGAGTTTTATGGTCACTGATGTCTCCTTATATAGGGTCACGAAAATTTATAAAATCACAATCATCTTAAGGCCCAAATGCCAAAGGCTCTGATAATCTTTGTCTCAAGCACTTAATAGCACAGTATGTAAAGGGTACTGAAGTCACGCGGCTAGCCAAATGTCTGAGCTTACCATTGGGCTGCTGAGAGAAAGCTGTCTGCTGGGGGAAAGCTGCTTGGGCTGGGAAGGCAGGCTGCTGGAAACTGCCGCTAAAGCTGGTGGGGAGGCTGTACTGGGCAGGAGTGCCGAATCCTGCTGGCATACTCATGGATGCAGTGCCAAAGGTTGCCGCTGACAGAAGAAAGGGAGGGTGGGGTTAGAGTCACTCAAAACAATCAACACTGTGGAATACACATACTTACTTACCTCAAAAACACTAAGATGAACATTACAGGTACCTGAAACCCCAAATCCTGACAGAATGAGTACAGATTAGCACTGTCTATGATCAGCGTAATATAACCTGGGCAGTTTTGTTCTGAAAGGTAATGTCCAGAGAGAAACTACATTTGAAATCCCAAGAAATCTTCCCTAAGTAACTACATAAATTCAAACAGCCTGCTTTCAGAAGCCAGTCAGATTGTTCTATATACAGCAGAATATGTCCTAGGTTTGAGGCTGTTTTCCTATACCAAATTAAAAACAATCAAACTGTAATTATTAAGTATCTGCTATCATGTAAGGTTCATTTTTCTGAAGAGAAATTTTAAGACCTCTTCAAAAGAGCTCACTCTAAAAATTATAGAATTTATAGGGCAAGCTAGCATAAACGGCAAAATATTTAAAACTATAGTTTTATAACTAGAGTAAAAGACAAAGAAAGAATTCTTTAAATTCTTTAATTTCATTTAAAGCACTAATGCAAACATAAGAACATATTAAGTTCCCATTAACTAATTGTGTATGTATATATTTACAGATATATGCATATATAAACATATAAATATATTTTTATATATGCACAAACACATGTAAACATACATCTACACCCCATTTTACAACTGCAAGAGAATGGAGGATATCTGACACTGAGCTACAGAAATTGGTGTAAATGCACAAAGATTAAAAAAGAGTGCAAAAGGCATTTTTTAGAAGAGATGAAGCCTATCAGGTCCCATGTCCATTGTTACCTGGTTCTCCTTTGGCTTGCTGTGCTTGATGGATAGAGCACTAACTGAGCTGGGAATCACCAACGTTTATGTGATTATGCCTACATCACCCCTATTTACATAAATGATCACATTTATGAACAAATTCTCACTTTAGAGACTTGCAATAGCAAACCCTGTGAGCTGTTGGTAGCAGTACTTCAAGCAGCACCTTCCAATAATACACTTGCTCTAGGAAGGCACTCAGTGAACGAAGTGACAGTAATGTTTCTCTAACTGTATACTATAGTTAAGGCTGCAGTGAAATGCCGTAAAAGCCTATCAATTTGTTGAATTTCCTGATTGCAAAAATTTTGCCAAACAGATGACTGGTTCAAGGCAAAGAAATTAAATATTAAAAGTACTCCATGTTTTTTATCTAAAAACAAACAAAATGAAAGTGTTACATTACCCACAGCAATCCTACTATTTATGACAATGCAAATTTGCTCAAGGAGCCTAGTTAGACTACAGAAGGTCATTGGGTTTTTGTTTTGATTTCTTTACTGTTGATGAGGACTGGGAAAAAAAGAAAAGAACGAAAGAAAAACAGGCTATTGGGAAGCAAGTGAAAATAAGTCTGAGCACATTGCAGGGGACACAGGAGGGTTTCACTGCAGACAAAATGCACTAATGCAACTGACAAGTCACTGCTTAAAGCACTCAATGCAAAGCTTGGACAATTAGGCAAAACCAAACTCTATGAGAAGAAGCAGGAAAATGATTTTGTACATCAAAAAGTTATCACTTAAAGTACTATGAACTTAAACATAAGAAAAATAATCAAAACAGTTATTAACATTCTACTGTGACCATGGAGGTAAGCAATAATGCTTTTTGGTATTAAACATAAATCATTACAGAGGATTTGCATGTTACTTTAAATACAACATGACCTTAATGCACACATCCATGCCCACTCCATATTAAAACATGGAAATAACTTAATTCCACATGCAAGGATCCAGAACACCAGCAGAAGCTTCCACAAGCAGCTAGACAAACTGCCACACAAATCTAGGTGTGACCACCTACCAAAATGAGCGTGAGGGAACACTTGAGAATGCATTGCTCCAGAAAGGCCTTATGGGAAGCCATAAAAAGACCGAGGTCAATTAGTTATACACAGCTACTGCTAAAGTAAAAGTTAACTGGTTTCATTAAGATCTCAAGAGTTTGAACGTATGTTGTCCCCTGGGTGTCACAGAAATATATGATAGAAACACACCCCAAAAAATGAGATCTCGTTTCAGTTACATTTATGACATTGTAATATGTCACTTTTAACAGTTTAGAACAACAAATACCAAGTGAAAAAACACTGATGAAATCCATTCTTAAAAATCCTTTGTAGCTGGGCCTGGCAGCCCATACTTTAAATTCCAGCATGGGAAGGGGATTACTTCTGTGAATTTGAGGCCAGCCCTATCTGTATATCGAATTCCAAACCTACCAGGCCTGAAAAGTGAGACTCTGTCTCAAAACAAAATTAATCTTAGCTTTGTTTTATCACGTGAAGATACAATTATAACCTAAAAATGGTGGTGGGGGTATACACTTGAAATCCTGACAACAGTTTAGATGTAAAGGCAGGAATATCAGTATTTCAAGGCCAGCTTCAGCTACAAAGTAAATTCAGGGCCAGTGTGGGCTACATCAAACCTTATCTACACACACAGAGTAAGCATCATGACACATGTCAAAAAATGTTTCTTTACCAACTGAAACTCCAAGTCTTGAACAGAGCACCTGAACAGTACCAGAATTTTCTTTACAAACTAGAAATATCTAAAATTAATTTAGAAAAATCATAAAACAAACAAAACTAGAAAGTGAGTCTAGTAACTTAGTCTACTTAAAGCATCATGGCCAAAAGCCTAGAGAAGTGCATCCTATGCACACTCAGCTGGCGTACAGGAGAACACAGAAAAGACACCTGGCTTACTAATTCTAAAACTGTTCTGGTGTTAAGTTTGTATCAGGGTTATTTCTAAATATATTTCTATGCGTTTAGGCCAAGGTGATGGAAGAGAAGACTCTGAGTCTTTGTTCTGTCGCTTTCTAGCTCTATGATGTTTTAACTAATCTAAGCTGCAGTCTCCTCATTGCACAGGGGAGGATGGAAGGATTGAGAGAAAACAGGACCTAGGCATGTCACAAAGCTGCTAAAAATATTAAGTGTAACGAGTTAATGTACCATATAGAAAGCAAGAAACATTTTTCTTGCCAATTTAAGCAGATTTTATATTGTACTCTGAATTCAGCAAAATACTGAGAAGGGGCTGGAAGGATGGTTCAATTTGCAAAGTTCCTATAAACACGGAGACCTGAGTTCAATATCCAGAACCCATGTAATCACTTCTCTGCCTTTTGGCTAAAATCTCACATGGAAGTCCATGTGGAAATGTCAGATATGGTAGCACAGACCTGTAGTTCCAGACAGGTCAACTAGCTAATTGGTGAGCTCCAGGCCAATGAGAGACACTGTCCCAAGGGAGGTAGACGGCATCCCTGAGGCTGATACCCAGTGTTGTCTCTCACTGTATGAACAGAACTATGTGAGCATGTGTGCAGGTGCACACACTTTTACTTTCAAAGTAAAAAAAAGCTTAAGACATTTTAAAAAGGTTTAAAAGTTAAAAAAAGAAAAAAAAAACAAGGAAAAGAGTTCTGTGATAAAAAGTTTAGTCAGTCCATTTAACTTTCTTCTTAGAAATCTGAAGTCTTCAACTAGTCTTGCACCAAAAAACTGTTAAGCCGTACCGTCTCGGTATTTTCCCTATGCGCTATTGAGGCACAGAGCTCTTCCACTGACTACCAATGTAAAAACTTCTTAAGGCCAGCAATGTGACTCAGCAGATAGAACGTGCATAAGCCTGAGGCCTGGGTTAGGTCCCCAGATCCCACAGTAGAACTGATCCCCAAAGTGGTCTTCTGGCCTCCACGCAGGTGCTACGGCCATTCTCAATTCCCCACCCCCAGCCCAGTTTTTCTATAATAAAAAATATTTAAAATTTTTTCAGTCAGCAGTGAGTTAATCAGTATTAACCACCACCAGACTTTAGTCCGAAACAGAGTTGACTCCTAGGTTGAAACTCATTTGTTTTTTCATTGTCAAGAGCACAGAACTGTCACCCTGTTCTTGCAAAGCTATGTGAAGAAGGGAAGAAAGAGCCCCAAGGAGCGCAAGTGCTACAGAGGACTGAAAACTCCCAAGGACCAGGGCATCTGTTCCAGCAGGGTAGTGCTGCAGTTTCAACATGTGTCAACTTAGTTCAGTAATGACCTAAGAAAGAAATCCAATGTGATATATTCAAAACACCTTTTAGTACAAAAATTACTTTAAAATAGCAGGAAGATTTCTGTGAGTTCAAGTCAGCCTGGTTTATAACACCAAATTTCAGGACAGCCAGGACTCCACAGAGAAACCTTATCTCAAAAAAACAAATAACAACAAACACACACACAAAATTAATTTGAAATAAAATTAACAAAATTTTATTAAAAAAAACTTGAAATAAAAATTTGTAGAGATTTTCTTTCTGATAAACTTCAACATTAAATATTGCTTGTATCAGCTGTAGATTGTATACATAGTATTATATTCTATATAGCATATTCAAAAGCAGAAAAAGATAAAAGGGGTGAAGGGGGAGCCCTTAACTCTGATGTATACAGTAAAGCACAAACACACAGGGTAACCTCCCAACAGCCCGGCTGCCTAGGGAGCCCTGCTCACACCAGAGGTAAGCTCAGCACTCAGCTGGAAGCGAAGTTCTTTGGTTATCTCTACAAACTGAGCAATGCGCTGCAAGAATTTTAACACAGCAAGCACACATTAGGACAGTTGGTTCTCTTTCCATAATGCGAGCTCCAGTGAGGGATTAGCAAGAAGCATGTCTACACACTTAGCCACATCAGCAGCCCATAAACAATTTTTTTTTTTTAAATTAAATCTGAGAAGGGCATGGTGGTATACACCTATAATTCCAGCACTCCGGAGACAGAGGCAGGCAAGTAGATCTCTGTGAGTTTGAGGCCAACCTCATGTACAGAGTGAGTACAGGACAGCCAGGGCCTCTGTTACACAGAGAAACCACCCAGACAGACAGACAGATAGGTAGATACATAGATAGACAGATAGATAGATGCAGACAGACAATCTAACAGGAATTTCAAATACTTACTTAAATTATAACTAAAGTGTTTATGTAATGGAAAATAATACTCATTTAGTCAGACTTTTGGTATCATAGTTTTTAATTCTTTTAATTCTCCTGGTAGTAGTTTAGACTGGCCTCCAATTTCAATCCTCTTCTGCCTCTCATGGTTAGGTTAACAAATACCACCACAGAATTCTTACTGTTATAATTCTTAAGTCTTGCCAATAATAAAGACATTTATCATAATTACTAATTCTTAATGACTTAGGTATATTATAATGATACTTTTGGGGGGGGTTAGGCGAAGTGTTTTAAAATAGGGTTTCTCTGAGTAGCTGATGTCGTTCTGGATATCACTCTGTATACCAGGCTGGCCTCAAACTTACAGAGATCTTCCTGCCTCTGCCTCAAAAGTACTGTGATTAAAGGCGTGCACCACCACAGTCCAGCCTATAATGATATACTCTTAAAATTTCATATCAATGCTTGCTATAATTGGAGTGGAAGATCTGGTTCCAACATTACTCTGAAACACAAAAATAAAGCTTATGAAGTCTAAACTGACTGGATAGTTGGTTTTACCACCTGTACCAGCTGGCATGCCATTCTAGGCAATGGCAGTAAAACAAAACTGGAAGAAATGCAATGAAAATGATGTGACTGGCTTGTGTGGGAAACACGTATAAAAAAAGATGGAAAGATAAACAGAATTAATTTTTAAAAAGTAGTGAAAAGTAAAATATCTGGAGTTCAAATATTGAACTCCAAAATGTTTAGGGATGTAGTTGGCTGGTAGAGGACATGCCTAGGATGCAGGAGGACCGAGGGTTTGATCCTAAGCAATCATAAAAACGAAAACCAAAGAAACAAAAAATAGGGACCCTGAAAAAGAGGTAATGGAGACATTTAATTACAATTATATATATATATATAGTTTATAATAATAAAGTATTATTATAAATAATAAAGAAGTATAATACAGTTCATTAATCCAATAATTGCATGTGGCTATTATGAATTGTTTTGTTAATATTGAATGACAGCCAAGTAAGCCAAACTACTTCTGTCAATCAAGTTCTGCCCATATTTGTTTCCATACCTGAAAAACCAAAGTTTCGATCAGGAGGACTGAAACATAATTTCTCAGGTCCCTTGTAACTGATAAATTCCTAAACTTTATAAACTTCCACTATTATTTGTCTTGTTGTTTTAGGAAGGTCTCTCTATGCGACTCAGGCTGGCCTCACACTCATTACCCTGCCCCTGCTTCCAAGCCCCAGGGTAAGAGGCACAGGCAAGCACACCAGCGGCGTCCTCTTACACTACTATTTGCTAGGAAGGAGGCTTTGTGTTTAGGTGCTTCCCTCCGACCCTGAGGTCACTGGGTGCCTGTCTGCCTGCTCTCCTTACCTGTTGCTCCTCTGGCGTTGGTCTGAAAAGGGTTTGTAGACGATGCCGCAGAAGGACCCGTAGCAGCAACAAATGGATTCGTAGAAGGCGTAGCTTTTAAAGAAGTATAAAAATGCTATAAATTCCTAATAGTTAATGTTCAAGATTTTAACATTTTCTTCACTACATTCCTGAAGACAGAAATGTGAACGTCTCAATAATAAAGCATTGCTCTCTTTCTGTCTTCCAGGACCCCAAAAGGAATGTATACAACATATTCAGGTTCTCCATAAACAGCACATACCCCCAAATGGAGCAGGCCCACTTGAAGCTGGTTGTGTCTGAGCAGAAGCACCCACAGGCACTGTTCCAAAGACACTGCTGGAGAGAATACCAAGTCAGCATTTAACAGAGACAAGACCATTTACCTACCTACTTACCTAACACATTAAAAAATAATAATTAAATTTTAAAAATTACCTATTCTATACATTACTGCAGTTCTCAACAGTAATAGAGATGAGTTTACATTATAAAAATTACTGAAATTCCAATAATAAATTGTTTATATGTGCTATTTTCATCAATCAGCTGTATATAGAAATTAAAAATTAAATATCTAAGATTAGATTCCAATACAGGACAGCATAAGTATTTTTAGCAATAACTGTATTTTCAAAGAAAAAAGTTCTATTTTTCTACTAATCCACATAATGGCTGACTGAACAGAAAACAAATGTACATATTACCATTTGTTTAAGTACAGGATGAACATGTAGCCTTATATACATACAAATTAACAATCAAAAGTACTTCCGCCAGGGGTAGTGGCGCATGCCTGCAATCCCAGCACTCTGGAAGGCAAAGGCAAGCAGATCTCTGTGAGTTCGAGGCCAGCCTGGTCTACAGAGGGAGTCCAGGACAGCCAGGCTACACAGAGAAACCCTGTCCTGAACAAAAACAAAAAGTATCTAATTTTCTTTGATATCCTACCTAAAGTGGCAGCTTCTTAAGGGTCAGCTGAAATAAAGAACTTGAAACCTACTAATGAACTTTTTCCACCCTCCAAGGTTCAACTTTCAATAACTGTTTGAGCAGTTTTCTATCATATTGGTTATTTAACAAAATGGAAATACTTATTCAAATCATAAATCATCTCATCAAGAGTATTTATTGGAAAGCTATCAGGTTTATGGTAGAATATACAAATTTTCTGAAAGCAAGCGTAACAAAAAGTTTTCTTTTTTAAGACAAGGTTTCATATAACACAACCTAGCCTACAACCTGTTATACAGGGTGTCCTTGAACCTCTACTTCCAGGGGCTGTTAATAAAGTTATGTGCTTCTGCACCCATCTATGATGCTGGGATCAAATCCAGAGCTTTGTGCATGCCGGGCAAGCACTACTACCTGAGCTCGAACCGTATCAGAAGACGTCCTTTTTACAGTGGTTATATTTTTTTTTGTAAAAATGTCTGAGAAATACTCAAATTCAAACTGCCAAAAAATGAGAAGCTGGTTTGTCAAAAAACTCAACAACCATAAATTTCTTTCAAAAAGACTATGTTTTACTACGCACTCAAACTAGATGCAGACCACTTTAACATGCAGAATATACATTTAATGGAAAACATTCAATAAAGTTGAAAATGTTGTAATTTTTTGCCAAGAATCAACACGATTTGTAAGGTGAAGAGGGAAATGGTAGCATATGCAACAAGAGGATGAGTGAGGGATCGTGAGTCCAACACCAGCTGCAGTAGTGTGAACAGGTGCAGCTACCCGACTCTTATGCTTGGATGCTTGGCCCTTCGGGAGTGGCAGTATGAGGAGGTGCACTGTGGGCAGGCTTTGAGGGCTCATGATCAAGCCATGCCCAGTGTGGCACACGGTCTTCTGATGCCCTCAGATCAAGAAGTACCGCTCTCAGCTCCTTCCAGCACTATGTCTGCTGGATGCTGCCATGCTCGCTCTCCACCATGATAATGAACTAATCCTCTCAAACTGTAAGCCCAGGCCCAGTTAAATTTTCCTTTGGTAAGAGTTGCCTCGGTCATAGTGTCTCTTCAGAGCAATGGAAACACTAAGTAAGACACTAGTGGCCACAAAAGGAGACCACAGTTTTTTTTTTTTTAAATCAGAAATAAAACTGTGTTGTGCAGAAACACAACATCTACTCTGTTACAATCTGATGACACTACCTTATTTCTGCTCAGGATTCCAGCAAAGTTTTCCTGCCTTATTTTATTTTGTGTACCATGAAAACAAATGTCAATCACTGAAAAATCAAGTTAACATCTCAGAATTATTATGAAAAAGAGGTCTGACCTAACAAAGCCTTCAAAAGGTCTTAGGTAACTCAAATACCCCACAGATCACACCTGTAACCATGAATGTATCACAATGCAATGCCTATAATCCATTTATCACATGGAATTCATCTAGGTTTCTAGGCTTAAGGCCATCTCGTTGTTGTCATTATTATTAAAATACAACAGACAATATTAGTCAAGCAAACTGAAATAATGTCCAATTTTATTGTTTGGATTCAATCTGTTTCATCCCAAGTTGTTAAAATTTCTCTGCAGAAAAGATGTCAAAGAGAAAAAAACTAAATAATAATATTAATATAGCACATATAATCTATAGAAATAACTAGAATACTGTACATTCTCCATAAATGTAAGATGTTCTTCCAGGTTTGGTATCACATGCCTGTTAAGCACTCCGGAGAGACATAGGGCCATGAGCTCACAATGAACCGTATTTAACACAGGACTAACTTTTAAACGTTCTGACAGTGATAAGTTAGAAAGATGACAGTGGCAGTGGGGTGTGGTGTAAACAAACTAAAAACAGACTGCAAACATGTTCCTTTTTCCTGTTTAGTCTTTATAACTAAATACTTTCCTGACATGCAATCTGAGTGCTAAACAAATTCACTGCTGAGTACAATCAATATGTAATTGTCCATCTAAAAATGCTTGTTCTTTGAAGTACGTTTAGCATCCAAGAGTGAAAAGGAGTAAGATTTCTAAGATTTGATAAAAAGAATTTTAGCAAATACTCAAGAATTACATTTTAAATAGAAAATTTCCTCAGACTTGAAAACTATTCAGTTATTTTTAAGTGACAACCCCACAAGAGCCACTTTACTATGTTACTGAGACAGAAGAAAGGAGAAGGTAACAGACAGGAGTGCTGACTGAGACAAGGGGTACCTGCTAGCATTACTTGTGGACGTGTAAGCATTGCTGGAAGTGGCCGCAGAACTGAACACGCTGTCTAACTCTGCCAGGGCTGCGTACTTGTCTGAAGATGCACTTGAATGACTGGGAACTGAAACCACAGAACCAACAGGAGCTTTACCCGTGGTCCCAAAACCACTCCCTTGATCACCTCCTAGAGGCAAACAAACAAAAAAGTTACAACAAAACTGTAATACTATATTGTCAGTTTATCAACCGTATCTGCCATGAAACACAGGTAAACCCAAGACTGACTTGATCTAAACTTTAAATGGACAGGATTCAAAGAGCTCTAGGACAGATGGTTTCATTCATATAAACAAATAAATTATATGACAGACCTAATGTACACAATCTATTAATAATACTAGTCTTTCAGGGTCTTCCAAAAAAAAAAAAATCAGAGATAATTCTAATAGGAAAGGTTTATTAAGTACTTCCTGTGCTAGATGCTGCTCTAAATGCCTTACATACAACAGCTCACAAAATCTAAGTCCAGTAATTCAATCCTATGATCTCTCTCAGTTTGGAGATAAAAACAATGCTGGACATGAGGATTCAGAATCCAATATAGGACACATCCCC
Organism: Meriones unguiculatus; assembly: GCF_030254825.1. Lineage (NCBI taxonomy): Eukaryota > Metazoa > Chordata > Mammalia > Rodentia > Muridae > Meriones > Meriones unguiculatus. Next base: position 68,896,050 of record NC_083362.1, on the reverse strand, counting down.
ACTGTCCTCCATTCATCTACACACCGTTATAGGCCAGAATTTACTACAAAAATATATTTAAAAAAGTAATGGGTCAAAATGCAGGAAGGTTAATAAAAAACAGTTCAAAACAAATATGATTAAAATTTAAAAAATAGGACTTTAGTCAACTCTGTACATGAAAATTCTTGGCCCGTTCTAACCACAGAGTAGTAAAGCATGTTTTTTTAAGACAAAAATACAATTATTTTCAACTACTTTCCAAAACTGCTTAGAAATTAATTTCTAGGTCTTCAGTTTCATTGGTATTTTATGTGCAAAAATGCCAAGAACCCTTTACTCAAAACATTTAATGTGCACACAAGTGAGAAAACCATTATTTCCTTGGATTTTAACATATGTAATCTAGACAAATTAGTATCTGTTTTATTTACACATTGATACCTTGCCCAGCACTGAAGATATTGTCTAAATTAGCAAGTGCCGCATATTTGTCTGCTGTCTGTAAACCAGCTTTGTTTGTTGAAACTTTACTAACAGTTGATGCTGTCTGATGACTCTGGGATGTACTGAAGCTTCCAAAATCAGCACTGGAGGATTTGGGGAAGTTATCAAAATGAGCAAAATTAGCATTTACTGATCCAGCACTTCCACCTGCAACACAATAAACAGAACATGAAATTTCTAGGCTTTTCTTAATATTCGCTTGTAGATTACTTGATCATTTCTGCCTGAGATAGCTGTCCCGTAAGTACACTCATAATCATGTATGTTTCTAAAATCAGAGACTGTTAAAGGACAACCATCTACACATGACTTTCATAAAATACTAAACTTGAGTTTCTAAGGCTGTAACAATATTTAAGACAATATCTAGCCTGAGATAAACAACAGAACTTATGATGCAGAAAGGTCTTGGGAACAGTGGAATTACCTTACTTCCAGCTAAATACTAAGTATCATCTTGTCAGTTTTTCAACAGACTCTGAGTAATGTGTAAGATTATATTGATGATAAACTTTTTAAAATCCTCAACTTTTTTCACTTGAAGAAACCATTACTTAATTCTACACAGCAATTAGTAAAACTAATTCCTACTACCATGTAGTTCAAAGTATAAAAATTAAACGTACATGACAGTAATTTTTAGCTTCATAAAATACAATTTATGTAACTATCAATGAAACATTGCCTACTAAATCTCTAAAGTATGTTCTCCATACTTTGACTTTTCTAATGCCCTCAAATGCATTCCGCTCTATGCTTTGAATCCTACATAGGTATTAGTTCTTTTTCCTAAACTGTCAAAATCATATCACACATTTTAAGGTGATAGCAAAGTTAAAGAATATTTTTAAGGCACAATGGATCATTACCTATGCAAAAGACCTTACATCAGTTAATTCTTTGACATTCTAAACCAAATAAAAACTGATAAATTTTTTTTCAAGAATTAAGCTCTGGTTGTTGAAGTGAAAAGTAAGAAAATTGGGCATGGTGACACATGCCTTTAATCTGACTTAACTCAGGAGGCTGAGGCCAGAGGACTGCCGGTTCAATGCCAACCTGGTCAGCACAGCAAGTCTCCATTTTAAAAATCAAATTTTAAAGAAAAATAAGCTAAAACTAACATAGACATGTTAAAAGACAGTGATCGGGTACGAGTAGCTAGCTAACAAATTAAATTCTAAACTTATGATATTTTTATGAACAATTTTATTTCAAATTATTAAACCAACTAATTTTCATTAAAAATTATTATATCTTTAACACTGAGTTTAATAAAAGAAGTGAGAATAAATTGAATTTATGAAGGCTAATCATTAAAAATGATGATGATCTATAACTGAAATAACACAAAAAGCACATAAATTAATGCATGATGCCTACTCGACAACAGAACTTACTGTGGGCAGCCTGGAGAGGAAAAGCTGAAGTAAATTCACCAAAACTGCAGCTAGATGAAAGTACTTTAAATGCTGGACAGCCAGAAATTATGGAAATGATGAAAGTTAAGGGGGGGGGGAGAAAGAAAATTCAAAGAAAAGCCTTTAAGACAACACATACAGAGTTAAAAAGTTGAAAGAAAAATATTCAGCCAAAAAGCTAAATAGGGGTTCAATGAATTTCTGAAAACAGTACACTTTATGGAAGAATTTTCAAGGTTTGAAAACCAATTCCTGCACAGAACTATTCCCATATTTGATTAAAATGATCAATAAAAACTTTCACCCGACTAAACATTTAAAAATGTCTTAAACTTGCTGCCCACAAAATAACTTATTTTCATTCCTATGGAAGCCATCAGCTAGCTTCCTCCATCCCAAGATAGAACATAAGCCTTAACCACTGTGTTTAATTTTGTAAAATCTGTTGTTTACAGCCTCAGTGGAGAGAGATCTTAAGGCAGAACCATGTGCAGGAAAAGGACAGGTGATGAACAGCAGACAATGACCAACTAGTTCAGAGAAACAGATTTCAGGTTTCCCCAGAGCTTTGTAAAATAGAGCTACATTAAAATTAGGTCATTAGAGAATTTAGTTTTGAAAAACTACATTTGTAGAGTTTTGTATTTTAAAGTAAACATTTAATTAAGCGCAATGCTGGAGAGGCTCTACCTGTAGTTTGGGGCTGAAAAGGAGAATGACTTGCTGTGGGGAAACCTCCAAAATTACTCGAACCACTAGACTGTCCAAATGCATCAAAGTTTGCAAAATCTGCATTTGCAGAATTCTGAGCTGTAAATGGCAAGGACAACATATGTTAATGAGTATGAAAATTACAACTGAAAAGACATGACAAATGAATTTAAGAATTTTATGGAAATGCTAATGCAATACAACTCACTTTAAAGAGAATTTATTTAAAAATTATACCTTAAATACTACCAGTATTGAACCCAATTACTAGTATATACTAAATAGTACCCAGAAATCTCCAAAGTGCTTTGTAATGATAATCTATGCACAATACCATTTGAATGGCCTTACTTACAGCACTATTTTAAAAAGACTCTAGCAACAAAAGAAAACTGATTCAGAGCACTAATTACATTCCTTTTAGTAAACAAAACTGTGGCTACATTCTATGAAATTCATTTTACTTATTCATTTATTTTTCAAGATAGGGTTTCTCTGTGAAGCCCTGGCTGTGCTTGAACTTGCTCTGTAGAGCAGACTGGCCTTGATTTTTAACTGCATTTACTTGTTGGACATGAACAGAGGCAGAAGCTGGATGTTCTCCTGCTTGTTCTTCTGAGGCATACTACCCACAGGGCTCCCTCCATCTATTTCTGGACACTGAGTCACGTGAAGCACCTAAGTGCCACAGTGCTGGAGTTAAAGATGCACACATCTGTACCCAACTTTTATATACATGCTGACAACCTAAGATGAGGTTAGCAAGCGTTTTACTCAGCCACCTTCCAGTCCAGTAGCCCACTTTAAAATGACAGGCAGCTTGGGGAGTCTGAAGAGCTCTTTAAACAACCAAAATAATGACATAAAGATGGTTTAATCACATTAATAAAATGCTTTTTCCTTTTTCTGTTTTGCTTTTGTTTTTAGTTTTGAGAAACAGGGTCCCACTCTGACGCCTGGGTAGGCCTCTCCCTCATGATCTCAGGCCTTAGCTTCCCAAGTGCTGGGACTATCCAATGTGTACCATCATGCCCTAATGTTTATCTAATGTTCATAAATATGTCATACCATGGGTACAGAAAAGTGGAGAAAATGTATATAGACACAATCACCAAAAAAATGAAGATATTTACATTTTTTAGAAGCCATTTAAAGCTCATTAAAATTCAGGAAACAATAAAAGGTAACTGCGAGGGACACAAACCCAAGATCAAAATTCTAGACTGCCCAAAACTTTAAATATGTAAATAAGATAATCCAAAAGCCATTTTGAAAATGGGATAAAACTGTAATATACTCATAAAACCACAGTAAACTCATAGGGCTGGAAAGATGGCTCAGCAGTTAAGAGCACTTGTTGTTCTTGCAAAAAGACCCAGGTTCAGTTCCCATCACCCACAGAGTCGTTCACAACTGTCTATAGCTCCTGTTCTAAAGGGTTCAAAGCCCTCTCTTTGGGCCTCCACAGGTACTATATATATGGTATATAGACATGCATGTAGGTAAAATATCTACACACTAAAAATGAACCTTAAAAAAAAAAAGTCCTTGGTCCCTTGTTTGATAAAGAAGCACTTTGCTCTATAGGTTAGCTGAAAGAGAAGGGGAAAGGTTCTCCTTACGTGGGAGATTTTGGTGTATCAGCTAAAACAGGAAAAAGAAACTTGTAATTTATCTTAACAAATGACACCTGCAGATTTCTAACCCTCCTCAAAATCTCAGTATGTAGCCTTAGCTGGCCTGGAACTTGACATGTAGATAAGGCTCGCCTTAGCTCAAGAGACCCACCTGATCTACCTTCCTTTAAAAAGTAAAATGGGGATAAAGACATGGCTCAGTGATTAAGAGCACTTGATGCTCTTGCAGCGCACCCAGGTTCAATTTTATTGTGCACATGGTGATTCACACCCATCTGTATCTCAGTTTCAGGAAACCCAGGAGCTACCACCCTCTTCTGACATCCATAGGCAGACACACAAGTGGCACACATTCATACATGCAAACAAAACACAAACACGGGAAATAAATAAACCTTTAAAATTTATGTGTCTCTTAATCCCTAATAAGTGCCCTAGCCACACTCCTACAACATACACACAAAAATCTGTAACTTACCTAGCAATTCTCAATCCCTGCCAAGAAACATACAAACCTTCAACTGATGGGAGTCTCTAGATCCAACTACTAACTTAAAAGCAATGCAAGAAAGAACTTCTAAAGGTACCACTGGAGGACAATTAACAAGTTCAGAATACCCAAAATCTGTAAGACAACCTATTTTCTCTAACAAATCACACAGAAAATGGGATGAAGAAATTACCTGTAGAAACTTAACAATATATTTCAGTTGCAAAGGATATGGTTTTTTTAAAAACATGATTCCAACATATCATATATACTGTGTGAGAGAGTAAGTGTGTGTGTTTATCACACTATATAAACAAACACAAATTTGAACTGAAGTGAAAATTTGAATATTGACTAACTAATACTAAACACCATTATTTAGAATGATTCTACAACTTGCTGTGATATTTAACAGAGAAAATTGTAGAGTTTGGGGCAATGGTTCTCATTCAGCAAAGTAGCAAAGTAGTAAGCTTGAGGAACTAAATTTAGGTCTCCCCAGCAAATGTTCAGTGATGTGTGTCTGAACCTCAGTGCTTGGAGGTAGTAAGATAGGGGTCAGAGGCAAGATTCCTGGAGCTCACTGGCTAGCTCGTCTAGGCAACTGGTTAGCCTCAAACTCAGTGAGAGACTCTGTGTTAAAAGGAAGTGGAGAAAGACTGAAGACACCTGATGCTGACCCAGGAAGTCATGTGCATGCAGATATGCAGGGACAGACAAAACACACACAGGAAGGGGAGCACAGACACAAAATTTGTCTAGAATTTGTTTCAAAATCAGATGAGAGGAATGAGAAATTAAACAGTACTAGGCACATGAGATTAATACTTAAGCCCCATTACCCATCTACGTTTGGTTGTTTGTAATTTTCCATAATAAAAAAGCAGTATCTCCATACACATTAATGTCTTCTCTCAGGCCATGCTGCTGACATGGCTCGGTAGGTCAAGGCACCTGCCACCAAGCCTGTAAAACTACGTTTAATTGCCAGGACCCACAAGATAAAAACGGAGAGCACTAACTCCTGCAGGTTGTCTTTGACCTTCACACATCCACCACTTGGGATGACAGTTCTGAATTCAAGGACAGCTTGGTCTACAGGATGAGTTCCAGCACAGCTTAAGCTACACAGAGAAACCACCTCAAAAAACAAACAAATATTTTAAAAGGACCACAGTTAAGCATATGCCTGTAATTTTACCACTCAGGAGGCAGAGTGGGACAACAAGGAGCTCATAACCATTCTTAATATACAGCAAGTTCAGGGCCAAACAGCTTGGGCCACATGAAACTCAGTCTAAAGAGTTGCTCTACAGGTACCAAGGCTGTATGTCTATATGGTATAATGTTCAGGGGGGATCAAAATTCTTCAGTGGACTACGCTTACTGATACTTAATTATAATAAACAACTAATGTTTCTTGGTGATTCACACATATCCCAGGCAACAGCTATCAGGAAAACACATACCTGCATGACTGTTAAAATGTGCAAAGTTAGCAAAATTGGCTGTAGCTGTTGACTGAGGAGCCGGAGCAGCAAAGATGTCTGAGCCAAGATCACTCAAAAGGTCAAACTGCTTCTTCTCCTGCTGCTGCCCTTGAGAGCGACCTACAACTGGGGACTACAAGCACATTACTTACTCATGGTGCTTCTAAAATACAGACTTATGCATTAACTATAAAGATTTTTTCAGTCAGATCTTCTAAGTTTTATATAAAGCTATCTCCAATTCACTGCATTTCATAACCTCTTAACTAAAACAAGGTAAATATTTAGGTTTCAGCATACAAATGGTTTCAGTCTCTTCAATTTAGGGTAAAGTATACTGTAAAGCCATGTGCGTTTCAAAGATAGTAAGCATGCTACATAATTGGGTGTACTGCGAATCCTACTATTTTCTGTTAAAGAACCAGAGGCTAGTCTGTTCTAACTCTGCTAGTTAACGGACAAGGGCTCTCTAAAATAAACAGACTGAGCATCTTACAAAGTGACAGCAAAGCCAACAAAAACACACATTCCTACAACATATCAAACAATCTTTTAATGTATTTTACAGTCATATTATGTTAAAAGTTCTTCGCACTCAACCTTCCTTAGGTCTAAGTTAGCAACTCCTCACCTGACTAGGTGTGCCCTTATTTAAGTGCAGAGCTGGTGCAGAATCTCCCAGCAGAGACTTCAGGGGCTTGACCTCGGGGGTGCTGCTCGTGCTGCTGGCAGAAGACCCCGAAATAGATGCGTGAACTGATGCCACCACTTTGGCTTGCTCTGGCGGAACATACCTACAATGTGAAAATCCAAACAGACTGCTAAGAAAAATTTGAGGAATACATACTCTTTTTTTCCCCAAGACAAGGTGTGGTCCTGGCTCTCCTGGAACTCGCTCTGTAGACCAGCCGAGCCTCAAACTCAGAGATACATCTACTTTACCTCCCAAACACTGGGATTAAAGGAGTACAGCACCACCCAGCTGAGGAACCCATATTTGAAATATTCAATTCAGATTTTATTCATTATTTTTACAACATTAATCTTACTTGAAAAGGTAGTACTTAAAGTTGACAACTTAAGGCCATTAATTACCTAAAATTACTCACAGAAAAAATACCTATCAGTCACAAAATTTGTTTAAATTATTTATTCACAGAGTTCCTAAAATAACACACCAAAACAACTGCTGCTTTGAAGACAGAGGATTTACAATTAATCATCACAATCAATGGTTAACACTATAATTTTTTAAGTGAGGAAGTTTTTTTGTTTGTTTGTTTTTTTGGGACAGGGTTTCTTTGTGTCACCTTGGCTGTCCTGGACTCACTTTACAGACCTCAGGCTGGCCTCAAACTCAGAGATCCGCCTGCCTCTACCTGAGTGCTTGGATAATAAAAATCTGGAAATAAATACAAAAAGGAAACTTATAACTAATGGCCTAAAATGGAGAAATCGTTAAAAAGAAAATGCCTCTTTAAAATGAACAAAAGAAGCAAGTCATAAAAGAATATGAAAACTGAAAGCAAATAAAATGTAAATTATTCCATTCTTTACCTCCGATCTACGAGCTGAGTTTGCTATCTAATGAAAATACAGGTATGGTCTATACTTCACAAGTATTTCTCCTAAGCAAGTAACTAGATAAGTATTTGCAGATACATATTATGGTATTCTTGCAATCTTAATTTAAAAAAAAAAAAAAAAACTAAGAACAAAGTCAACAAATATCTGTCAACAGAAAATATTCATATACATTATGCCAAAATGTATATAATTCTGCATAGCCATTACCCTTTAGCATGTACAGGTGCCCATGTGACTCAACAAGTCCTTCAAGTCTTACCTCTGTCACATAAATAGGACATAAGGGAAAGAAATGAAGGAAGGAGAAGAATGCAGAAATATAATGCCCACATTTCAGCAATGCTCATCTCTAAGGAAGGAATCATTTGGCAACTTTTATTCTCTGTAACTTTAGGTGTATTCCTACCCTCTTCCTTATTCACCATTATCAAGTAGGTGAGGGAGAAATAAAACATTAAGGTAGCAAAAACCAGTTATTTCAAAGACAGAGTTCACACCCCAGCTCTACCACTCAATAGCTGTGAAACTTTGGCCAAATCACTTCAACTCCACGCTTCTATCTTTTCACCTATAAAGTTCCTATGGGGTCTAAACAAATTACATTTGTAGTACGGTTAGAATTAGCTGCCAGTGTATTAGCTATTATCCAACCATGTAACACCCACAAATAATACAACTACCCCCACCAAATAAATACAAGATCTGATGAGATCTGGAAGAAAAAAAAAAAAAATCAAACAAACTCCATGTTTGTTCTCCAATATTCTGGCATTGCACTGACAACATGAATTCTTAGGTGTGGCTAATTCCAATCACAGGATAAGACAGATAACAGTTGTGGAGGGTCAGATAAGGGAGGAGGACCTCCCCTATCAGTGGACTAGAGGAGGGATGGGGAGAGGGAGGGAGGTTGGAATGGAGAGGAGATGAGGGAGAAGTCTACAGCCAGGATACAAAGTGAATAAATTGTAATAAATAATAATGATAAATTAAAAATAAATGTCTCCATAGTATCCAGCCGTATACAAAACTGTAAGGCATTTTCTTAATTAGTGATTGATGAAGGAAGGCTCAATCCATGGTGGGTGGTACCATCTCTAGGCTGCTGGGTTCTATGTGAAAACAGGCTGAGCAAGCCACGAGAAGCAAGCCAGTAAAGCAGCACCTTTCCAAGGCCTCTGCATCAGCTCCTGCCTCCAGGTTCCCACCATGCTTGAGTTCCTGTCCTGACTTCCTTGTGGTGTACTACAATATGGAAATACAAGCCAAATAAACCGTTTCCTCATCAAAACAAACAGAACAACAAAAGGTTAAAGGCTAAAATGATTTGCCCCACTTAAAGTAAGAATATGTATCTAAGCAAAACCATCTCAAAATTCTGTACAATACCACCCCTGCTGCAGACAGGCTGCACTCAATGGCTGCAGCTCAGACCGTGCACAGAAGCATCTCACTGCTCTCTAATCAAACGGTAGAAGTGTGGTGAGGCAGATGGATGCAGATTTTCTGGCTACATCATCACTTTTAAAAAGCTTGTATCTATACTGGTCTTACTTGTGAATACTGTGTCTCATAGGAAAGAAAAAAAATAACACAAACTATTATTTGAGATTTTCAAGTTTTTGGAATGTAGTTTGAAGGAGAAACTTCTTGTTATAAATTCAGGACAGGAATTGAGGATGATTTTGACTCTACCAGGGCCATCCACATTCTATCTTTCTCACATTCCTGCTTTTCTTTGTAGCTAGAGCTAACATCATTAAAATCCCACCTAGCTAATTCCTAACAGCAAACCCACTTTCTGCCTGCATGTACACCTGCACACTAGAAGAGGGCACCAGATTTCATAGATGGTTGTGAGCCACACTGGTTGCTGGGAATTGAACCCAGGACCTTTAGGAAGAACAGCCAGTGCTCTTAACCACTGAGCTATATCTCCAGCCCCAAACCCACTTTCTGAAATGTTGAAAATTAGTGCTGGTCCATAAGCAAATTGCTATGCGGAGGTTACCCAAGGAGAACAGTTTTATCTATATGCTTAATTAAAAAATTAAGAACAGAAATGATAAAAACTGTTTTTTGTTTAAAAAAAAAATCATCTGTGTTCTATATTTAACTATCACCCTGGGGACCTTAAAATATTTTCTTCATTCCTGGCTAAAATTTCACTGGTACATTTGTACCTATATTCACTTAATGTATCTAGTGCATCTGAAGAAAGTCCTAGTTAAATTAACCTCATCTTATAAGAAGTAGTCTATTTTAGACAATGTTAAGATTACAGACTGGAGGCTGGAGAGATGGCTCACAGTTTAAGCGCACTGGCTCTTCTTGTAGAGGTCCTGAGTTCAATTCCCAGCAACCACATGGTGGCTCATAACTATTTATAATGAGATCTGGCAACCTCTTCTTGCATACATACGTACATGCAGACAGAACATTGTATACATAATAAATAAATAAATCTTTAAAAATAAAGAATATAGACTGCAGAGCAAATGTGCTTACTATTCAAGGGTATCTTTCCCATAAACCACAGTAAGCTCCCTCTAATCAATATCGCCTTTGACTATATCATTCCTTGGGTCAAAACACTGTTCCTCAGGGGAAAAAAACGAGAGGCAATTTACTTTGTAGTTATCCACTCCCTCTATCCTTAGCTCTCTCATCTCCTTAATCATGCAAGAAGAGAAATATGCACTGTTCAGTACTGACTGCTACAGAAACACTTAACTCATCCGTACTGTACCTGGTTATCTCATGAAGCTAAAGCTGAGGAGTAACTGAATCCTAGCTCTACAATTACAACTATGTCCTGCTCAAGAGACATTCTGGATTTAGTGTAGTGTAGAGGGAGGGGAAAAAAAGAGAGAGAGAGAGAGAAAGAAAGAAAGAAACAAACAAACAAACAAACTTCTTGCCCAATCAGTAAGTTAATTTCTTGGGTGAGAGATACTGGATATTTAGAGCACAAATTTAGCTAAATACAATCTATTCACTCACCATCTTTTCTTTTCGTATTTCTCTTGTAGAAACTCTTTCACTTTTTGTGGATCCCTGAAGTCTGGAATTGCTGAAGATCTATCATCAAATAATCCTAGCCAAATCTGTTTGCAGACCTTTGGAAAGAATTGGGGGAGAAAAAAGCATTAAAAAGTCTTAATTTAATGTAATTTCAAGAGAAAATTCTGATTCCTTTAGAAAGCCATTAACAATGCTGCTTCCAGTGAGGATATTCACTGCAGTCAAACTCAGGAACTGAACATGACAGCATACACTGCAAGTCAGTGAAATCTTAGCAACAGGCTCCTAAAGAGAACCCCACAAGAATACAAGGAGTGAACTGAGACTTGGGAGCAGTGGACTCCTTCAGTCTCGGCATGATGAGCTATGGGAACCTCAACTCCTTTGCTGATAAAACAGAAAGCTCATCAACAGCAATTTAGGGCCATCTAGCAAGCTAAAAACCAGCCAAAAAGAACACAAAAACACCAGAATCATGAAGTCTGTTGATGAAGTATAATAACACAGAACAATTCAAGACTCATAATTAGAGTCTATGTCTTTCTTAACCTGATGATAGTCTGAGACTCTTTTGAATTAAGAATTTTCTCTTTTGAAGAATTAAAAGAAATGAAATGAGACAGAACTCAAGTAAGACACAAAAAGGAACTATAAAGGAGAAAAATAATAGTTAAGTAATAAAATGTTTAAGAATCTGAAAGCCCTTAAACCTAGAATATGTAAGAAACTACAAGAATACAACTGTTAAGAATAAAACACCGGGGGCTGGAGGAATGGCTCAATGGTTAAGAGTACTGGCTTCCTTCCAAAGAACCCAAGTTCAATTCCCAGCACCAATATGGTAGCTAAAGCTGTCTGTAACTCCAGTTCCAGGCAATCTGACACCCTCACGAACGTGTGCAGGCAAAACACGGATGTGCATAAAATAAAAACAATTTTTGAAAGAATAAAACACAGGGGTGGAGAGACCTAAACAGTCACTTCTCCAAGGATGTATGCACTGCAGATAAGTAGCTTAATACCAATGTCCCAATAGCAGAAACACTCATAGGATACAGACTCATAATCCCATAGTCTTACTATTAAAGTAACAGTGGCTCACTGACTATATCTTGCAATGCTAATATGGAGCAACTGAAGCTCTCCAGAATGTAAATGACACAATACCTAAAGAAAACAGTTGGGCAGTGTCTTAAATACTAAATACACCTACCCTATGAACAGGTCTTTTTGGAGCTATCTACCCAGAAAGTATGAAAGCGCGTGTCTAGCTGCAGGATTGTACACAATGGTTCACGTAGTTTTACTGGTGAGCCCAAATTAGAAAGAATACAACCAAATGTGTATAAGAGGTGATGGATAAACAAATTACAAAATAGCCCAAGCAGAATACTATATAGCAAATAAAACAATGTGGTGATGCATAAACTCTTGGTAGTTTGAATAAAAATGGCCCAATAGATTCATAGGGACTGGTACTACTAGGAGGTCGCCTTGTTGGAGGAAGTATGTCACTGGAGGTGGGCTTTGAGTTCTCAAAAGCTCACACCAAGCCTAATGTCGCATTCCCTTCCTGCTGCCTGTAGACCCAGATGCAGTTCTCAGCAACTTCTCCAGAACCAAATCTGCCTGCATGTCATCATGCTTCCCACCAGGACAATAATGGACTAACCTCTGAAAACGTAAGCCAGGCCCAAGTAAATGTTTTCTTTTATAAGAGTTGCTGTGGTCTTGGTGCCTCTTCATAGCCTTAGGAAACCCTAACTAAGACAAGTTTTAAGGCAATCATGCTGACTGGGAAAAATGAAACCAAACATAAAAGAGGCAGCACAAGCCACAGGTAAAAATACCTGTAAACAACTTACATTCAATACCTGAAACCCACCCTAGAAGGAGAGAAATGATCCCCTCAAACTGTCCTCTGCCCGCAGGTGATAGCATGGCAGACAGGCTGCACATGTACACATACATAAATAATTTTCTAAAAAGACCTCCATGCCTTTATACAACTGACAGCTGATTATCAGATACTGTAGTACCTTTCTACCAGTTAAAAAAACAAAAACAAAAATAAGTGTATCTGAAATTTAACCAGCAAACTTGTTACTAAGCAAGACTCATTTCAAAGGGAAAGCTTTCCCAACATACCAAAATACCCTGCCTCTGCTCACACTCTGGTCCCTGAAGAGCTGAGTACTGCATCTACTGTCATATTAAAACTGCTCTCTATAAGCCTTTGCTAATAGTAGTCTTCTGTCTGTTCTGCTTTAATAAATTTTAACTAAAGGTGAGAGGGAGCTTTACGTTACAGAAGAAAGAGAGAAAGCCAACTAAAACTGCAGGTAATACTGTATACTTGTGACAGCATAAAGTCTAAGTAGTCTAAATGGGCTTGTTCTCCATCCTCACAAGGCTGTTTAAGAACTAGTATGCGCAATGTTGATTTTGGGCAAATACAATAGGACAAAAGGTGAAGGGATAACAGGCCACAGACTCCACGCTAGGCCAAGGAAAAGATGAAAGAAAAGTGTAAGAAGCTAAAACCTCAAGTGAATAATACTGTGAGACAAGAAGACACAGGAAGTAACAACATCTATTAACATGAGGAACATGGGATTGTGGGGCTAAAAACAGTACTGAGGACCAATAATGACCCCTAGCAGCCATCATTTGTAAGGACTCCGAACATAATGAGATTAGTTTTGAAGCTCTCTTTGGGAAAGGAAGTGGATAATCATCCTAATTATAGCATAATGTGGTTGGGATGCTCCAGAGACTGAGCTAGCTCAGCCAGCTCTTGAGAGCTGTCTGATATGTCTTCTGTAAAATGCAAATAACGAACTTACTTGATAGGAATATTAGGCAGGTTCAAAGAGTTAGCACACCTGACACTGAGGTACATACTATATTACTATAATACTGTACTAATACAGCATTGATATAGTAGTATTTTTGTGCTATTTTAATTTTGAGAAATCTGCAATGGTGTGTGATTAGATAAGCATCAACTGATAAGGGAGGTCTTATCAGGAATGCAGGAAACTAGGTCCACCTTCAATCCAGCTGCAGAAAGAATCAGAGTGGTCTTGACTCATCACCCTCCACTGGACTCAAAGTGCTTTACACTTTTACAAAAGAGCACACTGAACACTGCCCACGTTACACTCACTAAGTGTGTGCCTTATGCATTTCTCAACTCTTATGATGCTCTAAGTTAAGCCACAAGTGCTCAACAAACAAAATGACTCAGAACCATCTTAGGGAAGAGGTAAGAACAAATGAATGATACTAGCAGACAAATAAATTCATAAAGCCATGAGCTATTTTTTCTTCACTTTAGTGCTAAGTAATTTTAGAATTACCATCATGATCACCAATAACAAAATATAAAGTATTTTTAATGGATACTTCATTGGTCAGAGTTGGTTGGCAAATGGTCAATGTGGATGACTAGTAATGAACCAAGAAACTACATAGCCTTGTAGGATTCGGCCATGTTGCAGAAATCAGAGAGGGTGGCCATCCCAACAGCAGAACCCAGACACCAGAACAACAAGCTTTCCCTGTTTATGTCCAGACAGGCTTGCCACCTACTTTGAAGTAAAGGCCAGAACCCACAAGAGTGGGTATGACAGTTGTTATACAAACATACACAGGGGAGTAAGTTAACAAACCCAAGCAAGAAAACCTGCATATCACGCCCAATCACTTGTATTAAAAGGGAAGGTAAAAAAAAAGTGTTATAGTAAGCTAGAAAAAGATATCAGGTAAGGGCAGGTATCACTTATTACTGCTTTATCCTCTTAAGGAAGGCAAATGGAATAGAAATGCTAAAAGACACACTCCCCTTTACTGTTATTGTCATAAAAAGGATAAAATATATAAACAACGTAGCATGATTCTGCTCACTTCTAGATGAGAATAAGAAGAGCAAGAGGATGGAGGTGGAGCATCTTTCCTCAATAATCCATCTCTACATATAACTTCTCAGAATTTCCTTTTGGTCTGTTGTCTCCTATGTAGAGATGGAATACTGACTCCTGATAGTAAAACATAATAAAACATTTAATAATATTGTCCATAAAACACAAAAACAGTTAAATAAATGAAAATTTCTTGAGTAAGTACCTAGTTCCTGCTTTTTAGAAATAAATACAAAAAGAACTAAACAGTAAAAAGTATTAGTTAAGAAGAATGTTATTAGAAACACTTAAAAGAGTTCATGTCAGAAACAGTCCCTGTTCCTCTTATTAGGGTACCCATGGATACCCTAAGAAGGAACCTGGATACTAAGCTACCAAGGGCTACATCTGAGCAGGGGCTCTAGGTTGCATCCATACACGGTCCTTGTTTGGAGAAACAGTCTCATAAAAGACCCCTGTCCTCTCCAGGTCGTACTAGCCCCTCTCCCCCTTTTTTTGATTCCCTGCATTATGCCAGAGGTTTGGTTATGAGTCTTAATATCTGCTTTGATACACTGCTAGGTAGAGTCTTTCAGAGGCCAGGGAGGAACAGCTTTGCTAGGTCACAGAGGAGGACTTTGCAGCCAGTCCTGAAGACACCTGATAAACCAGTATCAGATGTAAGGGGAGGAGGTTCTCCCTTATCAGTGGACTTGGAAAGGGGCAGGGAGGAGATGATGGTAGGAGGGTAGGATTGGGAGGGAAATAGGGAGTGGGATACAGCAGGGATACAAAATTAACAAACTGTAACTAATATGAAAAAAGTAAAAATTAAATAAATAATAAAATAAAAAATAATAAAATTTGTAAAAAAAAAAAAAAGAAACACAATAGTTACAACGAATACATACAAAACTCTATTACCTATTTCTACTTCCTTTTGGGGAGACACAGTCTTGCTATGTACATAGCCCAGGCTGGCCTCAAACCCCCAATCCACCGTCCCAGCCTAGCATTACATCATTACAGATACTGACTACCACACCTAGTCCCATTACCAGCCCTCATGCCCTTGTAATGGGAAATCAAACTTAGGGACCTATGTACCTCTGAGCTGCACTCCAGCCTAAGACCAACATACTATTTTGCCTGTCCCACCTCCCAAAAAAACCTAAGGTAAATTGGATGTGGTGCTGCACATCTTTAACCACAGGACTTGGAAGGCAGAATCAGGAGGATCCTCTGGTTTAAAGCCATTCTGGTCTACAAAGCAAGTTCCAAGCCAGGTAGGACTAAATAGTGAAACCAATACAAATAAACAGTGAAAGCAAATACAATATAAACATTTCCACCTGTAGCATGCTTAATTCACATGACTATGCTATATTTCTAGACCACCAGCTAATAAATATTTCTCACTGATAGAGGAGCTAACTGATATATAAACTGAACAATGCTTGCACAGATAAAAACCAACCACTATTATCCAGATGTCTTATGCAAAAGAAATTAATGGTTCTATATGTATGTACATTTTTAAAACTGTTATATTACATCTTAACAGCTTGCTTTTTCTAAAGTGCTAGCAAGAATTAAAGCATACACAGCAGAGTGAAAGTGGGCAGAAGCTGTTTGTCAGACCAGACACACAGGTTTATAACCCAGCCAAATAATTGTGTGAGAGAAAAATGAGACTTAGGGAACCACATCTAACTTTTTCATTCTATCCTAGGTTTTTGTTTTCATTTTTAATTTAGGGCACAGAATTCCTTGCCTTATAATGAGTTCCTTGAAAGAAGCAAAGTGCTTATCCTGACCAATCAATCTCAATGAACCCTGACCCCGAGATGACTCTTCAAAGATAACTAGATAGATTGCTTTTTCCAGCAAGTCCTCCCTTGCCCAGCCAATCCAAAGGGAATATGACACCGCACACCCTAGATGCACATCACAGGATATGTAGCTTACTCACAACCTGTGTCAGTTTGTTCATTAGGCATGAACGTCCTATTTAACATGCTATTCCTCTGCTCCACCCTGAAGTGGAGCAGGTACGAGACACTTGAGCAAAAGCATCTTTCTACCTCCCTGAAGCATCTGTAGAATAAAATGCTTTTCTTCTTTGTTCCATCTAAAATATAGATGCTGACCTAGAATACTGAGTTCCCAACTTAACTTAGGCAGAAATAATAAATTCAACAATCCAAATTCTCAATATATATATAGGCTACAGGTCACCAAATCACATCCTCTCATCCAGATCTGACCTAAGGTCTTCTTTATAGACAGAATGTTATTGAAATAGCCACAGCTACGTGCTTACCTAGAGTCTGACCTGTTTAGGCTACAACATGTGAACTGATCAGTTCCAACAAAGACCTTAAAATATTTACATCTCATGTTTCATAGAAAACATCTGCTGGTTCCTGCTGGTTCCTACCACAGGCGCAAACACAGACTAAAAATGACAACTCCCAAGCATCCAATAATAATATTTAAAAAGAAAAACTGAAGCCTATTTTAGACGACGGCATTGAAAAGTACACAGGAAATAAAGCCATAAAATGAAGGAAGTCTTTCCCTAGAGGCAAACAGCCATTACTGCATGGTGTTGTCAGAGCAGAAATAGGGAGGTTTTAAACGACAACCTCTTACTGTAATGTCTGTTTGCCTTCAGTGAAAGATTTCTACAAATTTCTCTGTACACTAAATTCTGCTCAAAGCACAACATGTTCCTTTGTGACAATTATTTTCTAAACTTAGAAATCAATCAGAAAAATATCCTCCCTCATAAAAGTGTCAGCTGACATCAGCATAACAGATCAATTTTTAAAATACTGTTCTTTAAGCCTCAGGCAATAAATAATACAGAATTCATTATAGATTATAAAGGAAAATGAAGCTCAAGAGAGAAAAATGGTTTGCCTATAGTCATAAGGCTCACAAATGAGTGGTAATGAAATGAAAATGGCAGATTTTTATTCCTAGTCCCATTGTAGAGCCTTTAGTTACTGGTTTTTTTTTCAAATAGGGCTCTGGTTATAAAAACAAAGATAAAGGAGGCAGCCATGGAGACACATGTCTGTAATCCCAGCACTAAAAAGGCTGAAACGAGACGATAACTGGTTTTTGAGGCCAGCCTGGGCTATATAGTGCAACCGTCTCAACGTCAGACAAAAGAAAAGAGGGTGGGGCGGAACCCACTTGTCATCACCAATGTTTATGTATTGCTATTTAGTAGATAAGTTAGTTCATTACAATCAAGAACTTTTTATATGCCAGGCTGTGGTAGCACACACCTTTGATCCCAGCACTTGGGAGGCAGTGGCAGGGGATAAGAGTTCAAGAGTGGATATATATAAATTTACCCTGCCACCTCCTTAAAATATATTTCTTCAAAAAGTCTGCCATAATTCTGTGAGAAAGATGAACATTGAGAACAAATGGCTAAAATAATTTGTCTAAGAAAAACAAAAATTAAATGATCCCATTTATATGAGGGACCTAACATAGAAAGGTAGCTGGCAGGGGCTGAGGAAACCAGAAATGCTGGTTGAAAGCAATGTGCAGACTAACACTGTGCCTGCCCAGGGTTAGCAACCGTGTGCTGCACACTTAAAGTTTACCACCATAGGTCTCATGTAAGCGTGCTTACCACAGTTAAAGACATAATCTTCAAGCTTAGTATCTGGGACAAGTTTTGCTTATCACAGTAACACTAGCACTTACTAACAGTTTCTTGAATAAGGAAGGTGATTAATCAGTTTCAAAAATAAAAAATAGAAGGGGCTGGACAAAGCTCAGTTGTACAGTGTCTTGCATGCATGAAGCCCTTCCTGGGTTGCATCCCCACCGCAACACACACACACAGAGGAGGAGGAGGAAGAAAGAAAGAAAGAAAGAAAGAGAGAGAGAGAGAGAGAGAGAGAGAGAGAGAGAGAGAGAGAAAGAAAGAAAGAAAGAAAAAAAGAAAGAAAGAAAGAAGGTGACAAATCGAACACACACAGCAAAGAAAAAATGTACTTTATTTCGAGGACTTTTTCTCAAAATCAATTATTATGTCCTCAGTCTAGCAGATAGCTCATCAAACACTAGCAAGCACAGTGAGGTTTTCCTTAGTCATAATACACACGGCAGATAATGTAATTCTAGGAAAAAATACTGTACAATCATTACATTGTCTTTCTATGGAATTATCTAGTCCATCATTCACTGGTTCTCTTTCTGCTATCTCTAAGAACAAATTTAACCCAACAATGAAATTCCTTTAATTAAAAAAAAATCATGATTTACACACATGTCACAAAAGAAGGCAGTTATAGAAATGTTTCATGTGTTTCTGAGCACACACGTGTGTGTGTGTTTCACTGACTAGCTACAATGGCTGGACAGCAAGCTCCCAGAATTCTTCTGACTCTGCCTCCCCGTGCAGCCACACTCACACGTTGCAAGGCCAGGCTTTTAAGGTTGGTCCTGGGGATCTGAACACAGGTTCTCATGCTTGTGCAGCCATCGTCAGACAGAAATCTGAAGTAACATTAGGACACAAAGGAGACATCACAAGATGTTTTCGGATTACAGCAGATGGTTCTAGCATGTGACCCAGAGGGCCATGTCCCAGCAGTGACACTACTTGAAGGTGCCAGAACCTTTATGAAGAAGTGTGGGAAGTTTTTAAGGTCTTTACAACAAGCCCTTGAAGACAACTATGTGCCCCCAAGGACCACCCTTCTTCCTTCCCACCCTGGTAATGAGACAGACACTTTTGTGCTAAACCTCTTGCCACAATTGTTACCTCCATACAGTCCAAGTGATCACAAGCTGAAGCCTCCAAAACACTAAACCAAAACAACCTTTTTAAAGCTGGGCATGATGGCGTACACCCATAGTCTTATTGCTAAAAGGCTGAAGTAGAGGGCTCACAGCAATTTCTAGGCCAGCCTGAGCTATATGGAGATGCTATCTTAAAAATAAAAACACAATTTAAAAGCCAAAGTGAATATTTACTCTTTATAAGTTTATCTCAGGTAATTTATTATAGTGACAAAAGTTGACTAAGCTACAGGGTAATGTGTGTGGAAAATTTTTGTGAAATAATTTGTTGGTCAAAAACACAGCAAATAAATACAGTGTTTGCTGTCATACTTATCCTTACCATCTGGTACTCCATGCCCTATGACTTAATACGAGACATACTCCACTGTATCTGCTTCCATTCTGTGACAGTCTACACACACTCAACAGTCAAGTTATAAAGCATACCTACAGAAACTAAAGATATACTCTGTAAAACATCTGCCCTTGCTGGATATTTATAAATAAAAAAACAGTATTAATTGCTTATCATAGACAGCTACCAACACAGCCCAATACAGAGGTACTTCAATGACTATAACCACTGGTTTTATAACTTTTCAAGTTAGTGAAAAATTCTCAACAAAGTTCTGAATGACATGATAATCTCCCTAGATAAATAAATGTGATAAAACAAGGCACTGAGTTTCAATTGATGGTCTCATGTTTCCCTGCCTTTTGCCTTGAATCTTGATAACCTTTGCCACTAGTTCCAGGTTGGAAGCATGGCTTTCTTTTGCAGTTATTATGTACACAACTGTAATACACGTAAAACAAGATTAAGTTACAGGTGCATATGGTTGTACACAGATGCTTTCCATTAATATAAAGGTCTCGGTGACTATATATAGCACATGGCTTGCAGGTTAGTTCTGTTCAATACATTACAAGTTACCCAACATCCATGGTGCTTTCTAGATTAAATTAACAATGTTTTCCAATAGTGACAACAATCAAACACATCCCCCAGCACACGAACACTCTAGGATAGTGAGGCAGAGGGAAAACATTTCTATAACTGCCTTCTTTTGTGACATGTGTGTAAATCATGATTTTTTTTTAATTAAAGGAATTTCATTGTTGGGTTAAATTTGTTCTTAGAGGTAGCAGAAAGAGAACCAGTGAATGATGGACTAGATAATTCCATAGAAAGACAATGTAATGATTGTACAGTATTTTTTCCTAGAATTACATTATCTGCCGTGTGTATTATGACTAAGGAAAACCTCACTGTGCTTGCTAGTGTTTGATGAGCTATCTGCTAGACTGAGGACATAATAATTGATTTTGAGAAAAAGTCCTCGAAATAAAGTACATTTTTTCTTTGCTGTGTGTGTTCGATTTGTCACCTTCTTTCTTTCTTTCTTTCTTTCTTTCTCTCTCTCTCTCTCTCTCTCTCTCTCTTTCTTTCTTTCTTTCTTTCTTCCTCCTCCTCCTCCTCTGTGTGTGTGTGTTGCGGTGGGGATGCAACCCAGGAAGGGCTTCATGCATGCAAGACACTGTACAACTGAGCTTTGTCCAGCCCCTTCTATTTTTTATTTTTGAAACTGATTAATCACCTTCCTTATTCAAGAAACTGTTAGTAAGTGCTAGTGTTACTGTGATAAGCAAAACTTGTCCCAGATACTAAGCTTGAAGATTATGTCTTTAACTGTGGTAAGCACGCCAAAACCAATATACGTTCTGATTTCCTAATTAAGAAACACGTGTCTCCAGGTATAAATCCATTCATGTATAAGATGGACGACAACTGCCATTTTAATCCTAAATATATATGCTTAAGTATGGCACCTTTTTCGGAGATATTACTTGGGTTTGGGAGGGGTTAAGCAGACAAACAGGCAGACAGAGTATAGTGCCCTTGGAGGTCAAAAGGCATCAGATCCACTGGAGCTGGAATTACAGGCAGTCATGAGCCACCTGACTTGGTACTGGAAACCGAACTCAGGTCCTTGTAAGAACAGTATGTGCTCTTCTGGTGAGCCATTTCATCCAGCTTTGAATAGCTCCCTATACTGAACTCAAATCATCCACAAACTCAAAATATTTTATCACTGGCAAACTGTGTGTATTATTCTCTATGTATTTTAGAAAATTTCACAATTGTGAACTCACTCTTCAATATTTTAGAAACAAAAATACATGTGCATCATAGTAGGCAAATAATTCTTGTTCCATTTTGGTTTTAAGATGATTTTCATGCAGCCCACACTAGCCCAGAACTTGCTACGTAACCAAGGATGACCTAAGTTTTTGATCCTCTTTCCTCTATATGAGTGCTGGGATTATAATACAGCAACAACATTTGGTTGGTTAGGTAAATAATTTTAAGTTCTGAAGCACTGGGAAAAGAAAGTATAATAAACTTGGATACATTTTATAAGTAAAAGAGATGACTAAAACCAGTAAAATGTTAACATTCCAACATTCAGCCTCTTTTGTGTCTAAGCTCACCACAGACACACAACTACAATAGTACACCTGAAGTTCTATTGCCTTCCATGAAAGCAGGCTTTTCCTGTGACACAAAAATGTTTGTATCACTCAGCTGAGCTGGGCTGACCCAATCTTACCAAGATTTAAAAAGCATTCCCTCCAGGCGTAGTGGTGCACAACTTTGATCCCAGAGGTAGAGGCAGGTGGATCTCTGTGAATCTGAGGCCAGCCTTGCCTGCATAGTAGTTCCATGACACCCAGAGTTACACAAAGAAAGCCAGTCTCAAAACCTGCCCCCGAAAACAAACAAAAGAAAAAAGCAATCCCACACTCTTTATTTTACCCATTTTTAAAACAATAGATCACTACTTTCATTATCAACCAAATTTAAATCTAAAAATAAGTAAAGGAGTCGCCTGGGATTACTGGGAACCCAGTTGAGGCCACAGGAACCAGTTCCCCTTCAAATCTTTGCCTAGCTCGCTTTGCTGCCTTTCTGCACTTAGGGATCCTCTCCTTTATAACCACCTGCTAACCATTAAGCATCATATATATATATAATGAGAATGTTAGTAGAAAGGATGGAAATGGCCTCCAACAAAAGCTCATTTGACACAGCACCCTAACAAGTTTAGTACCACATTACAGAGCTGGCTCTTCATCTCAAGATGCTAGACATTCGCCAAAGCTGCCTTCTACAGCCACCACAACACTGCCAAGTTGTAAGTACCTATGTTTTACCTCAGGTTTACAGTAAATCATTTAGACATTATTTACAAACGTATTATCAAATAAGAACTTTCTGAAATGTCTAAATACAGAATACAAAAATAACATTGAGATAAGAAAATTCACCATTTAAGCAACTTACTAAATCACACTAAAATGACTGTAACAAAGTTGAAAATTGCAATATACTTACTTCATTTCCATGTTTTTGCAGGAATTCAATTTCCTGTTGTGTAAATGTTGTCATGGAGATAGATTTCACCCTGTGAGGTGGATTTAACCCTCTCCTAAAAGATAAAATATGTTACAAATTTTACTACTCTCTATTTTAAAATTATTCTAATTATTCAAAACATAGTGTATTTAAACAAACAAGTATAAACTGCTTATGATAATACAGGTAACTTAGTTAGAATCCACAGTACTAGCATTCTTCAAGATAAATCTGAGCAACTACCCAGTAGGAACAAGTAGTACCTCTAACACATGAGCTTCTGGAAAAGTATTCCCATGATGCATCTGTGATGGACAGATGAAAGAACGGCGCTATGGTAAAGAACTTTGCAACTACTTAAGTATTTTCATGTTTCTCTAAGAAACAGACAGTGATATGCTCAGATATGTGAAACGAATTAAAATCACTTTCTGAAAGGTAGCAAAAGAAAATCTGAGGTGAGAAAACTCCAAGCAAACAAGGCAAGAGTCTTATAACCTCTCTTCCCCCATCCCATGGATTTATTCACGAAATAGGCTTTCGTGCCTCTCTGGGTGTAGTAAATACGAGTGGGTTTACTTTAGATTACCGACTACTTTACCCATTATTATCCAGAATAGTTTCCAAGCACAAGTTGTCTTTGTGACTGTGCTCAGCCTAGACTCTGCCCTTCTGACTGTATCTTATGTGAATTCAAGTGAACTCTGCTCACATGATCATGATTACCCCTCAGAACATAAATTGTTTTGATGCCCTGAATCAAGTCAGCTACTGCATGAGACTTCAGTTCACCTCATTTTTTGGTTCCATTCTCCCAGATTCACTCCAGCAACTAGAGCAGTAACACCTACCAAGTCAAGTAAGGACTTATAGAAAAGACTTTTTTTTTTTTAATCACCACAATAAGGAGTAAATATTCAAGAGGAAGCCTAGCTGGGTGTGATGGCACAGACCTTTAATCCCAGCACTCAGGAGGCAGAGGTAGGCTGATCTCTGTGAGTTTAAGGTCAGCTTGATCTGCAGAGTTCCAGGACAGGCAAAGGCTACACAGAGAAACCCTGTCTTGAAAAACAAGTAATAATAATGATAATAATAATAATAATAATTTAAAAACAGCAAGAAGAAGCCTTGGGGAACTGGGAGATCCAGAAGTCTACATTTAAAATTAAATTTTACACTTAATTATACAATTAAAATTTACAACCCAATCCTCTGTATGGATGGCTTCAAGAAAATTGAAGGGAAATGTAGTGAGGATTCTACCCCTAAAAAAACCAAGTGGTCTACCTGCCAAAGCAGCTTTAAACACTCCAAGCAGAGCCCTATCAAATTAGTTTAGGACCTTACTTAGAATCCGGTTCCCAACATTTATTGTTTATGAAGTTTGTTATAAACATTAAAAATGTGTTTTAGGAATGATATAATTATAAGTGACCCAAAAGTCATCCAGGGTATCTAAAACATTTTTGAATAATTACTGTGTATAACAATCTAGAAACTCTTTTTTTTTTAAGGTCTAAACATTAAGGAGAAGTCCTCCAGAAGTACCAAGGCCCCCAGTCTCTCTGCTTCTTCCTCTCCAGCCATCAGTGGCAACCGGCAGCTTTCGGGTTCTCGTCAGAATTAAGGCAGTCACATTAGAATCTTTCACAGTCTGGGCTGGAGGAAGGCTAACCTGGGCTTTCTTGTTGGTTCTGCTTTGCTTAAACTCTAAACCAATGTACTGCTTCCAGCCACTTTGTGAGAGAACAGAAAGTATGGAAATCAGCAGTGGACCGGGGACAAACTAAACATTAGCCACTGCTGCAGCCACTACAACTGAACAGCTTTCAGAACCAAACTACAGCTGCACTCTAACTTCCAAGGACCTTGCAGTCACCTGTTAACGTTACTGCTCAACCTCTAAATGCAGGAAGTCTATTATGCACCAAAATCTTGACACTTGTTTTCCAATTCATCGCTATAACAAGGTAAATTCACCACTGAGTTATTAATTTATGATACACACCTATATCCTCACCTTTACAGAATTCCCTCTCTAATGCCTACTTCCTCTCACTTTGCTACTTTGCCTCTCCTTATTCCAGCAAAGCTTGTACTTTTCTATTTCCCATGTAAACACTCTTAACAAAAAAAAAAAAAAAAAAAACTTAAAAAAACATGTCAGAGCCAACGAGATACAGTAGTGCCTAAGGTGCTTGCTGCTGGGCCTGATGACCTGTGTTCAGTTCCTAGAACCCAGATCCACATGGTATTTGTAGCAGGGAACAGCTACAAATTGCCCTCTGACCTCCATGTGTGCTGCTCTGTGGCGAGCACACGCATGCATAAGCACCCATCCACAAAACATAGTTTTTAAATAAGAACTCAGGACATCAGGTTTGTGAAACAAACACCTTGTGCACTGAGCCATTAATGACAATTTTTTCTATGTGTAATTTTCTATTCGCCAAGATCTCCACAACTAAAATCCATTTATATAACTAAAACATTGCAAGAAAATCTGCCTGACTAGTAGCAGACTTTCTGGATGTAAACAACAAGGGTGAAGTAGAGAAAGAATTCAAAGACAGAAGGGGAATCGATGGCTGCCTTATTTTCCTGAAACCTGAAACCCCTTCTTCCTCTCAAATACTGTGGCACCCACCTACCAGCATCAGCATTGAATATTCACTTCACATCAGTCTCTTACTTACCCTGGGATGCTGCTAACATTTGACCCTGAGTAGCTTTACCGTGGGAGGCTGTGCACTCCAGGGGCTGAGCAGTGGCCCTGGCTTCACTAAAGGTAACACCTCTCAGTGAGTATGAACCTTCAAAATCATTCCCAGTCATTAAATCCACTGCTTAAAATACAACAAATATATTAATTATCAGACTAGAGAAATTGACAACTCCTGAGATTGTCTACTCGGGTATAAATTTTACAGGGTTTTTAATCTTCTACAAACACTTTTAAAAGATTCCATAACTTTATATACAGAACAGACGGTAAAATAGCTAAATCTCTAAAACTGTAAATAACATATTAAGGATAAGGTGCATTAAGTGTATGTGTGTATGTATGTACAAATTTAAGTTTAAAAGAGTAAAACGAGGGGCCAGAAAGAAAGCTCAGTAGTTAAGAGTACTTACTGTTCTTACAGAGAAGACCCAAGATCTATTCCCAGCACCAACAGAGCCTCACAACTGCCTAGAACTCAGTTCCAGGGGAGCTGACACTCTTTTCTGGCCTCCCAGGGCTCATGCACACATAAACTCACATAGGCACATGTGCAGACACTAAATAAACAGAAGGGTGTTTAAAGGTTAAAAAGTGGCTGGATCTGACTCGGCAGGGTTAGTCGCTGTTGAGCGGGCTCAACTCCTAGAATCCACACCACAGGGACAGCTGACCCCAGCAGCAGTTCCCTGACCTCCACGCATGCACCTGTAACACCCCACACCCATTCACATATACAAAACAATGTTAAAAGGACTAAAGAATAAAAACAGTAGCAGCAGCAAATAGCCAAGAATGACCGTATCATGCAAAGAGACTGGCCAGAAAAAGTTCATACACAAACAAAAACTCACAAAGCACCTACAGTTTGGCACTCAGTGTTATTTATTTAATCTCACTTGATTCTAACGTACGACAGACATGACATCCCTTGGGTTTTGTTGTTTGTAATAATGTGTATATATGCGAGATGGGAGCATGTAGATGCCAGTGCAGGTGTCAGGGAGGCCAGAATAGGGCAAAGGAATACCCGGAGACTAGTGTACGGTGCTGGGAACCACACTCTGGCCCTCTGCAAGAGCAGTACAGGCTCACAACTGTTAAGCCCTCTCCAGGAAGGGGAAAAGTGGGGGAGAGAGATGGGGCATCTTTCAAATCCCAACTTTCTGATATGAAAGCTTATAATGTAAAAGTTAAAATTTCAGCAAACCAGTTAAAAAGCAGATTAAACATATCTGAACAAAGGCTGGGCATGGTGGTGCACACCTTTAAGGTCAACACTCAGGATCTCTGAGACCAGCCTGGACCCCACAGCAAGTTCCAGGACAGCCAAGATTATATAAATAAGACCCTGACCCCTAACAAAAAAAAAAAAAAATCATCAATCAATCAATCAAAACAAACATACCTCAACAAAAAATTAATGAAATAGAAGATAGAAAGGCAAAAAGGAAAAAGCAGAAGGTAAAAACAAACAAGGAAGGCATAACTAGGAAACCTGACAGACAGCTACAGCCAGCTCTACAGCTACAGAACTCATAGAATGAGAACTGATCTGAAGACATAATGGCTGAGATTTTTCAGATCCAACAAAAGTTAACTTAACAAAATTGTGGAAATAAAAACTACACTCAGAACCATTCTATCAAAATTTCAAAGACTTTAAAATAAATTATAGCCATTTTCAGTGGAAAGGAAAATATCACCTTCACATGATAAAGAAAATAACTGCTGTGATCCAGAAAAGCCATTATTGAGAACAAGAATATATGGTGGCCTTAAGAGAAAAAAAAAAGTTAGTTTTACTCAGGAGACTTTAGAAAAGAAACTTACATCAAAAAACTTTTCAAAAAACCAAACTATGCAAAATGTTCTTGAAATGGAAAGGAATAAACACTGACTCAGCGAACAGACCCAAATCTAAACATACAATGACAATTTGTAAAAGGGGACACATTTAGCTTTTTAGCAATAATAATACTTAAGAAAGCATTTTATATATTCAACAACTATTATCAAATTAAAATACTAATTAATCCCGAAATGTTAGTGTGACTAACAGTTTCAACAGTGATTATAAAGTGGAATTTACGGTTTCTACAACTAGTAGAAAGAAAATCAGAACAAGCCTGTTAATTTCTTAATAAGATCAAATATATATACACTTGCTATATATAAACCTTGTAGTAAAAGGTCATAAATGAAATATAAATCTGTATTTGCCCAAAAGCTTGTCTTCTTTTGTTTATACCTTCGCTATTAATGTACAAAAGAAATTAGTCAGTATAGAGAAAACACCTAACAGTTTCACTGGGTCATGGAAGACCTCCATGTTCTAATTGTGTGTGTTTGTGTGTGTGACAGAGAGAGAGAGAGAGAGAGAGAGAGAGAGAGAGAAGACAAAACAAAACAAAACACTGATTTATAGAACTTTATGTCTGAAAAAGTTAAACTGTGGGATTTTTGTTTCTGTTTTTCCTGAGTCAGAGACACACATAGCCCAGCTGAGCCTACAATTCAGTCTGCAGGCTTCTGCCCTCCACTTCCCAAGTCTGGGATTAGCAGTGTGCACCACCATGCCCAGCTAGCAGATCTTCTCCACCTATCAAACGTAGTATCTTTAACAGAATCCTTAATGGATCAAAACTGACATATTCTTAAGAGTGTACTCCTGAAAACTGATGTCACTTTTCATGCTAGTCTACTTATCACATGAATGTAGCTCATTATAAAGATGAATCATACTATTTGATGAAATTGTTGGGCAAATAAATCACACCAATTTTTTTTTCCATGCCAATACTAAAGCACTGCCCACCCTGAACTCTAAAATACACATTTTAAGTCTCCAAGCTGGGGCCAACATTTTTGACTCATTTAGTAAGTGCAACATTGATGTTTTGAAAGCATGTGTGCCAGTTAATTGGCTTCAAGTTCTGAAGTAACCTGCCAATTGAGCCCAATATGTTTCTGCAGTGTAATTAAGTCATAGACAGATCCCCAGGAGTTTTGTTTTAATGACCACCACCCAGGTATGACTGTAGCCAGATGGTGTGACTCACTGCATATGCCTGCCAGTATGCTCCTAACTATGCCTCAATCTTGCAAACAGTCATTTGTTCAACTCAAATACCAATCTGTGCTGGATGAGTAAGAAAGCTCATTCGGTTCATTTTATTAATTGTTTTTCTGCTACTGAGGGAGAAGCTGTTCAAAATATTTTAATAGGCTATGGAAATGTATGTGGTTGCTAATACTACTGTCAGAAAGTAATAACATTAATTTGACATTAGGTCTGTCCTAATCATAGTTTTACTTTAAAAAACTATCACACCTTTCATATTATAAAAATGACACATTTAAAATCCAAAATAGTAGAAGATGCTTTTAGGTTAAAAGTCTACAAGCCCAAAGCACCCTACATACTAGACTGTTCAGATGTTAATCCTCCTAGAGTACAAAGCCTCTCTCTCTCTCTCTCTCTCTCTCTGTGTGTGTGTGGGGGGGGGGGTGTAAAATCTGGGTCTTAGTTTTTGAATTGGTACTGTACAATAATAACTACGTTCTATGTATTAAGTGTGGCATGTTGGTTCTGGTATATATACTGATAGTTGATGAGGTTTTCTTTTTTCTGAGTTTTTGTTTTGCATCAAGAACACCAGCTGAGAGTAAATGAAAGCTTTCTGGAACTGCGTTCTTTAAAGTGTTTGATACCATGTGTATTTTCTCAGTATTGAAGAACCGCATTTTCTAAATGTTGGGAAATCTCCCAGTCATTACTAAATCGGTACTTTATTTTTAAGTGGTATGTAGAAAAACCATTCTGCTAGTTTTGGGGTTTTGTTTTTTGATCTGGATACATAAAAAATGTATGTAAGTGACCATTTTAAAAATATTCACCATGCTAATAGTGGCACATGCCTTTAACCCCAGTACTGGAGAGGGAAAGGTAGGTGGGTCTCTATGAGCTAGAGACCAGCAAGTTCCAAAACACTAAGGTTACATAATGAGACTGTGACTAAAAAACTCACTCAACAAATAGAGGGGCTGGAGAAATGGCTCATCAGTTAAATCTTAACTGTTCTCATAGAGGACCAAGCTGGATTCCTGGCACCCATATCCGATGGATGCAACTGCCTTAAAGTGAAGAAGCCCAAATTATTGGGGGAACCAGTATTAGGGAAATCATGCTTACAAAAGAGAAAGCAGTAAGGGAGAAGTCACGCTATTTCTGAACGATTCAGAACAGAGGATGGGCTTAGGAAGTTCAAGGCTACAGCCTGCTCAGCTGCAGCAGTATGGATGGCATTCCTACTGTCTCTAGCCTCCAACAATATCCACAAATTCCCCACCTCATCCCCACCTAATTAAAATTAAAACATAATCTTTAAAAAAAAATAAATACTTCATCAGAACAAAACAAAAAAATGGCTCATAGCCCACATCCATCAGAATCCATCATTCTGAGAAACCTAAGAAACTGTCATAAAGAGAGGCCTATTAAGGTAAATTTCCTTCACCCAGAGAATAAAATCTCTTGCCTAAGTGGAGGCCTAACATTCCAGCTGGGCTGCACCTAGGACCACCTTCAGCAAGCTAAAGGCAAGCTCACCTTCAGCCATGCTAGAGAGAGAGGCGGAATAATTGGTCCTTTAATTAAGCACTGTACTTTTCCTTCCTAGAATCCCATCCATACTGCAGCAGCCGAGCAAGCTGTAGCCATCAGCTTCCAAAGCCCGCCCTCTGTTCTGAATCATTTAGAAACAGCGTGACTTCTCCCTTACTGCTTTCTCTTTTGTAGGCACACTTTCCCAAATACTAGGTTCCCCCAATATTCTGGGCTTCCTTACTCCTCTTAAGACAACTCCCCACCATGTAACTGCTGGTCTCCCACATGCTTGCCCTCC
Source organism: Meriones unguiculatus (assembly GCF_030254825.1). Classification (NCBI taxonomy): domain Eukaryota; kingdom Metazoa; phylum Chordata; class Mammalia; order Rodentia; family Muridae; genus Meriones; species Meriones unguiculatus. The sequence continues at coordinate 68,865,440 of NC_083362.1, read as the reverse complement.
ATGCCAGATACATGACAGGATTTCTTCTCTCCTCCTCCTTCAAAGCTTGCCTGCCCTAGGAGTGTTTCTTTTAAACACTAATAAAATTTTCTTTGAGCTTCCACTTGAGTTTATTCTTAAATTCTTTTATTAATGAGATTGGGTGCCCAAAAGGGACCCTGATTTTCTCTGTATCAAAATCATTTATGTTAGGAAGAATTTTTTTTCTAGAGTCATACCTTTAATATTAAGCAGAATATTCTTAAAGCTTGAGTGAGATAGTTTAAAAGTAGCCACACCATAATTCATCCTTCGATCATCACACAAACGCAGTAATTCATTTGCAAAATGTTATCGCTACCAACATGCCACCAAACAAGAATGCTAGACAAATCCTCATTTTAGGCTACTGTTTAGCTAAGTGAGACTTAAATAGACACATAAGTGTGACATTCCTTTATACAAAGTTGAAATTTGTTATTAAAAGGCTATGATTCAAGAAAGAGAAGACTGCTTATGGAAATGCAATCATATGGTTGGAGATGTTATCATGTTACAGCCTATTGATATAAATGACTAAACATTTTATAATATAAATTACTGATGGGCTTGCTTTGTCCTTACCAACTCATCCTTTACATGTAGGCATCATCTTTCCAGAATTCGGGTTTAATAGTTCAGAAGAATAACTTTATAGAATCAGAATGATATTTAACGACATAGTTCACTGTAAATAATGATGCACGAACACTAACCTCTAGTTTCTAATTCTCATCATATTTATCACGTGTGGTAGAAAACAACTCTTCCCTAACATGTGGGCAACTCATTATTTTTACATTTAAAAAGTAAAGAAAAAGAAAGGAGAAAAAAGAGCCTATCACAAATGACCAAAAGACCTATACCAATATATTCAACATTTCAAAACACAGATCAGAATAGCAGAGATTAAAAAAAAAAAAACTCTCAAAATGGGAAGAAGACACAGCAGAATCAGTAACAAAAATGCATCCCATGCAACCCTGAGGCAGAGGAACACGAGGCATCTTCAGCATCGCACTTGAGAAATGACTCCCCACTCATCTTTAGCCAAGACACTGGAGTGAAAGGTCCACAGAGAGTGGAGAGATTGGGAACATCCAGAATAAAGCCGGAAGAAACATCCCGAGACGGTAGCTACACAGAGGCCTAGAAAGCAGCACTGCCAAAGCAGATTACAACATCACCCAGGAATGACTTATCAGAAAATTGCTATGGGCTGGGGCTGATGGCTCAGTAAGAGCACTTGCTGCACAGCCCCCCCAGTTTGATTCTCCCCAAAGCCACTTCAAAAGCTGGGTGTGCTAACACAGGCCTGTAAGCCCAGAGCTGGGGAGAGTAAGTGGGTGCGTGAGGTTTGGTGGCCACTAGCCTAGCTCTAGGTTCAATGAGAGACTCGAAGAAATGAGGTGGAGGGGACAGAGCAGGCATCCCTGTGTCCTATGGCTCCACATACCACACTCATGTACCAATACCCATCCAATAATAAACTGGTAAGTCTTAACACACTGAAAGAAATTTTACACCTCAGCCATAAATAATATCTAAGAGCCAAGTAATTATCCATACACTAAAGCAAAGCAAACTAAGAAAACTAGACAACAAGAAACTTGAGGAATGGATCCACTGTTTAAGTGAGGATGGTGAGAACAGGAGGGGCAAGTCCTATCTTCTTCCTCTCTTAGTAGAAAACTTGGGAAAGGCCAAACTGGGGGACAAGAGAATAGGAATACTATGTTAGCTAAAACCAATAAATATGGAAGGAACCAAAAGGGCTTAAAATCTTTTTATGGTCATCAGAAAGTGGGGTTCACTGCTGAAGAGCTCTTCTTGCTCTTGCAGAGGACCACTGTTCACAGCCTTTATGCTTTAAAATCATATGTGATGGTTTTTAAATAAGAGTAAATTCTGTAAAGTTGAAATAAAATGAACTCAAATTGCTTTTCAAATTTAAACTTAACTAGCATATATTTATAGGTTATTTTCTTCAGCTGTTGGGAAAAATATTCTAATAAAACTCCTTAAACTTTATAAGCTTCAAGAATTTTAACATTCTTGACTGTACACTAACAACTTTAAGAAAACACTTTGAACAAGTGTTCCAAGGTAGAACCAACAGATCAAACGCTTGGAAAGAAAAATAGAAAAGGTTTTCACATGTTCCTACATTACTAGCCCTACTAATTTGGATTATAACTCCACCAAAGAGCCTGCAAAATTTAACAAAAAGTGGAGAAAAGAAGCTCTAGACATGACAATTCTAAGACAACTTCCTTTCCTTTCCCACATGCTACCATATTTCCCCTAGACCCCCAGAGTAATACAAAAGAAATTTATTACTCTTTTACTACAACAGGCCTAAATTACCCATCCAATAACCATTTGCATCCCTCTGTAGATCAGGCTGGCCTCAAACTCTGGAGATCTGCCTGACTCTGCCACTCAAGTGCTAGGATTATACCCATGAGTCATCACCACCACCCAGAACCTTCAATCTTTTAAAATGCACATCACTCACTCTATTTTAAACAATTCAAATAGGTCACCACTGTAAAGTAATGCATTTTCTTTTCACCATGTAAAGTCAGGTGTTTCTGGAGCCATAGCTCTAGTGTAGGGAGGCAGTAAAAGAAAGTCATAAGGAATATGCGAAAGACAAAGTCCTCAAAAGCTATAAATGACCTTTTTACGTACGCATTAAAGAAATGCACACTATGCTCTGTAGACTTTCATTACTTCGACCATTTGAAATGGAAAATGTACAATGGGAAGAAAATGAATGACATAAAGATGCCTAGTCCCAAAGCTCTCTCTCCTTAGAAGCTTCTCACAAATGTGACTGTCTGTAGCGCTCACAAAAAGCTCAACCCAGATTTGCTGGTCCCTTAACCCACCTGCTGAATGAATCCATGTTTTGACTTCCCTTTGGAAAAGCTCCAAGCAATGCCTAACACACAATGGGCATTTGATGGCAAGACCTCCATCCAACTAAGTCCTCTTCTGACTAAAGTTGTCTGGAGCCAGGCATGGTGGCACATACTTGTAATCCCAGAGGCTAAGTTCCATATTTCCCAGCTATACAGTGAATCATTATCTCAAAAAAAAAAAAAAAGAAAAGAAAAGAAAGAGAAAGAGAAAGAGAGAGAGGAGAGAACTGATTCTCAGATGTTACTTTATTTTTCCTAACCCTTCACTAAAAAATTTATGTGTCCGTTTTTTAAAATAAAGCCACCTCATGTTACTGATTCCACTCTCTATAGTCACCACAAAACAAGTAATTTCATCACAAACTAGTCCTTAGGCGCCAGACAGTGGCTCAAGAGACTGACGCAGGAGAACCACCTCTAGTTTACGGCCAGTGGGGGCTACACAATGAGACCTTGTCTCAAAATAACAAAAACAAGAGGTAGAACATAGCTCAGTGGGTAGAGTATTTGTCCCCAGCGCTGCATAAGCCAGGCATGGAGGAGCATGCCTAGGAAGTCAGCACTTGATAAGTAGTGGTAGCAGGATCACAAGTTCAAAGCATCCTTGGCATCAGTGAGTATGAGGCCAGCCTGGGTTACATTAAAGCTTGTCTCCAACAGCAAAAGGCCTAGCCTTTGTCCTGGAGAGTAAACGCAGTGCCTCCAGCTTGCTAGCTTATAATCCAGTCCCTTGAAGACAAGTTTTTACTACAGTATGAAGTTTATGTTACTGCTGTCTGTATTTTATGATTCAAGTTCATGACTTAAGTATTCTATAAAGAGATAGGGAGAAACAAAACAGTAAGCCATGACAAACACTAGCAAACACTTCCTAACAAACACTCAGCTGCATCTAAATCACAAATATCTTCTAAAAGTTTCAAAACTTCGTTCAGTCATTCTGAATAAGCACCATCTGAGTATACAAGACAGAAATCTGGGTGGGGGGAGTGATAAGTATTGAATCTAGTAATATAAGCAATAAAATGGTGGCTTCATCTAAACAAGATATTATCGAGGGGATGGTAAGAAGCATGTTATTATATTTATTATCCTAAATGTAGAACACCATTTACCTAGACACCAGGCCTGTATACCATTTACTGATGAGAGTGACTGTTAGAGAAGTCGGGCAATGGTACCCAACAAGCCTTCCTTCACCCTTGTCTGTCCACTGCGTGCCCTATCCTCTAGCAGTGTGTTCAATAAGTTACACAGCACATGTGCTATCCCCACCTAACAACCATGAGCATACCATACGCTGTCATCACAATTTAAATATTAAGCCAAGGGTATGGATCCAGGCCAACATGCACACATGTATATATTACACCGTATCCTCTACATAAGAAACACAAAATTAAAAAATAATAAAAAAAGAAACACAAAATTAATACTTCACTCTTTCTAAACTGTTTTCCAGCTTATGGCTTTCCACAGACAAAGGCCCTCGGGAACTGCAGTTCTCCAAATGCTACAATCCATGGCCACAACTGCAGCACCCACATTTTCTAAGCAAGACTCTGAGCCTTCTGAATTAGGAATTTTGGGGATCCTGGTTCTACTAATGCAAGAATGGCACATGCAGTGAGGGCACTGGCTCCAATAGACTCAAATAGACTCAAGTGCAGTTTGTGGCTCCAGGAGCTGGGGGCAGCCATTTTTTTCAGATGAGGAAAATAAAATATCACTTAAACCCAATCAGCAAATTACCTTCATATTTTTAAGTCAATTTGAGTCAGGATTCAAGTTAAGGCCCAAATGATCTGAGAGACTGTGATCCATGTGCTTCTCAGCGAAGTCTTACTGTCCCTTCTCCCTCATTAGTAATGCCTACTGGGAACCTACTGTGTCTCAGTCATTGTATGAGGTTCTGTCTCTTTAGGATGGAAAACAAATCTCTATTAGAAACTCTTATTCTCACTATTTCACATACAAGAAAAACTGCTGAGTGGATATTTTCAATATTAATTACACAGCTTTTAGAGGCAAAATGAAAAGCAGGCTCACCTAGCTCCTAAGTACTCTACTCTTCTACACAAAGCTGCTGCTACCTGAAACTGCTCTTTCCTCAGACCTCAACTCCTCTGTGAAGTCTACCTATCAACGTTCATACCTTCACAGATTCCAAACATAGCATACTCACAGGAAAAAAAGCCCTTAAAATAAAAGATTACACTGGCAGCCCGGGGAGCTCAGTAAAGGCACTGCCACCAAGCTTGCTGACCTAGTTCAACCTCCAGGATCCACATGGTGAAAGCAGAGAGCTGACTCCTACAACCCTCCCCGACAGCAACCCAGTGTTACGGTGTACGCATCTGTGCACAGAAAATAAATGTCTGCATACAGTATAAACAAGTGTAACTTTAAAAAAGTGCACCGAAGAGCTGGTGCTGGTGTGTATCTGGCCGCATGTTGAGGTCCTTGCTGCATCTGGAGCTGAATTTTGTGCAGGGCAGTAACTATGGATCTGGGCCAGGTATGGGGAGTGGTGGGTATGGTGGTGATGCATGCCTTTAATCAGAGCACTTGGGAGGCAGAGGCAGGCAGAACTCTGTGCAGTCCAGGACAGCCTGGTCTACACAGGGAAACCTTGTTGGGAGGCAGGGGCCAAAGAAACAAACAGAAACTACACTGGTGGGGTCTATGTCTAATGTTTCTGTAACACTGAAAAATGTCTTCCTACTACATGCTGCAAGGGAAGCACTTTACGTACTTATAAAGAGCTCTGAAGACATGTCAAATCTAGAGCAATAAATTATGCATATGTAAATACATATGTATACCAACCCTAAGACTCAAATCCATCATAGGACCTCATGTTTAGCAAAAGCAAGACATACTTCTTAAGCACATACTAAAAATAAAGTACACTTTAAATTGGACTATTAATCTTGGAACTGAAGTTGCCTAACATAAGTGACTTTAATGTCCTAATGTTATTTCATGTATAAATGAAAACCATGAACCACACATGGAGCTGCTATTTGCCATGCAGTTGTGGCAAATTCTGGCTACAAACCTGAAAGTAATCTCCAGGGCTCTTACCACACTACTCCCAAGTTCAGCACACTTCCCCCAACAATTTTCTCACAAGTACGCATTTCCACTGTCTCTGTTAGAATGTAAGTGCTAAGAGACTAAGGGATTTATCACCACACCCTAAAGCTTCATCAAAAACTTAATAGGTACCACCCAAAATAATGTAATACCAACGGAGGACCAAGGATGACTTGCCCAAATATAAACGGGGGAAGGATGGGCCGATAGTGAACTACTGGCCATGTCTCACATTTTCCAAGTTTTTAGAAATTCGTTTTCCCACTTGTCATGTACATTGTTATCAATCTAAAGTAAAAAAAGGTTGGGAGGGCCAGCGAAGAGGTTCAGCCGGTAAAAGCGAACCCAGGTATACAAATCAGACACGCATGACCCCCAAAGTGTGACACACAGTAATACTTAAGATACGAGGAATAACTACTGGCTCACTAATAACTTATGTTGACTTCAAAATAGCTATAGCATATGATAGCATCTAATCAGGTCCAGAATCACTCGCAGCCTTTACATATGGAATTTCACAGGAACAAAAATTCCCATCAAAACACAGCTTAAACAGAGGGGCCAGGCATAAGCCATCTGAGTAACTTCAGGCGGCCATCTCCATCTCCTTTCTCAATATTGTCTTCGCTACCCTCATTTCTCTATACAGCCAGAACAGGACAGTTGAGTACTGACTCAGTACTCTCATCGAGATCCTTCCTTGCTTTGAACCGCACAACTCCTGACACTCCATTTCCAGTAAAACTTTTCCCAACTCAGGACCCACTTGCAGCCATGCAGCCACAACTCCCATGCTTTTTGCTGCCTCCCCTCAAGCAATCCTCTGGGGAGAACTTTTCTCCTGGGATTGACACCTCAGCCCTCAAGACGTTTTAATGGGGCTCCCCGCCACCCTCACCCCCCAACACGCACACACGCCACAGTTACCTACGTGCCGTGGACCTGAGAAAGATCCCCAGTTTCTGCGTCCATTCTCCCCTCCCACCGGCTCCGCGGCGCAGAGCAGATGCCGGGCTCCGAACCGCGGAGCTGCGGGGCGCACAAAGGCCCCGCACGGCCCTCCCCGGGCTGCTCCCGGCCTGCGCCCCCCGAGGCCGAGCCACGCCCGCTGGGCGGCGGGAAGCCGAGATGCTCCGCCGGGCCAGCCGCTCGCTGACCCCGCCGGCCCCACCCAAGCCGGCCACCCCTAGGGGCCGGACCCTGGCCCGGCCACAGCGAGGGGCATCCCGGGGCCCGAGGCCCAGGCCGCACGCATCCACAACGGGCCCAGCCGCCCCGGCCCGGTGCCCCCGGCCCCCGGCCCGCACTCACAGGCTGCCGGAGCAGGAGGTGCACACGAACGAGCCGACCGTCATGTTCACGTAGGTGGGGCCGCGCTGGTCGCAGTCGAAGCACTTGCGGTTGTGCGGCAACCCCGTCATGTCCCGCAGCATCTTCAGGTGCTTCTCCTCCTGCTTCCGCTTCGCGCTGGCCGCCATGGCCGCGGCTCCGACGGAGGAGGCCGGCAGGGCCGGGAGCCGGCGGCGCTGCCGGGGCCCCGCGCTCCCTCCCACGGGCCGCCCTGGCCGCCTCCGCCCTCCGCCCTCGCGGGCTCCGGCCTCGGCCGCCGCTCGGCTCCGCCCGGCCGGACGAAACGCGGACGCCGCTGCGCAGCACGCGCCGACCGGTCACGCCAACCGGCCCGGCGGGACAACCGCCGCCGCCGCCGCCGCCGCCGCCACCTTGCCGACTTCTCCTAAGGGGGGAAAAGACGGGGTGGGGGCAGCGGGGGAGCGGCAAGAGGAGACCCGCCTCGGGCGGCCGGCGGCCAAGTGCCGGCCGGCGCCCTCTACTGGCCGGGAGGAGTCACTGCGGCCACGCTGCGGCAGGGGTCGGAGATGGGCGGGGTAGGGAAGACACAAAGGTGACAATAAATAACAGACCTTATCCATCCGCGGGGGCCTGTACGTGCCGGGCGCCTCGCAACGGCTACCCTCCTCCCCGCAGAAGTGTCCCCGACAGCTTCCCGCTGCTTTAGGAGTAACTCCCTCCAAATTCCTCACTAGCAGCGGAATCTAGCCTAGTCGCCCTCTCCCTTTCCCACTCCCTCAGCCTCTCTAGACTTGGGTTTGTTCTCTCCAGCACAGCTTCTTTCTCATTCCCGCCCTTGGTGTGCTCGGTGTAGCAAGCGAGGTTCATCAACTTCACCTTAAGCTCCTGAGTTTTTGGAAATGTTTAATTTTGGCATCGAGGCTGTCCTAGGCACGGCATAGTTTGCGGGTGAAGCATGCCTCACCTCTGTCCACTAAATGCCGTGACCCTAAGGCCCCTCTCTTTCCAAGGTACCGCAACCAAAAGTCCTCACACACTGCTAGATGTCCAGGGAAGTGGAGAGGAGTGGGACTGTCTCCTGCTGGGGGAAGGCCAGACCACCCCACTCCACCCCACCCCACACCCCTAGCAAGCGATTTCACTTTGGTCACAGGAGGTTCAGCCAGCCAGACTGCCTCAGATCAGTCCCTGAGACTGCAGCTCACCTCTCTGGGAGCTGCTCTGTCTCTCAAATTACTGCTTCTTAGCTACCCAAAGTTATTTGAAGTACTGTTTCCTGCCTGCTCTCGACTCTCCCTGCAGGCTCCAAATGGCATGTATTTTCTTCCCTGCTCCGCTCACACACTCACAAACTTCTCTAAACTGAAGGCCCGGAGCTCCTTGTTTGTGGAATGGATGCATGACGTGTATCTTGACCATCTTCGTGGCTTGTACTTTGAGCTAAGCATGACTGGTATTTCCATGCCACCAACTGGGAGTATGATGCGCTGGGGTAAATTTACTGCGGAATTCACCTGCGTAAGCCAGAGTTCCAACCCAGGCCAACTGCAACAGCCACTTTTTGTTGCTGCGGGAAATCACTGCCAGCTCCTAGGGCAACCTGGGGGTCGAATGAACCGTTAGAGGTATCGCCTAAGACCATCGGAAAACACAGTCATTTGCATTACTGTTCATAACCATAACAAAATGACAGCTACAAAGTAGCAATGGAAATAATTTTACGGTTGGGGCCACCACAACCTAAGGAACTGTATGAAAGGGTCACAGCACACGGAAGGGGGAGGACCACTGCCACAAGGTATGAGAAACCACCTGAGCCCTCCCTTCTCAAAGGAGCATGGGGAGACTCAAGAGAGCTCAGTCTCAGTATACCATCCCTGCCCCCAGCACCAATGGAGTGGTTTTCACAGGAGGAGAATTCAAGGTTCTTAGCTGGAAATGCTGAGTCAGCCCAGGGCGCTGTCAGATCAGCATACCATTATTATTAATGCTGAGAGGATTTATTATTAAAAGAGGAGGGACAGATAGGTTGCTTCATGTGTTTCCAAACTGTTTCCTTTGTGCAAAATACTAAGCCATCCTGAGTTCCTGAGTCACCAGGAATCCTGAGAATCCCAAGTTCTCTTTCAGCAATGATCATCACATGCCTCATCTTGCCTCATTGGTATCCTAACCCCATCTCTCTGTCCCCTTTCCCAGTTTAAACTGTCCCTATCATATCCTTTATCTTAAAAATAAATCCACTCTTATTACTGAAAAAAATTTCAGGACTGAAAATGTAGCTCAGTGGCAGAGTGTTCATCATGTCTAAGCAGATCCTGGTTTGATCCCCAAGCCCTGGGAGAAAATAAGAACTCCCCCAGCCCCTCATCCCTGCCCTCCTTCCCTTTTTCTGCCTCCCCCCACCCCACATAACTACAACTAGTACACATAGAAAGTTAGGACTAATTCCTTGAAGATCATCAATTGTCCCACCGCTGTTGACGTTAGTGCTGGTATTAGTATTTTTAGAGTTTAGTACTTCCCTGACTCGTTAGGGGACAGTTGTAGTTAGTAGTTTTAGAGCACAACCCAAGAATGGAGTCCTAGGAGGAGGCTTCTGAGTGCTTAGGAGAAGACGCCAAGAAACCAAGACAAGGGTTTTGTGACCTCGGTTACTTCAAAAACTCAGAATCATCCTTGGAATGTATTTTTGGGCCCCTCCCAGGTGTATCAGATCGGAATAAGTTTACTTCGGATCACTCATTTACCGCTGGCTGTTGCCATTTGTTGCCATGCCTCTATGGGAACAATACTCGCACCTCTCCAACATGTCCTCCCCACACGGCTTGCCCTTCTGACTGTACACTTTACTCATGTGAGGTCTCTTAACCCTCAGAGTATAAATTGTCTGGTGCTCTGAACAAAGCTGAGACTGGTTGAGACTTCAGTCTGCCTTTTTTTAGCAGCTCCATTCCCCCAGGCCCCACTGCCTCTAGAGCTGTAAACAGGTGGAATGTCTCACACAGCCTGTTTCTGCTTACATTCTCTCTCTCTTTCCCATAGTCTCTCACTGTCTGTGTCATTTACTGTACCCCCAACCTCTCTGTTGTCTACAAATAGGAGGTTAGATCTAGTTTGTTTGTATCTGGTTCAGTCTGGGCAAGAGTATTATGTGTTTCCATTAAGAGGCACATAGCAAGGGATGTCTTTTCATGATATTAGCAGTCACTGACACTTAGTGCCTACAATGATTGACAATTATAAAACGATGATATTCTGGTTCTGTCATTCCCACTTCTACATTAGTTTAGCTGAAGCATGGTGACTCGTCCTTTTAATACTAGCACCCAGGAGGCAGAGGCAGGTGGGTCTCTGTGAGGTCCAGACCAGTCCAGCGTACACAGCAAGTCCCAGGCCAGCCAAGACCACATGGTAAGATGTTGCCTCAGTCAACCAATCAAAGAATCTTCCCCACTTCTACTAATTGCATGACAGAAAGACAAGATAAATATCTGATTCCTTGCCTTTGCTCTCAGATTTCCAGGATCCTCCCTTGGTGACCCTCCACTGGTCTCATTTCAACTTCCCATAGCTATCACAGTCTTCAGGGGTCATTATGATCAAGGGTGGAGAGATATTTGATCCATTAAACCTCATCATTGCTGACATCCTCTCACCATTGACCCACGAGAGATCCGGACCAGGCTCTCGTGTACTTTAACAAAACCCAGACTTGTGATCTGTGAGTTGTGTTCTGGCAGGGTCCTGAGCTTACCACGAGATGAGGGCATGTAGAATGCAGGCCTATCAGAACAGAACAAAAATGCTGATGCCACTCTGACTAGGGCACACCGCCACAGTCTCTTACTGGTTACCAGCTAATGCCTTCCACACCTCTTCCCCAGCCCTGCACACCCCCTCTCACAGCCCTCCACAGCCCCCATCCTGCTTCTATTTTTGCAGCACTCATTTGTAGTTTGTCTGCTTTCCGGTTGTTTCATCTCTCCTGTGGTCTATCATCTGGTAAATACCAGAATAGGAAAGGTGGATAGCAGCGGCTTATACAGCTAGTCAAATGAGTGGTTGTCTTTGTCGGGTGTTTGTTGTGGAAGAAGGATGATTTCCAAGCCATAGATACAGAGCCAGCTCAGACTCGTGTGAAGTCCAAGGTGTTTTGTCTAAGAAAAGCTGGCCCACTCAATGCTAGCTTTCTCACATATGGTAAGAAATCTATGTCTACTTTTAAAACAGTCAGAGAATAACTTGTGATACAGGCAGGCTTTATTTATTTTCATTCCTTTAAGCCCCTCAAGAACATGAGAGATATTATTATCACATTTTATAGACAAGGAACCTGAAGCTTTGAAAGGATGTCTTCTCCTCTGAGGCCATGTGAGTGGTGAGTCATGCAGTCAGGACTCAAACCCAGATCTGGCTGCAAGGGGCTGGCCCCTCCATGCTGTGTTCATTGGATTAGCCGAGCAGAAAGTCCTTAAAGGATGTTAGCTCTTCAGCCAGAACAATCTTTTCAAAATGCAAATGTCATTCAGGCATCCCCCTCAGAAAGCTCCTCCTACCCCCTGTTAAACCTTTCAGTGACTTCATGTTGCTTTTAAGATGAAAACCCAGGGGGCTTCTTCCATTCTGCAGCCTAGACTGGCCTGAAACTCACCACTTAGTCTAGGGTGACTTGGGAATTTCTGTCCCTCCCACCTCCACCTGCCCAGTGTGGGGTTACAAATTTGTGCCATAAGGCTTAATTTTATGCTGTACTTCGTACTGAATCCTTCTGAGTGCAACAGAAGCACTCTGCTAAGACCTGAGCTGCCACCCCAGCACTCCAAGAGACTCCTGGTCTACAAAATTATGCCTCACGGGCCCAGCTTCACACGCTTTGGGTACCAGCGTAAGTCTTCCGCATCGCTCTCCAGCTCTCCTTCTAGCTTCATATGCACTCTCTCCTCCCAAAGGGCCTTTCCACACATCATAGTTTTGCCATCCAAAAATGGCTTCTGTCTCTGTCTCATGTCACATCCATCATGCCCAGCTCAGATCTTGTTTTGTTTTTGAGACACCTCCCACAAAAAACAAAACTCTCTCTCTCTCTCTCTCTCTCTCTCTCTCTCTCTCACACACACACATACACACACACACAGAGAGAGAGAGAGAGAGAGAGAGAGAGAGAGAGAGACAGACCAGTCCCTACTTCTTGATAGTCTGGAACTCACTACACAAACCAGGATCCACCAGTCTCTGCCTTCCAAATGCTAGGATTTCTTCCAAGTGCTGGGACAAGAGCCATACACCAACACACCTAGCCCTAGCTCAGGACTTTCAGAGATCTACCTAACTAAGTCCTTTCCCACAATATATATTGATAACCCATTTACTTCTTCTTTACAGCACTCAGTGCCTTGGCTACTTACATTGCAGTGTGATTTTCATTTAGATCTCTCATCTTCCTGTACACACACACACACACACACACACACACTCACAGCTCTGCAGACTTTATTCAGGAAAAGACCGGGTAGCAGGTCCCAGAACTGCATTATTTCTCCAGCACCTAACATACTCTTGGCACTTAGAAAGGCCTTAGTAAATATTAGTTGAGTGAATAATAAAAATGCAGCGACAGATTGCCAAATAGTAAAGCTCTCCTTGGTCTGAAGCAGCAGGGTTCAGCATTCTGTTGTTGTTGTCTCTGCTGTTTTGGCTCCCAGAATGGTGACGGTTCTGCCAAAATGACAGTGGTTTTATTAACGAACTTGCAAATTCAGAAATCAAACCCCCAATGGTTTAAAAAAAAACCAAAAATCTAAAACCTCCTTGAACACTCTAAGGCCCTGGCCTGTCTTATCGCTAGGGGTGAGTCAGAGAAAATGTGCTGAACAAAAAGCCTGGTATTTGAGAGGCCCCACAGAGTCAAAAGCCAGCTGCCAACTCATTCTCAGCTGTCCCACCCTCCACGCTGTAGGCCAGGCCCAGAGGCGGAGCCTTGAGAGCAAAGCAAGATAAGCCATAGCAAACCTCACGGTCTGTCTGGTGGAGGTTTCAGCCCTCAGTGGTTTTGAATGGAAAGAAGAGGGCTTCCGCTCCATGGAGGACCTCGCTTCAGACTTCTGACAATATCTGTTTCTACAGACTCGCAGAAATCCATTGCCGGACCCAAACCTGTCCTCTTGGTCCTTTTTGCTACCTGCAGTGTAGTCTGAGTTCATATTTTTAGTAGCTTGGACTTAGGTGGTGAATAGGGTTGCCCTATTTAGTTTTCCTGGGTGTAAAAGGTATAGGTTTTATGTTACTTACTTTTGCGTTGCTGTGACCATATATACCCTGGACAGAAACAACTCCAAGGGTGAAGGGCTTATTTTGGCTCATGGTTTTGGGAACATTTCAATCTACCATGGCGGGGAAGGCATGGCTGCATTCATGGGACCAGGAGTGTGTGGTAGAGGTTTATTTGCGTGTGTGGCACAAATTAGCAAACAGAGAACAATAGCTGGAAACAGGGCCAGATATTCAGAAGCTTACCCCCAGAGACCAGCTTCTACCCATATCCCACCCCAACCCCAAGAAAGGACTCCAGAGCCTTCAAAATACCGCCATGGGCACTTGCTTCTACACCGTCTCTGCTAAACTTGGAATGGTACTAAGATAATTTATGTGGTCCCAACAGAGATGGTGTTATAGGCTTGTATTCCCAACCATTCAGGAAGCCAAGGCAGGAGGATTGCAAGTTCAAGGCCTACCTCGGCAACTTAGTGAGAACCTATCTGAAAGTTTTGTTTTGTTTGTGTTGTCTTTTGTTTGTTTTAATGGCAGGGAAATAGATAAGAGGCATTGCATTGGCCCAGTACCCTCAAGGTCCTAGGTTTAGCGCTGGTGTGTTGGTTTGAATGAGACTGTCCAACACAGGCTTCGGATATTTGACTACGGGGTCAGTGCCCTTTGGGTGGTTCTGTTTAGAGGACTGTGGAAATTTGGGGGAGGGAGAGCCTTCCTGGAGAAAATACGTCGCTAGGGGCAGCGTCACTCCCTGTTTGGCTTCTCTGCCTCCAGCTTGCAGTAAGGGCTGTAAGCTCTCATCACCTGCTCCTGACACCATGCTTGCTGCTTTGCTGCCCTGCCTCCTTGCCATCGTGGGCGCTCATCCCTCAGACCTGTAAGCCCAAATAAACCCTTCCTTTGATAAGTTGCCTTGGAAAAGTAACTGATACCCCTGGGTACCACACACACACAAAAATAATAATAATAATAATCACTAAATACGCAACCTATTGAGCACAAAGTATTCAAAAACATGAATCTGTGGAGGAGGCTGCAGATTCAACCCCCAGCAGTTTAACTACTTTTTAAAGATATCTCCATTTGAGGCCCAGTTTTTACTTTTTTTTTTTTTCAGATCCTCAAAAAATTAAGATAAGCCTGAGTTCTCTCTATACTTACTTACTTACTTTCCTCCCTATCACTCCCAAGCCCTGGTTGTCCTGCCTGGCCCCAAAATGCATAGCTCAGAGCCAGCCTCCAGGTCTTTTCCCAAGCTCTCTATCTTGGCTGGACATTGGAGAGCTCTGGTCTCCACTCTTGGTCTTCAGCTCTTCCTTCATCTCAGGCTTCTCCTCCTCCTCCACCTGAGGCTGACTCTTCAAAGAGGCTGGAGTTAACTGACAGCCAGAAGGATTTAGAGAGTAAGGAAACCAGAGTTGTGGGTTTTCTTCTTTGATGGACAATCTCCCGTCCCTGTGGCATGACTTTTTCCAGCTTTGGGCCAAGGAGTCAATACTAATTTTTATGGCCCGTGTAAGAAATGCAAAGGAACAGTTCATGTTGGCCCCACACACTCCTCCAGCCCCTCCCTACCCCTCCGGTTCCACATGGCAGAGAATCACTCAAGTATGAAGCACTGTGGAAGAAGAGCCAACGTGATATTTTCCCTTCCTTTTCTTTCGGTAGTGCCTTCCATCAGCTGTGGTTTGCTTTTTTTTAAAAAAAAAAAAAAAACAAGAAACATTGCTTCCTGGCTTACTCTTTCAATTTTCGAAAAGCACTGAGCTAGAAAGGGGAGGGTGGGGGAAGAAATTACTAAGAACCAGCAGGCAGCGTGCACTTCCTGGAAATAGGGTTGTTCTCTGGGTACGTGCAGACAGCACCCAGAGTGTCAAAACCAGATACCCAAAAGATGCGTGTTCCTCACTACCAACACTGAAAGGTGATCATGTAGCTGCTGCCCCCCTCCCCCGTCACGAGTGTCTGTGTCCCTGCGATGATGCCTTCACACTGAACCCTTGCTGCTGAAGGCCTGCTTTGTTGCTTACACTTGAATTCTCTCTTCTGTACTCATTTTAAACGTTCTCCCACCAGCTGAATTCAGTGTGTTCAGGGTATTCTGGGACCTGGCCAGAACTTTTGTGTTTCTTACTTCACTGGGCCATAAAAGATGATACTCCGGTTGGTTAACAAGAGCCCACCTCAGGCCATTCCAGAAACCAAAAGCAATCTCCTCTGGCTTCATTAATTCACTTATCAGAAGAACAGTTCCTGGACCTTCGAGAGAAACCAGTGCTAGCTTCGAGGCTTCCGTCATCGTCTATGTACTGAGGAAGGGCTATCTGGCAGACAGCAGCGTGTGAGACACAATGTGTCATATGGGGGAGGAGGATGAGGCCATTGAGGGGGGAGGGGAGCTTTGTGTCCCATGTATAGAGTAACAAGCCAGATAACTCAGAGGCCAAACGAAGCAGGGTGATGGATACACGGTGAAAGGAGCAGACTCTACAGGGTGGTCGGTTCAGCCCTGAGAAGGTGAAGGAGGGACAATCCTCAGACTTGCACATCTGAGAAATGACGTACAGCGTGGCCCAGCCTGGAGACTCTGCACCCAGCAGCCTTCCTTCTTCGTCAGTCTGTGCCAGAATCAAGACTCCCAGGCTGCCCTGTTGGCCAGCACAGAACTTGAATCACAATCTTTGGCAGCCAAGGGAAAGAGAAAAAGCTCCTGCCTCTGCAACAGGAAGAGTCTGGGGTAAGAAATGCTCCATTCACACTGTCAATGGAACGTTGTTCTTGCCCATGACTGAAAAGAGAAAGGGGAGCTTCCCTTCTGGTTCAGGGGAAAGAAAGAGGCCCCTGTGGGCAAAAAAGAAAAAGAAAAAAAAAAAAAACCTGCTCTACTTATCAGAAAGGAAACCCCCACAGGGCTTTCTGGTCCCACAGAAAAAGGCAAACAGACCCTTCCTGTGGCTCCTTCATTTGAAGGGAACAGGTAGAGTGATGTTTATTATTACAGTTTGCACACACACCCATGGAGCCATGGGCAGGTCAGGAGTGACTTCTCTCTACCATGTAGGGCGCAGGGATCAAACTCGTGTTGCCAAGCTTGGTGAGAAGCAACTGCGGGCCCAGAGAGAGGGATTTTAAAGGTGGATCTCTAAAACACTTATCGCTTTTCTGGCCAAATCCCAGCAGTCAGGCCATGGCTTTGATTCAGCTTTGGGTGAACTGAGCATAAAGTACCTCCTCTGAGCCACTGACACTCCTGAGATGAGATGTGATATTTGCTCTGAGCTACATCCGTGACACCTTGATAATAATGTCTGGCATTTCCTGCTACTAAGCACCTTCTGTAGAGTGACGCCCCCCACCCCATTAATCCCTACAGCAGCTTTACAGATGAAAAACTAAGGCTGCCAATGAACTGACCACTGTGCTGCTGTCCCGAAGCTGGGAAGGGGTGGCCTGGGCTGAGAAGGAAGATGGTTCTTTTTTTTTGGAGGCCATAATTTAACCAAGGTAACACGATAGCCAATCCGGCAGGATCCAGAATCACCTAAGAGACAAGCCCCTGGGTGTATCTGTGAGGTCTTTTCTCCCTTACGATAATTAATGTGGGGGTATCCATCCAAACGTGGGCCATGTGGTTCCACTGCGGAGGCCACAGATTGAAGAAAAAGAAAAACAAAGAGCAGGGATCTGAGTACAAGCATTCATCTCTGTCTGCTTCCTGGTTATGGATACAAGGTAACCAACTTCCTCCTGCTCCTGCTGCCTCACATAAGCCCTTCCTTCCTTCAGAGGCTTCTGCCAGGTCCTTTGTCATGGCCAGGAGAAAAGTGACTGTATTAACCTCTGCAGGTCTCTGTTGTAACCTCTTCTTGGGAATCTAACTGTGTTCTCTGTCAGACCAGGAAAAGGCTGATGGCGAAAGTCCAAAGGCAAGAGAGTCCCTCCTCCCATTTCAATCAGGGGACAAGACTTAACTGGTACCTTTGACCTGAAGCTCACCTCTGGAAGGATGCTACCAGGTCCCCAGAGCCTTAGTCTCCCCATAGGAAAGCTCTTCACCTGAAAAGTTATTCAAATCAGGGAAATTTCCTGAAATTCCCACACACATGCACAGGAACTCACGAATGCACGCACGAATGCACGCACACAAACCATATCCCCCACGGGGGAAAATGCTCTGAATATGCACTCTGATCACTGTTCCTGTTCTGATCTGTCATTGGTGCTGTGCTGAGAGACTGGAGTGAAACGGCCATAGAAACGAGGAGATCCCTGGAGCAAATGTACAGGAGCATATGCCTCCAGTCATTTTTACTGTAAATAGTTCCACAGTAAAATTATTTATCTCTCAGTATCCTGGCCCTGAGACCACTCACGGTTCAGAAGGTGATGGCTGGGCGTAAGTGATAAACTACGCTCGGTGAAGCTCCTATGCCACTCGGGTGACCATCACTACCTGCTCCCCTTGGGGTTTGAACTTCCCCTTCATTCATTAGTGTATTTGTCACCTCAAGGCCATCGCATCAGCCACCGAGGCAGTTTAGCTGTGATTTCCAGAAGCTTCTGCAAGCGAAAATCCCCTCCCACTCATCTTCCTTACCCAGAGCACTGCTCCACCTTGATTAACTGGAGTCACTGTGGTCGGAGTGGCCTGGAAGTCACCCAGCGGCCCTTACCGAGGGCTCCGCAAGTTTTTATTTGTTCCCAGTAAATACCCGATGAGGTTCAGTTCAGTCCATGTGTCAGATGAAATGCCCCACACACTGCTAGCCACATAAACGGCTTGTCCACTTATTAATGTTTAACCAGAGGAAAGGAAGTGGAGTATTGTGTCTGTGTGTTTTTAGGAAACGGGGTCCATCTTTAACTGGTGCTGGATTCTCCTGTGTGTGCGTGTCCTCGAGGAGCCAGGAAAGCAATGGAGGACTTCAGAGTCAGTCTCAGTTCCAACCTTACGCCTCTCTCTTAAGGACCTTCAGCAATTTGTTGAAC
The DNA here is from genome assembly GCF_030254825.1 of Meriones unguiculatus. NCBI lineage: Eukaryota > Metazoa > Chordata > Mammalia > Rodentia > Muridae > Meriones > Meriones unguiculatus. The sequence continues at coordinate 68,846,823 of NC_083362.1, read as the reverse complement.
TTCTCTGTGCTTCAGTCTCCTCACCTGAAAAAAATGAGGTGGTGGTGGGAGGGATCTTACTAACCTCATGAGGTTGCTATGGCAATTAGGTGACTTTCATCAATGATTTCGGATGGGCCGGAAATCAGCCCCCCACCCCCACCCCCACTGTTGACCCAGGTAATGGTGAGGACTCTGTTGTGGATTCCTGCGGCAGGATGTGCCCGCATTCTCCGCCAAAGCCAGGAAGACATTTAAGTAGCAACCTATGCACCTCGAAAGTGGTATCGTATCCTATCGTGTCCTTTTCTGGCCTTTAGAAAACTGGGTTAGCCCTGCATCTTACGGTTTGAATGCAGATAGATAGGAAGGTTGCAGGAACCTCTTCGGTAATGCTAACTGTGCTGTGGAGACTCACCTCTCCTGCCTGGGAAGCCCGGAAGTGGGCATCGTTCACCCCTGCACCATTCCTAACCAGCGCTGGGTTGCCCCCATGACCCCCGGTGGCTGGGAGCCCTGCCCTTGTTTGGCTAACCGATCTTCTGACCTCACCTCTGCCCCCATGTGACCGGATCTCTGTAGTTCTGTTTAAACTTCCTGATGGCTTTCCTTGCCGCAGCTGAGGCCTAGAGACGTCTCTTTCTAGGGCAGCAATCTCTCCTAGGATTTCTTTGAATAGCTCTACTCCTGTATCTGTGGCCATGCGGAATAATTAAGAACCCTGAACACCCTTGCTTAAATGGTTCTGAGGCTGACAAAGGCTGGGACAAGAGTTCTTTGGAAGTTTCATGTTTGATCTTATTATAGGCCTTAGCCCTTCTGTCTTAATTTTTCTGAAGCCCTCTTACTCATCAATAAATGTTTCCATTTTCTATTTCTATAGCTTTCTACCTATCTCTCTGTCTGTCTGTTTCTGTCTGTCTTTCTCTTTCTCTCTGTCTCCCCAATTCTTTTTTTTTTTTTCTTTTCCCATGCCTTTTCTGTATTTTTCGCTTTAGACTTTTGGCAAAATCTAAGCTACATCATGAGAGCAGTGGTTCTCAACCAGTGGGTCATGACCCCCACAAGGTTCACATATCAAATATCCTACATGGCAGATATTTGCTATGGTTGTTTTTTGAGACAGAGATTTTCTGTGTAGCCTTGGCTGTCCTGGCCTCACTTTGTAGACTAGGCTGGCCTCGAAATCTCAGAGATCCGCCTGCCTCTGCCTCTTACAAGCGTGTGCCACCGAACCCAACTAACCTCAGACTTTCTATGCAGCACGGGAGGAGCTTGTATTTCTGATCCTCCCGTTCCACCTGCAGAGTGCTAGGATTCCAGGTGGGGCTCCCTGGATGGCTTATGTGGTGCTAGCAATGGGATCTAGGGCTTGATGCTTGCTGGGCAAGCACTGGAGCAACTGAGCCACAGTCTCATGCTCTTAAGTGTGATTTAAAACGATACAAATCAAGGAGGATCTTCAACACTTTCAAATGTGACTTCAGAGAGTAGTAATTTGGTTTCTGTACTTTCCACACTGACCACTGGGTTCTCCTGCCTTAGTTAGGACTGTTGCATTACTACTCACCCAGGAAAGCCCCATGTCCTCTGCTCAGTATCTGTGTCCTCTTCCTACATAACATTCACCAGGGGTGGGAGAGCTGGCTTAGTAGGTAAGAGACCCTGCTGCTCTTCCAGAGAACCCAGGTTTGAGTCCCAACACCCAGAACGCTGCTGACAATCATCTGTAGCTCCTGTTGCTAGAAATCCAGTGCCTTCTTCTGGCCTCTAGGGGCACCAGGCATGCCTATGACACACAGACATGTATGCAGGCTAAATACTCATACACATTAACAAACAAAAAAGCAAGACAAAAATACCCTCACCAGACCCCTGCCTGGGGTTTTGACTCAGCTGGCCTGGATAAATCCTTACCTTCTCTCCATCTCGTTTCGATCTGGGGCTGTCTACAGTCGACCATATTTGATATGACAGTCTTACTACCCCCCGCACATACCAGCTCTTTCTGTAGGAACTTCCTAGATACCGCATGGTTGTCATGTATTATGTTTGATGTCTTAACCAGGCCCCATGAGACTGTACGGTCTAAGAAGGCTGGTGTCTTCTCTGCTCTTTTCTCTAATGTATTCTAATTGCCTTAAATGGGGCTAGACACTTAGCAGGCTGTTACTTCATGATGATGGGGAACAACTGAACCCTTGGTTCCGTACTGAATGATGATTAGCAGTCAAAGCGTCAACTCTAAAACGTCTAGGAAGCCAGAACATGATGGAAAAACAGCAGAAAAGATTAAACTCTGTGGCGGATGTCGTTTGCTCTTCACTCAGTATATACTCAGTGACGTTGTTTACCTGGTTTTCGTTTTATAACATAACGTTCTCTTTGTTCTATTTATTGTCTCCCCCAAACTTTCCACATTTCAATTTCATAACAGTTACATTTATTATATACGCCTTCTGCAGTACAGAAAAATAAGCAGAAATACTGCAGTTCACAAATGATGTATTCCAAACCGTAAGTATGGACCACGTGTTCAGGAGTCTACTTATTCATGCCGGATTCTTCTTAGAAGGGATCACCTAAGAAATGATTTAAAAAAAAAATTACACCTCACTCCAATTCACCCTAGTGCCCCTTCCCGTCTGCCTCTCAGCTTTGCGTCATCTTTCAGTTTTGTTTGTTATTAATAATCTTACTTTTGAGTCCAGCTAGGGCTGCGCATGTGCGGGTATTATGTGGCCATCCACTAAGTATGAGCAACCTACCGCCAGGGACCACACTTCCTTCCCAAGCAGCCATGAAACGTCAGTGGTGCCTCCAATAGGGGGTTTTAGGGAGGGTCCCTCCACGGTCGGTCTGGAATTTTCTTCATGCCTCTTTTTTTTTTTTCCTTCATCCAGATCACAGTTTCTCCTCCCTGTGGTTCTCTTCAGAAGAGGGCAAGCCTCCTACGAATATCAACCAAATACGGCTTCAATTATTGCATATCAAATCGAAATAAGAGTAGGCACCTCCCCTTGCGTATTGAGGCTGGACAAGGCAACCCAATAGGAAGAAAGGGTTCCAAAAGCAGGCAACAGAGATAGAGACAGCCCCCGCTCCCACTGTCAGGAGACCCACAAGAAGACCAAGCTACACAACTGTAAAATATATGCAGACATCATGCCTCATATATATATATATATATATATATATATATATGAATAAAAAGTATGGTAATTTTTCATAAAGCAGTAAGGTGGGGTTTCAAGAAAAGATTTATTATTTATGTTTTTATTTCTCTGTATATGTGTGTGCCTGTGTGAGTTTATGTGCAGCATGTGTGGGTACATAGTCAGGAAGACCAGAAGGCATCCGATCCCCTGGAACTGGACTTACAGACAGCTGTGAGGCACCTCATGTGGGTGCTGGGAACTGAGCCACGCCCTGGGCAAGAGCACTCTGAGGCACCTCTCCAGCTGCCTGTTTGACTTTGTGTAGAGGGCTCTGATGAATCAACCGGTTTCTCTTCATAGAAAACTAAAATTAAGCCAGGTGGCGGTGCACACTTTTAATCCCAGCACTCAGGGAGGCAGAGGCAGGAGGATCTCTGTGAGTTCGAGGCCAGCCTGGTCTACAAAGCGAGTCCAGGACAGCCAAAGCTACACAGAGAAAACCTGTATCAAAAAACAAACAAATACACACACAAAAAAAAAAAACCACCCTGAAATTAATATACAGTCAAGTACTTAAAATTCAAGTGTTTTATGGGATCCCACCTGGCCCTTAGAATCTCGGCGCAGATGGCTGTTGTTGAAGGAGAAAAGATGTCTGCTTCAGTGATGTAGCCACTGGCAAGGTGCACACATTCCTACAAACTCCTGCCTCCACCTTGTAAACAGCCCTAATAAAATTCATGGGGTCACCAAAATGAATAGACAGACTAAAAAGTAGAAGGGGGCTAACGGAGAATGAGAAGTGGACTAATGGGAGTAGGATGGACAGAAGGTAGAGCAAGGAGCTAAACGATGGGATGGCTTATACTTGCCACCTTTCAATGACTGACAGTATACTTTTGCATACAGACACGAAGTCATGTGACTGGGAGCCAAAAGCCTCAGTGAGACTTGCTGTCTAGACTGTTGAGACAGACCAGGGGTCACACTAAGCCAGTGAAACTTATTCCCGATCTGTAACTACCGCCAAACCCAACTGTGGGGGAGCTGCAGCTTTGCATCAAAATGCTGACGATGCTGGGAAAAGAAGACATCATAATTGTATCAGGGTCTGCTGCCTGGGGATGTTACAATTGTGTTCATAACCCTCTGAAAGCAGAGAGCAGACCTCTTGCACATATGCAGAATAACGTAACAAAATACACATACTTTGAGTCTTTGTGATTAAAGGAAAATGTGCCCCCCCAACACTGTTTTGGGCAAAATAAACAAGGCCTCTTGCATCTTAGGCAAGAGGTCTATCCCTGAGCTATAGCCCCTGTCTAGGAAAACATGACTTTTTCCTGGCTGTTTGTGTTCTAAGGATTTGAAGAATGTTTATTTTTTTTCTCTTCAACACCCTTTACAAGGTTGTCTTTCACAATCTTGACTCTGACATGATTAATTAAGCATACACAATGGCATTTTACTGCTCAAATCTGAAAAAAAATACCTCGAGTCTAACCTTTTAAAGAAATGTCTGTAACTGTCATTACCTGGTGAGAGGCAACAATAGAAGTTTTTTTTTTTTTCTGTTTTTTGTTTTGTTTGTTTGTTTTTCTCTAAAAAGAAGCAGCAGCTTTTTTGCTGACAGAGAAGGGGATAGCTTTGTTTTCTTAGACAAGGTGGCCTCATGAGAAACTCGGGCCATCTTTGGAGGCTGGTGTGGTTTCACAAAACCCAGTCTTCCTCCTAACTGCCTTCACAGCCCACAGGTATTAATCAAGGCAGACGGGAAGTCATTGTGGATTCTCTGTGGCCTGCTACTGTGAGAACTCTGTCCTGCTTGCCCTTTGAGTATAAACCTTTTCCATCACATGGGGCTTCCTTTGAACTCTGACTCATCCTCTTTAAGCCACGATCTCTTGAGAGACAGGAAACACTAGGCTGAAAGCATACTCTCTGCTCCTACAGAGCTCATTCTCTCTTCAGATCCACCTTGTCCACACTGCCCTGTCCCATTCTAAGTGGTGGCTATGAGCTTTAGGTCTAGAGCCAGGCTAGTTGTGTATATTGCCTGCTCTGGCAGGACTCATCAGTGAAGCTTCAGGTTGTCCATGTCAACTCTCTTGTGCCTTGCTCTTCTTGTTTTATAATGCACACAGCAATCCTAAACACACTGGAGTGTTAAGTGAACAGGACACGGGCTGCTGGGCTAGCTTAGTGGGTAAAGATGCTAGCTGCCAAGCTGGATGAACTGAGTTCAATCAAAAGATCCACACAGTAAGCAGAAGAAAACTCACCCCATGGGTTGTCCTCAGACCCCCACAGAGGAATGCAGATAAAATTCAAAAATAAGAAAAAAAATGAACAAGGCATGGAGCATATTAGCTGTTGCTGTTTCAATGTAGAAATCTATGTATTTGGCTCTAAGCAAATTCTAAGTCTTCTATGGTGTTTCTTCAGTCTTGATTTTCAGTCTTGATCTCATATAGCCCAGGTTGGCCTCAAAGTCACTATGTAACAGAGACTAGCTTTGAACTTGTGTTCCTCCTACCTCTACCCCCTGGGAACTGGAATTACAGGGTGCACTACCACACCCGGTTTTATACGGTGATATGACCAAACCTCAGGCTTCATGCATGCTAGACCGGTACTCTACCATGAATAGAGTATGATGAGCTACATCATCAGGCTCATCTCCAGATTTCTGGATGTGCTGGTTCTTGGTTATTTCACTTACCATAATTATAGCCTGGCTGGCACGTATTCATCCGAAAGGCACCATTTACTAAATAACCAGATTTGACAGATTTTGGGCTCAATGCCTTTTCTGATTGAGACAGTATCTTACTCTGTAGCACTGGCTAGCCTGAAACTCTCCATGTAGACCAGGCTGGCCTCAGACTCACAGAGCTCTTCCTTCCTCTGTCTCTCAAGTGCTGAGATTAAAGATACATAACCACAATACCTGGCCTCAATGCCTTCTGCTACCTGACCCCACTCCTTTCTTTCCTGTTTTGTGTTGCATAGGTTTAAAGCAGAATCTCATCATGTGTAGCCCAGGCTGCCCTCAAACTCAGCATTCTCTCATACCAGTTTCTCATGTGCTAAGATTATAGGCATGTGCCACCAATGCTGGCTCATTTGTTCTTGCAAAGAAGTGCTAATAGCGTCCATCTGACAATAAAGAAACTAGAGCACACGCAGGTAAGCTACTCCCCCATCACAAAGCAAGTATGGTTTAACTCATTTGGCCATCGTCTCTTGCTTAGCTTTCTCTGCGCTGCCCGTCAAACGAGAAGCTGTACTTAAACACCAATCACTGGTTTGAAATGAAGGTACTGTTTGGGTGCTGGAGCCCCATATAATAAAAAGAAGTGGCATTTACATGGCATTGTAAACTTTGCAATGCATGTTCTTCTAAGAGATACATCCTCACTATCTCCAGTTTCCACGGAGCAGGTTGAGAGGTTAATTGGCAGTCCCCAACCCAAATTTCCACCAGTGGTAGAACCAGAATGTAAATACAGACAGGCAACGAACGATACTCCCATCTGCTGTTCTACAGGAACCCCACCCCACCCCACTGCCTCTCTCCTAGGACCATCTGAGACTCGACAAACGGCACCCCACCTTGACAATTCAAGGTGCCTCTGAAGAAGCAGTGAGCACAAATTTGCAAAATACTGTGAAACTATCTTGTCTAAGTTCAAGCTTCAGAAAAAGGAAGGGCAGAGAGACCTAAAGCCAGGCCCTTGAACGTTAACTCATCCTGTGTGAGAAAACAGACAGCTGAAAAGTATTCTTTTAATTGAAATATGGATTTATATACATTAACAGGTCAAAGAGGTTTGGGAACCTAATTTATTTTCCTTTAACCATCTAGGAAGTTCATATCCATCAACAATTCCAGGGCGGATTCGAGTGCCATTGGGAATCTCAGGGGAGTTGTTAAGTTAGCGAACCTTGTAGGGAAAGCACACGCTGTTAACAATGTAAAGATGTCTCTCTAACACTTACCTCCGTGGCTTCATTCTCAGCAGAGCACGCGTGTAAGGAACTCTCCCCGCTGGTCTTCCTCATCCTTAAGGAACCCCTTCCAGCGACTGATTTAAGGTTTGGGATACTGTCATTTCATCAACTCTCTGGCAGTGATCCCTAAAAAAGAGGTTAGGAGGTGATGTAAGCCCCCTCCTCATTTCTAATTGTGAAAACACTCGGTGGGTTATACAACAACAGGTGTGTGTGTGTATGTGAGAAAGACCATGGCTGTGGGTTTAGTAACAGTCCCCATTTCTGTAACCGGCCATTCTCTTCAAGGAGTCTGCTCTCTGCAGATACGCAGAAAGACACAGAAACACAAATGCTGACAGGTGTTTGCTGAGGGAGGAAGATTGCGACATCAGCTCAGGGGGTTGATCTGACACCGGCCTTTGCCTTTCCTCACCTGGGACTGCTGATGGGGCCAGAGGGGAGCTTAACTGCATTATCTCACACTCCAGATGGACATGCTCAGGGCCGAGCAAATATCAGGCAGAGACGTGATGTCTAATGGGTCATTCATTTAACATGTTATCTGCTGAGCTCAGTGTACAAAGTCCAATGTGGTGTTGGGGAATGGAAGGAGCCACCAGATGCTGTTTCTATCCAGAGGCTTTCCCGTGGTGCGGGAAGGGAACGTAAATGATCCTAAAAGTCACAAGGCAGTGAGATAATGTGGGAAATCTGATTTCCTCTTCGGTGGAGGTGGCAGGCTTTGGAACGAACATGGCCCCAGGAGAAAGGAATGTCTCTGGCAAAAGAAAGAAGACAAGCAATTAGGAAACACACAGGGACAGAACCCAGAGGGAGAGGTCTGTTTATGGCGTAGGGTCTCAGAAGGTGAGGTGAGAGCTGGTTTTTAACTTTTAATACTAATTCCTGCCTGGGTGTGGTAGTACACACTTTAAGTCAAATGCCCAGGAGAAGCAGGAGTACTGCAAGTTTCTAGTGATGCTTCAAAAGCACTGATAAGTACCTTTGAATAGGATGAATTCCTGTTAACCAGGCATCAGCGGAACCCTCCCGCCAAGCCCTGCAGATATGTCCACAAAGACAGAAAGCCGCTTGTACAAAGTAGGTGGTGGGACAGAGTTACATGCCAGGTGGCAGTCTAAAGAGCAATGTTCAGCCTTCCCAATGAGACCTAGTTAGCAGGGCCTAAAACAGCCATTCCGATGACAGAGACACTAGTAAAACCTGGGCGTGTCCTTCCTCCCAGCGTGCACTAAAGCAGCTGTTTAATTTCAAGCCTTCCAGTGAACACCAACAGCATATAATATTTGCATGGAACCATCTGCACACCTCATGGTTTATTTCATAATCCAGATGTGTTGAGTCAACTCTTTTCACGCATCAGTGAATACTGTCAGAAGAGGTGGGGGTAGGAAAGGGGGGAATAAAACAGAGAAGGAATGAGGAGGAAAAAAAACAGTATTTTATGACCAAGTCTCCAATTCTACATTTCACAATTCAGTGGACTCTAGGAGCCTAGTATGATTTGTGTCCCAAACAGGAAGTAGGGTGATGCAAGTGGAAAATGTCACGAGGAGTATACAGACTTGGCTATGATTTTTAAGCCACCTGGTGGCTTATTTCAATCTTTTTTTTTATGCTTTTCTGACTATATCTTAGCTTCATCTGTATATGAGGTATGCTGGGCTTGAATGCAACAACAAAACTGACTTTTTTTTTACTCCACTTAAAAAATTACATATTTATCTATTTATTTGGGAGGGTAGCATGCATGTGCATACAGAGGTCAGATGACAGTTTTCTGAAGGCTGAATTTTTGCTCTAACTGAATTAGTGGCACTCTACTCCCTTGTGGACAAACATACTCTGCAGTGCCCTGTTAAGAGGATGTGTTCCCATTGTCCCTGATGTGCTTTCAGCATCAGCACATTAATTATGCTGTCACCAGGCAGAATACAAGACAGGGGAAAGATCCATCAGACTATCAGAGTTCATCTAGGGAGCAGGCCACATCTCCCATGAGGGACAGTGACAGGACAGCTTAGGCTGGTGACTGAGGAAAAGTTTGCCCTGTGGAGTTTTGCCCTGTACAGCTTTTAATATTTGAAAATGTTTCCTGCTCAGAGGGAGACGGATCTTAGGATGGTTTTGCCACTGAGATTGGGTGAGTGGGTCCCGGCTCCCTTCAGGGTTATATCCCAATATCTGGATATATTTTAGGGTGTCTCTTCTCAGGGGAAGGGATTGTTTCTACTGGGTAGAGGCCAGGGATTCACTGGGTACGTACATGCCACAGGATGGCCCCCACAAGAGAAAACTAGCCTGCCTGTGATGACAGTGGTGCTGTGGCAGGAAACCCATGATAATCTTGTCCTATTATCTTTTTCCTATACTCTATACTGCTAGGGATCCACCTAGAGTCTTACACACACATCAGGTAAATGTTCTACCTCAGAGCTACAGATCTGGCCTTTCACTAATTTTTTTTTAATATTTAGATTTATTGAATGTTTTGCCTACATAAATGTGCACGAAGTCTGGTACCCATAGAGGTCAGAAGAGAGCATTGGTTACCCAGGAAACAGAAAGGTAGAGATGCTTGTGAGTCACAGTGTGTATGCTGTGAGTCTCCATCTGGATGCCAGGAACCAAGCCCTGGTCTGCTTCAAGAGCAGCAAGTTCTCTGTACCTCACTGCTTGCTTGCTTGCTCAGCTGTTTTTGTTTTTGTTTGTTTGTTTGTTTAGTTTTTTGTAAGACAAAGTCTCATATAGCCTGTGCTGCTCTTAAACTGACTACATAACCCAAGTTTATATAGGCAGAGCATATCTTTGAAGTCCAGGCAGGCTTACGTGAGAAGGTTTTAATAGTGTACTATTATCCCAAGAGAGCTGAGTGTTTGTCCCCTATCATTGCCACCATGAATTCTTTGTTTGCTTGCTTGCTTGTTTTGTTTGTTTGTTTGTTTATCTAGACAGGGGTTCTCTGCGTAGCCCTGGCTGTCCTAAAACTCACTCTGTAGACCGGGCTGGTCTTGAACTCACAGAGATCTGCCTGCCTCAGCCTCTCAAGTGATGGGATTAAAAGTGTGGCCCACCACTGCTTGGACCTATTAATTCTTTTTTAAGAAGAAAGGAAAGGAGAATAGGGCAAATGATGGAGAGGTAGAGCAAAGGAAGGGTTGGGGAGGAAAGAGAAAAGAAAAAGGCAAGAGGAAGAAAAGAGACAGACATAAGCATTGTCTCTGCAGATCTGAAAAGGCCTCAGCTAGCAAACGTTTCCTGGTTGCCTGTTCTGCACCCAACTAATTTGGCACTGGCCTTGATATCATCTATAAGGTGTGTTTCAGAGCTGAACATGAGGGGTGAATCAGATGAAAAGATGTGCTCCAAAACCATAATTGCAAATATTTAGTTTTGAGAAGCGAAGAATTAGTATTTCCAAAGACCAAAAGCTATTGCAAATCCTTGGGTAGTCCAGACATATTTAGAAACCTGAGAAGCGAGCCAAACACACCAAGAATCTTTGTTACCTATTTTCACAATATGCAGCTTTAAACTGTTGATCGTCATCAAAATATCTCCTTATACATTTGGAAAACAAAGAACACCTGCCCTCTATAAGAGCTATCTCTACCTTGAAATGTTGCCAGGTCACTGCCTTCACCTGCATCCTCCCACACAGCCCTCTCACAGAGTCAAAGGTTGAGCTGCTGAGCTGAGCTAAATTAAAATCTGTTGCCCATTTCCCATGGTGCTAGCTGTACGTCTGATCTTTGGATATTTCCTGATGTGTCATGAGAACAGTGCAGCTAAGGACCAGAGGAGGTGTCTGTGGTGAAATTTAGTACTTGAAGCGTGTGTACAGAGCTGCAGCAGAGACTGCCCATCCCTCACTGTTGGACTCACTCACATTCCTCTCATCACAAATGGAAATGCCAAGGGTAACTCAAACATGAGCTCTCCACTTGGAAGACAGCCCCGCTGAGCCCCAAAGAACTGAGAATCGATCAGTCAGGGTCTGACCTCATCCTGACTTTTTATTTTACTTGTAATCATAATGACCACTATCTGTGTTCACGGTATATATATATGTATATGCACGCCATGCAGGGAGATAGAAAAAGTAAAATTTCCCTTTCCTCTCTGAAAGCCCAAGCGCTGTGAGCTCAGCACTATTAATAGTCTCTCGTAAGTTCGCCCAAAAGTTTTTAGAGAGAATAGAAAAATTATTTTTTTTCCTGTGCCCCAATTTCTTTTTCTTTTTCCCCAGAGTTCTCTCTGTATATTACCACAAAGCCTTTAGCAGGCCAGTACCAGAAATATCTTAGTATTTCAAAGAAATTAGAGAGACAATCAGAGAAAGTAAGAGATGGTCATTACTGTATGTGACAGACCAAATAATTTTTTTCCAGCCTTCAGTGGTTTTCTGCTTATGGTATGATTTTAATGCATATTCACAAGTTCTTTGAATTTTTTTTCCTTATTTGCAAGCTTCTAAAGTCACTTTTATTTATTTATTTATATTTAATTTTTGTTTTTGAGATGGGGTTTCTCTGTGTAGCAGCCCTGGCTGCTCTGGAACTCACTTTGTAGATCAGGCTGGCCTTGAACTCACAAAGATCAGCCTGCTTCTGCCTCCTGAGCGCTGAGATGAAAGGCATGCTCCACCATCCCCTGGCACAAGTATTTTTTTTAATGATAATGTTTATAAAATAAAATTAAAAAACCAAAATAATTTTAAAGTAAAATAATTTAAAATTAATTTTAAATAATAATTTTAAAAGAAACTCTATAATGTTTTGATTAAAGAGAGGGCTTAAGTCCCAGCATTAAGTGGGGTCTTAAACCAGCGTTGGTGGAGCCAGTGAGAAGGCTCTGTCAGTAATGGCATACTCTGGCCAAGCTTGGTGACCTGACTTCATTCCCCAGGACTCATTTGGTGTAAGGAGGGAACTGACCCTCACAAGTTGCCCTCTGACCTCCGCACACATTCTGTGGCATTCCTATACCCCCACACAAACACATGAAGATATAATTTCAAAAATTAAAGTTTAGTTTATAAAAACACAGTCAATGATCATTGTTTGTGGAGGCTGCAGGGCTGGTGTATCAGTTCCGTCATGGAACGGAGTGTGGTGGTCTCAGCCACGAACCTCTCCTTGCTTCAGTATACTGACATCTCATTGTTTACCAGTTACTTCTCTTTTTTCAGTGGTGTAATAATCTATCTTGGCTCACACGGAGGTCTCCATCCACTGTCTCTGGTTCTGTTGATTCTGAGTCCACGGGGAGGCAGATACCATGGTCTCCAGAGTACCAGAGGTGGCTGTCCACCTCATAGAGGAGAGGAAGGAACCAGGGGCTAGGTAGAACCTTCAAAAGCACCCATCCAATGGTGACCTATTTCCTGCCATGAGGCCCCATTTCCGAATGCTTCCAGAACCTCCCAGAATGGCGTCACCGGCTGAGAGGCAGGCAGTGGCAGACACTTGAAATTATTCCACCAACCACAGCCTTGAAATCCTAAAGCAGGATTGTGTCACTGGCCTAGCTTGTCCTCCTGGCAGGCGTTTTGTCTCCCGTGGCTATAACTTAATCTTTGTTCCTTGATCACCTGCTGGGGTAAGTATCCATGTATCTGATTTGTGCCTGTAGAGTACTCAGAGGTAGAGGCATTTTGGCCTCTGGTCTGGCTAAGGGGAGATGCAGCAACTTCATTCACAGTCTCTGTCTGCTCACCTTCTCGGGCTTTTCTTCCTCTTAGAATCAAAGTCCCATTTCCTAACCCCATCAACAAACCAGAAGTCACCCGCCTTCCTCTGTCAATTGCTTGTCTCACCTAACCGTTCTCGTCATATTAGCACATGTCATCGAGGGCAGAAAGTAATGGAAACTTAATACGTTCTTAAATTTAGGCCAGCTAGGTGCTGAAAACAATATGTAGGTCATTTGCAGGAAGAGAGACCTAACTAAATCCATAGCCCGACTGAGGGTTGACAAGGAGCTGCAGCCGGACTTCAGGATCAGCCTTCCTTACTCCTGGCCAACTGGTTCAAGCCATTACCTCTCTCCTAGGCAGCCCACAGCTCCTCAGGGGCAGCTGAGCCCGTGGGGGGTCGGAGGGGTGTCTGAAGAGCCATCCCAGCTGCCCGCATGCTCACTTGAGCTGAGTTGGGAGAAAAGGCGTCCTGGGGCCTTCAGGTAAGTGTCGGCAGTGAAAGGAGAAAGCCAGATGAGGGAAAGGGTCTCTGTCTCCCTCAGGGCAGGACTACAAGCTGCTCCCTCTGGCTGTTAGGCTGTAGCTGACTCAGCACCCAGGGCAAGGTAGGCTAGGGGGAAGGGGAACCTCAGCCGTAGCCTTGGGATCCCATCATTCCTGCCCCTGCCACCAGGCCAGTTTTCCAGTCACCGTGCAGAAGCCAGCTGAATCCAGTGTCTGCTGGACACTGAAGACATTTGAAATGACAGAGAGTTTACTAGAGAACCAACAATTCTACTTTACAAACCACATTTGTGCCTTTGGGCGAAGGAATGCTTTGTGAGACAGCACACTGTGGATACTTCTCAACACCATTACGGTTCCTTTGAATGTCCTTAACGTTCAGCGTGTTTGTTTTGGATTGCCTTTTTTTTTTTTTTCTTTAGGAAATGACTCAAATTCTGTGGGTTTTGTTCTGCCAACTGATTTCAGACATAGTAAAATTTGCAAAAAACAAAACAACAACAACAACAAAAAAACAGGATCAATAAAAATAACAGTTGCATTCAGGGCACTGTGAAGAATGTGGAAATCATTAGAAGGCACTGAAAAGCCCAAGGAGGAAAGGGGCACTTGGTAGAGGATGCTCTGTTCCAATTCCATGCTGTAGGAGCTGAGAAAGAGCAGTCGGGGTCGGTTATCTAGTACCAAGCAGTCAGCTCTGAAATCATGTACATACGAGGAACATGTATAGACTAAGCAGATTGCGTTTATTTATTTAGCACTGTCGTACATATAATTATATATATATTTAAAACAATTAAAAAGAGGCCATGAATTTGAGAGAGAACAAGGGGAAAGAGGTTCATGGGAGGGCTTGAAGGAAGGAAAGGATGAAATGATACAATTGTACTTCTTGTTTCAGAAAAAAGAAAAAAGATTAAAAAGAGTATTAAGGGCTTGGGATCAGGGACTGGTGAAGGGGCTGTCAGCACCATGTCTGGCCACGAAGGTGGCAAAAGAAGCCCCTGAAACAGCTCAAGAAGCAGGCCAAGGAGATGGATGAGGAGGATAAGACTTTCAAGCAGAAACAGAAAGAGGAGCAGAAGAAACTGGAGGAGCTGAAAGCCAAGGCGATGGGGAAGGGGCCCCTGGCCACAGGTGGAATTAAGAAAGCTGGCAAAAAGTAAGCTATTCCTCGTATCTGAGGTGATGGTGACCCTCTTCCATTCCTATTTAAACATCTGGATCTCCTGCCATAAAATCTTTGCCACCTACAACCAGAATGAAGTGTTATCCTGGAGCCTATTGTACATTGTAATAAACTTTTGTAGTAAAACAAAAACAAAACAAAACAAAACAAAACAAAAAAGTATTTAGGAGTAAAAATAAAAAAGTGAAAAGGGACACTTTACCTGAGTCTGACTTTGTTTTCTTCGTTTTTGTTTTTGGACACATTCTGTATCCTCAGGCTGGTCTCAAACTTGTTATCCTCCTGCCTCAGTGTCTGAAATCTGGGATTACTGCCTTGGGCTCCATGCTTTTGTTTGCTTCATAAAGTAATGTCAAACTTCAAAGTACCAAAAATTGTAGAATAGATGGTCAGGGACATAGCTACTTTTAAAAATACTATCACATTATCATCTCTAAACTTCAAAGCTGGGCTTGGTGGTACATACCATAATTGAAGAGCCTGCAAATTAGAGGCAGGCGAATCAGGGATTCAAGATGATCTGGGACTATCTAGATAGTTTGAGGACAGCCTGAATTGTATGAGACCTTGTCTTAACAACAACAAAAAGTAAATAATAAACTTTCTGATTTGGGGAGAATTCTAGATCCACAGGCAGCCATGTTAACAGCTTAACCAAGGTGCACGAAGCCTTTGGAGAGTTGTCCTGAGAAATGAGTAAGGCGGAAACAAATCCCAAGAGGTTTGGGCTGCACCAAGATGGAGGACGTGATGGGAGAGTCTTTAGAAAGGGATCACAGAAGCAGAACAAAAGATTTGAGCCAAGTGGAACAGAAGCCTAAACTCATGTGCACATACCCACAGACAGACACACACACACACACACACACACACACACACACACACACACACAAATAATAATAATAATATACCTAAAAAAAGAAAGAAAGAAAGAAAGGAGCAAACAGGTGGCAGCTTCCTCTGCTTCCTCTGGTCTGTTCATGCCTGACAATAAGCAGGAAGCCACAGTCTCTCGGTGAGACCAACTGCTCAGCCATGGGTCCTCTCAAACCTTCACTGCCTATCGCACAAGACACAAGACTGAAGACACCTGGAACCAGAACACCCTGTGCCTCAGCACACGTAAACATGCGAAAGCCTTTGCAGCGCTGAGTAAACTTTTAGAGCCTGCCCCTCCCCCTTTGAGTGGGAACAGCCTGGCACTGAGAAATATGTGTGGCACCTTTTCCCACACTTCTAGAGAAACAAAAGAAATAGATACGGTAGAAGATGAGTTTGGATAATGAACATAGCTCCTACCCATTGCTTATCACATGACTTGCTGCCAGGAATGTTCATCCAAGAACAGTTAACCCAGAAGGGAAATTATTGTGGTAAAAGCCAAGGCCTTACTAGTATATGTCACCGGTGTACAAAAGGGTGAAATAGTCAATGAGGGATAAAAAGACAACCAGTTGAAAATGATGTAAATGAACAACCAACGCTATGTTTCTTAAAAATATGTTTGTCAGTCGATAGCCATGCCACCCCAAACACACCTGATTTGAGGTAGCTTGCCTAGTTAGTACATGGATGGGAGAAATGCATTTGTCAACAATTTAGAATGGGTTTTGTTATATGCTAGAGAGCCTCAATCAGAAAGCTTTTGTTTAAGTCTTAAGTAGGGAATGAGAGCTTATTTTTTTTTCCAGTACTTTTATGTGTTTTGCTGGAATTCTTACTAAAATAACTAACCCTCCCCAAATTCCTAAGCTCAGAATGACCACATCCGAGTTAATCCCCAAGGGCTGAGAAAGCTAAATGTCAGTGATAAGCAGCCAACTATAGTAGCTGCCGGGCCACGAGGCAGAGTAGCAAGAAGACCCCAGAAAAGCCTTTCAGAGACAGACATTCCTGTCGCCAGCCCTGAAACAGTTCTTGTCTGTTTCTCTCCACCAGATTGTAGAGCGCAACAAAACATTTGGCAGAGGCCAGTTTCCACTTTCCACTTCCTTGGGTCTGGCCAATTGCAATGTTTTTTTGTTCTGTTTTGTTTTGTTTTTTCTTTTCTTCTCCCATAGAAGAAGAAAGCTCACAAATATAGATGCTGCAGGGAGGTGGTGACACATGCCTTTGATGCTCCGGAGGCAGAGGCAGGTGGATCTCTGTTCTACAGAGTGAGTTCCAGGAGTTCCAGGACAGCTCTGGCTACACAGAGAAACCCTGGAGAGACGGCTCCGAGGTTAAGAGCACTGGATACTCTTCCAGGGGTCCTGAGTTCAATTCCCATCAACCACATGGTGGCTCATGACCATCTCTAATGAGATCTGATATCCTCTTCTGGCCTGCAGGCACACATGCAGGCAAATACTGTATACATGATAAATCTTGAAACAACAACAACAAAAGAAAACCCAAACAAATAAACAAACAAAAACAACAACCCACAAATATAGATGCTAAAGAATGTAGTGGAGCTCAAAGCACACACACACAGACACACTGTAATTATGGAGAATAAAGCAGTAATTTCACCATGGGGAAACCTGGCAGACAACTCCATATCCACACGGCCAAAGTTAACCTTGCTGCATTGTGACCGGTCAGCTTCAGGTGTCTCCTAACAGGAGGTACTGGAAGGACTCTGCATCCCTCCTGTGACAGTCTTGTCTAAAGGGACTCCCTTGAGCCCAGCTTGAGTGAGCACACAAACCCGAGGGAACTGAGCAGTGTGTACAGCAACCACCCCGTGTTGTGAGATGGGGACTCACTTGTCCTGGACCCCAGGACACCACAAGGTGATGGAATTCAAACTTTGGGTTCCTTTTGCTATAAAAGATAGCACCGACAAAACTTAGTGAGGTCTGCAGAGAATAGGATAGCACCGTTCAGAGCAAATGCTTGCTTCTGGTGATCGTCCTGTGGTCACATGATGGAATCCGTGGCTTTAGGAAATACAGACAACATTTAGCGAGTAAAACATCATCAAAGCTACAATTTATAATGGTTTGTTGGTTTTGAAACAGGGTCTCCCTTTACCCCAGTTGCCCCAATACTCATTTGTAGCCCAGGTTGATTAAAATTTACCACAACCCACCTACCTCAAGCTCCCAAGAGCTTGTCTGAGCTGTTTTTAGTTGTGTTTCTTTATGTTATATGAGGAGAGATGGCACATGCCATGATGCATGTGTGAAAGTCAGAGGACGACGTACAGGAGAGAATTCTCTTCTTTTACTGCCTGAGGCCTGGCAAGCAAACTGAGGCTTAGGTACAAAGTGGCTTTCTTTGACTGCCTCCCCTGTCCCGTCAGAGAGCTTTCTTTCTTCTCTCCTTACTTCCTTTTTTCCTTCTTTCTTTCTTTAATGTGCATGAGTATTTTTCCTGTGTGTATGTGTGTGTACCAGGTTTGTGCTCAAAGAGGGTATCAGGTCCTCTGGACCTAGATTTAACTATGGTTGTTAGGTACCGTGTAGTCATTGGGACCCAAACTTGTGTCCCATACAAGAGCAGGCAGAGCTCCTAACCTCTGCGCCATCTTTCAGTCCCATCAGAGAAAGTTTGACTGATGAAAATATTCTATATCTCGATTGTGAGGCTGACTGTAATAGTTACTCGGAAAACGCACAGTTGGCAAAGTTCGTTGAACTTAAAGGCACCCATGCCGCTGCTTATAAACACATCTCAAAAACCAAGGCTGTTCATTTTTAATGTTCATTTTTATTTATGTGCGTATCTGTGTTTCTCTGTGTGAATGCCTGTACATATACACATGTGTGTCATTGAAGGCCAGGAAAAAAAAAGTGTTAGCTCCCCTGGAACTGGAAACAAAACTCCGCAGGAGTAGTGAGTGTTTTCAACCTCTGAGTCATCTCTGCAACCTCACAAGATTTTTTTTTTTTAATGTTCATTTTGATATCGTTCATTTTGTTCTGCGGAATACAGGCACTACTCAAACGTGAAGTATTTCTGTTTAATGTTTTATGCCCTAGGGGCATAGCTGGGGTCATCAGGCAAGGGTCATGCTAACTGGCCTCACAGTAGTTATGTCTGTTGCTTAATACTACCTATCGATTGACTGACTGCCCAGATGACTCACGGAGCTCAATGAGTTCTCACTGGCTTGTTACAAACGTGTTTCCCCTGATGTGTCCTTTCCTCTCATCTCTTCTGAGCAGGCAGCAGCACGTCTCGTAGAGTATCGTGTGCACCTTGCTTGCTTTTTAAACAGCTGCAGGCATTTCTTCTCTCAAAAAGACCCTTCAGGCCAGCATGATGGCTTGGTGGTAAAAGGTATTTGCTACCCATGCCTGATGACCTGGGCTGTGCCCCAGCCTATACTAAAGCAACCTTTGGACATTTGACGTCTGACTCTTGTGATTCTACCCCACAGTTCCTGTCAGAGCTCTCCTCCGGTTTTCCCAAATTTCCTAATATTGTGGCGATTGTTATCTAGAGTGCTCCACGGGACGTTCTTCATTCACGAGGAGAGGCGTAAATTATTTCCTTTGTGGGTTTTGCTTACTGGGAGACACGATGTGTCTTTATTTCTACCTCATTTCTGGTGGCATCACAGAACTCCCCACAGCATGTCCAATAATAGACGCAGAAACATCTAGCAGATAAAAATACTTAGGGGGCTGGGAAGGTGAGTCAGCTAGTAAAGCATCTGCCAGACAAGCCGGACGGCATGAGTCTGGAGCCACAGCACCCAGCTGTAGAGCTGGGCACCACGGCAGCTCCTGCATCCCAGCGCTGGACTTGCAGAAACTGGCGCTTTCTGCTCAGCCAGGGCAAGGGCAAGGTTCAGTAAGAGACCCTGCCTCAGGGCTGGAGAGATAGGTCAGCAGTTAAGAGCACAGGCTGGGGCTGGAGAGAGATGGCCCAGAGGTTAAGAGAACTGGCTGCACTTCCTAAAGGTCCTGAGTTCAACTCCCAGCAACCACATGATGGCTCACAACCATCTATAATGAGAGTTGCTGCCCTCTTCTGGCCTGCAGCTAGACATGCAGACTGTATACATAATAAATAAATCTGTTAAAAAAAAAAAGCACAGACCCAGTTCCAAGGGCATTTAATATTTCCTTCTGGCCTCCAAGGGATGCACACACACACACACACACACACACACACACACACAAATGAGAGAGAGAGACACAGAGATACACAAAGAGACACAGAAACAGAGATGGGGAGAGAGACAGAGAGAGAGAGACAGAGAGAGGGAGGGGGAGAGGGAGGAAAGAAGAGGGAAAGGGATAGAGGAAGAGCGAGGAGGAGAGAAAGAGTGAGAAACATACACATAAATAAAATACATCTTTCGAAAATCAGTACTCACATATGGTGGCCTACACACACACTAAAACTCCATTCCCAGGGGATCTGGTGCCCTCTTCTGGCCACTGTGGGTACTCAAAACTCATGGTGCACAGACATTGAGTGAAGGCAAAACATAATATCAAATGAGGAAAATGTATCAATTATTTAAGAAACAAGACCCTGCCCGCCTTCAGAAATAATGTGGGGAGAGATCGGGAAAGGCACCCAGCATCAGTGTCTGGCCTGCACGTACGCACGGGCACACACATGGATGGGCAACCCATGCACACGAACCCCACACACAGACATACAACACGCCGATCTCTCACCTTCTGTCTTTGAGAAACTTGTTAATGACCTGGTGGACAGCGGTCGCCAAAAAGATCTGCATGAAGCAGCCTGTAGCTTCTCTCATTAGCGTTTACAAATTAAGCTAGGGATTCAAAAATGGCTAGCTCCATAAGCAAACTTCCTTTTCTTAGGCTGTGATCAGGAATGAGCAGAAAGGACCGGCCCAGCCTGAGAGCTAGTTCAAGCCCCAGCCTGAAACATGATGAAAATGGTTGTTTTAAGCCCAGCCTGGGCTCCGAGGCTGCAAGGTGCCCTACCTCAACTATAACCCTGGCACAAACTTTTCTTTCTTTCTTTCTTTCTTTCTTTCTTTCTTTCTTTCTTTCTTTCTTTCTTTCTTTCTTTCTTTCTTTCTTTCTTTCTTTCTTTCTTCATCAAAGAAGAAACAATCAAATTGAGAAAAAATCAAATCATGGCTCAGTAACATGCTAAGCATGAGGACCTGAGTTCAGTTCTATAGAGCCCACAGCGGTGGGGGGCAAGAGCTGGGTGCCGGCTGGTGAGATGGCTTAGTGGTTAAAGGCACGTTAGACCCTTCGTGATGGACGGAGCAGACTCCTGAAACTCTGAGCTCTACACATTCATGGCGACATGGTGACGTACCACCCCCCCCCCGACATGCACACATAATTAAGTAAATATAGATGATAGCTTTTTTTTTTTTAAATGCTGAATGGTGGCACGTGCTTGTCATCCTAGCTCCGGGGAGGCAGAGTCAGGGAGGATCCTTGAAATTTAACTATGAACCAACCTTAATCCTGTTGTGTCTATGGATTGGTTTCTGGGAATTACAGCAAATTCACAGTTGTAACGTGATTTACCTTGTTGCTAGCCAGCTGGCCCTTTAAGAGTTCTTAGCTGTTAGAACTGCTTGACCCCATGACCTTCAGTGTAGGCTGTAAAAAACGCCAGCAGAGTCTGAGAAAGGGATGTCGCGTAGTTTGAGAAGGGAAGGCAGCTGGGGCAGAAGATATTGTCGGAAGACAGCTGAGCCAGGAGAAACTGAGCTGAGCAGATAGGCTGGAACAGTTGTTCTATATGGAGCTGCTAGGCCCATACAGTCTGTTCTCTACCCTTGCTGTCCTCTGGTCTTACCTCTCACCGTATTCATCTCTTATTGAAACTGCTTTAATAGTTTAAAAAGTTTTAATTATGTCTGTCTGTCTGTCTTTATATGGTGTGTAAGCGTGAAGGCTCATGCGTGTGCCATGGCACACACACATGGACATCAAAGGGCAACATTCAGAGTCCATTCTTTCCTCCCACCGTGAGTTCTGGGATTGAACTCAGGTCCTCAGGCTTGCCCAGCGAGTCCTTTTGCACGCTGAACCATATTGCCAGCTCACGCTTTCATAGATTTTGATCCTCTCCTTACTAGAACGGCATCTGGTACCTCTGGAATGATACTGTGCATCTGGATGACCTAGTATCTTAGTTTCCTGTCCTGTGGCTGACCAAGCAGCTAACTGGAGAGAGTAAAGATTTGGCTCACAGTGTCAGGTTTCGCTCAGTCACTGTCCAGAAGCCACAGGGCAGGAGCTTGAGGCAGCTAATACACTCACAGTCAAGAGCAGAAATCATATATATATATAAAATTGTACACACACATATACATATGTACTTATGTACACATACATATACATATATACACACACATACACACACACATATATATCATGAATATGAGTTTGCGGATGGGAGCCCAGTGTCTTTTGTTGTAGTTCTGAGACAGTCTTCCCCCTGTAGACAAAGCTGACCTTGAACTTTCTTTCTCTACCTCCTATGTCTTGAGTTAAAGGCATGTGCCATCTTCCTCATTTTCTTTTCTTTTTATTTTTTTTTCATAAATTGCAACCATAGGGCATTTTATACAATTCTTGATTTTAATGTCTTTAAAATGGGGAATGAAGAAAACTGTAAAGTAAGATCCAATTTTTTTTTCTTTATCTTTTACAATTAGGTCTTTGCCCACGCCTAATTTAACAGCATTGTTGAAAACCAAGCTATAATTATCAAATCCCTCAAAGGCTGTAATTTAGTTGCTTCCCTTTTTAAAACAAACATCGTATTTTGATGTAATTTTAGATTCACATGTAAGTAGCAGAGCTGGTGCTGAGTTCTGGATACCCTCCCCAGACTCTTTAATGTCGCTGCAGGCTTTACGGGGGCCCAGTTGTCAAGACTGAACAAGCAACACTGGCCTACCATCATTTACTAAACCCCAGACTTCATTTGGATTAGTACCATTTTTCCATCATCCCATTTCTGTCCCAGGATCCAATTCAGGTGCTTTGCTGCATTTAGTTGTCCTGTCTCCTCAGAGCCCTCTGGCCAATGACGATTTTTCTTCTCTATTTTTCACAACCTTGACTGTCTCGAGAAACACCAGCCATGTGTGCTATAGGATATCTTCCAAGGCCGGGCCATCCGACAAGTTTGTCTTGGTCAGAGTCAAGTTATAACATTTGGAGAGGATAGAGACAGTGCCCTTCCTTGGCCCATGACAACGATTTGTGTCACTGTTGATAACTGGGTTTTTAAGAAAACAATCCTCACCCTTTTAGCACGCATTACCTTGAATCTTATATTATTTTCAATGAATAATGACACATAGTGTGCATAGGATTGGGACACAATGAACTCCTGGAAAGTGTGGGTCTCACCTTGGACAGCAGGAGCTGGGACCTCAGCCCCATCAGGCGTGGGTCAGTGGGCTTCCAGGATGGTATGGAAACAAACCGTACTTCAGTAGTGAGACTCTACTGTGATGCTGAATGCAAGTTAGCTGCTGATATTGGAGACCGGCGAGTCCCCTCTCTGTACTCACAGAGGTGGGTGCTGAGACCTCACAGTTACTTGTTTACTGTTTCCCTCCTCATTGGGAGAGCCCGGAGCTTGTCAGCCTTAGTCATCGCTGTGTCCCAGCACTCAGCAGGAAGCTTGGCACACAAAGCAAACCAATTCCACAGCCGGATGAATCAACAGAGCCGGCTTTAAATGTGCATCTGGCAGGGTCCAGTCAGCAGATAGACGCTGCATCAGTTGTTTCAGCAGAGGGGATTAAAGGCACAATGGTAATGCTAAACTCACACAGAGGCAGCCCATACAGAAAGCAGCCTTCTGTCTCCTCTGCTCACCTAGAGGGCTTGGGAACAAAAGGAATCGACCGAGAGAGAGAGAACACGATAGTGGGAGGAGACACCGCGGAGGACTTGCAACCTGACTCAGAGTGGGGTGCCCCACAACAGAGCCGACGTTTCAAGGGAGGTGTGCTGCAGCCGGTTCTGTAGGTTACGAGTGCCGAGAGCTGCTGACTTGACTCCCCTGGGCCACAGGCAGGACCTGTGGCTGTCAGGCGAGGAAGTGTGACAGGGCTCCAGGTCTCAAAAGCAAGGAGAAAGGAGCACGGACTTCCCCCTCCTCACCCTTCGACTCCAGCATTCCTCTGTAGAAAGATCCTTAGAGGGAGCCAGCTCAGCTGTCGGGCTGTAGTTTGCACATCTCCCAGCCACAGAGTCACAAAGCAGATTATGGAATACGGGAGCTGTGACTGAAACAAATGCTCAGTGCCTGGTCATGGCTGGGATCAGATCCCAATGTGCTAACCCAGTGTCTAACCACCTCAATAGCCCCCTTTCTACCCACAGTCCTGTGGAGCTTTAGCCTTCCTTCCTTCCTTCCTTCCTTCCTTCCTTCCTTCCTTCCTTCCTTCCTTCCTTCTTTCCTTCCTTCCTTCCTTCCTTCCTCCCTCCCCCTCTCCTTTCCTCCCTCCATCCATTCCTCCCTCCCTCCATTCCTTCCTTTCTTCTTTCCTTCCTCCCTCCATTCCTTCCTTTCTTCTTTCCTTCCTCCTTCCATTCCTTCCTTTCCTCCCTCCCTCCCTCCCTCCCTCCCTCCCTCCCTCCCTCCCTCCCTCCCTCCCTTCCTTCCTTTCTTCTTTCCTTCCTCCTTCCATTCCTTCCTTTCCTCCCTCCATCCATTCCTCCCTCCCTCCATTCCTTCCTTTCTTTTTTCCTTCCTCCTTCCATTCCTTCCTTTCCTCCCTCCTTCCCTTCCTCCTTCCTTCCTTCCTTCCTTCCTTCCCTCCCTTTTTCCTTCCACACACATATATATATGTTGTTTGTTTTGTTCTGTTTTCCTGGACACAGGGTCTCATGTAGCCCTGAGCTCCTGATTTTCCTGCCTTTACATCCCCAGTCCTAGGCTTAATGATGTGCACCACTGAATCTGGACTTAGGCCCTATTTCTTGATTTGTTCCCTTTGCAATAATTTGGGGGACTCTCTGGATATATCCTGGGTACCATAGGAATAACTCTAGGGTGTAGTTTTTAACACTGCCATGTTTCCTGGCCAGTGAGCCAGGAATCCTGACGTTTCTGTCAGTGGGGCTCATCTCATCCATCCATTTGAGAACAGCTCCACCTTCTCCATACTTTGAGCTACAAACACCCGAGGGAAAACATGATCTATCTCTGACCCACACAAACTCATAACCAATTTCTCTCTTCCATTTCCTAAAATATTGGAATTCTTGGGGTTATTGAAGCCTCCGTTGCTGGAAATGCCAAGTACTAAATTTTAATTTCAGCCAGGATTTGGTCCACAAGCAAAAATATGCATATACATGTAACACACACAATGAGAAAGAAGAAAGAAGAGAAAGAGAGGGAGAGGAAGGGAAATAATAGTAGTAGTAGTAGTAATAATAATAATAATAATAATAATAATAATAATTCATAGTCTCAACCACATCAGCCAGCACACTGGAGCAAACCTGTAATCTCAGCATTTGAGAGAGAGAGGCAGGCAGACCCTCAAAATGTATGTGTGTGAAGAGTACACAGGGAAGAGAGATCTCGCAGTGCTTTCTTAATAAAAAGCATCCTTCCCTTCAAAGGCCCCTGAACCTTCACCCTGGCAGTGTGGCCTGACCAGAGCAGGAATCACAAAGAAGTCATGGCTGGACCCATTTCTCATAAAAAGCATTCCTACCCTAGGCATTCTTTCTTTTTAAAACTGAGTCAGCTGGGGTGGAGTGCTTGGCTAGCATGCATGAAGCCCTGAGTTTGACGACTAGGAATGGTCATATATGGTGGAGACAGCAGAATCAGAACTCCGAGGTCATCTTCAGCTGCATAGAGTGAGTCAGAGGTCAGAACCTGCCTCAAAGAAAAACTGAAATCGTTGCTAAGATTTAGGGATTGGGAAATTTCCGATGCAATCTGGGTCTCTGTCTTCCTGTGAAAAAGCAGAAGGCTCGAGGGCAGCTGGCCACAATGGGCAGAGTAGGAGTGTGGGGTGGGGCTGTAGCAGCGGCCCGCGCCACTAGCAGACTTTAAACTGCCAGGCCGGACACGAGTTTCACCCAGAAAGGGGCCTTGCTGGGGGAGAAGCTAATGTTGAGAGCTGCACTCTGCAATAAAATTACACTCACGAAAATTCTGGTCAGTTGGGACCAAGCTTCCTGGAATACAAGCTTCAGCAGAGGGTCACAATAATGTAATTGTATTGGGTGACTTCAAGAAACGAGTGTCCATTTTTATAAATAAGACTGATTGTTCCTCTCTTCCCTGTGGTCCACATGCCCCACTGTAGATGGCAATAGAATGGCTTCATTTTTATATCACACGTATCTCTGGGTCAAAAGTCCAAGCAAAGGTAAGTTTCTCGCACATTCATGAATGACCAGTTTACCATGAACTCAAAATAAGGAAATATTGTTATGAGAAATGGCTGAATGATGAAATTTGTGCTTATTTGAAATACCATTTCCTAGTGGCATTTCCCTTTCCGCTGCCTCGGCGGCATTAATGCAAGAATTATTTATGACTTGGAATTTCCCCACAACAGCTGCCCACAAGTCAAGAGCAGAACTGAGGGCAATGAAAGAGCTATGCTGGCTGTACCCGGGGCATATCAGCACTCATGGCCAAGGCTAGACAGCAAGCTCCTGGGGAAGAGCAGGATACAGGATACTCTGGTGTCCATCTGAGTTCAAATACTGATTCTGGAATGTACGGGCAGTATGAACTGAGACAGTCCCGTTACCCAGAAGTCAGTAGATGATGTGAGGTACCAGCTGGGCAGCACTTCCCGCTTCGCTGACCCTGTGTAGCTTGATACCATGATTCAGACAAGCAAATGCCCCTGGCCTCCATGGGCCTCCCCTCCCCCTTACCTTACTGATTCTTGGGGTCCAGGACCTCCTGCCTACCAAACAAGCACTCTAACACTGGCACACATCTTATCTCATCAAGTGCAAATTTTATGGGATCCAACCTCATCAGAGGCTTTAATTCATTATGTGTTTAAAACAACAACAAAAACTGTACTGCAGGGGTGATGGTGACACACGCTTTTAATTCCAGCTGTGAGAAGGCAGAGTTAAGTGAACCTCTGAGTTCGAGGCCAGTCTGGTCTACAGAGGAGTTCCAGGACAGCCACGGTTACACTGAGAAACCCTAGCTCAAAAAACCAAAAATGAAATAAAAATGAAAAAAAAAAAAAAAACTGTACCAAAGCTAGACGTGGTGGCACATGCCTGTAATCCCCGTTCTTGGGAGATGGAGGCAGGATGACCAGGAGTTCAAGGTCATCCTCAGCTACATAATACATAATGTGTTCAGTGCTAGCTTGGCCTCTATGAAACCCAGTCTCAGTCTCCTCCCATCTCCTCAGATCTCCCAAAGTAAAGAGTTCAGTGTGTTAAATATTTAATCACTAGGGTTAATAACATATTATGATTTCACTATATGTATAATACATGTATACACACACATATATACGTACATGTATAATACATACACATACTTTACATATAAACTTGTGGTGCTGTGAATCAGAGTCAGAGCACTGACCGGGTTAGGGACGCAATCCAGCCAGCACTGAGTTCTAGCACCTCACCCCTCCCTGAAATTTCAGGTGTGGGAACCTTCCTCAGCCAAATTCATGTTAATTCTCTCTGGAGATGGGACGTTTGGTCAGACGGGCCCCGTCTGAGCCCGTCTGAGATGGATTCCTGCATTTGTGGTCAGCGGGCTATTGAAGGAGTGGATTTGTTATGCAAGCTGGGACGAGCCAACGCGTCTGCTGTATCGCTATTACACAGAACATTCTCCACCACGTTCCTCAAGAGGAAGGCCTTCGCCACCAAGCAGATGCTGAGCCCATGACGGGGAACTTCCCAACCTCCACAGCCACAGAGTGACCCGAACCTCTTTTATTAGTAAATTACCAAGTTTTAGGTATTTTTGTTATAGTAACAGAAAACAGACCAGGACAGCACAAGAGCTTTGCTAAGAGAACAAACAGTAGGTCCTTCTGCCATACTCAAGAACTCTTCGTGAAATAGAGGACGTGCTAATTCATCCAACTCTGAAAATCATTTTAGTCTAGGTAGACGACACACTGAGGGAAAGAGCAAAGGCTTGATTCAGCTTCTTGCATAATATGTACAGAAATGGGTAAAACTTGACAAAAGCAGGTCCTCATGGGAGGGGGAAACAGACAAACCTAAGTGTTTCCCAGCCACGTAGGTCCTGAAGTATGGAGTGCAGGTCAGCTGTCTTCCTTTCCTTCCTTCCCATACACCTTCCCCCAGAGCACCTCTGTGTGTGTGTGTGTGTGTGTGTGTGTGCACATGTGAGTGCAGGTGCTCATGGAGACCAGAAGAGGGTGCTATCCCTTAGGGCTGGAGTTACAGGCAGTTTGTGAACAGCCTGAAGCAGGTGCTCAGAATTAAACTCAAGTCCTCTGACGAACAGTTCGCACTGTCAAACACTGAGCCACATCTCCGGACCGTGACTGGTGTTTTTGTTTTCTGCTTTGAGATGGAGTTTCATTATGCTGCAAGGCTGATCTCAAACTTCTGAGCATAAGCGATTCTCCTACCTCAGCACCCATGCATCCATCCTCCCAACCCATCAATCATGTGCTGGGATTCCAGGTATACGCTACCATGTCCTGCCTCAGTTCTGCCCAGGAGACCCCCTCGTGAGTCGTGAGTCTTTTCTCCCAGGGCTTCTCACTTGGCTTCCTGCATCTCTGCTTGCTCCCTCCTTCTCCTCATGGCTGGCACCTGCTCTTCTCAGTCACTCAATGCTGGGCTTCTTCCTGCTTGGTATATAATTCCTCCTAACATGATCTCATCTACAGCTCAGATCTCAGTTGTCCTCTATACACCGACACCTGCTGAAAAAACATTTCCTCCCGTGAGCTACTTGCTCGGACATCTTCCTCCCCATTCCCTTAAGTGACTACTTCCAGAATTTCGTATTGTGAGTCCAGGTTGTCTGCTATTTTTTTTTCCTCGCAGTACTATAATCTCTAAAGTAAAATTAATTTCCCTTCTATAACTATTTCCTTTGTTGTTCTTCCCTGCTCTGCTTGGGCTTGCAGATTAAGGAATTCCCTTTTACGGGCTTTCCAAAAATTACTATTCCTTCGTTGTTTTGATTAAAGCAAGACAAACATTGGCAAAAGCAGCTTAGGGAAGGGAGGGTTTACCTCTGGCTCACAGTTGGAGGGGCTACAGTCTGTCTTGGCAGGAAAGCCATGGCTGCAGGAGTGGGAGGCAGGTGGTGACACTGTTTCTACCGTCAGGAAGTAAAAAGAGACTGATGCTGACACCCTGCTTGCTTTCTGTTTTATCATTTGGTCTAGGGTCCTAAACTATAAAACAGTGGCTCAGTGATTCCCACATGAGGTGGGTGTCTAATGTACATTTTTGTCCTCTCAGCACACCATAGATTCTGCCATTTTAGAAGGATCTCAATAAATACTTGTGGGCTGATGGAAAAAAAAAGCTTCATTAATTAAACCCTTTGAGAGGCTGAAAATTGTTTGAGTTCAGTTCTGAGCATTTTGAACTGGGCTCTGGTTACTCTTTAATGTCAAGGTTTCCTCCGTTTGGATGCTTCTCAAGGTTACATCCCCCCATACCCATAACCATCATCAGATGAAAATACTGGAAATCTAAAGCATATTTAGCTGATGAACCTATGAACCTAACCTAGAGTGTTGGTATGGCCAGGCCTGACACTGGCTCACCTTAGTAGAGGTTTGATAAATATTTTTAATGCCTCCAAATGAGGTCACGTTTTAGTAATATGTAAATCAGGCATACCCTGTGCTTGGGGAACTCATACTATCCATAGCCTGGGTTGGGTGGTTAGTGACAGATATGAAAGACTGTAAAAGATAAATTAAGCCAGGTGAGAACACTGAGGAAAGAAAGGGCAAAGATGGTGAGTGTTCAGCTCTGGGGATGAGGGAGCGTCTGTATGAGACAACCTGAAGTAGGACCTACCTACTTCATTCTCTTCCTCTTTTGCTCCTTTGTAGACAGAAATGCTGCTCCACAGGGTCTCCAGGGCTGTGAATGCCTCATTCCAGCTCCGTTTGTCTGGATGGGAGCTGTGACAAAACAGAACGAAAGGTTCAAGAGATTCTGGCCTTTGCAAGCATGTGAGTTCCACCTGGCGGGGGGTGGGGGGGTTGGTGTCAAGGTCGTGGGCTCAGTGTCTTCATCTGTAATTGCTGATATGCAGACCAGATAAGGGACAGAAGAACAGTTATGTGTAATAGAACCACTGTCTGGGGACAATAGGAAAAAATGAAACCCTAGGAAATCCCCGTATATCTGGTGGGTTCAAGAGTTGTCAAATTGATTTTTACTCTGCCTGCCTATTGGGGTGGGGAGAATTGAACAAAAGACAACCAACTTGAAATAACTAGAAGCATAAGACTGTACCAGGAAGCCTCGAGGATCACACAGGCCCTAGAGGGTCTAAGCACACTGTATGACAAACCTGAGCCTGTAGGCCAAAGAACCTTTGCAGATAGGATAACTGGTCTGCCTGTGTCCCAGACATAGCGCCTTCCCTTTCTATACTTGTGGCTTCTCTTTAAGTAGCAGGAATGGTTGCTTTGAATTCTTGCTCTCAAAGGTTGGACTTCAGTAAAACTGTAAAGACAGTATCTTTGGACTTAATAATAGCTGCCCAGCAAAATTCTAAAGACAGTACCTTGGGCTCAGTAATATCTGCCCAGCAAGCTCCATGAACTTTCTCCTGTATGGTCATGAAAAGGAAGGAGTAGGAGAGGCAGGTCTCCCACAGAGAATCCAGAGAGCCTGCAGAGTCCATAACCCAAACACAAGCCCCCGCACCCCCTTCCCTTCTCACAATCCCTCCAAGCAGAACAGCTTGCAGTAGGAGGAGGTGGGTCCCGGCTGTCGCAAAAGACACACGAGGCAGCCCGGGGCTACCAGGAGTTGTCAACTTATAAATAAAGTGTTCAGACAAATGGTTCAACTGTGAAAAGCAGTTGAAAAATTAGTGAGGGTGTCATACATTAAGATTTAGGAAGCAGCTTTTTCCCCCCTTTAAGAAGCTTTTAATTGTTCATCAGACCTCAAGTTAACAGTAAGCTGCTGCCAGCACAGCAGGAGACAAGCACACAAGAGTGGATCCTGTTCCACAGGCTAAGAAGAGAACATACACACTGTCATTCACGAACCAAGGCAGGTCCCTTAGCGAAGAAACCAGACTCTTCTCTCAGACCCCCAAGGGTATCAGATTTGCACAATCTGTTTCTTCTGAGCTATTAAAACTAAGCAAAGCGATTTTTTTTTCAATGTTAGGGACTTTGCATTGCTGGAAAATTTTCATTTACGTATTTATTTATTTGATATGGTCATTCCATAGTAGTGTAGGCTAGCCTCAAACCCTAGCTCCTTCTGCCTCAGTATCCTCTACACCATGCCCTTCTTTGCAAAAACATTAAAAAAAAAAAAAAACTTACAGCAGCTGTTGTGGGGCCAGTCAGCTCCTAGCTACAGGGACAGAGCAGGTGCATCTTCCTAGACCCAGCCAATGCCCTGAATGCCCAGTGTGTCCCAACAGGACCGTGCAGTGGGGAATTAGTTGGATCTCCAGCTAGCTTTTTCGCTGAGTCTTCATAACCAAAGGCCTTGCATGAAAACCTCTGAGCCCTCATTTTTCAAGACAGAGGCCCCTCTCTCAGTGTGAAAGGAGAATGAGTAATTAACATGATTCATGAAAGAGGAACTGGGTATCAAGGGATAAGAAACTTGGGAACTTGATCACAATGCCACCACCTTTCCTTTAGAGGAGTGATCTCTCATCAAATACCGATAGAGGCCGGGCTTTCGCTGGACCAAACATGCTAGTACACATAGGACCAAATGATGCATATTTGATATATTTGCTTTTAGGAATTCATCCAGATTTAGACAGAAAGATGTTCCCAAAGACATACGCAAGTTGGGTCTCGTGGAGCATGTCTGTAATCCTGGCACTGGGGGTGGAGGTGGGAGGTTGGGAGTTCAAGGCCAGCCTGAGCTGAATGTTGAGTTCTTATCTCAAAACAAAACAAAAATGTGAGGTTGCTCAGTGGTGGGATGCTCGTTAAATATGTTCACTGACGTGTTTAGAAACACTCTTTGGAAAAGTTGTAAGACCTAGACATATATGCTTGGCTCCTTTGGCAGGAAACAGGTGACCAGTGAGCAGGGAATGCTGCGGATTTCCACCGTTTGTGCATTTAAACCTTTAAAAAACAGTTTACAGGCAGTTGTGAGCTGCCTCCTGTGGGGGCTGGGAACTGAACTTAGGCCCTCTGCAAGAATAGTGCGTGAACCCTTAACCATGGAGCCACCTTGCCACCTCTGAGGATTGTTGTTTCCAAAATTTTTATGTATGTAGACATGTCTGTGTTGGTGTATGGTACATGTGTTTGGGGATCACAGAGGCCAGAAGATGGCATTAGATTCCCCTCGATCTGGAGTTCTAGGCAGTTGTAACCTGTTTGGTAGAGGTGCTGGGAACCAAACCCAGGTCCTCTGGAAGAGTACCTTAACTACTGAGCCATCTTTCTAGCTCAGTTTGAAGCTTTTGACATTTGTAGGAAGTGTATGATCTACTCACAAATAAGTGGCTTTAGAAGTATATCTAGGGCTGAAGAGATGGCTCAACAGGTAAGAGTGCTTGCTGCACAAGCATGAAGACCCGAGTTCAAATCCCCAGAACCCACGTGAAAAGCTGACTATGGTTGCATGTTGTAACCCCAGTACTGTGGTGGAGGCAGGGTGGGGTGGAGTGGCGCGTGGGGTGGAGAGATGGGTGGATCCGGAGGGCTTGCTAGTCACTTGATCTAGCCCCAGGTTCAGTGAGAGACTGGAATGAAGGGAACAGGAATTTGATAGAGCAGGACACCCTTCATTCTCCACCGGTCTTAGCACAGGCACGCTCAGGCACATACACTGGTACATACACCACACACATAACCCACGTATGCATTTACATGCATCATTCATACGCACACACACATGCAAGTACACAAGAAAAACAACAACAACAACAAAATAAAACAAAACAAAACAAAACAAACAAAAAAAAAAAAACCCAAAAACCAAAATCAATCAAACAAACAACAGCTACTCATAGTATATACGAAAAAATTTTCCTGGTGTTCTGAGGTCTGTAATCTCAACTATGAGGAGGACAAGTTTAAAGCCTGCTTATTAGACTGTGAGGCTAGCCTCTTCTCAAAATAAAAAGAGGACAGGGGTGGGTTCAGCGATGGTGATACTAGCCAAGAATGTGTGAAGCCCAATGGCCAATGCCTAGTAACCCCCCCCAAAAAAGAAAAAAAAACAACAAATCCGAAATCTTTATTTTTCTGTTATAAATCACCCCTTTCCCTCTAAAGTAAGAAATGTTCTGAAGGCCCGAGGAAAATAAAAGAATTAAATTCTTCCTGACAGGAAAGAGAGAGTCTGGAAATTATGCCTGATGGATAGAGTGGGGAATCCTGGCGAGGGGCTGGTGGCTGACAGACGACGAGAAGCTTGTCTGACAGGATTTGGACTGTTCACAGAAACGGAGACGGAGCAATTATGCAAAGCACGTTGAGAGAGCTGTCTTCCTCTCCGTCAGCTCGTTCAACGAACCCAAGCACGTTCTCGCGGTCACTTTCAACTTCCATCCTCCCCTGAGCATGATAGGGCCTTTTCTAGTTTGGTGTTTTTCTGTTTGTTTGTTTGTCTTTAGAATCAGCTGAGAGAGTTCGCTTACAGTGAGGAATGTGGCGATGCCGGGGTTCGTTTTTTTTCATCAGACGCTTTGTGTCCCTTGTGCATTAACGAGCCGCTGTGAGCACCACGTGGCTGACGCAGGGCAGAACCAGGCAGTAGGTAGTACAGGAGCTGGACTACGGAGGGACACCGATGAGTCGGGGAGGCGTACATCCACCTGGCTGAAAGGTCACTGCACCTGCGTATTAGGGCCAAAGCCCCCAACTACAACCAGCCACACCGACCCACGGGAACAATAAGATACTCTTGTCTGGCAGGGAGTGGGAGAGAGAGACTCAGGCGTTGAGGCAGGATAATGGGAGGAGGAATGAGGAAAGCGTCACAAAAATCAACATAATGAAAAAACAAGTTGACGAACAGGAAGACTGGGAAAGGCCTCCAGGTTCCATGAGAGCATCCCACTGCTGTTTCGGGCGCACAGTCATTCCAGAGTGCCAGGATGTGACACATAGCTTAAAGCACACCTCGAGATGGAGACAGGAGGATCAGTAGTTCAGCACTATCCTCTGCTAACAGTAAGCTCAAGGCCAGCCTAGGTTACAAGAGACCTTGTCTCAAAAGAAAACAAAAGAAAACAAAACAACTGTACACCCAATATATGAATGTCCCAGCTATGATGCACAAATGCCCTGTCCTTTGTACCATGGGAACATTTGAGCTCTAACCTGCTTCTCCCTTGAAAGTGTACACACACATACACAAACACACACACATATATTGGGTTTTGTTGTTGTTTTGTTTTTTGAGACAGGGTTTCTCTGTGTAGCTCTGGCTGTCCTGGACTCGCTTTGTAGACCAGACTGATCTTACAGAACTCTTACAGAACTGACCTTACTGAACTCAGAGATGCACCTGCGTCTGTCTCCCTGAGCACTGGAATTACAGGCCCATGGTGCCCGGCAGAAGTCTATATAGTTTTTATTTGCTCTTAATTCATGTTTAATACTAGTTTCAATCCTTCCAGGCTCTTTAGGAACGATTTTTACACAATTCATTGAGTTTAAAGTATTTTATTAGTATATGTTAATTATACATAATAATAGGCTTTCCATTTTCATACTAGAATACAGTGTGGTTTGATCCTATTCACCCTGATTACTCTTTCTTGCCTTCCTCCCACTCATCTTTTCTCTCCCAACTACTTCTCCTTTTACTTTGATGGCTTGTCTTTCTATGTGTGTGAGCCAATCAGTTTCAATAGGGTTTCGTGCAGGAGGAGTAAGGTCACCTTAGCAGAGGCTACATGAGGCCCCAAAATGTCTTTTCCTCCCCCAACAACCATGAACTGCCTATATAGGTCCTCAGGGAGGGGTGGGCCCTCATGAGTACCCTCCCCCCTGCTTCATGATAGGATGTTGATGCCCCTAGTCTTCTGTAGATGTTTAGGTAATCACAGGTACTTTGAGTTCAAGAGTGTAACATCGGGCTGGAGAGATAGCTCAGAGGTTAAAAAAACTGGCTGTTCTTCCAAAGGTGCTAAGTTCAATTCCCAACAACCACTTGGTGGCTCATAACCATCTATAATGAGCTCTGGTGTCCTCCTCTGGCTAGCTGGCACACATGCAAACAGAATATTGTATGAATACTAAATCTTAAAAAAAAAAAGGTTGTGTTTAGAAGACAGGGTCCCAACATTCTCCTCCTTCTTCCAGCTCTTACATTCTTTTCTCCCTCTTTTCCATGATGTCCCCTGAACCTTGGAGGTGTGCATTTAAACTGTGGGTACTCTGGAGTGTCTGTATATCTCATGGAACCTGGAGGCATTTAACTATCACTCTCATTTTTACCAATTATAAGTGTGCTGGATGGTTTTTGCCAACTTGACGCAAACCCAGACATATGTGAGAAGGACTTCTTCTTCTTCTTTTTCTTCTTCTTCTTGTTCTTGTTCTTGTTCTTCTTCTTCTTGTTCTTCTTGTTCTTGTTCTTGTTCTTCTTCTTGTTCTTGTTCTTGTTCTTCTTCTTCTTCTTCTTCTTCTTCTTCTTCTTCTTCTTCTTCTTCAAGACAGGGTTTCTCTGTGTAGCCTTCCTGTCATGGACTCCATTTGTAGACTAGGCTGGCCTCAGACTCACAGAGATCCACCTGCCTGTGTCTTCCTGGGTGCTGGGATCACAAGTGTGCACCACCACGTCCAGCGGAAGAAGGACTCCTTGGAAGGACTCTTGGCTGAGAATACGTGTCTGTGAAATTGGCTTGCAGGCAAGGCTGAGGGGCATTTTCTTGGCTGATGATGGAGTGGGAGGATTCAGCTCACTGCGGATGGTGCCATGCCCAGGCAGGTGGTCCTTAGTTGAAAACAGGCTGAGCAATCTACGGGGAGCAAGGCAGTAAGCAGCACTCTTTCATGGCTCCTGCCCTGACTTTCTTCAGTGATGAACTGTGATGTGGCTGTGTGAACGAGACAGACCTTTTCCTTCCCAAGCTGACTTTGGTCGCGCAGTTTCATCTCAGCAGGAGAAACCTAACTAAGGAGTAAGACTCTATAGCAGCGGTTCTCAACCTTCCTAATGCTGCGACCCTTTAATACGGTTCTTCACGTTGTGATCCCAACCATAAGATTATCATTTCATTGCTACTTCATAACTTCAGAATGTTGCTACTACTATGAATCAGAATGTAAACATCTGATATGCAGGGTTCTTGGCTATGTAAGCCCCTCCCCCCATGAAAGAATTCTTCAACCAGATAGGGGTCGTGACCCACAGATTGAGAACCACTGATCCACAGCTACTGCTGCTCACTGCAAAAAGAAGTTGCTTTGAACAAAGCTGACAGCAGTCTATGGCCGTAAGCATAATTATCTAAAAAAACAAAACAAAACAAAACAAAACTTGAAAGGCTGCCTGTGATTCATGTATCTCTGTCCAGTTCTTTGCTTCTAGGACGTAAAGACCTTGAACTCCTCTGGAAATTCCCATCAAACACTGACATTAGCTTATATTAATGATATTCATAACCAGAGGAAAGTGGCCTTTCATGTGGTGGGTGCATACGTGTTGCATCTCATAGTGGGTGCTGTGTGCACTCGTGTGTGTGTGTGCGTGTGTGTGCATGTGTGTGCGTGTGTGTGTTGAAGCTTGCTTGCTACACAGCTATTTCTGTTCTTATTTCCTCAAATCTTCATTTAAAAAATAGTTAATGGCAAAGTATTAGAATACCGAAAATCTGTGGGTGTGATAAAACACAGTGCTGTGGTCTAGTACTTGAGGCATCTCTGGTCCCTACAACTGTGCTGTGGATTTGGGAGTTAAGAGGAGCCAGAGCTTGCTTCCGGCTGAAGAGACCGGGGAAGGTTCCAATGGGCAGGGCTGTGCATTGTTCAGTGGGAACTTCAAATCAGGGAGTAAGATGAGGCCAAGCCAGAGGCATCAGATGGCCTGCACAGCCCTCCCTTCAGCAGCACAGCCTTGGCGGGGGTGCTGGAATCACCACTTGCCACTCGCCAGTCAGATAAACCGGGAGCAGATGGTGCCTACGAGAAACATGGCTGCCGGCCACGACTGGAGAGCTGACTGTGTGGCTCACATTCCCTCTCTAAGCAAGAATAGATGGTGGTTCCTGCCACCTGGGAAGGCTCCCAGAGAAAAGAAGAGGGGAAGGAAACGTGCTAGAGGAGGTGGATTTATGTCTAGGAGGGTCTAGGCCTTTTCCATTTTGCACTGGACTGCATTCTGTGCCTTGGACTACAGCCTAGCACATAACACATGCACAAGTACATCCTCTTTAGTGATCTGGACAGTCTGTGATACCACTCTTCCAGTGGTGGAGTCAGGAAGAGCAGAATTTCAAGGCCAGCCCGGTTTACACAGTTGAGTTCAAGGCTAGCTTGGTCTGCATGAGACCCTTTCAAAACCACAAAACCCAACCCAATCAGCCAGCTAACAAAGAAACCAATTTCCCCTCCAGTGAATGAATGGCTTTCTTTAAATAGAAGTTTTAGAGACTAAAATCAAGACAGCCTCAGATTTTCTGTGGCTCAGAGTCTGCCTTTTAGAACACCTTGGCACATGACAGTCTAGATGATGAGGCGCCCTGGGCTCTGTCCAAGTGTCCGCATTCTTCCCCATTCCTGGCAAACTGTCTCTACATGCTGACTTCACATTGTGCCTCAGTGACTAGACTTGAGGGCTAACCATGCTGGTTCCCAAAGCTCTTTATTAATTCCTGTTAGGTCTGGGAGGGCAGCCAGACATTCCAGGAGGAGGGAAAGGACTGAGCCATAGGCTTGATGGGTGAGCATACATCGCCCTCTTGTGTCTGTAACGCAGCTCGCAAGATGCTTTCCTGCGTTGGCTCTGCTTTACAGAGACAAAGCCTCTGTAATCCAGTTGACATAAGACTCATCATGTTAATCCTCCTGCCTCATCTTCCCAAGTGCTAGGATTACAAGTCTGAGGAGCCATGTTAGTCTGGAATTAAGCTTTTGTAGTCTGTCTTTTCTGTTTCTTCTGAATTGTTTCACAGCCTTTAAACCTATAAGCCTCAGAAGCAGAGAAAGAAACAAAGGAGGGGGAGAGGGAGAATGTATAAATGGAGAGAGCACACACACTTGCATGCCAGTTTCCCAGGATGTCAGCATCAGTTTAGAATTTTGTGACGTTGACAGTGACAAGGGAACTGCTGACCACACATGGGACAGAAGATTATAACGCCCTGCTCTCCAGATAAAAGAATCACCATGGCGTTCTGGGTCTGCATCCAAACACCAGAACATCAGACTGCCTTAGTTGAGCTGGTTGGAAATGCTAGGCTTCTGAACCGCACCCCTAATTTCATTCACATTTCTTCAAAGCCTTGGAAGGTGGTCCTGGGGACGTTCAAATGGCTGCCTCCTGCTTTACGATAAAGCCCACTTTTTTTTTTTTTTCTACCCAGCATCTCTCAGACACGGGCTATCCCTTTGGCAAGCTCAAACCGGAACCTATGTTAGGTAGCAAGCCCTGACCCCTTCTCCAGCTTTGGTGAAGATTTAAGTTGTGCCCTAAGTTTGCTGTCATCACAGTTAGTGATCCAGATGTGGCCCCAATGAGCCAGATGGCTCAAGCCTGTTTGCTCTAGCTTTTCAAGTACAGAAACCAGAATCAAAGATACTTTCACACAGACTTCTGAAACCACCATTGAACATTCAATTATGCATTGAACTGGATTAGGTAGAAAAAACAAGGGATGAAAAAGACACATTTTGCTTGGTAAATGTACCAAGCAAATATACATTTGCTTCATAAATGTACATTTTACAACTCCACTTCTCACACAGGTGTCCTGCCCCTATAGGGAGCTGCCATCAGGCCCTGGCAGTGATTTAACTCTTTATTTACTCCTGTAAGTTTGTGGTACCCAACTTGGATATCCTTGCAAGCAGCTGGACAAAAGAGCCTCTTAAATGAATGAACGAATGCCTAACCATGGTTTTTAAATCTTGTGTAGGAGTAAGACAGACTTTTTAACCTTTTTTTTTTTAATCCCATCAGTGGCAAATTTTCCCTAATGAAATCAGTGCCTACCTTGTGTTCTTCAGTGTGAACCTTGTAATGAGGTTTCTTGTCTCAAACACATAGAGATAAGCCAGCAAATTTACAGACCATGCTCATGATTGCAAGCTCGTGGGCTTTTTTTTTTTTAACTAGCGGAGCCATTCTTTGGCTTCCTTCAGTATTCTGTCTGTTCTAGAATTGCTTTGTTTTGTTCAGACAGGGTCTCATGTAGCCCTGGCTGATCTCAAAATTGCTATGTAGCCAAAGATGACCCTGAACTTTTGATCTCCCTCCCCCTCTGAGTGCTGGAATGACCAGCTTGCACCAGCACACCCAGTTTATCAGCACAAGGTGTGGAATCCGGGCATCAGGCAGGCATGCTTGGCTGTCCAGCAGGTGATATATAGCTCTGGCCCGTAAGCATGCTTTCTTTAGATGTTCTAAATCACCATTTATTTATTTATTTATTTATTTATTTATTTATTTATTTTGTGTGTATGCTTGTGGAGGTCAGAGAACAAGTTTGGGGAGTTGGCTCTCTCCTTCTAGCATATGGGGACTGGGAATCCCCCATATGATTTGTCAGGTCACCAGGATTTGTGGCAGCTACCTTTGTCCACTGAGCCATCTTGTCAACCCCATAAACTATGTTTATACAGTCTAAGTCTGTCTCTGTCGTCTCTATGAGAAAAGGGCCTTTAAGCTTTTCTCTGTTTGCTTTTCACAGATCAAAGGACACAAGATACAACACCAGGAAATAAGTCTGACCTGCGCAAGCAGCAAGCAGCAAGCAGCAAGAAGCACACAAGGCTGTGATTTGCGACATGCTAGATGAGTTGGTTACCTGTTATTCTTCCTGCTTTCCTCTTAAAGGTGAGCTCAAAGGTGAAGACTGGAATGAAGTCTCTTGGCTTTCCATTGTAACAGAGTTTAGATTCTAAACTCAGTTCTGATGTGATCCCGTTCACTGGTTTCCGGGGAGTTTCCTCTGTCTTAGCATGACAGGGTCACTTGGTAGAAAGGGTTCTGCTCCCACCTCACTGTCACTTGTGTTTGCCGCTCAGCCTGCTGTGACCTGGGTCAGTCACAGCGAATTCACCTCACTCCAAAGTCTTTCTTGGGGCACCCTGGCTGGCCACAAGCCATTGCCTCCTCTCCTTCACACACTGTTCTCACCTTCTGTTTTCTTAGTGCCGATGGAACAGCTGTATATTCCCCCCCCACACACACCTAGGTCTTTTGCATGAACAATCCCCGTCTAGACCTTCTCCTGAGCTCTGGGCACATCCTCCTATCAGCTCACTGGCATCTCCATGGGCATGCTCACAATCTTCCAATGCAATCTGTGGACTCTGAGGTCAGCATCTTGCTTTGCCACAACTAGTCTAGCAGCCAGAGGTTCTCCATCCCCTGTGTGCTCAG
Source organism: Meriones unguiculatus (assembly GCF_030254825.1). Taxonomy (NCBI): domain Eukaryota; kingdom Metazoa; phylum Chordata; class Mammalia; order Rodentia; family Muridae; genus Meriones; species Meriones unguiculatus. The sequence goes on along the minus strand of NC_083362.1, from coordinate 68,806,617 downwards.
GCCAGAGCATGGAGGAATTCTTGACTGCCACCCTTCTCCAGCACCTCTCCTATCCAATCAGTCATTGTGTTCTTCCTAAGAATATACCAAGGGGCTGGGGTGATGGCCCACTGGTCAACTGCCTGCTGTGTAATTGTGAATTCCAGTCTCTAACATCCAAACAAAAGCCGGATACAGCGACAGCCCCAAGCACTAGAGAACCAGAGACAGACAGATCTCTGGAGCCAGTTACTTTAGCTGAATAGGTGAACCGCAGGTTCAGTGAGAAGGCTGGTCTCAAAAAATAAGGCGGAGAGTGATTGAGGAAGACACTTGACCCTTTCCAGGCACATGTGCACATGCACATCCATAGCTACACGAGAGCATGCACATACACCACACACAAAATGAATGTTCATATAAATCAGTGTACGCCAATTCCACTGGCGCCATGCACCGCTGCAGCTGCACCCAAATGCACTCAATAGCATCTCCATCTCTGCCCACGCTAGGAAACTCTTCCTGGCGGGGGGGGGGGAATCTCCATTATTATCCCTTTCACCACTCTGTCCTGCCAGGGAGGCGTGCTCAACCCAGATGGAATTATCACAGTGTCGGAACCTCACAGGTCTTGGTAGCTATCCTTCCTTTTTTCCTTTTCAGTTCACATACTTGCAGACTCCTTTCTCCCTCAGCACCTCCAAAGTTGTTCTTGCCTTTGACCAAAATGCTCTCCTTTGCCTACATTTTCATTTGTCAGATCCTGTTTAGCTCTCAGCTGTGTTTTCCAGAGCACCTTCCCTGACCCAAAAATTAATGTAACCAAATATGCAGTCAAGCTGGTGCTTCTCTCTCCTCTCTCTCTCTCTCTCTCTCTCTCTCTCTCTCTCTCTCTCTCTCTCTCTCTGTGCCTGTGTATGGTGTGTCTATTTGTCTGTCTTCCCACACACCCAGCACAAGTATTTTCCAAAAGTAGTGGAAACTATTCAACTGAAGGGCCATTTAGCCAAGGAACATCTTAAGGAGCCTAGGAGTGGATGCTTATGGGAGGACCACGGTGTTCTGTACACAGAGAGGCGGGAGATTAACAGCAACATCAACTTAGACTTCATCTAGAAATACCAGCAAAGGAGAAAGGAGAGATAGGTGGGTGGTGTGAGACAGAAGGGCTCAAGGAGGGTTCAAGCGGACTGACTGGGAAAGCTTTTGAAGACCAGAGTTGGCACTGGAGCTGGGATGCAGTTCTGTTGGTACAGCGCTTACTGAGCATGCATGAGACCCTGGGTTCAGCATCACATAATAGCAGTTATTCATTAGGGCATATGCCTGTAACCCCAGGACTTAGGAGGCAGAGGCAGGAAGTTCAAGTCACACTTGGCTACACAGTGATTTCAAAGCCAGCCTGGGATACACAAGACTCTGTCTCTAATTAATTAAGCCAATTAATTAATTAATTAATAAGAATGACTCTTATTTGGGATGGTGAAGGAAGCTTGTTATCCCAGCATTCAGCTGGCTGAGGCAGGAAGTCTGTCTTGAGTTTGAGGCCAGTGTGAGCTACATGGAGGACATAGGGATATATATAATAAGGCCCCATCTCAAAACAAGATAAACAAACAAACAAACAAACAAAAAAAACAGGAAACACCACCAAATAACTGGGCCTGGAGGAACAGCTTAGCAGTTGCTGCACTGGCACGAGCAAGTACTCTTGCTGCTCTTTCGGAGAACCTGGGTTCATTTTCCCAGCACTCCTGGGGTAGCTCCTGTTCCAGGGGATTCAGCTCCTCCCTGGCCTCTTCAGTCACCGGGCACGCACACAGTGCACATCGGTCAAAACACTCATACTCCTAAAACAAAAATAATAAACCTTCCACAGGTGTTATCAACCTAAGACCTGATAAGAAGCACACCTGTCTGTACAAAAGACTTCTCTTTCACTAATCCAGCTCCCATCAAACTCCAGTCCAGGAAGGCATTTTCCCTTCAAGTGCTGAGCTCTTGCCAGGAAATGAAATGTTTGCAGGAACTGATTAAGATCAAGCTCACTGCTCCACCTGTGCAGGAGAGTGTCCCATCGACGTAGATCTGAGGAGGAAGGAAGTGCAGAGTGAAACAGGGGCTGAGGGGAAAGGCAGGGGACGTTGCAGTGGTTGGGTTGGTGGCTCTGGTGGACGGGAAACAGGTGCGGGGGTCAGGGTGGGGCTCTCCTGGACCCTTCAGAAAGAGCTGGATCCCGGGGCGGTGGCAAAAGCTGTAAATACCATTTCAGAAATTTCCCAGGATCGATCGTCAGTTGCAAGTCCGTTCAGTGTTCCTTATAAAAGATATTTATAGCTAATCAACATATTCTCAGACACACCCAAATGGGAATAAACCCTTGGTCCATGATAAGTGCACACTGCGTCAGCAGGGAGGTGGGATCTCCTGGTGGCAGCTGCTCCTCTGGCTTATAGATTGCTGTGTTTTGCAAGTTTTGAAAATTAGCCCTGAACAACAACAGTAAGGATTAATCAAGAAGTAGAGGTCAAGCATGGTGGCATGCCTGCAATCCTAGCCTGAGCTACATGAGCTTCTGTCTCAGGAAAAAAAAAAAAAAAGGATTTCACTCCATCAGTCGTGTAAACCACAAACCATAAATGTTTTGGGAAGGAGCCAGCCCTTAAAGCTCTCATGCCTGGCAACCCGCCACCCACTGCGCCTGCCATAGACTCCCTCCCTCTCTCTTTTCTCTCTCTTGTCTTTTTCATCTTTCTCCCCCTTCTCTTTCTCTCTAACAATATAAATCACCATGAGTTCAAGGACAGACATGCTGACCCTTTACTTTAAAATAGGGAGGAATAGTTACTTAAAATTTGTCTTCTATCTTTCAGGCATAAAACATGGTGTTGGGAGATAACATCGAAGTAAAACGATTATTATGATGGAACAAATTAAACAAATCTATCATCTAACTTAGTCACTCACTTTCCGTCTGTGGCAAGACCATACTCATTTAGTTAACATCCAGAAGGCAGTGCGCTGCTGGCTGTAGGCTTTGTGGAATGGGAGCTCTTTAAACTTTTCGTTCTCCGTCTTTGTATCTTCTGACTTATGGCTCTCTGTCCCCACTCTCCTGTTGCTATCTTTGGGGGTCTGTCTTATCACAGTTAGCATAGGGCTTGCACTGTTACTATTTAGGTTTTCTGAGGTAAGGTCTCATGCTAGCCTTGAATTTATTTTGTACTTAAAGATCTTTCCACCTCTCAAGTGATGAGGTTACAGGTGTATATACTTGTAGGACCTTCTTTTTCAGGAATTCTTTCCTTCCCTCTCTCCCTCCAACCCCCTCTCTTTTTTTCTCTGTGGGTATGCACACACACACACACACACACACACACACACACACAAACATGTGCACATGTATCCAAGGAGAAGAAGGTGTTAGATCCCTTCTTGTGGTGTAGAGACCATGGCTTGGGGAGTGCAGGGATCATTGGAGCTATGGGTACTGGACCCACAACTGTGAGAAATTTGCTATTACAACAATTATACATGATGAAGGAAAATAAACAAGAAAATAAACAAGAGAAAGAATTGCAGTTATAGGTACTATCAGAGAGGTAGTACATAAGACCCGGGGAAGACTTCCTGGGAAGAAGGGCAGGAGGCCAAGACATCTGGGGAGGAAAGTAGATGCTGAACTAGAAGAACCGGGTGAGCTTTGTTTGTTTGTATGTTTTCAGGATCAGGTCCTGTTGAGACAGTCTCCTTGTGATAGTCAAGGACAGAGTTTTATGTCAACTTGACACAAACTAAGGTCATCTGAGAACGATGACTTACTTAGGAACCTTAATTAAGAAAATGCCTTCATAAGATGGGTTTGTAGGCAAGCCTGTAGGGCATTTTCTTAATTAGTGGTTGAGGGGGAGGGCCCAGCCCGTTGTGGGTGGTACCATTCCTGGCCTATTGCTTCTGGGTGCTATAAGAAAGCAAGCTGAGCAAGCTATGATGAGCAAGCCAGCAAGCAGCACCCCTCCATGGCCTCTGTATGAGCTCCGACCTCCAGATTCCTGCTCTGTGTGAGTTTCTGCCCTGATGTCTCTCAGAGATGGATTGTGTTAGCTGTGTAGTTTCCCTGCCCCTGGGATGAGGCTGCTGTGTTGGTGTCAGTGGTTTTCTCACCTTCCTGCCTTTCTGAGCCCTTGCTAAAGCGAAGAACATCATCTCGTCCCAGCCATTAACTTGGTTTTCCTCAAAGTCTCTGCATTCAGTCACTAGCCAGGTGTTGTGGCTCATGCTTGTAGACACAACACTTGAGAGTCTGAGGCAGGGGCATTGGGAATCAAGACAGACTTAGATACATAGCACAACATTGTCTTTTTTCAAAAAAGCATACAGATAATAGGAAGAAAAGAACACACACACAAAACATAGTCGCAGAGTGGATTTTCCTTTCTTGACGGATTCTGGCAAAGGTGAAGAATGCAGTACCTGAGGTGGGAAGAAGCTCATTCTGGAGGCCGCACTGGCCATGCTGGTGCAGGGACTCTCTAGGAAGGAGCTGAGGACAGAAGGCGGCTGGAATCTGTCTGACAACAGCTGGCCAAGCCACCCTGAAGATGTGATTTTCCTTTGGAAAGCTCGGAAAAGTGGGAAGGAGGGTTGAAGTAGCAGGAGGAACTGAACAGGAGAGGGAAGTGACCAGCTCAGAAAGAACAGAAAGAACTGAAAAAGCGCTTTGGAGTCCTTACTCCTGAAAGGTAGCTGTAACTGAGTCATCACAACCCACATCCTCCATAGGGCTATTTGGCTTCTTCTGTTTGCACTGATTCTGAGGGAAAAGGTCAGCCTCAGCATCCAGATTAGCTTCAAGAAAACATGTCAGCTAATCCTTGTATTGAGAATTTGTACAACACACACACACACACACAGAGGGAGAGAGAGAGAGAGAGAGAGAGGGAGAGAGAATGTCCCTCTTCATTTTACTTTATGTGCATGTTTTGTCTGCATGTATATCTGAGTACCACATGTGTGCCCAGGGCCCACAGAGGCCAGAAAAGGGTGTTGGATCCCCTGGAACTGGAGTTACAGATGGCTGTGAGCCACCATGTGGATTCTGAGCATTAGATCTTCCCCTTGGAAGAGCAGCCAGTTGCTCATAATTGCCAAGTCATTTCTTCAGCCCCTGTATTTTTGTTTTGTGTGTGTGTGTGTGTGTGTGTGTGTGTGTGTGTGTGTATGCCTCTTTGTGCATGCCATCTGTGTGTGGGTGCCCACAGACACCTATTTTTGTGGGTGCTGGGTAGAAAACTTTGGTCTTCTGGAACAGCAGCCTGTGTTCTTGACCACTGAGTCATCTCTCTAGAGCCCCCTGAAATTGAACAATGTTGACTGTCCCTAGAATCGTATATACCTGTTAGTTAGTCTTACATCAGAATTCGGTATGAAAATTTGACCCTTTTTCTAATTCTGTTTGTCAGTTACCCTCTGTGTTTTCACAAATAGTCTGACATCCTCAAAGAGTGGAAGAGGCAGTCTTCACCGCAGGGGAGGACAAAGCATGCCAACACTCCTTCTAACACTGTCCTAAGCCCATTACGCCCGGGCTTACAATGACACGGCTATAAATGATCTGCCATCACGACATATTAAAAGTTCACGTAGTGAGCATGTGATGGCTGTGTGGCTCAGAAGCTCCAGGCAGGAGTGATAAAGAGAGCAGAGCGGCTCCAGCAGATACCCATGGTTCACCTTTCCCGCAAACTCAGGCTCTGACCTAGCCAGATCCAAGACTCTACATCAAGATAGTGTTATCACAGGAGTGAGACATGAGGCATGAGCTCCAACGCCTGTTACCTGTTGGCTGTGAGCCTAGATGAGCCTAGAGTGAGACTCGTCCTTTTGAAGCAGCTCTTATAACTGGAGGTGGGCTCAGGAGAACCTAGGAGAAATGAGAGTTCTGTTTTCTAAGTGAAAGTCCAGGAAATAGACCTGGAACAACACGGCAGGTCCTCAGCTAAACACAGTCAGAGGCCAAGAGGTGGAGAAAAGATTGAGACACGGGAAACGTCATAAAGGAGAGGTGAGTTGAAGCATCAGGATAGATAGGAGAGCCTTTTCACTGGCTTCATCCAGGAAATCGACAAAACCAGCCTCCTGTGGCCACCTAGACCTGGCTTAGAGTCCCAGTTTTCAGTCACCACCTGGGAGACCTGAAGTAAAGTACTGAAACTCTGACTCAGTATTATCACTGTCATTCCATCCTTTTCTCATTCTTGCTTTCTTTTGGTCCTCCCTCTTTTTTTTTTTTTTCTGTAGCCCTAGGTAATCACTAGGCAGCCCAGGCTGACCTTGAGTTTATGGCAATCCTCCTGCCTCAGCTTCCTGAGTGCTGGAACTACAGGCATGAGTCAACACACCCCAGCAATATCCTCAGTTTCAAAACTGAATACTGATGCCTCCAGGCTCCAAAGAAAATGGGTACAGGTCAACAAACAAGCAAACTGTTAAGAGCAGCAGTGAATCTAACTTAAACCGGAATTAAAGTTTCACAAACATACCATTTAGCAACATTTGGCTAACATCCTATCTTTAACATTAAACAAAAACATACAGATATTCTTTTATAGTCAACAAAACATAGTTATGATGACAACTACGTATCCCTTTTTAGAAAGGAGAATGACTCAGATTTGTGGCAGAGTATTTGGCCTGGGTTTGGCAGCACACTCCATGCTGGAGGGTGTTGTCAGCTTTCCTAAGGTCTCTCTTCACATTTGACAGGCAAAGACAACTTTCTATTTGTGGCATCCCACTATCAATAGATTTCTTACAAGAACAGACAGGCAATGGACAAAAGCAATCATTTTCAACTCTCATTTAATTTTGACTTTACGAAACACACACACACTTCTATTCAGGGAATGTGGTAAATAAGGAACAAGGTCATTTCTTTTCTCTCTCTGCAAAGGCTTTAGAAATTAGGTTAGATGGGCAGTAGTGGCACGCACCTTTGAACCCAGCATTCAGCAGGCAGAGGCAGGATGAGTTCGAGGCCATCCTGGTCTACAGAATGAGTTCCAGGACAGCCAGGGATACACAGGGCAACGGTGTCTTGAAAAACAAAAGACAGTAAATGAATGAATGAATAAAAAATAAGTAAATTCAGATTAAAATGGAAGAAAAATGTAAGGTAAAGCCAGGTGTGGCAATGCACGCACTCAAGAGGCAGAGGCAGGCAGATCTCCTTGAGTTCAAGGCCAGCCTGGTCTACAGGGTCAGTTCCAGGAGAGCCAAGGCTACACAGAGAAACCCTGTCTGGAAACAACAACAACAAACCAATCAATCAATGTAGGTTAAAACGGAAGAAAAACTTCTTAAGGTAGAGCCAGCTCAGAGGACAAAGGCAGCCCTTGGGGAAGAGGTGGAAAGGATGCCCATGTATTGTGGACTGATCACTGGACATGAGCACAGAGGACTGGCAGGACAGACACCTTTGCAGACGTGTATGGCCTCGGAGGGCATAAGAATTAGGTGAAGGGTGGACTTGGGGAGATCTTCTGGGACAGTGTGTGAAGCCCCGCCTGTTCGCAGTGGTTCCAGAGTCACAGGCGCACACCGAGGAGATGGAAAGCAGGGCTTGCAGGGTCTTGGCATGGGGTGTGCAGCCTGCACCTCTTTTCAAAACTCACCCTCCCCTTCAACACCATCTTGTTCTGCAATTGACCTCTCTACAACTAATTATTTTTTAGATTGCTTGTATCGTATGCCTTCGTCTCATTTTAAAAAGCTGCCTATGAGCACATACTGCATATCAGATTTTCATTGGAACTTGAAAAGCCACCCACAGACTTCTGTTTTCCCCGATACTGCTTTTCACTGAACTTATCACATCAACATTGCATGATAACATCATTTCCTGTCTTCTCCTGTGAATACAGAAGCTTTGGGACAGCCATGCTTTCAACAGAATGAAATCTCATAAGTTAAAATGAACAATTGTTTGATTTCTGTAAGTGAGCAGTATCCACAGGCAACAAGATGTGGACGCTTCAGGTAGAGAATTTGCTCACGGATATCAAGTGCCTGCTACACAGTAGATGCTCAATAAATGTTCGCTGGGTGAGGTCAATTAACCAAGGAGCTGAACTTCAGTTCTCTAGTGACATGTTGACAGTCCCGAGCAGTGCCATGGGTGCTGTTGAGTAACCTTCCACATGCACAGAGCTTCCCAGGAGCAAACCCTCCGCCTCACAGATTAGAAGTTGCACGGAAAACGTTCTTTTTGTTTTGGTTTTTGAGACAGGGTTTTTCTGTGTAGCCCTGGCTGTCCTGGAGCTCGCTCTGTAGACCAGGCTGGCCTTGAACTCACAGAGACCTGCCTGCCACTGCCTCCCGAGTGCTGAGCATGTGCCACCACTGGAAAACATTCTGATGAGCAATGGCCAAAGTGACTGGCTGTTATCTTACTTATTACTGTTTACTGTAGACATGTACAAGATGGCTCTTAGAATCACGACTCTTGTACCTGCTCCTTTCCCGCCTCGAAGTTTTCATCCTCCTCTGTCCCAAGATGCCAAATGGCTGATTTTCACTCGACTTTTTTCTTCACTCTAATCCAGAGTTATATTTTTGTTTCCCAGGATATTAAAAAAAAACGAGAAAAAAATGTTTTGTTTTGTTTTGTTTTGTTTTTCTTAAGAAAATGTTTCAGGTCAAGCCTGTGGGTAGAGTGCATTTTAGAAAGATGAAAAATGATGAATGGCAAGGTTTGTGCTGAATGTAAACTGAAATCTCATAAATGAAAACAAGCAATGTTTGTTTTCTATAAGCAATGTCCATAGACAAGGGGATATGGACTGTTATATAAGATCATGGGACAGGTGATGGAGAGATGGGCTAAGAGAACATTCTGTTTGAGTGAGTGTGCGTTACTCTGGATTGAATACAAGGCCTGCTGCATGCTAGGCGAGTGCTCTACCCACAGAGATACATACTCCCAGTCCCTCAAAACACTACTTGTGAGAAAGACATAGGAAGCAAAAAGGGTTCACATAAGCTGACTGTGTGGAGAGCTCCTCGTGTATGCACCGCACTGTGTTTTTAAAAAATACGTCGTGACATCTCTCTCAATGTCACAGTCAATAACACCTCCCCAAATTATTCTATCTATAGCTTCCTAGGAACAAGAAAAAAAATAGACTACACATACCATTTTAAAGAATGCATTCCCTTTTCTCTTAGTCTGTTTTTGCCTTGGGGGATTTGAGGAAGAACAATGTCGGGTCCTCGTTTTCTAAGGTGGGGGCAGGTTCTGTGAAGGTGAGATTTGAGCTGGTTCTATCCAGACCACACCTTCCAAGTCTTTGCAGAAGGGCAGTAAGTGGCATATTGGGGCTGCCCTCATGGAGGACATAGTTTAAATGAGTTAGCTCACTGCTCCTTTAGGAAGAACGATTCATTTGTTCCATGGGCTTTCTTCTGCCCATGCCTAAGCTTTCAGTGCTACCCTTGGGACAAACACAACCATTGTTTGACAGTGGCTTTCAGGTATCCCCCTGGATGGCCTCGTCTTTCCCAGGGTTCCCCCATGCTCCCTATTCTCCAGTCCTATTACCATCGTGTGTCCTGAGCGCAGCCTGCTGTCTGAGTCTTTCAGGCCACTCTATTCCTGGGCCCAGATGTCCAACACTTTCGTATGCACACAGGCCCATCCTGATTGTTTGAAGAACAGGAGGTGTCAGTAAGCCAGAAACCTAGAGACAGGGTTACTAACAGACTTCAATAAAATGCACTCTATCCTTCGGCCAACATGCTCTCCGAGCAACAAATAAAAAGCAATATGCAAATTTATGGGTTTCGGTTTTGGCTAGGTAGTCAAGTAATGGTTTAGAATATAGGAATTGGAAATAGCATAATAAGTATATACAATTTTGGCTGGGTGGGGGTGTGCACGCCTGAAGTCCCACTTTTCAGGAGACCGAGGAAAGCAGATGGAAGGTTTCAGGGTATCCTGGACTACATTGTGAGTTCCTGTATTTAAAAACAAATTTACACAATTCACTGATTATTATATATTCATTCCAGGATGTTTTCCTTCCCTCTGGTTCAGCAAAATTATTGAGTATCTGTCAAGTTAAGATTTAAAGATTTATTTGCAGTGTGCTGATCATGACTTCAAAGATTAAAATGTCTAAACTATGTAAAGTTTGCATATATTTTCATCAAGAGGACAAGAGAGTGTATTTGTCACATGCCTAAAAGTTACCTTCTTTAAGCCTGGTATGGTCGTGTGCACATACATTCTCAGCTATCCAAAGAGCTGAGAAAGGAGGATTGCTTGAACTCAGGAGTGTGTAAACACAGGCAACATAGTGTATAGGACCCCATTTTTGAAAGAGAGAAAGAAAAGAAACAAGTAGAAAAAGTTACATTTCTTGAAAAAGTCATCAACATTACATACAAAAAAAATATAAAAGGTTCAAATTACTAGTCATGAGCATTTAATTTTTTGTGTACATGTATGCATGCTGTATGTGCGTGCACACATGTGTGCAGGCACAGCTGCCCATGTGGAGGGCAGAAGCTGACGTCAGGGTGTTTTTCTCCTCCTTTATAGGTGAGATGGGGTCTCTCATGTTGCTCGCCGGTTTAGGCTCGCTTCCCTGATCAGTCAGCTCCTGGTCTCTGCCTCCCCAGTGATGGGGTTACTGCGTGGGATTTTTTTATTTGGTGTTAGGTGTTCAAACTCAGGTCCTCATGTGTGTGGCAAGCATTTTGTCCAAGCTGTCTCCCTAGCACCCGAACACTCAGCCTTTAAATGAAACCACTTAAGTGAGTCCATAATAGTTAGTCACTCTTTTAAAATAGGTATTTTTTTTTCAAAAATGTTTTGAAGGCAAAAAATAATCATAAGTTTAGTGTCCATTTACTGCCAAGTGAAGAATCAATGACCTGTTATGTAACGCTGCATTTAGACTTTAATGTGAGCAAATCTAAGGAAAATGCAAATTGTCTATTGTTAAAAGCTCTGTTCCGCTCTGGTGTGCAGCAGCTCCCATGTTTGTCCTTAAATACTTTTACCACATGGCAGGCTTGGCTCCGTGCCTGAGCAGGTGTGAGTGGTTTTGTGTGCGGTGGTGAGGGCCTGTGCATGGAGCTGTGTGGGGGAACACGTGTGGGCTTGGAACCCTCAGCGTGAGGTGGACAGGCAGAAGACATCCGGAGGTGCCACAAGTATGGGAGAGAAAGAGAAGGGAACGGTGCGTGCATGACGAAGAGAGATGCAACTGGGTATGCGAGTTTGGTGAGGATCAGCCTGATGTTGAGCACGCTATCACCTGGGGCCATGATGAGGTCCTAGCTATGTCTGGGCCCGAGGACCTGCAGCAGCAGGAGCCTGTGTCAATGTACATGCCCCATGTTTCCACCAAAGGCCATGCGGATGTCCCTGGAGCCATCTTGATGTCCAAGAGCCAAAGATTCGGCCCCGAACCTTACCAGCTCTCTGGCACTCCAGAGAGCTGGTCCTGCCCTTTGCCTGGGCAGCACAGTAGAGCCACAGTAGAGGTGGGTGGCGTAGGTGCAGGAGAACTGGTCCTGAGGGCATGAGCATGGGAGAGCTGGCAGGCCTCTCAAGGACTGCAGCACTCCTGTGGGCCACCTCTTGCCTGGGCAATGAGGTAGAGCTGGCCCTGGTGGCATGGGCTGAGAGAGCCGGCCTTTAGGGTATGAGAGCAGGAGAGCTGGCCCTGCCTTTTGCTGGAGTGTGAGTGTTAGAGAGGTGGCCCTGGTGGCATGGGTGCAGGAGAGTTGACCCTGACAGTGTGAGAGCTGTAACACCAGTCCCTGTTCTTGCCAGCCTGCACAAGCCGGGGAACTGGCTTCACCCCTTCCCCTGGGCCAAGCAGGAGAGCTGGCAGGTCCAACAGCATAGCTATTACCTAGGCTTAGATCCAGGGCCTTGAGTTGGCACATCCCAACATCTACCCCATCTATGAATTGTTGGAGTATGTTTAGGGGACAGCCCTGCAGACCCAAAGCTGCAGGAACTCCATGACACCAGGCAACAACAGGACAATCCTAGAGGAGTCCCAGAGAGGAGTCCCAGCGAGAATCCGGCATTGATAGTTTAGCAGAAGCCAAAGGCCTCAAAGCAGACCAATGAGTCATTGCAATGAACATTTATAAGAAAAGCTTATACTCTGTGACGCACCGTGACACACCACAGCTTCCACAGAGGTTTTTTTTAATGTTCTTTTTTTTTCTTTTTTTTCTTTGTTTTAATTTTTACTTTTTGTCTTCTTTGGAGGGGGTTTTGCAGATATGTAGGGATGGGGAGATGAATGGATGAATGGAACTGGAAATTCACAAAGAACCAATAAAAAAGTTTAAAAAAATGTATATTTTTATCATGCAGTCTTCCCCCACACTCAGAAGCAGTCAGCCACAGACATAATACTTATTAGTGACAGCCATCTCTGGTTTCAGGCCACGGAGCAGGACATCCTGGAGGCCTGAGCTGTGTTAGTCACACAGCAGAAGGACAAGGCTTGGAGGCAGAGAGGTGTTATTTATTTTTGTGTGTTTAAGTGTGTGTGTGTGGGGGGAGTGCGTTTGTGTGTGTGGTATATGTGCACATACATGAGTAGGGGTACAGACTCGGCAGGATACAGAGGCCAGAAGAGGACATCGAGCGTACCACTACTGTTCTATCCCTCTCCACTTTATTCCTTTGAGGCAGAGTCACTCCCTAAGCCTGGAGCTAGGGCGGCTGCTATGGAGCCCGGAGGCTCTGGCCTCTCCACACGCACACTCTCTGCTATGCCTAGCCTTTTATGTGGGTGTTCGGATCCCAACTCAGGTCTTCCTGTCCGTACAGCTGTCTTGTTCACTGTGCCACCCTTCTACTTTGCCTTCGCTTTCAAAAAAAAAACAGTGAGATTCTGAAGTTCAGTCAATAGCCATGACAAGGGCACCTCTTATCTAGATTTGAGGGAGGTTGTGGATGCATGAAAAATCCCTTTGATTATTGAAGAACATGTGAAGACCTCTGCTGTTGCCCCTGGGACAGATGTCCCTTAGCACTGGGCATTGAAATACATGCTTAGAGGCTGTCTCTGAACGCAGCGGCTGGCTCTTTGATCACCTTCCCATGTGGGGAGCAGCTTTACCAGGCCACAGAGGAAGACGATGCAGCCAGCCCTGATGAGATCTGATAGGCTAGGGTCAGATAGAAGGGGAGGAGGACCTCCCCTATCAGTGGACTAGAAGAGGGGCTAGGGGAAGAAGAGGGAGGCAGCGAGGGATAGGTAGGAGACAAGGGAGGGGGCTACAGCTGGGATACAAAATGAATACATTGTAATAAATAATAATAATCATAATAATAAAGAAATACGAGCTTACACAGACACTGTGGCTGCAGTGCAGGATCCTGCAGGCACGGAGACTAAGCTTACAAGGGAGATAAACTTGTACTTCATTCTTGGGTGTATTTCAAGGGTCTTCTAACACTTTTGTTTTCTTACTATTCCCGCTGTCCCAATTATGGTGCCATAGAAGGACACCATACCACAGGGGAATACTGTCGCCCATGTGACCAGGAGGCACAGGGCCGACGCTGTCTAGATGTGTCATTCGTCCAGGTAGACTTCATGTGGTTCATAGTACAGCAGCTCCAGGTGTCACGGTAAAATGCCGGGAGATTCCTCTTTCTGCTAAGTTTTGAGGTGACTTTCACTATCTCTCTTAAAAACCAACCAAAACCAAAAACCCCTTGCCTATTTATCCTTTGCACTGCCAGGATCAAACCCAAGTTACTGCATGCGTGTGGCAAGTTCGTGTACACTCTGGAAATGTTAGTTTGGAGGCCTCCGATTGGCAGATCCTAAAACAGTATTTCTTTGCATCATCTCTGCAGAGATCGGTGATGACATGGAAAGACTGTGGGAAAGGGTTGGTCTCAAGAGTCCAGTAAAAGCTAGGTTCAAATACAAACTTGACGGTGAGCCTCTCATTGGCCATGCAGACAATAGTATGTAAGCAAACTAGTCCAGAGCTCAAACGTAAATATACTTTCAAAACAAATCCGTAGCTAAAAATAAGCTGTTTGTGAGGGCAAAGTTCCCGAAGAAGGAAATAAACCTGAAGTGCTGAAGACGTCTCTCAAGGAAGCTGAGGTAAACAATAGAAACCACATGCTTGGGTCATGCCTGCCTTAAGATGGTATATAAGCCCTGCCTCCAGCAGAAGAAGGCATCAGACCAACCTCTCCTCTCCCAAGTCACTCTTCTGCTCATTTGACCTGAGTCCTCTCTACTGACACCATGGGTTGCTGTGGTTGTGGAGGCTGTGGTGGCTGTGGCAGCTGTGGCTGTAGCGGCTGTGGCTGTGGCGGCTGTGGCTGTGGCAGCTGTGGCTGTGGTGGCTGTGGAGGCTGTGGTGGCTGTGGTGGCTGTGGCGGCTGTGGTGGCTGTGGTGGTTGTGGCTGTGGAGGCTGTGGTGGCTGTAACAGCTGCACCACCTACAGGTGCTACAGGTGCTGTGGTGGCTGCGGCGGCTGCTGCGGCTGCTGTGGCTGCTGCTGCTGCAAACCTGTGGTCTGCTACTACTGCCGCCGCTGCTGCTGCAACTCCTGTGGCTGTGGTGGCTGTGGCTGTGGCTGTGGGAAGGGCTGCTGCCAGCAGAAGTGCTGCTGCAAGAAGTGTTGCTGCTAGCATGGCTGCTGGCCTTCTGGCCTCTAGGCAGGTGATGCTAGGATCCAGGCTCATATACTTAGAGTGTTAGATGCAGATGTACTGTAATCCCTCCAACTTCACCCAGATATCAAGCTGTAAGGGTTAATAGAAATATATCTGAGTAGAAAGCAGGAGACTAAAATCAATCTATGTTTTGCTGGAGATGCCTAACCATGGATAAATGATTCAGCCCTCTTGAACTTGCTCATTTATTGATGAAATAATAAAGTTGAACTCAGAATGTCTAAGGACCTCTTCTACTTTTTCTTTTCTAATTCCTGATACTCACATTGCTAACTTAAATGCAGGGAGCATTATAATGTATTTATATTTTAAAATTCACCCTCAGCCCACTACAAACTGTCAATTATAATCTGCATTGTAACAAAAACAGGACTTCACGAAGGTCCAGAAAAATCCACATTAATGATCTCAGCTGAGGGAAAGTGGTCTTAATATAACCTATTGTTTTGAGATGGTTTACTTCTGATGGAATGCCTGTACTTTTATGTCTGTTTACCTTGGTTGTATACTCCATGTGTCTTAACTTAAAAGTGTTTCCTTCCTTCCCCAATATAATTTATTAATAAAACAATGGAAAAATACCGTGTGTCACTGTCTTTGATTTGATTTTTTTTTTTTTGAAGACTATTGGAACTGATCTTTTGGCAACACAGGTTGCAAATTCCAGTGAAGTTATAAGAAGACAGAATGTAATACAGAAACGAAAGCTACAAAAACAAATAGACATAAAAATGTACAGCGAGTCAATGGAATAGAAGTTTTTTTCTGGTTGATGTCAATAATCCTGGGTAATTTTAGGTAGGCAGAAGGGAATATGAGCCAAAGGCTCCATTCAGTTATTCAGGAGCTTGGCTGAAGAAGGCGTTGACGTGATCAACGCATGACTTTCTAAGACAGTTTTGTTGTTCCCAGTCTGTGGTGGACAACAAGGTAGATAGAGCCCAGTGCTTGCAAAGAAATTTGGCTGGATGGTGACATGGTTTTCTTTTCCTGTCTTTCCATTGGTTGAAAGTAGTCATGTGAGCTTATTTAGCTGTAAGTGGGTAGGGCTGAGAACTGTGTAAGTGTGGAAATGAATAATAATATAAGAGAAAATCCATAAACATATATTCATATATATGTCTCAGCAGTTACCTACGCTGCATGTGTGTCATGTATAGCTGCTGCTCTATCAAGACTCTCGATCGATCTCAGGAGACATGCTAAGTTAGCTTTGGTGAGTATTTTCTACCTGTTTATATCCCGTAAATCCTTGCTGGGGTAGTTCAACAGGTCAGGCAGCAGACTGCACGGTTGAGGCCCGGCTTGACATCATGTGAACCATTTACAAGGGGTAAAGCTTCAGAGACAGAGGGCTGAGAAGACAGTAGGAGCAGGAGAGCCCTGACTTATTCTAAAAATATTACATGTCATTCTAGACTGATAAGCACAAACACTGTTCAAACCACTGTCAAACGATCTGGTGTTGTAACCTAGATAATCTAGCAAGTTTTCACCGTACAATTTAATAAGGTAGCTATGGTAGTCCTGGTGAACTGTCTTGTTTATTACCTATTTCAGTGTCTTTCTGGTTGTCCTTCCTGTACAACAAAGGGGGACGCTTTCCCCAGGGTCCACTGCATCCTCTGCAACGGCTAAGATAAGCAACAACAAGATGGATCTTTGAGTGAGATACGGAAAGCAGGACAAACTAAGGCTATCTTCTCATTCCTCTGTCTATTGCTGTTGAAAAGGCATACGCTGGACCCTGAATCCTCCGTGTTTTATGGCTTCTGTGTTTCATGTGTTTCGCAGTTGAAATGGGTAAGGTCAGTGTTCCAGGGCTCATCCACCAGCCTGGAGTGTGCCGTACATAGGGCACTGATGAAAACTGTGGCATTGCTCTCCTGACCTCCACCTAAATTAGTGTGTGCTTGGACTTGCTTATGGCAGAGGTAGCGGCCTGATTTTTCTGCCTTTTTGAAAGCAGCAGAGGCAGCGGCTCCTTTCAGGTAGTTTAGTTGTCACGTTCTCGGAAGGCTTCCTGCAGACAAGCTAAGACCTTGGCCTTTCCTCTAGCCTTTTCAGCAATTTTGTACACAGAATCCCTTAAGGGCATCTCTTTTCACTTAACACAGACAGAAGAACTGTGATTTTTTTGTAAGTGGCTGACATGGTTACAAGAATGTTTCTGTCACCACCCCTTTGTCAAATTTTAGCCATTTTCAAAGCGTAACAGAACACTGATTCGCAGCCCATGTGAATAAACTCTTCTCTTCTGAGCATTTGGACTCCTGCTTTTGTCAAGCTATGTGACAAAGAATGAGCATACTTTCCAGCAGCTGGTTTTAGTAGCCTTCTGGCTTTAGCTCTCGTGGTTACAGAAAAATAGAAGCCCAAAAAGAGTAGGGCTTATTATGGGACTACAGGATAGGACTCTAGTCGTTCTTTGTAAGGCAGAAATCAAGATGTAGAAAGCCACTGAGAGGTCACTCAAGCCGCTCCTTTCCAAGCACACTTGTTTTCTCCCACCCCCAGCAAATCCAGCAGGTTCCACGATGATGTACTCCCTTATCCTCTCCAACAGCATCTGCAGAATCCGTGCTCTGGGAATGAAAGGAGGGTGTTACAGACAGGTAGATCGAGCTGGCTGATGTTTGAGTGTTTCTCCTGGATATACTCATTTGAATTTTACTACCCACTCATAGTCAGGTGTAGCCCAATGACTCATCTTCTAGCGAGTGAACAGAAATGGAGCAGGCAAGTTCAGGCAGTAACGAGAGCAGCTGCCTTTCAAAGCATGGTGTCAGTGTATACGGGAGCCTGGATGCAGCTGTCGCTGCTGCTCACCTGTGTCTCTCGCGCAACCCAACATGAGTGAGGCCTCCTGTGGGCTTTGGGGACTGCACAGTGTGAACAAGCACTTTTGCATTTGATTGAGTCTTTCTGTGAGGGAGTCAAAAAGATAGCGGGAGAGAGCACAGAGCCGCAGTCTCTAAAGAGAAAGTGGTACACGGTTCAAGGTCTGATAAAGCCAGACACCATCATCTCCTCTCCAGTCTCCCTACCGTTGATTTTGTCATGGTTTCCATATCGGATCACTTCCTTCCGGTGACGTTAGCCAGACTTTCCAGATGTCGTAGGTGGGCTGTGTGCAAATCATTTACAAGACTGGACTAATTCAGAATTAAAAATGCTGCATGTGAAGAAAAAGCCTGAAATAGAACACTAATATGTAGTATAATCGGGGATACTGAGGGGAGGAATATTTTCCTAATCCTACACATGTTCATATTCTCACTGAATAACTCCAAAATAAAGATACTTCATACATAATAGTGTTGACAAATGAAAAGTAGTTTATTCTAATTGGATACGCTTGTCTTCTTACTTTTTATAAGGCGTATCAGTAAAGGAATATTTTAGAAGAGTTATGCCAAACAAGCCCATTTTTGTCAGTTTTCTTACTCGCTTATCTTCGTGTGTAAATTCACCACATAGAAACCATAGACTTTTTTTTCTGTTTTCCTTCATCCCATCATAATATAAAATGATTAGTGGTTCCCGTCATAATCCTCATAACTTCCTGCCCTACTGGACTCTGAACTGGAACTGCTTTCCGAAACTCATTTTTCCTAAGTGCTAAACTTTAACCAGAGCACTGGGATAAAAGACCAGGCGGAGCTCCCCAAGCCCAGGCACTCTGAGGAGGGTTCTCACTGCATCAGGAAGACCATGACGTGCTGCGAGGGGTGGACATCCTGCAATGGCTTCAGCCTGCTGATTCTGGTCGTGCTAGGAGTGGTCATCAACTGTATACCTCTGGGTATCAGCTTAGTGGAGGGAGACTCAGCTTCTCAGAACCCCATCTCTTGCTATGAGTGGTGGTTCCCAGGAATTATAGGAGCAGGCCTGATGGTGAGTAATGCCTACCCGACTTGACTTGGAGAAGGGTGTACTATTTTTTTTTTTTAACCAGTGTCTAAAGTGTGACTTTCAGCCTTGCAGTCAACTATGTCTTCAAAGGATACGGTTAGAAATCCAGTTTGCCATTTGTTTGTACTGTTATAGTCTGAAGACTGATAATTTACATAAGGAAAACTATGGTCCATTGCAGAGACCTTAAGGCAAAAAGTTGACAGAAGTTGGTTAATTCATTACCTACATCATTTTTTCACTGGTGCAATACTTTCGAACCTTATTGTTTTGATATTAAGAAATTTTAGTTTTTTTCTTTTTTAAATGTGGTACCAGAACTCTGGGCTTTACATATTTCAAGCCACCAAGCTACACCCCTGCTCTGTGGGGTATCTTTTAATCCATCACCTCATCTTTTTCTTTGTCCCATTCTGATTTGCAGGTATTTATAGGGAACGTGGAAGAAGTGGGAAGCCGCTCCACAGGACTGAAAAGCCTTCTGTGCTTGGGTGGTCTTAGAGATGGCACAGTGAGATTCAGCCTGCTTCTTAAGGGAGCTGGCCCAAGACATAGAGATCAAAATCCTGGGTCTCTTTTGTAAGCGGCTTGGCGATGGTCATGGTGTTCTATTGCAGCAATAGAGAAGCAATTTAAGGCAGTGTCTGACCTCACAGGCCGTTTGTTTTGGCTCCTGCATAGATCCCAGAATGCCACAGTCTTACAGTCTGAGCATATGGAAGGGGCAGGCGTCTTTGTTGAAATCGGGTGGAGAGTGGTACAACACAGAATTCCTGAGTTCTTGACAGTGAACTGTTAGAGCATTTCGGAGTCAGTTTTCTCCTAGAAATCCTGAGGCAGCTAGTCTGGCAGAAGCCACTTGTAGAGTCCACTTTTCAGACCTGGAAGAACATGAAAGCCTATGGGTCTGTCTCTGATATAGTATGACTACTAAATCACGTATCCTAGTGCTCTGCTTTGGTCCCTGTGTGACAGGTTTAGGGATGCTGAAATTGGCAACTCAGCACCTAGGAACTTGCTTTTGTTCTATAACTTGTGCCGTGAAACAGTGGGTATAGAAAGTGTGAGAGAGATGAGCTTGAGAGAGAGAGAACTATAAATGTTTACATTACAAGGGTTCTGTAGATAAGGTGTCACAGAAGTAACTCTTAAAGAAACTAAGAACATAAAAAAGGAGTTCTCTACTTGTATCTAATTAGTTGGATCTAATTATTGGAGGAAGTGTCTTAGCCCCTTCCTCATTTCATTCTTTTTTCTCCTTTATCCACACAGAGAGTCTTGCTGTGCTTATCTGAGTGAACAAACAAGGCTTGAATCACTGTATTTATAATATATAATATATACATGTATACACACATGTATATATATATATATATATATATGTGTGTGTGTGTGTAATATATACACACATACTCTGCATGTATATGTGTTTTTGGGTTTCTTCACATAAATGCAGTGCCTGTGGAGGCCAGAAGAGGGCATAAGGTCTCCTGGAGCTGGAGTTACAGGAAGTTGTGAGCCTTCTGATATGGGTGCTGGGAACCAAACCTCAGTTCTTCACAAGAGCTGTACCGAGCTCTTAATTCCTGAGCTGTGTCTCCCACCAATGGGTCATTAATTCCTAGTGAAGACCAGTTTTCTCCTACTGGTTTCTCCTTAAGCTTGCATAAAAAAAAAAACATTCTTAGAGCTGAGTATGGTGACATACACTTGGGATTCTACCACTGGAAAGAGTGAGGTCAGAGGATTGCCAAGTCTGAAGTCAACTTGTGCTATATAATGACACGGGGTCTCAAAAAGCCCACCCACCCATGCAGCCAGCCAACCAGCCAACCAACCAACCAGCCCTAAAATAGAAAACAGCCAACAAAAAATACACCCAAACCCTAAGCAACAAAACCTATTAGGCCACAGTATATAAAACTTTGTATATAAAACTGTGCCCTTTGGCTGACACCTTGGGTTTGAACCTGTTGGGCACTGCAAATCCATTCAGGAAGCCTTCCCCACAGGTTGATGGCTTTTCCTTTGCCAAACAATGATCTAGCCATCTGCTTCAGGCAGGCACAGCCACAGGAAAAGCTTTCGCAAAATCTGGGCCACCTCTTCGAACGGTCATGACAGCTCTCTTCCAGGCTGACCAGTGGGAAGCAAAAGCAATGCATCAGGCCCGCATCCTTCTTCTAGGAGGCTCCCTGGCCTCCTCTTCACCCTGTACAAGCAGAGTCAGAAGCCTATAGAGTGCATCTGAGCTAGGCAACTTCTGCAAAGCTCCCATGGGTGCCCCAGCTGAGACAGGCTGTTTAAAAAACTCAGCTATCTCTAGACATGAACTGGCATTTCCCCAAAGCACAGGAGAGAACATTTCAAGGATCTGAGTATTAAAGAAAACGGGGGGCCATTTACATCTCTTGTGCATTTTATTTTATTTTATTTTATTTTATTTTATTTTATTTTATTTTATTTTTGAGAAAGCAAGGAGCCAGAGCAGAGACTAGACAGACCAACAATGACAAGAGAGGCATAGAGCTTTCGCATGCTGACACCCTGCTGGGGATGCAGTTTCATTGCAATCATCCTGGCTGCAATTATCAGATACTTGTGCTTTATAGGCCAGAAAAACAGAAGGTTGAGAATGTTACCCAGGTCACACGATGGGTGTGAAACCCAGTTCTAGATTTATCTAATGCCAAAGCTAGTTAAATGCCATGCTCTTTAATTCTTGTCTCAGGCCCACAGGGGTCAAAGATAAAATCCATAAAGTAGAAGGACCAGGAAGCTGAGTCATAGAAAGGTCTACACACCGGAGAAACACTTCAGAGAATCTGGACTCCTTGTACCACAACTAAGTCTATCTTGCTTCTCTCAATAAATATTAACCAAAATTGAATAAAGCCTCAAACTCATGAAAAACTCTCATGCTCTTCGGAGGCAGTCCCTGAGGCTGGAGGTTAGCCCCTACAAGCAGACAGGTGGCTAACCCTGAAGGCAAGTGTGTGTTCATGATCCGTAGCTCCACATCAAAGGAAGAAACACACCTTTTTCACGGGAATTATGTCCCTCGTGGCATCTGTCACAACTCTGGCTTCTGCAGGACAGTTTGTAAGGAAGACTCCCCTAAGTGTGCTGAGCCCTTGGTCATAGCCCTTGAGACCTTTGGGAAGTTGCTACATTTAAAATTAGGATCTCTTCAGAAAGGGGGATTTTTACAGAAAAACTACAAACTACAAACACAAACTCTGGGGCCCATGACTGATTACTTTATGAAGTCATTTATTTTATGATTTTAGGACCAACCCCAATCAGAGGTGAACCTTTTTTATCTTTGGAAACTGTAACCAAGTAAAACATCACCAAGTTAATTATCTTTAACATTATCTACTAAGGCTCGGGGAAATGTCAATATAAATGAGACTTGACCAAGCGTTTAAAGCACTTTAAAATGTCCCTTGGAAAATACAAACATAAAAGCTCTTTTACTTTATATAGAGTTAATTGTAAGTCTGGTCTTAATCATCCTTTTTATTGATTTTACTGACTACATAAGGATAATTTGTCAGAAGCAGTTATTAAAATCTTAATGGAAAACAAATGGCTTCAAGTCAAACAGATTAGAAGATTGCATGCAAAACCTTTACAAACCAGAGCTTCTATGGTCATGCTGAGCTAGGGCTTTGCATGTTGTTCTCGTGTTCAAGAGCCTAGAGGATTCCCCATAGTCCTACTTCTATCACAGTTTTTAACTGTCTAAGGCTCTTGTGAAACTGAAGCTTCCTTCTGAAACTGTACCATTTCTAAAACTGGAGGAAAACATTGCTTCCTGCCAAGAAACTGAATGGTAATTATTTATAAAACCAAAAGACTGAATTTCACAAAACCTCATGCACTCAAATATGCTTAGGAATATTCAGTCCTAATATTTTAATGCAAAAGCAGCTACAGATATTATGCAAATGAGATAGGATTCCAATAAAACTTTATTTATAAAAATGAGGTGATAGGGGCAAGAGTGTATACTCACCAGTGTATAAATGATGACAAATATTTCTTTTCCCTTTCTTTCTGGGCTTTCAGTTATGCATAGGGATGACTGGGCAGCCATATGTACTGGAAAAGGAGCAGTACTCAATGGATGAACAAAGCTCGGCAACATGGAGTGACATGGAGTCAGCATGGGATTAGATGGGGTGACATGTGTTGGGAAAGCTGCCTTATGAAAGACATAAATCTGTTCTAAAATAACAGGTAGATGTGTCTTTGGAAGAGAATGGAGGAAGGAACAATTAGAGGGAGTCTGAGAAGAGCAAGGGTGGTGGGGTGCCAGGAGACAAGAATGGGTGGCTTTGTGGCTTTTAAGAACCAGTCAGTGTGGGGCAATGGGTTAGAGATCACAGGTGTAGCTTGGCTCCGAGCTCTCCGACTTTGTTAGGCAAGCTCCTCAGACTTGCCCCATCTGACTTGAGAGTGGTAAAATGGGGGATCGAGATAAGAAATACACCAGTGCTCCATCTGAGGACTGTGACAAGGACATCAACTTCTGATTAACAGCTGTTATGTAGTTACAGAACCTGGTCATGTTAGCAAGGCGGAACAGTGGGAGAACCATTCCAGGGTGCCCAGGCTGAGCTGGCAAACACTGAACACAGCTTGTCACAGCTGAACACGGGCAAGTGGAAGGAAGCAACTGACATTCTGTCCTTCAATAATGCAAAACTCCTAGTGAGGAGTTTCCACTCAGAGCTGATACCTAATTCTTTTTAAAAATAGAAAACTGTTAAGAACGTGATACCATTTACAGCTCTCCTCAGCAGTGTACAATGCCACATACACTAAATTTCTTCCTGCCTTTAATCCCAGTACTCAGGAGGCAGCCACAGGCAGATCTCTGTGAGTTTGAGGCCAGCCTGGTCTATATAGTCAGTTCCAGGCCAGCCAAGGCTATACATAGCAAGATCTTGTCTCAAACAAACAAATGAACCACAAACAAAAAACCCCAAAGACTGCTAAGCACCAGTGTAAAGTACAATCAGTAAATATTAAGGATGCAGGAGCAGAAAAGAACATGGGGCCCAACAGTCATTCTCAAATACAGGCTTGAGAACACTTTGCAATACGATGGTGGCCTGGGGTGCAGAAACTGGGGCAACTGGGGATGGCTTGAACTGGTCCCTACTGAGTGCAGGCAAACAATGTTGATTTCCTTCTTTCTGGATTGATTTGCTTAATTTACAGGAAATGAGATATGGCTGCAGGTTATAGTAGCTTAAGGAGAGGGAGGGGAGCCATACCAGGGGAGAGAAAGGTAGAGAGGGGAAGAGAGAAAAGGGAAACAGGGTGACAGAAACAAAATCTTTAAGATTCCTCCCCAAACTCATGCGCTAATAAGCCTACTCTACTTAAAATCCAGGAGGCTGTAGCCAGCTCAGGGTAAACAGGAAAGCAGACAGAAAGCTTCATAACTGCTATCGACTCTTGCCCTTTCGATCTTTATGGCTGGAACCGATCCAATGTTAAGGTTCACAAGCCAAGGACGTCGCCAGATTTCCTCTTTCGTTCTCCTGAGCCCTGAATTCTCCCAAGGGGCAATAAATGGAAGGTGGTGATGACTGGGATTTCATCTGATGAGAAGGGATAGTACTCATCTTTCCCGTAACGTTCCATTCCAGGTCATCCCGGCAACAACAATGTCCTTGGCAGCGAGAAAAAGAGCATGCTGTAATAACAAGAGCGGGGTGAGTACGGAGCAGTGGGCTTGGATGCAGTACATTAGCAGCCAATGAATGACATTTGAGCAAAACCACCCTGGGTCATCAGCCCCTGCTAGGCCTCAGCCTTGGATAAATGCTGGTGAGGTTGGCTATAGTCATGTTAAGAGTAAGAAGACTTTTTTTTTTTTTTTTGGCTCCATGTTTGTAGCTAGCCTTTGGTCCTTTCCTCAACTTCCACGTCACCTAAGGAATTGTCCAAGTGAGAATTTATGTCACATCCAGAACTGTAATGGATCCATTTCATAATACTAAAACACTTGTTTTGAATTGTATATAAAATACTTACGGCAAATGAACCCTCAGCTTTTTTGTTTGTTTGTTTCATTTTTTGTTTTCATAAGCTAGGGTAACTGCTCTTAATTAGGTCAGATTAATGGTTCTTAAGAGACACCAATTGTTTTTTAAACATTTAATGCCTACCAAACCCCAATGTGGGCAATAGTCAGATCTTAGTTCATTTTAATTAATTAATGAATTAATCTGATGAGGGGTGTTTGTTTTTTAAGACAGGCTCTCCCTATGTAGCCCTGGCTCTCTTGGAACTCACTAGGTAGACTGGGCTGACTTTGAACTTGCAGAGATCCATCTGTCCCTGTCTCCTGAGTTCTGGGAGTAAAGGCATGTGCTATCATGCCTTGCAGATGTCATTATTGACCAAAACACTGATGGAAAAAAGGAGAGAGAGAGAGAGAGAGAGAGAGAGAGAGAGAGAGAGAGAGAGAGAGAACAGAAAATAATTCACCAGGATAGTGTAGTATTTTCTAAGCCCACTATACTCCCAATTCTACTTACACCAAGAACAGGACACCGAGGGTCATTCTTCAGAAGTACCAGGAGATTGCAATGTGAGGTGGGTAAGATCCACTGTCCTAAAGGCAATAATGTCCACAGAAGATAGGTTGTGGGTTTAAAAAGTTAGTTATTTTATGTATATGGGTATTTTGCTTGCATTTATGCCTATGCCTGTGGAAGCCAGAAAGGATGCCAGATTCCCTAGAGCTGGAGTTACAGAAGGTTGTGGGCTGATAGGTGGGTGCTGGGAATTGACTCTCAGTCCTCTAGAAGAACAGCAATTATTCTTAACTGCTGAGCCATCTCTCCCATCCCAGAAAATAAGATTTTTTTTTTTCACTTTACTACAAGTCAGTTTTACGTAAATTGGGACTGTCCAACAAAAACATTGTTAGCCACTCAGGATCTCAATTTTGATGTACGAATTAAATTATGGTCCACATTAAAAGCCATGAGACATTTGTTTTGTAATAAATAAGGCAGTGGAATTACTCATTGGTAGCCTTCTTAAGATAAGCTGCCCTTTCTCCCTTCTTCTTAATTCCAGTGAAGATCATTTTTGTCCCAGGGATGTGCTTTTTGGGATTCTCCAAACCCTCCTTCAGGATTTCCTCTCCCCAGGTGATCCTTTGTTCTTGTTAGCTTCTGTGTAGGAGAATCCAGCGGCCTGACCTGTCTCCCACCCAAAACCCCATGGAGATTGGGTCCAGTCTTATGCTTGCCCCCTTTTCCACAGTGAGGCCATTCTGAACAAAGATCTTCTTGCCTTTCTCAACATCACCCATTTTTTAATTCGCTCTGGGCTGGTTGACACCACACCCCGCTCTCTAGCCCAAGGACACGCCAGCTGGTGCCTATGTCAGATTTTTTTTTTTTTTTAAATAAGAGAGCCTTCTTTTGGTATCCTCTGTATGTCTAGGATTACAATTACTTTAACCCTGATATTTTTAGCCTGTCTTTGCTCCTATTACTTTGTAAGTATTCAGTAAGTCTTGGTTTTCCCTTTTATTGCATGTCACTTTTTGTTCCTAAACCATACCTCAGTGCACTTTGACTTGACTTCACTTCTATGTGATACTCACAAATTCTCAAGACATCCTGCTTTGCTTCTGATTCTTTGAACTTGGAAAGTATCTGAACACTTGAACTTTTCTCAATTTCTATTAAAAATTTTTTTTGCACATAACCGTTCAAGAAAAATGATCATCTTTTAAATCACCTTTAAAAAAAAGTTCTGTCTCCTCTGAGGATTAGAGCAGGTGGGAATAGCCAAGCTATTTGCAATTTTTCAATTATGTTGCATCTATGTTGAGTATGTGCTGAGGTTAGAAGAGGATATTGGATCTTTGGATCCAGGAGCTCGAGTTAGAGGAGGTGGGACTGTGGATCCTGGGAACTGAACATGAGTCCTCTGAAGAGTAGTATCTGCCCTTCGTCACTGAGTCACCTTCCCAGCCCTCAGCAGAGGTACTTTTCATGTAGCTACTGGCTTTAAGTTACTAGGTTGTTTTGCTTAACACCAATCTTAAAAATAATTCAG